>NC_090442.1:868692003-869317003 GCF_031143425.1 Pleurodeles waltl | reverse complement strand
TGTACTCACATTGGAGTATACCATGGGCTAACTGTTGGGATGAAGAGGGAGTGACATTACTACAACTCCCAGAAGGCACTGTTCCTGTTACTCAAACCACCAGCCCAGTGTTTCCTTCTCCAAATACCATTGTTTGTCAACTCACAAAGGAAGTGAACTCACCTGGGAGGATACCGCGGTCTAACTGTTGAGAAGTAGAGGGAGTGACATAAAGGTAAAGCCCAATAGCCACTTTTCTCCAAAACCAAACACCAGCCCTGTGTCCACTTGCCCATATACCCAGGTTTCTAATTTCTCTGAATCCCTTCAGTCACTTGGGAGAATATTATATCTGAAATGTTGGGAAGTAGAGAGAGTAACCTGACTGCAAAGTCCAATAGGAATTGTTACTCCAAGTCCAAACCCTAGCCCAGTGTTTCCTTCGCCAAATACCCTTGTCTGTTAACTCCCAAATAAAGTGTACTCAACTGGGGGGTTAACGTGTGCATAGGGTGCGCAGTACAAGAACTAACCCCCCAGGAGGCCCTGTTTAATAACTTCAACCACCAATTCAGTGTTCCCTTCTCCAAATACTCCTGTTTGTCAACTCACAAATTAAGTGTACTCACCTGGGGGGACAAAATATGGATGGTATGTGTAGTAAAGGGACTGATATGAATGCAACTCCCATGAGACTCTCATACTGTTACCCCAACCACCAGCACAATGTTCTCCTCTCAAAATACCCTTGTTTGGTAACTCACAAATTAAATTTACTCGCTTGGGGGGATGACATTGGTCAAGTGTGTGAAGTAGAGAGAATAACCTGACCACAACTCACAGGGGGCACTGTTTCTCTGACTCAAAACACCAGAACAGTGCACATTTAATCAAAGAGCCCAGTTTTGCAAATCATAATGTAAGTTTACTCAGATGTGAGGATACCATTTGTAAAGTGTGTGTAGTAGAGGGAGTAACCTGACTGCTAAGACCAGGAGGCTCTGTACCTCTCACTCCGGACACAAGTCCAGGGTCCATATGCCCAAAAAGCAATGTCTGTGAAATCTCATTTGAAGTTCATTCACCTGGGAGGATACCATATGAAAAATGGTGGGAGGTAGAGGGAGTGGCCAGAATGCAAACCCCAATTGGCCCTGTTTCCCTAACTCCAACAAAGTCAGTTTTACTTGCCCAAGTCCATCTAGTAGAGAAATCCCAAATTAACTCTACACACCTGGGAGGATGACATTTGTCAAGTGTGTGCAATAGAGACAGGGATATGACTTGAACTCCCAGAAGGCACTGTTTCCATAACTGAAAACACCACACCAATGGTGACTTGATCAAATAACCTTGCCTGCTAAGTTAGATTTGAGGTTTACTCATCTGGGAGTGACCATGATACAGATCATGCCCAACTCTGAGATGTGCCTGGCTACCTAGCTCCAGCTTGACCTGCTAACTCAAGATTAAACTATTGAGGACAGGAACGACAGGTTACTGAGTGTGCAAAACAATGACCCCAAAGACATCAAGATGCATCATCAGAATGGTATTGGCAGCAGACACATTCACAATGCACCGACCACATGATGACTCCTTAACAGGGGTGCTGAGGGACATTAACACCACCCTGAGCAGGGATCAACAACACTCTACCCTTTCTTTGGCGCTTCTACACCAGGCCCTTCATTGGTGCCAGTCACTGGAAGGGAGGCCCTGTCACGAAAAGAACCCGCCCAAGTCACCTTTGCCTCTGTAGCAGCAGATCCCCCCACCCCACGCAACTGAGGAAGTCCAGCAAAAACCTAGGAGGTGTGGATGGTAATACAACCGCCACTGCCAGCAACTGACCTCTGCCAAAATAATCTCCTTTGTATGCAATCCAGTCTGTTGACTGTTCTTAAACCACCTTACATTTCCTATGGGAGCAGTACACTGAACTTTAGATTTTGATTAGTGTGGCATTTACTCCGAAGATTACATCCACCATGACTGAACCCTTCACTTTTCTGTTTCATCATGCCCTAATGTTTGTTTTTGCTCAAATTTTCAATAAATCCACCAATTGCAAAGTCATTGTTTTCCTCTGTTCCACCTTTTGCCATGTAGAGATGTAAGACCAACTGAAGTAAATGAGGAAGATACAAGATACTATTTCAAGAGGGGATATGTTACAGGTACTTTGTCCTGCTAAGGATCACTACCAACATACACAAACACATTGCTACAAGTGTCTGGTCACACCAAACATGTTATTGCACTGTACAACCATGGCCAAGAATCAAGGGACACATACCAAGGTACAGCCCCCCCAGAGCATGAAAGGAAGAGCCTTGTTAGACATTGTCCTGTAGAATAGGCAACCAGAAAAGTGGATGGTGTCACCAGCTTGAGCCTTATCACATCCCACACCAGAGTAATCCACCATCACATAGACCAAGGTACAGACAGAGGGAAGTACAACAGTCCTTGATCACAGGCCCATCATCATGCAATGACCATGCATTTGGTGGTATGACACAAACATATGTCAGTATTGTGGAAGAGGCACTGTGGCCTGCAGTGATGAAATACATCTACAGCTACATACAGGTCATACAAGAATAGTGTTTACCCAACGTGAAGGGTGAATGCTCGCTGTTGATGACTACATATTTCATGTCCATATGGCTGAGTACATTTTTCAATCCACTACTTTTTGCTGTTGTAGTGTGTGTAATTTCTATGTGCCATCACTGTTTCTAACATTCCTTGTGCCTTGTGTCCCTTTCTCTTTTGAAAAACATTGATAAGCTGCTGTTTAATGCATGGTCTACCTATGTTGATAGGATGATGTCTGGATTGTCTCACATATAAGTGCATGGCAAACTGTGTGTGGAATAGGACAGTTACAATGGGGGTAGATTTCATGTTGTGCCACTGACAGCAGTGTGTCATTGTTGTTTATTAGCTGACACGTGACATCATGCATCATAGCATGTCATTTGGCATGTACAACTTTACCAGCAATGAAGGACATGAAAGGTAGACCTAGGGTTTTGAGCCACAATGTCAAATTCTATGCCCATAATGTGGCATCATGTGGAAAAGTGCACTGCACATGTTTAATGGGTAAGGTGTATGACTTGGCTGTTGGCCAGCATCATGGAGTGACTTGCAGTTATGTTGGAATCACATGTGTTTGGGTACAACCATTCATCTGCAGACAGACATCTGGATCTGCAAGGCCATAAAGGAGACAAAGATGTAGCTTCCAATTGCGCAACATTTTCAGGGACTTCAATAAGTACTATTGAATCTCTAGGCTTCTTTAACATCCGAAGGACTAATGCTCTCTACTGATCCACTCAGAGTATGCCATTGCAAGGACTTCCAGGCATTAGTGGTGGTTACTCTGGGGCTTGCTGATTCAATGCATTGTGGATTTTGGGGATATCTCTCCCTGACATATTGCACATGATGTCTACTGTGTACATTTACATGCCACATGTGTGGACTATCTGAGAAACATTAATACTACCTCCATGACTCTATGGGGGCAAATATCACTTGGTGAAGTGTGCATACTAGAACTGCTATCAGTGTCACATGAGTATTTCTATGTCACCTTCTCCATACTATTGTACTTCTGTCAGCAACATGGCAGGATTTAGGAGCATCATTTCTTATTGTTGGGTCATTATGTATGTGACAAATGGATTTGCACATGACCTTGTGTGGGATCTGTGGAATGCATTTGGCATTTGCCTACTATTGTATGACTACAGGAAAATGAGGTCTGCTCCATGAGTCAAAGCTTTGAAGGTGATGCAGTTTACTACTTGTTGAGTGGTTATTTAGATTGCACAACTTCAGCCATGCAATAGATTTCTGGGATTCTGATTTTCCTGTGGGCAACTGTTGACAGTTTAGATGGCATGCATGCATCTGATATGGCACATGTGTAGGCGGGCCACTTAGGAGGAGTTTGTTGCTGGGGCCTACTTGATATCATGGTAATGTTTGCTAATCAGAGCTGTTGTTCAAGTGTGATCATGGACATGTAATGACCCTATTTCCCTTTGAATTTGCAGCATCGACACCGGTAGGTGAAGGAGACGGGGCACTGTCGAGTGGGGAAGCCTCCGGCCATGGGACCTTGGGTCAAGACACCACCAACACAGAGGGACCCAGTGGCCTGGAGGGTGAGGGGAGTGCCAGGGGGGAGACCAGAACATCCTCGTCATCATTAGATTCTTCCTCCAGTGGACACTCCCAAGTGGTAACGGACCCATCAGGCCATCCCCTGTGCGATCTTTGTCTGCTATCCCATTCAATCACCACCTTCTCAGCTGATACCCTACCAGTTGGCCGTGCCCATTCAATCAAGAGGGTGGCCGTCTCCTTTGCCGTAGGCACCTCTGTCCCAGCCCCTGTTACTCCTGCTGCCCTCAAAGAGGCTATTGAACTCCTGAGAAGTATCTTTGTGGGTCAGTCAGCCACTGTGAATGCCACTCTGGGATTGGCAACCCAACTACAACAAAAAAATGCATTCCTGGGAGGCATTCATGGTACATCTTTTTGGCTCTACCACCTCACTGATGGCAGCCAGACAATCCCCACCTTCCATCCCCTCCACCTCCTTCTTCCCCCTTACTCTACATACCCAAAGCCCACAGACCAATTCCCAGGCATCTACTTCAACACACCCACAGGCAAAATAACAGTTACCACTTCTCCAGAAACCCCAACCCCCCCAGCATTACACACACAACTTCAAGCATAACCACAGTCACCACCCCAATGGACACACACACACACATCCACCACTCCATTCCCCAGTACCTCTACCTCCCAGACCCCCACAACACACAAACACACTCACTCACCCACCCAAAAGATACCAGCCAAACCCAAGCAAACCTCCCAGAAGCAAGTACCCACAACATCCACACCAACACAGTAGACAACCACTCCCTCAACCTTCAAATCCCAACCCCCTTCTGCTGACTGTCCCTGGGTCCCTAAGAAAGTTTTTTTGTTTCACCTTGACCTTGCCCTTTCCCCTGTTCCCTCCACCCCTGTCCCAAAACCAAGAGGCCCCACCCACCTCCAAGCCCCTTGCTTCCAACCCCAAGGCCTCCACTACCCCCTTGCAAGCACCCATACCTCTCCCCCCAAGAAGGCCACTCCTCCCAAAAATCCGACCACACCTCCCAAGCTCAAGACCAAACCTCCTTCCCATATCTGATCCACCCCAAGATGATTCCTGAGGTGACTGCCTGAACACTTGAAGCCCATTCCTCTGAAGATTCCCTGGCAGTTAGGAGTCAAGTGACGGCACCATGATTTACCTGTGCCAACACGTGTGGAATGGCCAATGGCCTTGGACTTTTAATATTTATTGTTTCATTAATCCAAACAGTTGTTTTTTCAGGTACAGATTTATCCTGCAACTCCTTTTCTACCTTTATGTCGTTCCTGTGTAACTTCTGTTGTGTGCCTACAGTTGTGTGTGTTTCAGCCTACTTGCAGGTATATTTTGCTGTTATTAGCAGCATCTGACTTTGAGGACAGTGCTGGTGTCCCCCCAAGGCAAGGGTATATATTGACTGCACGGATATGTGAGTGTAAATGCTTTGGTGGTGTCATGGCATGCTGTACTGTTTGGTATGGTAAGTATCTCATCTTGTGCTGTCCAATGTGAGCATGTATGGTGTTAACTTGTCCCCCAGTTTAGATTATAGATTAATCTGATGTGTGGCAGCTTGACTTTTGTTTGTGCAGACATGAAGGGTGTTCAATTGTGCTATCTTCCTTTGTCTTTGACTGTGCATGTGTCCATTTAGCTGCATGTACCTTGCAGCTACTTCATGTAGAGGTATGTCCCATGCAGTTGGAGTTGTACATCCTTTGTTGACTTGCACTTCCACATTGCTTAGTATGGTTTGTCCCTCAGATACCCAAAGGGCGAGTTCCTGTGCAATAGTTGGTTTATGGGCACTTGCAAGGTGATATGTGTCCAAGTGCACCCTCCTCTCCTGGGTGTTCCTGCTGGCCCCATCCCTATTGTGCAGTTATTGTTTGCATAGTGAGGTTTGTATATTTGTCTTTCTAACTGTTGCACATCCCATTGTCCTTCCATTGTGTTGCAATGTGGGTGATGTGTGTGTCCATTGCAGGGCTGTTCACTGGGAGTGTTGTTTGTATTCCATGCTACATCCATATATATGTGCGTTAAATGTGTTGACAGTCCATGACATGTGTGCAATGTGAGTGTGTGAGTTGTATTTGTAGATGTGATGTTGGTGTGTTGTTGATGTTATGTGAGACACTGTTGTGTACACTTCAGTGTCCCTGTGCCTGAGATAAGTGGAAATTTGTTTTAGTGTAGTGTTGCAGTGCAGTGTGAATGACCTGCCCAGAGGAGGAGTATTGTGACTGTGCATGTGTCCTTGTTTGGTATAATTCCGAGAGGGGACACAATGACACTTCTACTTGGTGCCTGTATCATTACCCCCATATCATGTGGGCGATGGTGCAACGATCCGTTGGTACAGTTTATAACACAGGTAGGCATGTGTACCTAGGGTCGGTTATGCCCATGGCAGCTTGGATTTTGTGCACCTTTGGTGATCAGAAGCAGTGGCAGGACGTGTGTGATGGGTTCCATGGTGGCCCCGTAAGTGGACAGCTTCCTGCAGGTAAGTGTCTCTCTTTATAACCCCATTTCCACCTGCTAGGATGTCATGGTTGGACCGCTACTGTCACATTGGTGGTGTGCAACCTTTTAATGTGTCTGGTGGAAAAACAGGCTCCACCGGCCTGTTTGTGCAGTTTTGTGACTGTGGCGGTCTGTGATACCTAGCGGTGCCAGCAGGACCGCAGCAGTCTTTGTTCCATAAGCCAGCATGACTCGTAATCTGTCAGTCCGACCACCAACCCGATGGCGGTTGGATCGCCAATGCTTCTAGGGCGGTCCACAGGCTGCAAAGTCATAATGAGGCCCTAAATATTTACATATTTGAAGACAAGTATAATCTTAAGTGAACAATTTAACTTTATATATTTACTTTAAATAGTGAGTGTAATAACTTGAACAAAATAATTACATTCCTCTTAATGACATTTTGTATATATATAGCTCTGTGTGTGTGTGTATATATGTATGCACATATATGTATATATATGATATCAGTGGTGTAATTTGAGGTGTCATCAGTGATGTCATAGAACATGTAATGAGTGACTGCTGAAGGGAAGAATGCAGGGGGACTTGCTGTGAAGTCATACTGACGATAATGCACTTTGGGTAGATAGAAAAGAAAGTTGGTCCAAGTCTTCTCTCTATTTCAGAAGCAGTTTCTAGCAAAAATCTTTTTAAGACCCAAATTTTGGATTTTGGCTATTTGGCCGCCTTTAGCACCACTAGCAAGAATACAGGAAGGGGGCGGGGGGAGGGCATCACTTGAGGGTGAAGACTCACTCAGGCTGGGTCCAGGTGCTGGTTTAAGATGGTTGGAGCATTTTATGTCCCTGAGACTCTCATCATGAGGCTAGGCAGCTAGCCTGTGGACTCACTCTGGTAAACCTGGGTTAAGGAAAGAAACAAGGCTCAAGCAGCAGAGCTGGACATCGACAAGCAGTAGAGCTGGACTTTGAGGGCTCAAGACAGGCTTCAGGCAGCAGAGCAGTCCTTCCAGGTGCAGCAAAGCAGTCCTCTGGAGTACACAGCAGACCACAGAAGCAGGTAGACCTCTGAGAATCCTTCGGGAGGTCCAGAAAGAGAAACTGGGGTGAGTATGAGTGATCCTATTTCTATACTTGGTGATTTCTTTAAAGTAGGAGGTTTCTAGAGAATTCCCTTGGAAGTGCTTGAAATGTCCAGCTTTCTCTACCCTGGCTGTGTGCGCGAATAATGCAGGGGTGACAAGTCCTTTGTGTGAAGGCTGGGCACAGCCTATTCAGTAGTAAGTGGGTCTGTGCCTAGCTCTGGCCCCCATCCTGCCAGCGATGACCCATCCAGGCACACCTAATCTTTCTATTATGTGGCTTTCTGAATGGAATAAACAAACCCCAACTGCCAACTACACCCAGTCATTGGACCCAGGAACAGGCTGCAGGCACCAAATTGCCTAGGCAGGAAAAATGGCAACTTTTTAAAAGTGGCATTTTCAAACTTATAACTTAAAATCTGACTTTACCATTAAATAGCGTGTTAAATTACATTTTCTCGGTCACCAAACATGAAATGTTCACCTGGTTCCAATGAAATGTTAGCAGTTATTAAATCTAATAACATAACCTAATGTTATCCTATAGGAGAGGCAGGCCTCACAGTAGTGAAAGGCTAATTTAGGAGTTTCAGAATTGATAATTAAAGTCCTACCTTATCAGTAAAATGTGATTTAAATTTCAATTCTTTAGACATCAAACTTGCCATTTCTCCTTGCTTCCAATTGAAAGCCATCACTTATTAAGGCCTTTGCAGTGGTGAAAATCCCATTTAGGAGTTTTTCATTACCAGGACATGTAAAACATAAAAGTACATATCCAACCATTTAATTACAATGTACCCGGCCCCATGAGCTAACTAGAATCTACCTTAGGGGTGATGTATATTTGATAAAAGGGAAGTCTAAGGTTTAGCAAGGGGGTTAGCTTATCAAGTTAAATTGGTAGTTTAAAACTGCATTCAGGCTGCAATTGCAGGCCTGGGACGTGTTTTACGGGGCTACTAAAGTGGGTGGCACAATAAGTGCTGCAGGCCAACTAGTAGCATTTATTTAACAGTCCCTGGGTACATGGTATCCCATTATACTAGGGACATATATGTATATTAAATATGTCATTAAGTGGAAGCCAATTTTACCATGTTTAAAGGAGAGAGAACAAGTACTTTAGTGCTGGCTAGCAGTGATAAAGTGCACTGAGTTCCAAGGCTAACACAAATGAATTTTAGCAAAAGTAGGAGGGTAAAACCACTCAATAGGCTAAGACCATACTAGGGCTGAAAGGTCTAAGAGTCCTGTAGCATTTAGTGTCATTTTGTTGACCAAAATGCATCTCTGTGCCCATTTTGGTTGTGAGGGTGCATTATGCACTAAGATGATAGTGGTAAATGATGAATTGCACTTCTCATAATTACGAGTCATCTTGCAGGATTTACGAGTAATTATGCTAGAGAGAATTACACCAGTGATGCCAAACCCTAGTAATTTGTACACCGGCATCGTGGAGATAGTTGTGCTGATTACAACAAGGAGATCTATCCAATATGTATGTGTGGACATGGGCATCTGCAGAGGGGAGGGGGTGCTTGCCCCCCCTCTGATTAGGTACAGTCTGGTGTACAGGCTCACAGTGCAGCGCAACACTGCAGCCACCATAGTGTTATGCAGCCTCAGGATTGGGGAACATTGAAATGATGTCCCACCCCACCTAAAGAATGTATGCCCCACCCCCGAAAACATTTCTGCAGACTCCCATGTGTGGAGTTAAGGTAATGGCAAAGAAGCTTCTTTGAACCAGGGTTTTTGTATCCCCACAGCCACACTGGCATTTCTTTGTTGTACACGAAAGCGACTGATGTAGCTTGGGGAGAGTTCAGCAGCGCATGTAGTGTTGCCTTAGCTGAAGCTTCCTTCCCTGCAGCATTCCTAGTTCTCAGTGTTTGATCTCATCAGCTCCTTCCCCCAGATGAAAGAACTGGAATCCTATGGGCAAGAGTTGGGCACCAAAGTTAACTTGCAAACCTTTCAGGTGTTAAATATTTCGGACTTGCAAGACTAGGTATCTCCCTTGAAGGTCCGCTTTTTCTTACAAGATGCCAGAGAGTTTATGATCTATCTGGAGAGTCAGATTACTCCTTCTGTAGAGCAGCTTGTTCTAACTACTTACACTCCACTGCTGATAGCAATACAAAATAATTTACAGTAACGATATATAGGAGGAATCTCTAGGCTCCTCATTCAGTGACTGGATAAAGGTGTGCGTTACACGAGGAAGTCATATTTTTGTGCCTCCTTCATAATAGTTCTTTCCTAAACTTCTGGGACATTAGTTCAGCTCACCAAAGGGACTAGTCAACGAGGCCATATTCAAAAGTGAATTATTAATAAATAGGCATCAACAAGGTTTGTTTTCACCCAAAGGTTCGCTCTCTTTCTCTGTCATGCCTCTTACAAAGAAGCCCGTGGTTGATAAATATATCTTAAAAAATTATAAAATGTAAACAAAATGCAAACTTACACATCAGGATACCTGTATATAATGCTTTGAAATGCTAAATTGCATATTCATCAATGGAACTGGCTCTACCATGATATAATCACCTGGCAGATTCACAGAAAATTAATGTAAGAGAAGAAAATAGGGTTTAACATCAGAGAAGAGACTCTAGTAAGAGATATTTGTAGAAACTATTGAAGCACCGACAGTCAGAGGTAGGCACATTGGCAAGGAAGTGAGTTTTTCAATACACATTCCCTCCACAAAGAATGTTCTTACAAGTGGTATCAACCTCTGGCTTTTAAGAATTTACATGTGATCCACTGGTTTGGTTTACAATTTCTACTCTAAAGGCCAAATCTACTGTAATACTGTGTGATTCTGTGTGTCTTCAACTGTGCTAGTCCTGTCGCTTTTCGGGCTGTCTGTTTGCTGGTGAACTCCTCTTTCATTTTCATCTGCCCCTTCCATGCACCAAATCAACACACCCTACAGCGTTGGACTGTAGACATGAGTATACATCTCTCAAGCCTGTCTTTCAGTACACAAATATTATATTTTACTGTGCTTCTCATCATCAGTTTCGTAAAGTTTTGCTGCATTGCGTCGTTGTAGTATTTATATAATCATTGATCATTTTGAATTATGTAATGTAGATGTTTCTTGACTGATTATAAAATCTATATTGCTAATAACCTAATGAATCATTTCAAAGAAATAAACTACACTCTCCGAAGAAAAACATACAGAACATGTTTTCATGTTTACATAGGAGACAGGATTTCTCTTCACCCAATGACATATTTTTACTGAAGGGCGGCATATTGCACATCAGATGTATTCTTCTGACTGCCATATTACACAATTAAATTTTTTCGTTCAGATGGACCTTTCTGCAGAATGAAACCTGAGAAGCCTGAAACAATCCAATCACGAAATTTAAAAGCACCTTAATAAAAGACAGATAGAAGCACCTCTACTACTATGTATACTTTTCTGAATATGCAGTACTCCAATGAATTTGATGTAAAATTAGTTCTAGTGGAGGTGTCCATCGACACTCGTCTTACAACTACATAAATCAGGGCGAGTGCATGCATATACTTGTAACTATGAAAGTTGTATCACTGAAGGAAACACATTTTTCGTAGATTGTACACACCTCTGCATACACTATGTAGGCGAGATGTTACATCTTTGCTGTGTAACATTCCAAATGGAACACCAAGAAATCAGTGAAACATGCCAGACAGCAGTAACATTCTCATGAATACAATTGAGACCCACGCCCTTCTCTGTTTCAGTTGTGTTATGCATCGAATAGGAATGGTCAGTTCTTTGGAAGCAGAGTGCTTCTAGAACTATCAGGATGCATGTTATCCCAGTCAAAAGGAAGTGGAACACTGAGCAGGATTGTGGTCAACTGCCATTGCTTGTGGTCAACCTTGTAGTTCTATGGTGAACTACATAGTCATTCTCTAAATACCACCAGTGGAGTTGAAAAGCATGCCATGTGTCAGGAACTCACTGAGTGGCCTAATGCAGTGAGGGGCATATTTATACTCCATTTGTGCCAAATTTGCATAATTTTTTTAATGCAAATGTGGCGCAAAAGTAACTCCATATTTATATTTTGCACATTAGACCCGTCTAACGTCAAAATATTGTGAGTTGCACCATTTTTTAGATGTGTGAACCTACCTTGCATCAATGAGATGCAAGTTAAGCATTCCCATCTAAAAAATGGTGCTAACCCCATAGCCCCTTATTTGGCCCCTATGCTAAAAGGATGCACGGTTGGGAGAAGGAGCTAAATAATGCTGCAAAGCTTGCTTTGCACCATTATTTAACGCCTGGGTCAGAACAGGCATTAGGGAACCTGTAGACCCATTTCCATGGTTGAACACCATGGAATGGGTCCACAGGTGCCCCCTCAAGCCCCAGGAACACTCCCACCCACACCAGAGGGACACCGGAGGATGGGGGACCCCATCCCAGGTAAATAGGGTAAGTGTAGGTAAGTATTTTTTTTTTTAAGTGCTCAACTTGCCGCCCCTGCATGGCACAGGGGACACTGGTCCCCTGTGCTGGCCATTGAGGTGGTGGGCATGACTCCTGTCTTTTCTAATGATGCTAGGCTGGTTAGAGGCATTTTCTCCCATACCGCCACACCCACCCAGCTAACGTAATTCTTTTTGCACTATCCCACCCTTTGTGCCAGCTTGTGCCATTCCATAAATATGGTGCCCGGCTGGCGCTCAGGAATGGTGCAAGCCAGTGCTAAACTTTTTGATGCAAAACTGCGTTAGTGCAGTTTTGCATCAAAGAGTATAAATATGCCCCTGAGGGTGGATTTATGCACAGTGTGGGATTTGAAAAAAATAGCAAAATGTGAGGTAGCGTGTGAACAACAAGCTTGTCATTGTAGAGCTGTATAAAGGTGGCAGCTGTAGTACCTATTGGAAGCTTTAGAATCAGAAAAGGATGATCGATGGGGTGCTGAACAATGCAAACACTCACCCCGAGTCACAGATCTGGGTTTATTCCATCGTTCTTTTGCTCACCATGCCACCCCAGTTTGGCCATATGTAAATCAGTCTTAATCCTGTTCCTCATGGGAACAGTCCAACCCGAACTGGCAGGCCAGGTCCTCCCTGGACTGGAAACAAGCATCCTGGAACCGGTTTCAGGGTATCACCCTTCATCAGCCAGGCTAGCTTGAATCCAGTGGCACAGTGAGCACAGGCTCCATATCTGGGCATACCCATCCCACTTAGAGCAACTTTAGCAACACAAAAGGATGATGGACAGAGTGCTGAACAATGCAAATACTCACCCCCAGTCACATATCTGGGTTTAATCCCTTGTTCTTTTGCTCATCATGCCACCCCATTTTGGACCCAGTCATAGGCAAATCCATCTTGACCCTGTTCCTCATGGGAACAGTCCAGCCCGAACTGCCAGGCCTGGTCCTCCCTGGACCGGAAACAAGCATCCTGGGACTGGTTTCAAGATATCACCCTTCATCAGCCAGGCTAGCTTGAATCCAGAGGCAAAGTGGACACGGGACCTATGTCTGGGCATACCCTTCCCACTTAGGGCTACTTTAGCAACACAAAAGGATGATGGACGGAGTGCTGAACAATGCTAACACTCACCCACAGTCACAGATCTGGGTTTAATCCATTGTTCTTTTGCTCACCATGCCACCACAGTTTGGACTCAGCCATATGCAAATCAGTCTTGCCCTTGTTCCTCATGGGAACAGTCCAGCCCAAACTGCCAGGCCAGGTCCCCCCCTGGACTCGAAACAAGCTTTCTGGGACCGGTTTCAAGGTATCACCCTTCATCAGCCAGGCTAGCTTGAATCCAGTGTCACAGTGAGCACGGGACCCACCTCTATTATAAGTCCTGGAGAGCACCTCTTACTCATCCCATGATGCAGCATTTACTCAAAATGATTCATGGTCTATTAATTCCAGAAAGCACTTTTATTACAGTAGGCAAGAAGCATATATGACGAAACATGACAATTGACTCAATCCACAACTTCAAACAGAGGAAACAAATATAAATGTTGATAGTCATATCTTTATCTCCTCCCAGACCATGTGAGTGCTATGGTTAAATAATCAGCAGCAAGTGCCATCCTTGGGTGTCTGGGAGGCAAACAAGACTGCCACATTACCCCATTCTTTTCACCCTGTGTGTTAGAGCAATGTCACTCCTACCCACATACTAACAGTAATTGCCACAGAATAAGTTCAGTGTCACAAAGAACGCTCTCCTAAGTTTTACATGCATGTTTCTTTAATGGAAACACTACACAAATACATCATCACATACAATCGCTTTTAGTCTATCCCTGCCACAATAGCAGGACCAGTGTCATCAGCACCCTACCACCTGCCACCACCTACACTGCTGTTACTCTTGCTGTAGTGCAAAGTAGATTGTCTACTCAGAATTTTTCTTCAACATACATCATTGAATGTCATTGCATATCTGTTTTGGATCACAGTAGTCTACACATACATTAAGGTAACTTGATATCCTGTATCACAGAAAACATGTCTCACATGGCTTTGTGGTGAGTCTTCACACATGCCTCATATATACATTGTCCTCATACAACACACTCCATTGTCATGACCAGCACTGGTGTGACCAACCAACAGGTATGCACTCAACAAATACGTGTATCATAAGTTTCCAGAATGTATTACTTTCCACAGAAAATGCTTCTCTTTTAGCATACCCCTACCACACACTCTGGTGTCCTATCAACAGTATCACTAAGTTCCACTTACAACAATCACCCACTTTGCAGTCTGAGAAAGGAAGCAAAACCATACATGTTTATGTTAAAATAATTAGCAACACTTTGACAGACAATTTTTGAAACACACATTATATTCTGCCAGGGCCTTTTTATGGTTTATTATAATTTTTAACTCTGTCAATATTTTCTGAGGGTGCTGCAGCATCTGATTAGTGACATAATATTGGTAACAACTAGATTGTATGAAAAATAAATATTGTTCACAAGAATATTGCCTTTCCATACTTAACTAACAACATCACAAATGTCAAAAACCAAAATACTGCAGTTAAAATATATTTTTTACTTATATTGATAACAAATGTGTCAAAAACAAAAATATCATTACCTTTAACAAGCTTATAAAATATTTCAACACACAATATCATCTACTTTAATTTCTTAAATATTAAATAAACAGCATTTTCTGTTCACCCAAAAAAAACAAAAAATATATAAATGATACTAAAATGTCATATCACTAAAATAAAGGTAAACACCCCCAAAAATTGTACACTTCAATTCATTAAAATAATATAAAAACATATTAAAAATACTAAACTATACACATTAAACAAAAATAATTTTAAATATGTACATAAGTAATACATCCAAGATAGCACTAATAAAGAAATATATGCACACCAAAAAGCAAAGTGACCAATAAAATTACATCATCAATTCAAATAACAACATAAATGGCACACAAAAAGTGACTACTTACTAAACCAAAAACTACCAAAGCTGCAAGACAACAATACTCTGCTGGATTTGCCAGGGGCAATCTGAAATTAGAAGCAGAAGAATACATTCTGACAAGATGGAAGTCCTCATCTTCGGCTCCACACCCTCCAAATTGGGATGCCTTCTGGAGGCCTGCCACTCTTGGAACCGCTCTGACTCCCACCGACCATGACGCAACCTAGGATTCATCTTGGCCGCCTCACTATCCATGACCCAGCAAGTCAACGCCATCTCCTCCTCCTGCTTCAACACCCTCTGCATGCTCCGAAAGATCTACAAATGGATACCCACCGAAACCAGAAGAACAGTCACCCAAGCCCTCGTAAGCCACAAGCTGGACTACGGCATTGTCCTCTACGCAGGAACCACGGCCAAACTCCAGAAGAGGCTGCAACCCCTCCAGAACGCCTCCGCATGCCTCATCCTGGACATCCCCAGCTAATGCCACATCACAGACCACCTGAAAAACCTGCACTGGCTTCCAGTCAACAAGAGAATCACTTTCAAACTCCTCACCCACGCTCACAAAGCACTGCAGTACACCAGACCAGAATACCTCAACAGACGACTCTCCTTCTACACCCCGACCCAGCATCACTGCTCCGCCGACCTCACCCTCGAAACCGTCCCATACGTCTGCAGAACTACAACCAGTGGTAGATCATTCTCGCACCTGGCCGCAAAAATGTGGAACATTCTTCCCACCCACCTGCGCCAGACCAAAGACCTCCTTACCTTCAGGAAACTTCTCAAGAGCTGGCTGTTTGAGCAGTAGCAGAACCACCCCCCCTTTCTCCACCTTCCCCTCCTCAGCACCTTGAGACCCTCATGGGTGAGTAGTGCGCTTTAAAAATTCCTGATTGATTGATTGACATACAGCTGCCTTCTAAAGTATATAAAGCATTTATTTAAAGTAACATATAAATGTATCCATTAAAATTAAATTAATTGAAATTAAATTAACTTGAATTAAATTAATCAATTTAAAAATGTAAAATAATAAATAATAATAAAACACTCTATTTCCTTTATCTCATAAACTGTAGACAGTACAGGGAGGTTACTACAGCTACAGCAATCGCATACCTGGAAAAAGGCACAAAAATGGTAAACAAATAAAAAAAAAATGAAATCACCCTAAAACACTAAAAATAGAATTAAACTCGCTCAGCCCTTACTACCTACCAACAAATAAATGTTTAAAATAAACTTAAAGCAACTTTTGTCCCAAACAGAAAAGGAGCCACCTGAACTATATTATAACACTCCAACGGGAAACCGGAAAATAAAGACTGAAACTACCTGCAAGAATACATCTGCATGTATAAAATAGAAATAAAGTAGCAGAACTTTGTATATCACTTATGAATGGAACATTCATTTTTTAACATTTAATTATTTGTATTGTGACACTATTTTCAGGAACAATGACAGAAAGAACAAAATATATCACATAATTAAAAGGAAAAAAATAATCTCTCAAAAGGGCTACATTTACAGCCAAGAAATTACAATCACAAAAACAATCAGTTGCCAATGTACTAAATATTATTGTAATGCTGGGAGAGTGTCTACAAAAGATTATGTTATTATTCATGTAAGAAAACACAACCACCCCCAATTGTCACTGAAGTAAGACATGTACTACAATATTTAAGAGACGCAAGTAGTTCCCAAGAGCCCAAAACTAAAATACAAAAATATATACTCCCTAAAGTCCATGAACACATCACAGGCCAGTTGCCATCTACGCACATCTTAAAATGCTTAGGAGCACAAACTATAAAAGTCACAAGTGATACCCCTCATGCCCCTAGAAGATACCAAGATATCCAAATTCCAAAACACTTAACCACCACTCATAATGAAAAACGCTTTCTCTTACATTATAACCTTAACAATGAAAAACACATTATAGTATTTGCTACTAAAGATAACCTATGGATAATAAGACAATGTCAAACATGACTGATGGATGGAACATTCAGAATATGCCCCAAACTAGTCACTCACATATACACCATATATGGTGAATACCAAAACAATAATATAACATTCATATAGGCGTTACTACCTGATAAACAAAGTAGCACTTACTGTAAAGTACTAAACCATATTAAAATTAAAACACACAACTGCTTCCCACATAAATATTAATCAATTTTGAACAAGTCATGATTAAAACTATTCTTAAACTACACCCACACACAGCCATACAAGGTTGTTGCCACCATTTTAACCAAACCATTTGGAGACACCTTCAAACAATTTGCACTATGGGCCATATTTATGGGCAAGTATGCACATAAAGGGCAATATTACGACTTTGGTGGTGTGATGATAAGACCGCCACGGTTGTGGTCATCCGACTGCCGCATTAAGAGTTACACAGCTCAGCCTGCCAAAAAATAGCCAAAATCCTGAAACTGCAAGGACACTAGAGGACGCAAAAAAGGAGGCCCGACCACCAGCACTGCCAGCCTGACAAAAATCAACTGATCTAATCACGACCCACAAATCACGACAGTGGTTCTTCAATGATGGAAAACCATTGCAGATGTGAGCTACGGGGGCCTGAACCCACATCAGTCAGAATACTACACCACATTGGACAGTTCAAATACCCCACACATGACATACATTCACACACCTGACACACCTACACACTGCAATATAAAGCACACCTCTACACAACCTACAATCCTTTGCAACCAGAATGCCACCCACAGCCAGACAGTCACCAAAAACTAAAGAACTAGCAAAACAAACAATAGGGACCCCTACACATTACATTTGGCACACATCCCACATTTGCACAACATACACAATATTCAATTCACAAAACCACACAATACACAACAACCGTTACCCACTGACATCACAACACTCAACCTCATCATAAACATTATTCATCCTTTTTCACTGTCTTTACCAAAACTACCATGACTCCACAAAAACACCCACATTTCACTGATGATGAGTTGAGGGTGATGGTGGACAAAATTGCCAGGATAGAGTCACATCTATTCAGAGCACAGGCCCAGCAAACATCAATAGCCAGGAAATTGGAGTTGTGGCAACGCGTAGGCGACAGGGTGAATACAGTAGGCAGTTACCCATGCACAAGGGAGGACATCAGGAAGAGGTGAACAAACTCAGGGAGAAGGTACGTTCCATGTCATCCAGGCACCACCTGGTGGTTCTCAAGACTGGTGGTAGGTCCCCACCTTCTCCCCCACAATTCACATCATGGGAGGAGAAGGTCTTTGACATCCTGCATCCACAAGGCCTGACAGGAATACCTGGGGGAATGGAGTTGGGTAAGTCACAACAACATTCATGTCACCAAACAGTTATGTCTTGCATGCTCACACATCACCTCTCCCCACCCCTATGACCAAAACACACACCTCCCCCTATTAAACTCTCCAAATACCCCTCACTGCCATGCCACATGTCAAATAAATTCACCTTGGGCCACAGTGTTTTGGAAAGGCATGCAAAGTCTTTGGAACTGACAGCACTATAACTCACAGAAGGCACTATTTCAACATTAACAAAACCAAGAGCGTGCACTAAATTTGAAATGTCTTGAGTGTGAAACAAACAATCAAAGTAAACATAACTGAATTGTCCACCATGTAACACAGTCCATGGCAATGACAGCTATGCAATGGCCCACTCACTACCAGTATCATTACAAGCAAATCACAGCTACAGATCTGTCCCATACCAAACTGGACTCAGAGAAAAAATCCTTAATAATGTCATGTACGCACCTGGGCGGACAGCTAAATGGTAAACTGGGTGCACTTGCAGTACATCCAGACAGAGGGCCAGGACAAATTGTAACACCAATTTTGTGAGCCAGCTTTGACACCATTGTGCATTGTTCAGTTTCTAGTTGGCTCAATGATGCCATACACCTTACTAAGAGAGAATTGTACATAGCCATGTCTTCACTCAGACAAGATATGAGGGTATTTGTAGCCATTTAAAAACCATCATACTCCAAGAGCATTGGACATGCTGTATGCAATACAAATCTCTGTGTCCCACATTGCACTAACCAAGATTAATTAGCAGCTGTCATTGTTGTTTCAGGGGATCATGTAAAGGCAGTGAGTGCATCTTACATACCATGAGTAGTTGTCTAATTTTTACATCACTAGTTGCATCACTTAAACCATCTGTGTGTTCCACTTCTCCTACAGGTAACCTTGCTATCCCCAAAATGGAGAGGATAACAGAGACAGACACTACCCCTCTTAATGAAGGTCCCAGTGAGGAAAACAGCCCTGGATGTCTGGACACTGAGGACAAAGCTGGACCATCAGGGACACCTGGTTAGTCAACAACTGTCAGCCTCACCCTGCCCACAATGACTCCGCCCAGCCCTATTGCAAGTACATCACAAGCAACCATTCACCCCCAAACCTGTGTCCAAAAGACAGTCTCTTCCATTGTGTGCACCCCAGTACAGGTACCTGAGTCTCCTAATGTCACCCCTGACAATGATGGTCCTGCCATCAGTGGCAGTGGGCACACTGTGCCAGGGTCACAGGCACATGGGGTAGGGTGCATCGGAGGGATGGTGTGGGCCCGAGGATGGGGGCTCCAAGGGACACTACTGACCAGGAGACCATCTCCCAAGTCTTGGGATCCTACCAAAATTCCCAAGATATGATGGGTCAGGTCTTGACCATGATGGAGAAGATCAGACAGCTGCAGAGGGACAACTAACAGGAAGCCATGCTGCAGTGGCAGGCCCAAAATGTCATCCTGGCTTTCATTGCTGGGGTGCTGAGGAACATCATCACTACCCTGAGTAGCTCTGGCAAAAACATCAGGCCTCTTCCACCAGACATGAAAGATCAGGTCCCTCAACATCTGTGGCGGCTAGTGGGATTGAAGCCCTGTCAGGGGAAGGGAATGCCTAAGACACCCAACCCTCTGTAGCAGAAGAATCCCCCCGCAAACGTGTATGTCCACCCAGGCATCCAGGAGGAACAGATGCCAAGACTAAACCCACTGCCAGGAAGTGAACTTCTCCTTATTAGTTCCCCTTGTGTGTGACTGATACACCTTGTTGACTGTTCTGATACTCAACTCCATTTTCATATGGCGCAAGGACATAGGACTTGTGTTTCCAAATGGTGTAGGTGCTACCCTGAGGATTTCATCCACCATGACTGAACACTTCACTGTTAACTTTATTTCATTTATGTTACAATTCACTCATTTTGTTGTTCACTCCCCAAAAAGTACCACTTATTCACAGATCCTGTGTAAGTGTGATGTATCTCCCATCTACAACTGCCATGTATGACAACTATTGTACCAAAATATTCCTCTCATGTTATACCTCTTTTCTGGTCATCACACATGTACTGGACAACCAGGATACATATTGCATTAGAATTTTCACATACAAATGACACAAGTCACTTGTATTGTACATCACATATTTATTTGGAGCATGGCAATCAGCACATAGTGAAGTCTTACTGTGGACTTCTGTGTTTCAGCGTAGGTGTCACTCACTACCAACCCACAGAATACAGAGGTTAGGGACATGTCAGTCTATCACCATCCAAAAAAGCAGACAGATCCTTTCAATGTATCATCAGCGAAAGCCTTATCCCATTCTCATACCTTAACCTCCTGAATTACCATGCCCCATTAAACAGACAGAGGTCAGTACTAATCTCCCTAGTCATGGAACATTTCACTTACCATGGTCAGGTATCTGTAGGCCTACCATTCACCTTTGTCAGTCTTCAGACACATTCACATTTGTCTGCAATGAAGAAACACACTGCCAGCTATGCACAAGTTATGTCACATACAACACAAACCACAATGATGGTAGAGTGTCTCGATACTACATCATGACATGTGTTAGACACAAATTGACAGACACATGCCACCACTTGAGCCACCTCCAATACCAAACATACCATCTGCCGGTGACACTTTCTGACAATGCCAAATTAGGATGAGCCAAACAGCCAATCTGCAAATCTTTGATCGACAAAAATAAGGTATATGCCAGGGTGAAACATAAACATCACATTATCTATTCATGACTACAAAGTGACTTTGAGTGTGCATGTTATGAATGTTAGATTAAGTACATAACAGTTCTGTACACAACACGAAGGAATATTCTGCATGCAGATCTGATTCATGAGCTTTGGAGCCACTCAAGACCACACTGATGGTGGACAAAAGAACATTACATGGCATGCATTACCTCAAAAATACCCCATAGAATCTCTATTGTAACACCACATAACATACCTTGAGTCAGTTGAAGTACTGATTGATGACATCTTCCCTGATGTCTCCAGTTTTATCCTCATCCTTACGTGGCATATGTTTATTTCCACCTGCAGGATCTGCTGGTTCCCTCTCATCTGGTATGAATGGTATCTGACGTCTTAGGGCAAGGTTGTGGAACATGCAGCAGGCTACAACATTTTGACATACCTTGAAGGGTGAGTAGAAGAGGACTCCTCCAGTTTTGTCTATGAAGCAAAATCTTGCCTTCATAAGCCCAAAAGTCTGCTCCACGACATGCCTTCTCCTTCCGTCGGCCTCCTTAAAGCAGACTTCCCCTGGCAAGGTTGGGTACTTCACTTATGTCAATAACCAAGGGTGGTTTGGGTAGCCAGAGTCCCCTGTAAGGTATAGTTACACCAATCCAAACATTAATCTTGGACACACACATACATGGTAGCAGGCAAAAAGGTACCAACACACTAGACATGCATGACTTACCAACCAGGCATGCCCTCTCTCTGTATGGTTGTGTCATCAGCAGTGGGATATTGCTGTTCCGGATGATGAAGGAATCATGGACTGATCCAGGATACCTTGCACAAACTTTAAAAGTATAGAGGTCTGCCAAACAGACCACTTAGACGTTTAAGAGGTTTTTCCTGTTCCTCTATACCTGTTCATTAGCACTTGGTGAAACAAAGGCTACATGAATGTGATACATGGCTCCAGTAACATGTGGAATGTGTCCCAAAGCATAGAAATCTGCCTTCACATGGGCCAAATCCTCACGTTAGGGAAATCTGATGTATATATCCATGTGTTTTAACAATGCAGACAGTACAGCCTTCAAAACCAGACTGAACATGGACTGTGACATTGCTTCAGTTAGGGCCACTGTATTCTGAAAGGACCCAGTGGACAGGAAGTGCAGCACTGACATGACTTGAATGATGGGAGTTATGCTATTGGGATTGCGAATGGCAGGCATCAGATCTGGCTCAAACTGACAACAGAGATACATAATTGTATGCCTATCCAGGCAATGTATCTGGATTACATGTCATACATCTATGGTCTGGAGGTCTGCTAGTGGATAGTACACTGAAGGTTGTCTTGCTCTCCCCAGGCCAGGGTAACTATCTGGACAACACCAGAATGTATGTGAATGACTCAATCCATATATCATATGTATGATCACAACAACGTCACACATATATCTAAATCATGTCAGATTTAAGAGTGAAAATGTGATATTCAGCACATAGTAATCCAACATATGAAAGTGTACCAGATTCAAATTCCCGAAACCCCTGCATGTACTCTACATGGAGTTACACTGACAGTGAAAGTTACATCAACCCTGTAGACATGTAACACATATCTTTTGCACAAACACCATCTTTAGATTGTCATTTGTATGGTGACAACACTTTTTCATGTACAAAACACAAACAATCTCATTTAACTCCCTCTACTAATTAGATGCACATTAATTCTTGTAAACAGTAAGCCTGTACTTCACACATTGTCATAGATATGAGGTTTCAGTAAATGACACAACTTTCATTACTATATCATACATATTTGAGCCCTAAAATGGCAGCTCCCTGACATGCTGTATTGGACATTAGGAAGTGATCTGACTCCGCTGCCAGATGTCTCATGGTGGCAGACAATTAGAACTGCTGTGGACATTGCCATTAGATCACATTGCTGCCTTTGGCAGACTTGGGCTACTGGCAACATCCGCCAGTGGTGGTGGTCCTGCATGTGGCAGACATGACTGCAATCTTCTGCCCAAAATTCCTCTCTTGACTCCTGACAGTGCTGCCAGCAAGTGCTCCAAGACCTGAGCTTCTGTGTACCACCTCTGGGAAGAATCATGCCACGTCCTGCAGGTGATAGGGCCCCTGCCTTCACTCCAGAAGAGCTACCCAAGCATGTGTAGGAGGACCTACCCCTGTATGAACAGTTGTATGGTGCACCAGAGGAGCAGGGAAGTCCATTAAAATACCAATGGGTGAAAGGTAGAGTGTATGATGACGTAGATGAAATGTGCATTAATGAAAGACTGAGCTACCATGTGTGGATACATGGTTATGTGCACATGTGCATAGAAACACTGTAACCCCTGATAAATAGTAGGTAGTGTGTGATGTATGTACCCTGATCCACATTTGTACATTGCAGTATTTACATTAATGTTGGTGTGAGAAATAATTGTAGAGATGTACAATTTTAAGGACATACTTGTGGTCTGGTCCTATGTTTCTTGCCAAAATCTGGTACTTGGTATGAATGTTGTCTGCCTGACTCCACTTCACACATGGCCTTACTGCAGAGGGCGACTTGTAAAAGTATTTGAGGTGTGAGGAAGAGGATGTTTGGCTACTTTCACTAACTTAATTGTCCATCATACTTGCTTTGGCATGGAGCATGTGTACATGACTTTCTCCTCTTGTCTGTGTCATCCATGCAGGTCAACACCCATCAGAAAAAGGGGATCTGGCGTGCCATTGTCAAGGAAGTGCAGATGCAGGGGGTCCACTGTCGAAAGTGGTGGGAGGACCTGAGACGCTTGGCCTGTAAGACTGCTGAGGCCCAGCTGGGGATGTCCTCCCAAGGACAAAGGGGTGCCCGTCAGACCTTCACCCCCTTAATGGCCTGCATATTGGCAGTGATCTACCCGGAGTTGGATGGGCATTTGAGAGCAGCCACAAGTGGTTGAATACTGACTAAACTCCATTTACGTTCCTCAGCCAGGTAAGTGTATAGTGTGAAAGACTCTAAGCAGTGCCAATGTGGTAAGGGCAAAAGGTAAAATGTTTCCTAGGAAAACCTAGATTTAGAATCCTCAACATTAGTGCATAGGTGTGCACATTGTATTGTGTATAGGGACATATTACTCACCTATGTCATCCCTTTTGTACAGTAGCATATGGTGATGCACAGATGCCTGTGTCATATGTATACCACCATACTGCTCTTGGTACCCTACTGGTTGTTCTTTGCCACCTACAGATCTATACTCCCAATATCCTGATGGTAAGTTATCCTGATATTTGCCCTCTGTCCATTCAAATGCCCCTTGATCCATCCCTATGTGCAACATTGAGTCTGACAAGTTGAGTACATGCCTACTATTCCTGAGGTTTCCATTTAGTTTCAACTTATTGTGAGGCTGTGATCTCAATCTGAGATTTCACATGCCACAGTCGCTTTACTTACTCAGAGGTGTCTCCATTGGTAAGTGTGGACTAGACATTGACACATATAGGCCCTCATTTAAACCTTGGGGGTCGGACGAGGCTGACCCCCAAGGATGAAGCCCCAGTCGGCCACCCATGCGGCCAGAAACCAGCTAGCTGCATTTGGACCTCCCGGCTGGGCCGGCGGGCAGAAACAGAGTTTCTGCCTGCCGGTCCAGAGGTGATGTCGGCCATAACATTGCAGCCAGCTTCTAATGGAGTCGACTGCAATGTGGGGGTGAGGCGGGTGCAGCAGCACCCGTCGCGTTTTTCACTGTCTGCCAGGCAGACAGTGAAAATCGCGATGGGGGTGTGCCTGGAGGCCCCTGCACTGCCCATGCCAAGTGAATGGGCAGTGCAGGGGCCCATAGGGGCCCGAGACTCCCCTTACCATGGACAGGCTGGCTGTAAGGGGAGTCAAAATCCACAGGGCAGCGCTGCAAGTAGTGCTGCCCTGGCGGATTCTGACCGCCGGGACAACCATGGCGGTAAACCGCAGGTCCCGGCGGTGTGGTTGCGGCACTACCGCCACGATCATAATATAGCGATTCATACCACCAGCCTGTTGGCGGTACGAACGCCACTTTCCGCCAGGGTTGTAATGAGGCCCATAATGTTTTATCAGAATGGACATCCTGCATGTATTAAACCATGATGTATGACTAGAATCCTAGTGCAAGCCAAATCATTGATATGGGAGCTCAGAATAGAAGTACCATGTACATGTTCTTTGGATGGTAAGTGGCGACACAGCAATTTTCTATTCCAATGTGCTGTGGGAATGCTAAATAGGCCACAACAACTTGGTAACTGGTACAATCTAAACTGATTTTGTCATCATGTATAAATTGTTAGGTTCAGACATATATCAACATTGTTATGCAATTTCTACATACTTCATTTGGGTATGGTGGATATGTTATGTTGGCTTTTGGAATGCAATCCCATAGTTTTTGCTGACTGAATTGTATTGCAGGTGTTGTATTTCACCTTTAGATGTTGTTGGAATGGTATGTGCAATTAATCATTTGCTTTGCCTCAAGGTGTATATCGCTATCATGTTACGCTCATAAGTGTGTTGTGGCATTGTAATGTTCATATACAGATGTAAGATTTCTCATGTCTGATGTGTGGATATTGATGTTGCCACTTGGATAATGGGCTATTGATGTTGCCACTCATCATGATTAGTTGTACTGTATGTGGCCTTCATGCACATGACATGTGTCCATTCTATTTCAGATGTTGGAATGGTACCTGGTCATGTCTGTGGGTAGATTCTGCATGCTAAGTCTGCCTCTATAAGTGTAAATGTCTTTGTTTACAGGTGGAGAATTACTTATACGAGTAGCTCTACAAAGTAGGTATCATCCTTTCCTTCATGACTATTGGGACATGTGTTGCTGACATGTATTTAGACTCTATGATACTCCATTCATTGAAAAGGCAAGTATAGTCAATTGTCAATTGTGAAGGTTGTGGACTCTGTGACATGAAATAATTTTGGTTTGCTCGCAACATGGTGTCATGTGTTTGGCACATGATGTGGTTCCTTTCCTGGTACATGACATCAGCTAAAAATTTAGATGTGTGTGGATTTTGTATATGAGATATGTTGAAATGATTGCTACCACTATTTCCAATTGCTTGGTTGTTGGTTTACTATGTTACTGTGGATAGGGACTCAGATTCATGTTGGCAAATCAGGTTGTCATGAAATGGTTATTGTGATAGCTCTACTGATATGATGGCATAGTAGGTTTACGATGGGTGGCTTAGCTGGTATGTGACATTGTAATAATGTAGTGGTGAGGATGGTATTTAGTTGCGACATGATGTTGGCACTAAGCTTGTTACACCTGGGGGTGTAGTACAAGTGTTTGTAATGCGATTGATGCATACAGTGTGATGTTAGTGTAGCAAAAGAATATGATGACCCTACCTCTCTTTCTGTTTTCCAGGGTAATCATCGGCAGGTGAAAAAGCCAGGGCACAGCTGAGTGAGGAAGCTGCTGACCACGGGACCTCAAGTCATGATACCACTGACTCCGAGGGACCCAGTGGCCTAGAGGGCGAAGGGAGTGCCACGGGGAGACAGGATCCAGTTCTTCATCTCAGAATCCTCCTCCAGTGGACACTCCCTGGCAGTGGTGGACCCATTTGGGATTATCCCGGCACCATCGCTGTCCACCACCCCTTTTCTACCACCACCCTCTCTGTAGCTCCCCACCCAGTTGGCCGTGCTCACTCACCCAAGAGGGTGGGCATATCCTTTGCGGCAGGCACCTCTGCACTAGCTCCTGTTAGCACTGCTGCCCTCAGTGAGGAGGCTATTGACCTCCTGAGGTCCATCTCTGTGGGTCAGTCAACCATCTTGAATGCCATCCATGGAGTTGCAACTCAAATCCAAAAGAGTAATGTGTTCCCGAGGGCAGTTACTGTGCACTGGTTGGCTTTTCAGGCTCTGGCCTCCACACTCACTTCACCCTTTGTCTACTGTCCCCACCCCATTTCCTCTTCCCAAACCCAAACCCCTCTTCCCAGGCCCAGCCAAAGCACTCAGACAGGTATCCATCCCCCTCAACATCTAAGGGTAGCTCAGACAGCGAAAAAGCACCACAAGACACACCACTGGCATGTACACAAGCAACATTCAGATGCACACACAGCAACAGTCACAACCTACCATGACACCCCCACCACTCCCAGTATCACAGACAGTGCACCTGACACACCTGAAGACACCACACCAATATACACAGATCTAGCACCTGCACATATCCTACCCACAGACAGCACCAGAGCATACCTTCAGAAATCTACCCCAGTCACCACACCGGCAGACACCACAACCACTGACACTCCTACATGCAGCACATCTACCACAGCTGAAGTCACCCCCCCAACAGACAGTCACCCACTGACCACAGCATCCCCCAGCACCTCCACCCCAACCCAAGACACATAGATGCCCTAACTCACCCAACAACAGACACCCAGCACCCACAAGCATACCTCACACAAAAATGCACTTGGACATCCTCACAACACCTCACACAACTACTCCCTCTCCTTCTACACCCATTGCTATGACTATTTCCCATGTGTCTAAAAAAGGCTTCCTTTTTTAGTTTTCCCTTTTCCTTCTTTTTTCCCTCCCGTGAGACCCCTTAACATTTTGCTTCCCTCCCAAATCCATCCCTTTCATCTCCAAGGCCACCGTTGCCCCCTGCAAGTCCCCATGGCCCTCTCCCTGCCAAGAAGTCTACTCCTCCCAAAAAAAGCCAACCTTCCCCTAAGCCTAAACCCAAAACCCCACCTTCCACAGCCCAAAGTCTCCCCTCCCAAACGTTTGGCCAACCCCCCCTCCACCACCCACTTTGTAATCCCAGTGGTGCCTGCCTGCCCCCTTGATGCCCCTACCTGTGGAGGTTACATGGCAGTCAGGAGTCAAGTTCGAGGCACACATATGTGCACTGTGTACATTTAAAACTGTTGATTCAGGATTGATCCATCGCCTTTTTTCTCCAAATTTTGATTTGATAATATATTTACCAGCCAACCTGTTGTTGGTTTATTGGTTACATCTTTGTCATGCTTTTCTTTCCTTAGTATGGAGTTGGTCCTAGCTAAGATTGGTTGTGTGTGTGTGTGTGGTGCTTGTGCTACCTGTATTGTATGAGCAGGATGTGAGGTTGTGTGCTGTGCTTTGGTCCCCCTGTGGTAGTGTGTGTGTTGTGTGATGGCCTTGTGTCTGTTTGACACATTTTGTTGTCATGCTATTGAGTGGTGTTTGTGTTTACATGTGTTTGTCGCTGTGTTGTGTTGCTTGGTATGTTTGGCCAGTGTGGGTGTGCTTGTTTAGTGTATGGTACAATAGTGAGAATGTGCTGTGTGTGCTGTGTCTGTCAATTGGTCAGTTGTATGCTTGTGTTGTTCTGTGTGTTCATTGCCTGTTGGTTGCAGGTTGTGTTGTATGTGTGATGAGTCCCTGGGTAGTGTATATGGTGAGTGCTTTACAATTTATTTATGATGATACAGGAGTGGTGTTGTTGTGACGTGCTGTTGTGTGTTATTGTGCGTGACTGTGCCTGAGCTGTGTTTCCGTGTGTGTGTGTGTGTGTTTTTGACATGTGTGTGTGTTTGCTGTAGTGTGTGTGTACTCTGTATGTGCGGGTGTGTGTGTGGCTATATGTGAGTGTGTGTGCCAGTGTGTACTAGCTTGTGGTGGTTGGCCTTGCACCCCCTTCCAGATGATCTATTGTATGTGTGTACATACACTGACAATATACAGCAGTTACAAGTAAGTGTGTGTACTTACGGTTGCTGTTGTCCTCGTCAACGAAGATTCAGTTGTCTTTGTTCTAGTAGGAAAAGCAGGATGATGTGTAGTTTTGGTTCCATGGCGACTCCGGAGTGTATGGCTTCCTGAAGGTGAGTGTCTCTTTTTATGTAGTTATTTTCTGCCTGGGGTTCTGTGGCGGTAACGCTAGCGGTGTGCTGCCTCATAATCTGTCAATCAGAAACAGGGAGCTGCCGGCCTGCATTTACCTTTCATCGTCCGTTGCGATCTGACTGCAGTGGCGGTGCCAGTGGCGGTGCCGGCAGTGCTTTGGCTGTATTCTGTTGGGAATCCCGCAATGGTCATATTTGGCATTCTTCTCCACCAGCCTGTTGGTGGTATGACCATGAGGGCCAACATCCTGGGACCGCCAGACTCGTAATGAGGCCCAAAGTCATCCTGTTGCACTGTGTCACAAGGAAAGGGCAGGAATGTGTTGTATTTAAAAGAATATGGTAATTCCTATCTTTTTCTCTGCACTGGCACTGTTTTATCAGCTTAGCGCCAGCTCAGGCACCCATGCATCAGGAAGGATTGTTTTTGTGCAGGAATGTGCACCTTTCTGCACAAAAACAATTCCCTGAGGCATATTCCTCTTTCTTTGTACATATATAGAGGAGATAACAAGGAGAAACAAATATATTTCTCTTCATTACACCTCACCAGGGAGGCATAGGTTTTAGGCACATTTCTAGGTCTACCACTTCTGGTAAATCTGGGAATGTGTTAAAATCCCCATGAATGTTGCTTGGGAACACCCACGCAACACCAGTGGAACGCCTCCCTGGAGCAGAGTAAAGCAATGGAGCAATTTACAGTGTGTTGGTTTACTTGAGATTTATGAAGCCACTCTGGGCCGTGCAGGTTGACTTGCGTGGCGTCATAAGTCTCATTTTGGGCTTGCATCGGTATTTGCACCACGTTGTGTGGTGCAAGAGCGATGCAAGGGTGTTAATAAATATGCAGTTAAAAATAAAATATGCAACAAATAGACAAATTGTCTTTGAAATAATAAAAACTGATCCCAGAAGCCTACGTCACTGTAACAAAGGTAGCTAACTGCTATAACTTACCTATAGAAAGTCCATCCTGCCAACAAAACTAATGTAAACTAAGTACCCTAAAATATTACTTTGAAAACACTTGGATTGGCAGACTGCTTTGCTCTGGACTCCAACCCAAATTCCAAACACCTAGGTGGAATGTTTATGATAGTATCATGGATCAAGAAGCCAAAATCAACAATACAGTAGAAGGATTGCACATTGCCTTCCAATCTACACTGGGCAGAACCCAACCTACACTCTACAAACTCACAGAAGCCCTACAAAAAGAACAAAGTTACCATCAACTATGAATGGAGCAATCAGTCACCAAAATTTAATTATCAAACAAACCAATAGAATGGATGATATTCTATACTGTACATCAAAACTCTTTATTCACAATGCAGGAGTACACTACTTTTAATTGATAGCCAAAATCTTATTTACATTTTTTTTAACCATCTACACAGTAAACAATAAACCAAACCAAAATACAAAACAACTGAACTGAAATACTTTTCATTAAATATTAAACAAATTAATATTATACTCATAAAATGTACAAGTAAAATAGGAAAAAGGTTGATGCATAAAATTAATGTGTATATTAATTAGTTAAAAGCCAAGAAGTCACCGATCACGAAGCTCTAAATTCCTTCTAAAATCAAATTAAACCAATTCAATACAACACATAAAATCTAATCTGACAGCAGTCAATTACACCTGAAACACATACAAGGTAAAATTTCGAACCCAAATCAAAAAACTAAAATAAAACTTACTGTTCTGCAGCTCTTCATCTGTATTACTGTTATTGAAAATACAATCCATCAAAACATAAACCTTTTTTTTTTTAAATCCCCAAAAACGAAAAAATAAAACAGGTCCATTTTAAGCCCAAGAAGCAATCCAAAATCTTAAAGAACCATAAAACCTCCAAAAAGTCTAAGAAAAGAAATGTTCAAGGAAACCTAGAGATCAGAGGAAATCAAAATATTGGTTTCCTAAAAACAATAATGATTTCCTTAAAAAAGAAAGCAAAATCCTACTGTAAACCTGAAAACCCCCCACAAAAAAACAGTGTCTTCAAAGGTAACATAAACATTACATTAAAACTACACACAAAACATAACATTATTTTAGATAAAATAGCAATATAGTACTATCAAACTCTAACTAACCTAAAATAGAATACTAGTATACAAAATAACACAAACTACCAAAAAACTTTTCCAAAATGTAGAAAGCAATATTGTTACTAACATATACTAGTACTTCCTACATCCCCTACCCCCAAAACCCTATAGAAAATCCTTTAAAAAGTTCTTACCTGATCCGGTATACAGCAGCAGCTCCCTGTAAATCACTTCCAGTAAAATGAATGAAAAATGACACAAATAGACTACAAAAGTTAAGTTAGCGGTAAATAATATGGCTGCTAAATGAACCTAAAAATAGTCTCCATATAGAAAACAATGTGATTTAAATAGAAAATGCTTAAAAATGTTTTAAAAAATGTGAAAATGATTAGAAACTGTAAAACATGTCAGTGGAACACACACACGTTTTCAAAACTCTGCCACCCAGCTGCTGCTCCACTCTCACAGCTGGTGCTGTAAGTTGTGAGGATTGAATCACAATGCATATAATGAAGTTCCAAAGTAAGGATCGTGCACTCACTGGAAAACGGCTATAAATGACACGGTTCATTAGCAAATTTCAAAAAGAGAGCTTTGACAAACACAGTTTGACATTTCGCCTTTCTCAGTGTCAAAGTAACTGCCTTCTTTCTCACACCTCTTTCTACCACATGTACCACACTTGAAAACATAAAAGAAAAATTTGGAAATGTCCAAAACAGTAAAAAAATCATCTGCATGTTTTATTATGTATTAAAAAAATGATAACATATTGTTTAAATATGTAACAATGAGAATATATTTCTTACCTGTAGAAAAATATATGTATTTAAAAAATGTATACCCATACATTAATACAATATTGAAAAACATAAATAAATAAAAAATGACAAACTGTGTTAAGTACCTTTATTATTTAAACAAACAAATTATAAATGTTTGTGACAAATGCAATAACAACTCTAATCTAAACTATTTAGGGGAAGGCATGGAACATTATAGGGATTACAATTCCTTTTCACACTTCGATGTAAACCATTTAGGGGATGGTGTTGGACTCTAAAAGGGTCACATATATTATTTCCACTCCAATGTATACCATTTTGGGGAAGGTGCTGCACACCAAGGGGGTTACACTTACTATTCCCACTCCAATCTAAGCAATTTTAGGGAAGCGTTTGGACACTAAGGGGGTCATTACAACCCTGGCGGATGGTGTTAAAGCAGCGGAAATACCGCAAACAGGCCGGCGGACAAAAAAAGGGAATTATGACCCTGGCAGAAACCGCCAACAAAGACAGCCACTTTAACACTTCGCCCGCCACGGCGGTACAGGCAAGCAGCGCGGCGGTCACCTCCAACAGACAGGTGGGAGACAATGTACCGCCCACAGTATTACAACCCGCCAATCCGCCACCTTTTCCGGGGCGGATTCACCGTGGATAAAAACACAGCGGAAACAGCTTTTGCTATGGGAAAACGCTCACCTGAACATATCCCACGAGGAACGAGGAATCCATGGAGCCGGAACTACAAATACTCCCTGCCCTTGTGTTTCTGCTCCTCTACGACCAACAGCTACATAGGCGCTGCAGACAACGGTGAGTACTGCACCTACGACATGGGGGAGGCAAAAGTTAGGGGGACACACACCAAACACCCCCACCCTCGCATATTACAACATACACACCAATGAATTCACAAAAAATCACAGTAACAACCCACAATCCCTCCTGAAGAATGAATACACAAAGCGAAAATCGGTCAAACAATGTAATGTGGCAATATACATGTCATACAAAAATATACAGATAAATATTTGAAAACCAGTCATAAGTATATACAATACGAGAAGTAGTGCAGATATGTACACAACAATGTCCGTGCACCATCAGTCCAAAAATGCATGGGCGAGGCCCACAAACGATACCTGACCACAATAGGAGAGAACAGTGCCGGGGCATCAGATAGAAATACTACAGTCACCTCAGGGGGAAGGGGGGGCACCTCAGCCGGATGACTGCAAAGCCAGATCCACGACGGGTCTCCATGCCCATTTATGTCAAGTCTATACAGTGGGTGGGTTGCCCACTGTGCCATCCTGGGGAGTGCAAAGCCACAGTCTCTCAAGTCTATATAGTGGGTGGGTTGCCCACTGTGCCATCCTGGGGAGTGCAAAGCCACAGTCTCTCAAGTCTCTACAGTGGGTGGGTTGCCCACTGTGCCATCCTGGGGAGTGCAAAGCCACAGTATCTCAAGTCTATACAGTGGGTGGTTTGCCCACTATGCCATCCTGGGGAGTGCAAAGCCACAGTCACTCAAGTTGATGCAGGTCTCTACTGGTACTGGGGGGGACTGGTGCCCAGACTGGATGAGTCTCCCCGTGAAAGGGCGTGTCCTGTCACTGTCCCAGCTGCACATGGGATAAGGATGCCTGATGTGGCGGTCCATTCATTCCTACCCGGTGCATTGCCCTGTTCAGCGGTGCTTTGCCATGGCGGTTCAGGACTGTTCAGCGGTGCTTTGCCATGGCGGTCTTTGCCCTGTTCAGCGGTGCTTTGACATGGCAGTCTTTGCCCTGTTCAGCGGTGCTTTGACATGGCGGTTCAGGACTGTTCAGCGGTGCTTTGCAATGGCGGTTCAGGACTGTTCAGCGGTGCTTTGCCATGGCGGTCTTTGCCCTGTTCAGCAGTGCTTTGACATGGCGGTTCAGGACTGTTCAGCGGTGCTTTGCCATGGCGGTTCAGGACTGTTCAGCGGTGCTTTGCCATGGCGGTCTTTGCCCTGTTCAGCGGTGCTTTGCCATGGCGGTTCAGGACTGTTCAGCGGTGCTTTGCCATGGCGGTCTTTGCCCTGTTCAGCTGTGCTTTGCCATGGCGGTTCAGGACTGTTCAGCGGTGCTTTGCCATGGCGGTCTTTGCCCTGTTCAGCGGTGCTTTGCCATGGCGGTTCAGGACTGTTCAGCAGTGCTTTGCCATGGCGGTCTTTACCCTGTTCAGCGGTGCTTTGACATGGCGGTTCAGGACTGTTCAGCGGTGCTTTGCCATGGCGGTTCTGATAAGGACATTGGTGTGTGGCATGACGTTCTGTACACTGGACATTGGTGTGTGGCATGACGTCTTCTACACTGGACATTGGTGTGTGGCATGACGTCTCATCATTGCCCAGCGGGGCTGTGGCAGCCGGGGCCCTCCAGGGCACTGACTCCGGCGGTGGTCTCCTGACCAGTGACGATACTTGGGCCCTCCTGGGCTGTGACTCTGGCGGTGGTCTCCTGACAAGTGACAATACTTGGGCCCTCCTGGGCAATGACTCAGGCGGTGGCAGTGGTCTCCTGACCAGTGACGATACTTGGGCCCTCCTGGGCACTGACTCCGGCGGAGGTCTCTGGACCAGTGACGATACTTGGGCCCTCCTGGGCACTGACTCCGGCGGTGGTCTCCTGACCAGTGACAGTACTTGGGCCCTCCTGGGCTGTGACTCTGGCGGTGGTCTCCTGACCAGTGACGATACTTGGGCCCTCCTGGGCTGTGACTATGGCGGTGGTCTCTGGACCAGTGACGATACTTGGGCCCTCCTGGGCTGTGACTCTGAAAGTGATCTCTGGACCAGTGACAATACTTGGGCTCTCCTGGGCAATGACTCCGGCGGTGGCGGTGGTCTCCTGACCAGTAACAATACTTGGGCCCTCCTGGGCAATGACTCCGGCGGTGGTCTCCTGACCAGTGAAAATACTTGGGCCCTCCTGGGCTGTGACTCTGGCGGTGGTCTCCTGACCAGTGACGATACTTGGGCCCTCCTGGGCTGTGACTATGGCGGTGGTCTCTGGACCAGTGACAATACTTGGGCCCTCCTGGGCTGTGACTCTGGCAGGGAACTCTGGACCAGTGACGATACTTGGGCCCTCCTGGGCTGTGACTCTGGCGGTGGTCTCTGGACCAGTGACGATACTTGGGCCCTCTTGGGCTGTGACTCTGGCGGTGGTCTCTGGACCAGTAACGACGGTGCTGGCAGTTGTGTCTCGACCGCCGGAAATGATGGCGCACTTCTTCGCCGTGACACTCACAACAGGCTGGGCAGACTTCCTCTGGCCCTTCCCCACCTTTGGTGGAGTTACAGCTGACTCTCCAATCCCCTTGGAACCCATGTCAGTTGTTTTCCCACCAGGAGTCTTAAAAGGGTCCCGTTGTCCACTCTCCAATTTTAGAGCCTTTACAGGGGGTGGGCTGCCAGTGCCTTGGCTTCGGGTCCTACTGCCTGCCCTGGTGGCCGGTGCACTCCAAAAACCTTGAAAAGGCACCACTGGTATTGGAGGCTTTTTGGCTGAGGCGCTACGATGGGACTGATGAATTGGAGTGGGGGGGCGGGGGCAAAAAGGTCAACTTTACAGAGGGACAGTTTCTGACGAACACTGGTGCATTCAGAGTCCGCGGTGTGGCCCTCCATGGCCATGTGGGATGCAGCTCCCTCGTGCTCCGGTGCCACTGTACCTCCGCCTGTTGATGCTGATGTACAAAAGGACAGGGAGAGCAGAAAAAGGGGGGGAGACAGAAGAAAGAGGGTTTTAGTGCATGGCATACCGCTACAGTTGGCGGACAAGACAAACGCAACTACCCCCTGCATTACGCCGTGCTCCTGCCCTCTGCACATGCAATTTCTGGGCAATGGCCTATATGGCAATGGTGGACATCTGCGCACATGGATGCCACAGGGGCAACTACACCTCGACTTGGCACACTGCTGAGGTGGGGTAGAGTTCCACATGGCCTACATTACGGAGGGGCCTTGCCTACCGAACTCGCCCTGGCCTAGGGACACCCACAGCCCACCTCCCCCACCCAGACACCTCCACTGCACGCAAAGTCAGCAGAATGTGAGTGTACTCACCCCCTTGTGTCTGCTGTGATGCCCTCAAGCGTCCATCCAACTCCGGGTAGGCCATCGCCAGGATCCGGAACATCAGGGGGGTCATGGTGCGACGGGCACCCCTCCCACGTTGGGAGGCCATCCCCAGCTGAACCTCCGCCGTCTTCTTGCTGCAGCGGCGAATGTCCTCCCATCTCTTACGGCAGTGGGTGCCCCGTCTCTGGTGGGCCCCCAGGGTCCGGACCTCCTTGGCTATGGCACGCCAAATGTCCCTCTTCTGGTGGGCGCTGACCTACATGACATGCACAAGGAAAGAGGAACAGTCATTACCAACTGCACCGTCGTTGTGAGTGGCCCCCTCCCTACTCTGGCCATGTGGCCCATTCCTTCCCATGCATTAATGTTCCATGAACTCTGCCCCCTTCCCTCTTCCAACCAGCCCTCTCCACCCAGGCCTAGCCCATACAACGTGCTCCCTGTGTACTAACCTGTTGGTCTGGAAGACCGTAGAGTAGTGTGTACTGGGGGAGGACCCCGTCTACCAGTTTCTCCAACTCCTGTGCAGTGAAGGCAGGGGCCCTTTCCCCAGACACAGCAGCCATCGTCGCTTCCAGACTGAGGTCACAGCAGCACGTGCAGTGTAGGTCCTCTCCTGTCGAAGGTCAGGTCTCTAGTGATTGAACAGATAGAAATTGGCGGTGACGTCCGCGGCGGTGACGTCCGCGGTGGTGCGCATCATCACCGCCAGCGCATCTGTTCATTGGCTCCTGGGACCCATAGGGTCCAATGTTAACCAATGCAGCATTGCGCCGCGGTCTACGCCCGCCTACCGCGACAGTGTGCAACGCCAGCGCAGTTACCCCACAATCCCATTGTCCCAGTTTAGAGGTCAGGCAGCCGCCATTTCAGGGGCCCACATGGCTTCATTTACTACTGCGTCACACATAGCTAGGCCTACACTCAACACACATACAGGAAGGGTTTTGTGAGTGGTGTAGTCTTGTGTGTGACTGTGGGTACATACCTCGATGAATAATGACTGGTTCTTCGCTGTTGTCCTTCGTAGGCACCGTCAGCTGGGACATATGAGAAGATGGCGTAATCCTCCGGTGTACCGACCGCTGGTGGACCTGTTGACAATGGAAGAGTGATATGTCATCGTAACCTACCGGTTTGACCGTGCCACAATCCAGGAACTACGTACCCAGTTGGAGCCAGACCTGATGTCACCAATCCGCCATCTGAGTGGAATCCCCCCTGACGTGCAGGTGCTGTCAATGCTCCATTTCCTTGCAAGTGGCTCTTTTTAGACAACTGTGGCCATGGCATCAGGGATGTCCCAGCCTATGTTTTCCAACGTCTTGTCCAGAGTGTTGTCTGCTCTGCTGAAACACGTAAGGATTTACATCATTTTCCCTGAGGTGGGGGATTTGCCTACAGTGAAAGGTGACTTCTATGCCCTTGGACATATCCCCAACTTCATAGGTGCCATTGATGGGACTCATTTAGCTCTGGTCCCCCCCCACAGGAGTGAACAGGTGTACAGGAACCGGAAGAGTTATCATTCGATGAATGTCCAGATGGTCTGTTTGGCAGACCAGTACATCTCCCAGGTTAATGCTATGTTCCCTGGCTCAGTGCATGACGCCTACATCCTGCGGAATAGCAGCATCCCTGATATGATGGGTCAACTCCAGAGGCACCGTGTATTGCTATTGTGGGACTCTGGTTACTCCAACCTGTCATGGCTACTGACTCCAGTGAGGAATCCCAGGACCAGGGCAGAGGAACGGTACAATGAGGCCCATGGGCGGAGTAGGAGGGTGATCGAACGCACCTTCGGCCTCCTGAAGGCCATGTTCAGGTGCCTCCATATGACAGGTGGTTCCTTATTCTACTCACCGAAGAAGGTGTGTGATATCATCGACTGCTCCATGCTCCATAATTTGGCTTTGCGACGCCAGGTGCCATTTCTGCAGGAGGATGATCCCGATGACGGTGTTGTAGCAGCTGTGGAGCCTGTGGAGCCTGTGGACAGTGATGAGGAGGAAGCTGAGGAAGAAGACAACAACAACAGGGAGTCAGTCATACAGCAATATTTCCAGTGACACAGGTGAGAACATTTTCATTTTTAGCATTACATTAACTTTCACACGTCTACCTCTATCCTGTTTTTCGATTTAATTCACTATTTGGTAACTGAGTTGTACTCTCCCATTACGGTTTCACAGGTGTGGTTACCTACGTGTCAACTGCTTGCATCCTTCAAGGGCTTGTGATGTGTGACATAGGTATGTTAGCTTTACAATGCTACACCCATTATGACACTGTCATTGATAATACATTTTTACTAAACCACAGCCTGACTCCAGATTGTTTTGTGTTTCAAGGGTGTTTATTGAAGTGCTCAGAAATGGGAGGGGGGTGTAAAATGAGGATGGGTGATGGCGGAGGAATGTCCATGGCAGAGTCTAGTCTATTAGTCTCACAGGTGCACTGCCCATCTGGGCATGGGAAGTGGAGCTGGGGCAGTTTAAGTATGGACAGGGTACCAAAGTGGGACAGTGGGGGGACAATCAGGGTGGTCTCCTTTCCTGGCGGGGGTCTTGCCATCTTGCTCTGTCCTGTTCCTGGATCTCAGGGACCGCTTGCGTGGTGGTTGTCCGTCTGCAGGGGGTGGTGGTCCTGTGGCGGGCGTCCTGACCACTAGCGCCAGCGGAGGTGGTGAGCAGTTCATCGTCCTGGCTAGTGTCAGGGGCCCCTTGGAGTGCCATGGTGTCCCTCAAGATCTGCTGTATGTCCTTCAGCACCCCTACGATGGTGCTCAGGGCGGAGCTGATGGTCCTGAGCTCCTCCCTGAACCCCAAATACAGTTGGTCCTGCAGGCGTTGGGTCTCCTGAAACTTGTCCAGGACCTTCGCCATCGTCTCCTGGGAGTGGTGGTATGCTCCCATGATGGAGGAGAGGGCCTTCGTGGAGAGTGGGTTCCCTTGGCCTGTCCGCCCCCTGTCGCACAGCAGCCCTCCCAGTTCCCCTCTGTTCCTGTGCCTCCGTCCCCTGGACCGTGTGCCCATTACCACTGCCCCCGGGTCCCTGTTGTTGTTGGGGTGGTGGGTTACCCTGGGTGCCCTGTAGTGGTGGACACACTGCTGATTGACCTGTCCTGGGGACGGAGGTTTGGGCCCGCTGGGTGGGTGCTGTGCTGGTGTTACCAGAGGGTGAAAGGTCAGTGTTGGGCTGTGCCTGTGCAAGGGGAACCGACTGTCCCGAGGCCCACAATGGTCCGGGCTGGTCATCAGGATCCAGTAGGGCAGAGCTGCTCTTGTCACTGTGGGCCTCTTCTGGGGGTGGAGTGGTGTTGTCTGGACCCTCTGGTGTGGTGACGGTCCTTCGGGTTCCTGCAGGGGCATAAGAGCATGTTTATTGCACGTGTGTGTGTAATGGTGTGCAATGGGTGGGTATTTGTGTACCCCAGTGCAAGCATTCCTGTGTGTGGGGTTGTGTGATGATGGTTGGGGGGGTGTACTGGGTATGTGCAGTGGGCATGCTTTAGTGAGGGGTGTCCATGCTTAGTTGTGTCATGCAGGGCTTGGTGTTGGGATGGGTGGTTGGTGTCATGGGTACATTAGTGAGGAGTTGTAGTGATAGGGGAGGGGGGGAAGGAGGGGGTGTGTGATAGCATGCAGGTAGGGTGGGGGATATGATAGTTAAGATTTGACTTACCAGTTTCCCATCCTCCACCGACTCCTGCGAGGCCCTCAGGATGCAAGATGGTCAAGACTTGCTCCTCCCATGTTGTTAGTTGTGGGGGAGGATTTGGGGGTCCGCCGCCAGTCTGCTGTACCGCAATGTTGTGCCTGGAGACCGTTGAACGCACCTTCCGGCGTAGGTCGTTCCACCTCTTCCTGATGTCGTCCCTATTTCTTGGGTGCTGTCCCACGGCGTTGACCCTGTCGACTATTAAGCGCCATAACTCCATCTTCCTGGCTATTGATGTGTGCTGTACCTGTGAGCCAAATAGCTGTGACTCAACCCGGACGATTTTCTCCACCATGACCCTGAGCTCCTCCTCGGAGAAGCGGGGGTGTCTTTGGCGTGCCATGGGGTGGTGTGGGTGATGTGTGGGGTGCTGTATGTGGTGATGGTTGTGGTGAGTGTAGTGGTGTGTGGTGTTATGTGCGTGGATGTTGTGTGGGTGATGGTGCTGTGTGCCTCTGTGTAGTGGGGTTGTCTAATCTGTGCTCTCTCTCTGTCGCCTTCGTGAATAATTTTTGGTCGTAGGGGTTTGTGGGTGATGTGGGTGTGTGTTTTATATTGTATTGGGTGTGTGGGAGTGGTGTTTGTATGTGTATCAGGTGTGTGTATTTCGATTTGTCCAATGTGGCGGTGTTTTGGAGATGTGTGTGTATTTTGAGCACGGCGGTGTGTACCGCCAATGGAATACTGCGGTTGAAAGACCGCCGCGTGGATTCGTGGGTCGTAATAGCATGGGCGTGTTTCTGTTGGCGTGGAGGTGGAGGATTTGTTTCCGCCAGTTTATCACTGACCTTTGGTGTGGCGGTCTTGTGTGGGTGTCTGAATTTCGGCGGATTCCAAGATGTGTCATAATAGCTGTGGCGGAATGCCGCCGCCGCGGCGGTGTATTGGCGGTCTTCTGCACGGCTGTAAGTGCCTTTTACCGCCAATGTTGTAATGAGGGCCTAAAAGAGTTGCATTTACTAGTCCCACTCCAATCTAAACCATGTTGGGTAAGGTGTTAGACACTAAAGGGGTTACATTTACTATTCTCACTCCAATCTAAAACATTTTGGGGAATGGTGTTGGACACTATAGTGATGACATTTTCTATTCATAGTTCAATTTAAACCATTTTGGAGAAGACTTTAGACAATACAGGGGTTACATTGACTATTCCCCCTCAAGTCTAAACAATTTTATTTTTTTAACCAATTTTAATTGATTATTTTAGACATTCACATAGACAAGTAGTGTATTCGGATTCATACAGAAGTTACAATAACCGCAATTTCTACATTCGGATTGCATTCATGTGTAAACATAATATATGAGGCAGGAGTCATCGGTTCATTTTAGAACATGTAAACAATAAAAACAAAGCAGTCATAGCAGTTCATTGCGTTGCAGTTGAGATAATATATAAGATACATTGGGTATTTGTTTGATTGACAGTCAGGTTACCCCCTGGACAAGCAAGGACCCTCACTCTAGTCAGGGTAAAAGAGAATCACCCTCAGCTAACCCCTGCTTAAGCCCTTGGTAGCTTGGCAGAGTAGTAGGCTTAACTTCAGAGTGCTAGGTGTAAAGTATTTGTACCAACACAAACAATAACTTAAAGAAAAGACTACAAAATGACACAACATAGGGTCATAAAAATAGGAAATATTTATCTGAACAAAACAAGACCAAAACAACAAAAATCCACAATACACAAGTCAAGTTATGAATTTTTAAAGATTACATTCAAAAATAGCACAAAATGCTTCGATGAGGTGTCATTCCCAACAATCCGACACCAGCGGCACCGGCCACGGAGTCATGTAGACTCCCAGGTACAGTACCTTGGTGAAGAATGGAACAATCCGATGCGCAAAACGGATGAAAGCAAGCAGTTGAGACACCCCAGGTTCTCTGAGGAGGAGATCAGGGTCATGATGGAGAAAATCGTTTGGGTAGAGCCACAGCTATTGGGATCACAGGTGCAGCAGACGTCCATTGCAAGGAAGATGGAGCTATGGCGCAGAATTGTCGGCAGGGTTAACGCAGTGGGACAGCATCCAAGAACACGGGATGACATCAGGAAGAGGTCGAACGACCTACGGGGGAAGGTGCGTTCTGTGGTATCCAGACACCAGATTGCTGACCAGAGGACTGGCGGTGGACCCCCACCTCCTCCCCAACAACTAACAACATGGAAGGAGCAAGTCTTGGCAATACTGCATCCTGAGGGCCTTGCAGGAGTAGCAGGAGGACTGGACTCTGGTAAGACATATCTTTACTACTTTATCCCCGACACCCCACCTGCATGCCATCACATACCGCCACCCTTACCCTCACACCCATCACCCCAACAACCCACAGATACCCAGCTAACACAACCCACACATCCCAAAACCAAGCCCTGCATGTAACACTAATGCATGGACACCCATCACCAAAGCATGTCCAGTACAGAGACTCACTCATGCCCCAAAATCACCAATCACGCAAGGACCAAGCCAATAATGCAAGCACAGGAGTAGAGGGTCACTCACCCATTGCACAAGATGGCACACACAGATACAATAACTATGCATTTACACCCCAACAGGACCCATACCCAATGTCACTGGAGAGGAGGTGCCAGACATATCCAGTCCCCCCACAGAAGAGACCCACAGTGATGACAGCAGGTCTTCATGCCTGGATAAAGATGACCAGCCCGGCCCATCAGGGACCTTGGGACAGTTGGTTTCCCTGACACAGTCACAAACCACCACTGAACCTCCCCCCTCAGGAAACACCAGCACCCACCCAGCGGGCCCATCCCTCTGTCCCCAGCACACTTCAATCAGCAGTGTGTCCACCACTACAGGGAACCAACGCAACCCCATTAACACAGGACGATCAGGGACCTGGGGGCAGTGGCAGTGGGAACACGTTTCAGGGAACAGAGGCACAGGATAACAGGAAAGCTGGGAGGACTGCTGTGCGACAGGGGAAGGACAGGTCCAGGGAACCCACTCTCCACAAGGCACTCTCCAACATCATGGGAGCTTATCACCATTCCTAGGGGACCATGGGCACGCTACTGGCCAAGTTTCAGGAGACCCAGCGTCTGCAGGAGGAACACTACCTCGGGATCAGTCCATCAACACCACCCTGGCCACCATTGCCGGGGTGCTGGCAGACCTTCTTACCACCAGGAGGGACATAGTGGAACACCAACGGGCCCCTGACACTAGCCTGGATGATGAACAGCTCTCCATCTCCTCAGGCGCTAGTGCACTGGAGGCACCGCCACAGGAACAACAGGCCACCAGCACCCCACCCCCTGCAGATGGAGAACCACCCCGCAAATGGTCCCTGAGATCCACGAAGAAGACAGAGAACATTGCCAAGACCCCCGCCAGGAAATAAGACCCCCCCTGAATGTCACCCTTCTGTCCCACTATGTCACCCTGTCCATCCTTAAACTGCCATTGCTCCACTTCCTATGCCCCTTTGGACAATGCACCTGTGAAACAAATAGACAGGACTCTGCCATGGACATACATCCACCATCACCCCAGGCCATTTTACAACCCCCTCCACTTATTTGCACAGGAATAAACACACTTCAATCACAAAACAATCTGGAGTCAGTCTGTGCTTTCACAAATGTGTAATTGCAATATCTATGGAATATAGCAATGTCAATTTACTTGTTCACATACCAATATAACACAGCTGTAGGCCAGGAGTAAACATAGCAGAGGGCACAAAGTGGGACCCAGATCTTTGAAATGGAAAGTCGAAGTGACAAGTCAGTGTCCATACACTGAGTGAAAATGATAGACTTAGGCTAGCTCGAAGAATAGTATGAGATGTGGGAAGCAGTGACATCTTCTTATCTGTGTCTCACTGGAAGTATTGCATGATGATGTTGTTTTGGTTGTCGATATCCTCTTCTTCTGCCTCCTCTTCTTCACTGTCCACAGGCTCCACAGCTGCCACAAGACCACCATCTGGCCCATCCTCCTGCAGAAAAGGCACCTGGTGTTGCAAAGCCAGGTTGTGCAGCATACAGCAGGCCACGATTATCTGGCACACCTTCTTCGGTGAGTAGTATAGGGAACCACCTATCAGATGGAGGCATCAGAATCTGGCCTTCAGGAGGCCGAAGGTGCGTTCTATTATCCTCCTAGTTCGCCCATGTGCCTCATTGTAGCATTCCTCTGCCCTTGTCCTGGGATTCCTCACTGGGGTCAGTAGCCATGACAGGCTGGGGTAACAAGAGTCACCTGCAAATGTCGAGGGACAACTGTTAGACACACACTAACCCTTAGGAACAACCTCATACCCAGACACCTATGTCAACTGTATTGGGACCTTGGCCTCACCTATTAGCCATACACAGTGCCTCAGGAGTTGCCCCATCACATAAGAGATGCTGCTATTTTTCAAAATGTAAGCGTCATGCACAGAGCCAGGATACTTGGCATTCACATGGGAGATGTACTGGTCTGCCAAACACACCATCTGCACATTCATCGAATGTTAGCTTTTCCGGTTTCTGTACACTTGTTCACTCCTGCTATTTTTCAAAATGTAAGCGTCATGCACAGAGCCAGGATACTTGGCATTCACATAGGAGATGTACTGGTCTGCAAAACACACCATCTGCACATTCATCAAATGTTAGCTTTTCCGGTTTCTGTACACCTGTTCATTCCTGCCGGAGGGGGGGACAAATGTCACATGTGTACCATCAATGGCACCAATGATGTTGGGGCTATGTCCCAAGGCACAGAAGTCACCTTTCACTGAGGGCAAATCCTCCACCTGAGGGAAAACGATGTAGCTGCACATGTGTTTTGGCAGGGCAGACAACACTCTGGACAACACGTTAGAGAACATTGACTGGGACATCCCTGATGCCATGGCCACTTTTGTTTGAAAAGACCCACTGGCCAGGAAATGGAGTACAGACAGGACTTGCACTAGAGGGGGTATCCCTATGGGATGGCGGATAGCTGACATCAGGTCTCGCGTCAACTGGGCACACAGTTCCAGGATTGTTGCAGGATCAAGTCTGTATGTGATTATAATGTGTCTCTCTTCCATTGTCGACAGGTCCACCAGGGGTCCGTACACCGGAGGATGCTGCCATCTCATCACCTGCCCCAACAGACGTGCCCTATGTAGTAGAACAGCGAGCAGAGAGTCATCCAACACTGAGGTATCACAATGTGTTATTTGCAGAAACGTTAGTAATCCGCAATGTGCTGGTATCTGTCTGTATTCCTGGCCTAGATAGGTGTGATGCAGTTTTCATCCATCCCATGTGGCCCCCTGAAATGGCGGCTGCCTGACCTGTAAGGTGGGACAAGGGGATATGAGGTAACTGCGCTGGCATTGTACACTGTCGCGGTGGGAGGTCGAAGACCGCAGCACAATTCCGCATTGGTTAACATTGGGCCCTATGGGTCCCTGGAGCCAATGACGATGTATGCCGGTGGTGACGGTACGCACCGCTGCAGATGTGACTGCCATTTTCTGTCTGTTCACTCACTTGATACCTGACCTTCAACAGGAGAGGACCTACACTGCAAGTGCTGCTGTGACCTCAGTCTGGAAGCGACAATGGCTACAGTGTCTGGGGAAAGGGCCCCTGCCTTCACTTCGGAGGAGTTGAAGAAACTAGTGGATGGGGTCCTCCCCTAGTACACGCAACCGTACAGTCCTCCAGACAAACAGGTGAGTACACTGTGAGCATGCTGCATGGGCAATGCCTGCTTTGAGTGGTGTGGATGGAAGATACATGGGGGCTGAGGCCTGCATGTGCGGATGGTGAGTGTATGTGCGTCAGGGCATGGGTGGGAACTGGTGGGCAATGAGTATGACGGTCCGGACGGGTGAGTAATTTTCTTTCCCTCTGTACCATTCCTCTAGGTCAGTGCCCACCAAAAGAAGGGTATTTGGCGTGCCATTGCTAAGGAAGTCCGGACACTCGGGGTCTACCACAGATGGAGCACCCACTGCCGTAAAAGATGGGAGGACCTGAGCCGCTGGAGCAAGAAGACGCCAGAGGCCCAGCTGGGGATGGCCTCCCAACGTGGAAGGGGTGCCCATCGCACCATGACCCACCTGATGTCCCGGATCCTGGCGGTGGGCTATCCGGAGTTGGATGGGCGCTTGAGGGCATCACAGCAGCCACAAGAGGGTGAGTACACTCTCATTCAGCTGACCCTGCGTGCATCACAAGGTGTCTGGGTGGGGAAGGTGGGCAGTTGGTTCCCCTAGGCCAGGACGAATTTGGTAGGCAAGGTCCCTTGTGAGGCAGGCTATGTGGCACCCCAACCCCACTAGTGGTAAGAGTCTACACCTAGTCAGGCTCTTGTGACTTACAGGTGTGCAGCAGTTGGGCTTAGGCCTCATACCCCATGGTCAGGTGAATTTTCTAGGAACTGTTTGTGCATGGTGTAGTGCTGAGGGCTGCTCCCTGTGTGTTGTGTCCGCCAACGGTAGTGGTGTTGCATGCACATGTTTTTCTTCTGTCTCCCCCCCTTTTTGTGGTCTTCCTGTTCTTGTGAGCAATAGCATAATCAGGCGGAGGAGCAGTGGCACCAGAGCAGGAGGGAGCTACAACCCACTTGGCCCTGGAGGGTGAAGCAACGGAGTCTGAAGCCACCAGTGGGACGGAGGGCGAGGGAAGCTCCATGGCAGAGACAGGAGGGGACACCAGTGACAGTGACTCCTCCTCTGATGGGAGCTCCCTTGAGGTGGTGGGCACCTCTGTGCCCACCATATCAACAGGTACAGCTGCCACCTCCCCTACCAGCACTGCCCTCCCAGCAGCCCCTCAGCGTGTGTTCTGTGCCTGCTCACCCAGGAGGGTGGGCATCTCCTTCGTCCCAGGCACCTCAGGACCTGCCCCAGTCAGCCCTGCTGCCCTCAGTGATGAGGCTATTGACCTCCTGAGATCCCTCACTGTTGGGCAATCTACCATTTTGAATGCCACCCAGGGTGTTGAGAGGCATTTGCAACAAGCAAATCCATACCTGGAGGGCATTCATTCCGGGCAGGCGGCCCAACAGAGAGCATTTCAGGCTCTGGCCTCAGCACTGATGGTAGCCATTGTCCCTGTGTCCAGCCTCCCCCCCTCCAACTTCCTCCACCCATATCTAATCCCCTGTGCCTCAGCCTATCCCAAGCACACCATCAGAATAGCATGCATACACATCAACACACAAAAGTGGCTCCGGAAAACATAAGCACCACACATCCCACAGGCACTCACAGAAGCACCATCCCCATGCAGACAGAGCAACATCCACTGACTCCACTGTGTCCCCCTCCTCCACGTCCTCCTCCTCCCTCCCTATCTCATCTCCACTCACACCTGCATGCACTACATCCTCAGCCACTACCTCCATCACCACAGACCGCTAACGTGCAATCACCATCCCCACTACCATTCACACATCCCCTTTGTCCTCTCCCAGTGTGTCTGTGAGCCCTCCTCCCAAAGTACACAAACGCAGGCATACACCCACTAAACAGCCATAGCAGCCATCCACCTCACAACAACCTCCAGCCCATGCATCTTCACCCAAATTCAGCAGACGTACACCTCCTACTACCACTACCTCTTCCTCCACTCCCAAACCCCCTCCATCTTCCCGTCCCAGTGTGTCTAAAAAACTTTTCCTGGCAACCCTTGACCTCTTCCCTTCACCTCCCCCCGTCCTTCCCCTAGGGCCAGGCTTTCCAGGTTCTAGCCCAGCACCACAGCCACCAAATACCCAGACACAGTGGTGCCAGCAACTGCGGGGTCATCGAGTGCGTCACCCATCAGGGCTGCCAGTGTGCCACTTAGCGAGACCAAGGACATTCCGCCACCTGCCAAGGTGAAAAAGGTGCCCACATCCTGGAGGGAGAAGCCGCACCTACCAGCCACCAAGGGCTCAGCAAAAACAAAAGGGGATAGTGGCAAGACAACTGTGACACCATCAAAGGTAGGGAAAGGACAAAAGCAGAAGAGCAGGTCAGGACAAGGCACGGTGGCACCGACTGATGGACCAGTGTCACACCTTCTGTCCACGACCACACCAACCTGTATGGTGGCGAACACCGCAAGCTGCCCCGCCACCACAACCGCCACTTGCCCCGCCACTGCACCACCACCTGCACCGCCACCTGCACAGCCTCAGCTGCAGTCCCCAGCCTTTTCCCCAGTGGGCAGCCTTCTGAATCGGCAGGAGATGTTCTGCTGTGTCCCTCAGCAGGTGCTGACCCATGCACCACTGCCAGCACCACTGCCAGCACCACCGCCACAGACACCGCTGCAAGCACCGCCACCAGCCCCGCGATGTGCTCGAACAGTGGCACCACCGCTGACATGGCTACCATCCCCAGTGGTCAGTCGTCTGAGGCTGGAGGAAACTTCCTGGACCCTGGTCAGCTTCCATGAGGCATTACTTCCATCACTGTTTGTACCTGTAGGTGGAAGGCGAAGCCGCAGCAGTGTGGGGTATGTCGCTGCCTCCATGGCATATCATGCTACCTGTACCTCGGCAATCTCGTGCCACACACACCCAGGTGAGGGAATTGTACTGGCCACACTACATGTGCAGCACTCTGGGCACCATGGCCCCTCCAGAACCAGTGGAGAGATACATCCACTACCTCAGTCCTTGGCAGGATGAAGTACTCTGGGCACCATGCCCCCTCCAGAACCAGTGGAGAGATACATCCACTACCTCAGTCCCTGGCAGGATGAAGCACTCTGGGCACCAGGCCCCCTCCAGAACCATTGGAGAGATACATCCACTACCTCAGTCCCTGGCAGGATGTCGAGAGGTGAGTGTCTTACCTTCTGTGTACTGTTTCCGCCGTGCTTTTGATAGCATTGGTTCCACCCCGGAAAAGGTGGCGGATAGGCCTCTTATAATAGTGTGGGCGGTACTTTGTCCTCCGCCTGTCTGTTGGCGGTTACCACCACGGTGTTTGTTTCTACCGCCGTGGCGGTCGGAGTGTTAAAGTGGCTGTCTGTGTGGGCGGTTTCCGCCATGGTCGTGATTCCATTTTATTTTCCGCCGGCCTGTTGGCAGTATTACCGCCACTTTAACACCGACCGCCAGGGTTGTAATGAGGGCCAGTATGTCCTACCTTAACCATACACTGCACCCTGTCCTTGGGGCTACCTAGGGCCTACCTTAGGGGTGTCTGACATGTATTAAAAGGGAAGGTTTAGGCCTGGCAAGTGGGTACACTTGCCAAATTGAATTTACAGTTAAAAACTGCACTCACAGACACTGCAGTGACAGGTCTGAGACTTGATTACAGAGCTACTTCTGTGGGTGGCACAACCAGTGCTGCAGACCCACTAGTAGCATTTGATTTACAGGCCCTGGGCACCTCTAGTGTACTTTACTAGGGACTTACTAATAAATCAAATATGACAATCATAGATTAGTCAATTATATATAATTTACACAGAGAGCAAATGCACTTTAGCACTGGTTAGCAGTGGTAAAGTGCTCAGAGTTCAAAAGCCAACAGCAACCGGTCAGAAAAAATGCGTGGCAGGAGGCAAAAAGATTGTTGATGGCCCTGCATAAGCAAAAAAGTCTAACATGAACCCCTACCAGCCTAAAGCCGGGGGAGAAAAATCAATACCTTGATGTACTTCCCTGATTGGGGCACAACAGCAGGGGCATGTTCCAGTTCTACGCCTTCCTGACTCCAGTTGGATCCCTCTGTCCATACTCTCAGGGCCCACTAAGCTAACCCCTGGGGAACCTTTCTCCACATCCGCAGACACCATCTGTGCAGCACCTAACTTTACTTTGCTCACAGATGTATCCCAATGGGCAGATAGTCCCACCAGGGACAACACAGTGGTCTTGCCCACTCCACCCCGGGATGTGACTCTTGTCCCCCTCAGGGGCAACTCTGTCCACTAGGACAGCAAGCCATAGCGACCCCTGACAACTGTCAGGGATGAGAGCCCGACCTCAGGCCTCTCCAACCACTGTGACTGTGGAGAGTGGGGGGCGGTAGCCTCAGGTGCCTGGCACCCTTTGACCGCTCTGTTCCACCAGGTCAGGGATGACAACCTGACCCTGGTCTTCCCCTCTGGGGTCCTGTACCCTCTCTCCAGGAGCGGCACCCCCAGAGTCCAAAATGGTCAGGGTGCTTGTAGAACCAGTCCTGCACAATTCTTCCACCAGTGCAGGGATGTTAACCTGTCACTGGTTCTCCAACCTGGTCTCTGTACCTTCAGGTTGGACCAGGGCCAGAGGTGAGGCTTCCCTCCCCCTGCCCTCCCTTCTGGTGTCCTGTACCCCCTACCTAGGAGTGCCCCCCCAAAAGACAACATCCTCAGGGAGAGTACCCCTTGAAATCACACCAGTGGGGTGATTGGGCAAACCGCCCCCCCACCATTCAGGTCAGAGTTTATCCCCTGCACCTGATCCTCTAGTCCAGGGTCTGTACTCACAGACTGGACCACCGCCTGGCAACCAAGGACTTCCTGGGGGGCATACCTACCCCTCCACCAGGTCAGAGTTCACCCTCTGAACTTGGTCATCCAACCCAGAGTCACCACCCTGCGGTTGAACCACTGCCTGGCGCACCAGGACTTCCAGGGGGGCACGCTTACCCCCCTCAAGGGACACACTGTCCCCAAGGGCCACACAAAAGTCTGGCTAGCGCAGGTCTCCTGACCTCTGCCCATCTGACAGAGTCTGGATTCCCCCCAACCTAAAAATGGTCTCACCAAGGTCATACCTGGGGTGGTCTGCTCTCAGAGCTGACCCCTGACCCTCCTGGTTCTCCGCTGGGGTCCGCAACCCCCTCTCAACCCTCTGTCTGGACTCCTGCACCCCCTCACTAGGAGTGGTACTGCCAGATACCAGAACTGATGGGTCATTGACTACAGCCACCCCTCAAGTTCTCCTGACACTGTGGGATCTCCCTCAACAGATGTCCCTACGGTACAGGCTAGGCTCGCCTCCTGGTGTTCCCTCATGGAACTGTCCAGGACCTGGGACCAGATCTCTGGCACCTTGGGCCTCAGCCCATCCCTATTCCCTCTCCTCTGAGACTGGACATGGGGTGCCTCACCCATCCCACTACACTGGGACCTACCTGGGACACTACAATCCTTCCCTACCTCATCTTGTTTGGAAATAACTCGACCACTCCTCTCAGGAGCACCTCCAAATGCCTCTTCAGACTCTCTGGTACTCACCCAGAGGTCTGCCTCCAGTGTAAGTTCCCTGGGGTCAGAGAACTCACACTCCACCTGGTTTTGGTGTATCTCTGGAAAATAAGGACTAGACATATGCTCTCCAGAAATTACATCACTCAGCCCCTCACATGAATTAACCAAACTACGGTTCACCCAACCATCCAGTGACTCTGCCCTGTAGACGTACCCCACATCACCCTCCTGAGACTGGTGAGACAGTACCTGACTTTCCCTGACACTCAACCCACACTCTTCTGGCATGTCTTTATACTCCATAACCGGGACTTCTACCTGGGGGGAACCCCTCTCCCTGTCACTCTCACCTAGAGTCAGTAGAGTGTCCCTCCCACCAGTAGGAATATGACTCCCCATGCCAGTTCCCCAATCCACCTCAGGGCCCCTGCGCATCACTGGAGCTACCTCATACCCTTGAACCTTCTGGGGTGTGTTAACTCCCTCCTTCAAGTAGGGCACCACATCTCTGGGCATGTGCACTTCTTCAGCAGCACTGGATATAAAATTGTTGCTGCCACCATTCCAGCTGGACTCAGTCCTCATGACTTCCAGACCTTTCACTTTTAGCTCATAAGCCAAAATCATCTTTTTTACCTCTAAGGACACCCTCATTTTCTCCAACTCACTCCCTCTCTGCCTGTCTGTCCTGCAATTCTTCAGGAGTCAGACCCTTAGATGAGACACTGCTACCTATCCTGGAGACCCTCCCCCCTGGTGTAACAGGTACCTCCACTACACCACTGTGTAGACTCTGCACTTCCTCATCCTCTGTGTGCCCCCAGCCTCCTTGACTGTCACCCAGGCCCTCAGTGCCTTTTGCAGCTCCCGCTTCCTGGTAGAGCTCTTAACGGGACAGGCAAGATCTTTACAGAACTGTTTCAATTGAGCAACTGAGTACCGCTTCAGTTTCCCTAACTCAAACACAGCTCCTGCTGTTGCATCTTCAGATTGAGACATGAGGGCAACAAGTGCAAAGTTCCAAAATTAACAAAGAGGTCACCAAAACTATGGAAGTAGAACAAAAAGGAGTCCCAAAAGAAAAAAAGAAAAATCACCAGACAAGTTGTATGTGGCCACGTAAGCCTGAGTTCAAGCAGTAGTGTACACTTAATTACTGTATGTCAAGTACAAATACAAGTCCCAATCCCAACCGCTGATCACCAGTGTTAGAAATGGGGTCTTTGGTTGACAGTCAGGATACACCCTCTTCAAGCAAGGACCCTCACTCTAGTCAGAGTAAAAGAGAATCACCCTCAGCTAACCCCTGCTTACCCCCTTGGTAGCTTGGCACAGCAGTAGGCTTAACTTCAGAGTGCTAGGTGTAAAGTATTTGTACCAACACACACAGTAACTTAAAGAAAACACTACAAAATGACACAAAACAGGTTTAGAAAAATAGGAAATATTTATCTAATCAAAGCAAGACCAAAACGACAACACTCCACAATACACAAGTCAAGTTATTAATTTTTAAAGATTAAATTCAAAAGTAGCGCTTAGAAACACAAAATGGTTAGATGAGGTGTTAACACTGCATCGTGATGGAGTCGTTCCCAACAATCTGACACCAGTGGAGCCTGCCACGGAGTCACGTAGACCCACAGGTACAGTACCTTGGTGAAGAATGAGAACAAGCCGATGTGCAAAGTCAGCGATCGCGGCTTCTGTGCGAAACGTTGAATCCACGCACTTCGAGCGGCATCGGTCACGGCGTGGTGCGGCAACTGCTACGGAGTCACAGACTTTGGCGTGGCTGCAGCGGTGTCGGGCCTGCGAAGGTCATCGCGTTCCAGGGAAGATCACGGAGTTGGTTGCAGGCGGCGTCACCGGATTCAGCACCGGCATCGGTCTGGAGTCGTCCGAAGTCGATTTCCTTGAGTTTTCACCAGCTTTTCCTTTCGATGGTCCAGGGACTGGATAGGGCACCACTTGTCAGGGCAGGAGTCTCTCCAGAGACTCCAGGTGCTGGCAGAGAGAAGTCTTTGCTGTCCCTGAGGCTTCAAACAACAGGAAGCAAGCTCTAAATCAAGCACTTGGAGATTTCTTCTCAAGATGGAAGGCTCACAAAGTCCAGTCTTTCCCCTCTTACCAGAAGCAGCAACTACAGGATAGCTCCGCAAAGCACAGTCACAGGCAGGGCAGCTCTTCTTCCTCAGCTCTTCAGCTCTTCTCCAGGCAGAGGTTCCTCTTGTTTCCAGAAGTGTTCTAAAGTCTGTGGTTTAGGGTGCCCTTCTTATACCCAATTTCTTCTTTTAAGTGGGCCTAATTCAAAGTAAAGTCTCTTTTGAATGTGAAATCCAGCCTTGCCCAGGCCAGGCCCCAGACACTCACCAGGGGGTCGGAGACTGCATTGTGTGAGGACAGGCACAGCCCTTTCAAGTGTTAGTGACCACTCCTCCCCTCCCTCCTAGCACAGATGGCTCATCAGGAAATGCAGACTACACCCCAGCTCCCTTTGTGTCACTGTCTAGTATGAGGTGCAACCAGCACAACTGTCAAACTCACCCAGACAAGGAATCCACAAACAGGGAGAATCACAGAAATGGTATAAGCAAGAAAATGCTCACTTTCTAAAAGTGGCATTTTCAAACACACAATCTTAAAATCAACTTTACTAAAAGATGTATTTTTAAATTGTGAGCTCAGAGACCTCAAACTCCACATGTTCATCCGCTCCCAAAGGGAATCTACACTTTAATCAGATTTAAAGGTAGCCCCCATATTAACCTATGAAAGGGACAGGCCTTGCAACAGTGGAAGACTAATTTAGCAATATTTCACTGTCAGGATATATAAAACACATCTTTATATGTCCTACCTTAAGCATACACTGCACCCTGCCCTTGGGGCTACCTAGGGCCTACCTTAGGAGTGTCTGACATGTAAGAAAAGGGAAGGTTTATGCTTGGCAAGGGGGTACACTTGCCAAGTCGAATTTACAGTTAAAAAACTGCACACACAGACACTGCTGTGGCAGGTCTGAGACTTGATTACAGATGAGGGTGGCACAACCAGTGCTGCAGGTCCACTAGTAGCCTTTGATTTACAGGCCCTGGGCACCTCTAGTGCACTTTACTAGGGACTTACTAGTAAATCAAAAATGCCAATCATGGATAAGCCAATTATATACAATTTACACAGAGAGCATATGCACTTTAGCACTGGTTAGCAGTGGTAAAGTGCTCAGAGTTCAAAAGCCCACAGCAACCGGTCAGAAGAAATAGGAGGCAGGAGGCAAAAAGATTGGGGATGACCCTGCATAAGCAAAAAAGTCTAACAGTATTTTTTGCATTTCTCCCTCTCATAATTACCGATCCTACATTACTATGGGCCTCATTACGAGTATGGTGGTCTAAGGACCTCCACACTTGGGTTGACGGTCAGACCGCCGCACTCTAGGCAGTCTGACCACCACATTACAACCCTGGCACCTGGGTACCGCAGTCACCACCAGAAACATGGCTCCCAATGGGCTGGCAGCAGACTAAGTTGTACTCAGCCACATCGGTGCTGAACTCAGTGCTTCCTGCCTGATGACAACCTAGCTTTCCTGCAGCCATTCCATAGCAGGGTCCCACCATTAAAAGGCTGGCAGAAAGCCAATCCTGGTGGCCACAGGGGGCCCCCTGCTTTGTCCATACCCTTTGCAGACAGTGCGCATTCCGATGGTGCTGGTGTGCTACTATATTGGCCCCAGTTCCCTTAAAGGAGCCAAGACCAATATATTAGCACTGTTCCCGCTGTCAGCCCAGCAGGGATGTGTAATACAATGTTCCTGGCGGCCAACCCAGCAGGAACATTGTAATATACTTCGGGGGAAGCCACCAGTATGACAGTGGTGTTCTCCCCGAAAGTTTGGTGGTCAGCTCGCCCAACCGCCAAACTCGTAATGAGGCCCATAGTCTGGTGTCCATATACGAAGCCGGCAATGCGACTCAAGTTGCTGAGTTCTACTGTCTAAGAGTTATCCTGTCTAGGGGAACCTAGGAGTAAAGGACTGTGTGGGTGTATAGGAGAAAAGAATCAATGGAGAAGACAGAAATCTAGTCTGAAAGGTCTTCCTTAAATATTTGTAAACCATGGAGTAGTGGATCCCAGTCTGCAGCTATGGGAACTTTACACAGCCCACAAACCTCTTCGCATCCAAGCACTACAGCTTCACCCTTTCCCCAAGTCAGTATCACTGCACACCACTATTGCAGTCCCAGGAGAGTGCTGACCTTCCAGTGCATGCCAATGGTTCTGCAACTTATCAATTAAGCTAGATCAATTAATAGATTGGATGTTTTCATTCCTGTTGAATGTTTGAAAAGGCCTAGCAGTGAACCCTCCATGGTGCATACGCTGTTGTGCTCCACTATCTCAGTTATTGCTCTGGCAATGTCATTCCAGAGTGACACAACCACTGGACATGTCCAAAACATATTTGCCAATTGGAGGAAGAACCAAACATTTTGTGGAGGGAATTTAGCGTGAGATAAGCCCCATGGAATATATTGTGCTGGATGTACTGGAATTTTGCATTAGCTGATATCTTCCTAGGGTGTGTTGTTAACACTCTTTCCCATTCTTTATTTGTTTATTCCCTGCCTATACCTTGTTCGAGACATTTAGGAGTCAGCAGTAAGGGATCATGTGCAGTGTATGATAGGGCGTGGGTAAACCAGGTAATCAAGCAACGTCCACTGCCTATAGTGTGGAGCATGTGTACTAATGGGTGTTGTTCTGGTTCAGCGTCTGTAATGTTCTATGACAGTGTTACGGCAGCCAAGGGTCGACATTGCATCAAGAAGGGCCCGGGTGCATCAAGAAGTGCCCTACTGGTATGTCCCAGTTTGACTGTAACTGCTCAAAGGGCATGAGAGCATCATTGTGGAACAGTGCCCCAAGAGAGCTTACTCCGGCAGCCTCTCATATCCGGAGGCCCTGTCCTCCTATCGTGCTATTGGAGAGACTAATGGAGGCAAGCCTAATTTCTGGAGAATATAGCGGGATAGATGGCATGAGTCACAGGCTCCACCGACAACTGTAGTAGTAGTTATATGGGGGCTTTGACAGAGGAAGGAATGCCTCCTGTACCACACATCACGCATGGCCAGAGGAGGTCTGTTCCAACTCCAGGCCACTGAAGCTGTGCAGCCAGGTAATAATGCTCAAATTTGTGGGCCCCCAGATCTCCTTTGTCCACAGGTAGCTGTTTTTGTGCAATGCAACTTTTTTTGTTCCAAATATAACTACCTATAATGGCATGAAGCATATGAAAAAAGCTCATATTAATGTGCACTAGGAGATTGTGAAAATGATGTGGTAAACAAGGGAGCATCACCATTTTGGACAGAGAAATTCTCCCATGGACTGTAGGGGGGGCGTGCTCCAAAAGGCAATCTCGGGGCAGAGGGAAGCAATAGTTCTGATGAGGTTCTAATCTAGGAGTCTTATGGGACCTGAATATACTTAAGCAGTGGAATGCATGGAGATCCCAGTGTGATGGATGTGTGTCCACTGATAAATGCTGTGGTGGGCAATCGAGATGCAGTGGAAACAAATAAGGCTTGGCCTAGTTTATTCCCATGCCAGAAGCTGCTTGAAATTCCAAAAGGATAGTCATGATGTTGGATATGCCATCCTTAATGTCACAAACATAAATTAAAACATCATCTTCATATAGCAAAACTGTACTTACGTCTCCATTTAGTGGTGTGCCCCCGTTCTTGCTGCTGTCAGAGCCTCTGTGCCACATGCTCCATGGCCAAGCAAGTAGGAGTGGGGGGCAGGAAACAGCCCTGTTGAGTCCCTCTGCTTACTAGGAATGAGTGGGAGATGCATTGTCCAATATTCACCCGGCTTCTGGTTCAGTGTACAATAGGCATTTTACTCAGTTTTTCGTAATCAGAGCCCAGCATAGAAAGTGAACCAAAGGGTCCTTAACAGGTTTTAAGAAGAGGGACAAGTGTTTCTTGGAATCAAGGTAGAAGTCAGCCCTCCGCCAGCACCGCTTAGTAGAGCTCAAAGAGTTTAGGAGCTAGTGAGTATTTGCGTTATAGAATTCTATGGAGAATCCACCTAACCCTAGGGTCTATGCAGGTGGCTGCACCCCTTATAACTCCCCATATATCTTGTATTGTGATGGGCCCGTTGGGTTCTTCTCTGGCTACTGACTCAACGGGGGCTAATGCAATCTTGCTAAGGAAATTGCAGCTAGGTTGCGTCCTATATACAAGTGGATGGTTGCATAAAGCTTGGTAGTGTGTGGTGAATGCATCATGTATGTCAACTTGGTTAGTAAGTACACATGTCAGGGTCTGTCTAATAATGTTGACAGGTGATGCAGGGGCTGCACTGCACAGAAGCCATATAAGTAGATGACACAGCATATTCCCTTCTGCATGCATATAGGCCTGGTACGCTTCAAAATCCAGGCATCTCAATTACTCTACTAGCTGAGTACTAGCTGAGTACCGAAGCTGTAATGAATGCACATCAGTGTTCTGGGTTAGTATGAGCTGACTTCTAGTGTTCTGAGCTTGATCTCAATTTGTATCAGTTGCCTATTCATGTCTGCTCTGACTCCCACTGCCATTTGATTACAGTGACCTCGTAACACAACTTTAAGCTCCTCCCATTCCACTGACCGGGAAGTTGCTGTGCCCCAATTCTCAAATAGATAGTGTGATAACTACTCTTGTGTGGCATCTCTAAATACTTAGGGGGTATGGCGGTACCTTTTCCCAAATTATTACATTGGCGGTTTGGCTCAAGCCAAACCGTCAATGTATTGCTCCGTCAGCCAGGGTGGTAACTGCCACAGGACTGGAGACTTGTGTCTGCAGCCTGGCCGCCGTCACAATCCCGCCCTCTGGATTATGACCCCACATAAAGGCATGGGTTTTGTGGCTTTTTTAACGCTACGAAAACCATGGTGGTAGGGACTATCAGTGCCTGGGAATTCTTTCCCTGGCACTGATAGGGGTCTCCATGCCCCTCTCCCCAGGGTCCTTCCCCACCCTCCCCATTCCCCGACCCCTCCCCCAACATCCACACACCCACATGCAGACACATACACACTCATACACACACGTATAACCACATCCACCCACGCATGCACACATACATACCCACACATTGCAAAACACACTAACATACATTGCCGCTCACACGCATTCACAACACACACGAGACACGTACACTCACATTCAGTCATACACGCATGTATTCCACGTGACTCACAACCGCATGCACCCATACAAAAACAGACATACACCCCGCCACATGCACATAACGCCCCCACACACGCACACAACAACCTGCACCCCCCTCTCCTGTCGGAGAACCCAACTTACCTGCTTGCAGGGGGTCCTCCGGCAGGAGACGGGACGCTGCGCTGCTGCCAGCAGCAGCGTCTGCCAGCAAAACACTGCCAGGCCATATCATGGAACATGATACGGTGTGCAGTGTTTTGCTGCCGTGGCGCTGCTGCTGGCAGCAGCGCCACCTTACCGCCATCTGCCACCATGACCGTCGACAGAATTCCGCCAGCCTTCTGGTGGAATTCTACCTATGGTCATAAAGCGGTTGGCGGCTGGTGGCCACGGCGACGGTATGTTGGCGGCCGTCGCCGTGGTGGTAGGTGCCATTTGCCGCCAATGTCAGAATGAGGACCTTAGTCTTCTAGCATAGAAAGCTGTAGCCACAAAGTGGGAACTGGCGGACATATCACCCCCCCCTTTCAAACTGTATCAAAAGCGGGTTGTGATCGGAGAATGTCTTTCCTAACTATTCAGCTGCAATAGTCTGCAGTTGGGGGTGGATGGCAGAGGAAATGGTCCAGTCTCACATGCAAGTCATAAGGGGGTGAGTAGTATGAATACTCCCTGGTGTCTGGATGAAATATGCACAAGCTATCTAGTAGAGACCAATGTGCTAGCCATTGAGATAAATGGGCAAGTCATTACAATGGGTGAGGTTGGCAAGGGGGGTTGCGACCTGTTTAGTTGTGGGTCAAGTATGCTATCAAAGTCACCCCCAAAATCCCAAAGAGCATGTGCCCATCTGGTCAAGATAGTCGAGAGGTGTGTGAAGAAGGCTGGTTGTGCCAGGTTGGGAGCATATTTACTTCCCAGTAAGACAGGTCTACCATCCAGCTGCCCTACCATCAAAACATAAGACACTTCCAGATCAATTTCCACCACAGTACTGTAGAACAGGACTCCTGGTCAGACCCAGATGGGGACCCTGTAAAAAACCTGAGTATATGGTGCAATAACATTGAACCCGCCAGTGCCACTGTCATTTATTATCTTCACCTCCGTCAACATACGTTTCCTGTAAAAATGCGATTTGAGTGCCTCTCCATCTAATATATTGTTGCACAGTATGTCACTTGCGCACTGAACCCAGATCACAAACATTCCACGTCAATACATTAATCCTAGTCATAAAATACTAAGATAACTCACAACTTCCAACCCAGGGTAGTAGGATAACCAGTGGCCACCCAATAATTACGGGGTTCTCCTGCGTGCACTCCAGTGAAGACTGTGGCCACCCAGGAGAAAGTTGGGGGGGGTTGACCAGAGTGGAAGGGTCAGTCACAGGCAGAGATCAGTGAGAGTGACTTATGTAAAGCGAGCTATTCAACCCATGCCTTCACGATCCTTATCGAGTATAGAGAGGGTTTGGAAGTGCACCCAGTAATGGCCAGCACCCAGTGTAAGTTTTTGCGGGCATGTCTAGTCTGTAAACAAAAGAACGTGGCTGGTGGAACAGTTATAATATAGTCTCTGCTGTCTGTGGGGTTACATCTGTCAGGCTCACCGGCAGTGCCGATTTAGTTTAAGAGAGCATTCTGTAGGAATATTCCTACTTATGATGTAATACAGAATGGCAGGACACTGGGAATTCCAGGGGCTGGTGGTTTGTTTGCTGTCAGCCAGCTGGAGGTTGCAGTTACTTGAAGAGAATAAAGAATATTGAAATTATGCAGGCCTGGTGTAAGTTACTACATAATTTGGCGACGAGCGACCGTGCAGGGGATGGACATCTATGAAATTGTGACCTCCACCCCTGTATTGGCTGACTATAAGTTATACATAATGTTTATTTTGAGGAGGAGTAACAACGTGAAGTATATAAAAGTTAATTAATGTAGCAGCATTGAGGTGATTGCTGAAGCAGCATTGAATTATAGAAGATTATAACTAGTTGGGAAAGCTGGGTGAGCGGCACGACTACAGAACAGTTAATGATTGTGGTGTGCATACAGAACTGTTAATGATTGTCCCTTTATGGCAGAAGAGGAGGAGAAGAAAAACATTGCATTGGAGGCATTTTAAATGTGGGGACATTAGGCTGTTGTGTGGATTCTCCACGAGCCGTTGAACTTAACTTGTGCTGCTTCACAAGATCTTACAGTACTTCAACAGCCTTGGCACGGGTGTTCTATTTCATGCTGCCCGATGCACTGCCTCATGCAAGAAAGAACCTCAGCACGTGTTCTGTCTCATGCTGCCCACACACTGCCTCACCCGCATATTGAGGCCTGCATGATTGTCAAACTGGCCCAATACTGCAGTGTGATATCCCTTTTCACCAGTAATCAGACATAATAATTAATCAACTGAGAGTTTGTTTGGGCAGTGCCAGTAAACAGTGCATTAACTTACCAAGAGGTTTTGAGAAGTCCAAGCAGCAGCAGAATAGGTTATAAGAAGAATCTGAGGATCTTCTTAATGCTACAGTGTGAACGTGACTAAAGGAATCTTACCTCCATGAATGTCCTGCACACCCACAAGCAAGGTTGAGAAGCTTGATAAATAGAAAAAAGACTAAGGTAAACATAGATAAAGGAACGGTACACCAAATTCCTTAGGAAACAAAAGAAGGACTATTAAAAAAAGAAAAATATATTTTTATTTTAGATTAATATTTTAGTTAGTGATATTAACCTATTGTGTTACCTAATTATTTTAGTTCGGTAATTTAGTATGTTATGTTCATATTACATTTACAGGTTGGCTTAACAGAGTATGATGGCACCATCCACTTTCTTACCTGCACGTGGGAAACCAGTAATTCCATGGAAAAGATGGAAGAATATGTTTTATACCTATATGTTGGCTTTAGGAGATGACAAATATGGACCAAGGAGGAAGCAGACAATCCTTCTACATCATGTAGGAGCTGAAGGAAGGTATATGATGATTTACCAGAGGGATCATTGGTTGTTGGAGATGGTCAAGCTGCAAATGTATAGTAAATGTTGTTAATGATGCTTGATAAATGTTTTATTCCCAAAGTAAGTATTGTTTTGAAAAACACTAGTTTTTTTTATGTGCTCAAACCGAGAATGAAGACATTTTAAGTTACGTGGTGGAACTAAGAAGATTAGCTATTTCTTGCCAATTCCACGATTTGACATACAGTTAGATTAGGGATCAAATTGTACATTGTTCAAACAATAAATGGGCTAAAGAAAACTTGCTGGTAAAAGATTTAAGCATAAAGGAGATTATTCAAATTGCAAGAATCATACAGAATGCCACAATGTGGATCAAGGAAATGGACACTGGTAAAAAGGAAGAAGTTGTGAGTGTAGTAAGAGAAATAAATAAGAAAAAACAAGTTAAAACCTGTGGGGCTGGTAGTGAAATTAAAAATGGAGCAACTAGCATAGAAGGATATGTGCCAAGAAAAACCTTGGAAAATGATAGGAGAACTATTATTTGTTATAGGTGTGGCAATCCAGGACATATTATCTCTGACACGCGATGTGGAGCCAGGAATGTTATCTGTAGGAGTGGCAGCAAGAGAGGGCATCTAGCTAAAGTGTGTAGAATGAGAAGGAAACCACAAGGAGCTAATATGGCACATGATCTGTGTGGATTTATAAAAGAAGTGGTGTTATCAGTGGATCAAATTGGAGAACCAATGCAGGATAAGAATGTTGTTGGGCATGCAGAAAAACAAAATGGGAAGATGAGAATGGAGAGCACTTGCAAATTGGAGAAACCACATTTTGATATAACCATAAATGGAGTGAGATTTTGGGTTTTGGTAGATTCTGGTAGTTTCTCCACTCTCATCAGAATGAATACCTATGAAGAGCAGTATAAAGATAGTATAGAGAGTTACAAGTGTCTGACATGAAGGCAGTTAGATTGAGTGGGAAGAGGATAGAAATTGTGGGATTGAGATGGATGAACATTGCATTCAAGAACAGTGAAGTACGCGGATTGGTGTATATAAAAAAGGAGGACTCTTATCTTTTAGAGTTGCGGCACCAGAAAGACATGAACATTGTTTTGGATCCTAATGCTGGTGAACCTGTCATGACAATAGAAATAGTTAATGTACTCTTCATCATTGGTAAGTCACAGACAGTGTCAGAGGCAGATGGGAATTGTAGGCAGACATGAGAAATGGACATGGATGAAACCAGGTACTGATTGGCATGAGTATGTGGAGTGTAACTAATATGGCCAGACTGGCAGGACACTGGGTGGAATTGTGTTTTCCTAACCTGTTTGGTACTGGAGGTGCTCAAATGGTATCATGTGTGTGTCCATATGTGTAACACATGTGAAAATGTTGAACCAGAGCCTCTATCATCATAATGGTTTCTGAAGTATGTGACCTACCTGTAACATAGCTGTCAGTGTGTTCCTACTTTGCAGAACAATGTGCATGTCTATGTGGGCTGATAGAGGTGAGTGGCAAGCCTACAGGCACATGACCAATATAGGTGAAAGATCCCTGTACTGGGGACATCAGTAGAGATCTCTCTCTGTATAATGGGGTATGATTATTAGGAAGCTAAGGTATGGGTATGTGATAAGGCTTTACCTGGTGTTTCAAAGGACCAATCTGTATGCCTCCTGGCTTGTAGAAAGAATGACATGTCCTTAACTTTTCTATCCTGGGGGTTAGTAGTGTATGACACCTAAGCTGACAAGTATAAGTCATTAGCAGTACTATTCCATCTGCTGTTTGCTAATCTAGGAATAAATGTGTTGAGAGGTAGAATACAGCTGTATTGGCTTCTGTCTACATTACAATCCCAATGTAATGAGTCTCCTGGTGATAGAGTACATGTGTTTATGTTCATAACAAAGGTTGTACAATAGAGAGACATATTGACACTATAGTTCACATACATGACAGTGTTACCTGGTTGATGAATGACACATACACAGGACCTGTGTTAATGTGTTATTTATTGGGGAGTGCAAAATAATATGTGCGAAGAAAAACAAAAAATACACAAAGGGAACAGTGAAGGGTTCATTCATGGTGGATGAAATCATCAGGGTAGCTGCTACACCATTAGGAAACACAATTCCAGTACCCTTGGACCACAGGAAAATGGAGTTAGATTTCAGAACAGTCAACAGGGTGTACCTGTGGGACACAAGGGGAACCAGTCAGGAGAGGTTTATTTCCTGGCAGTTGGTTTGTTCTTGGCATCAGCTCCTCTTGGATATCTGGGTGGATCTCCACATTTGCATGGGGGGTTCCTCTGCTACAGAGGGTGGGGTGTCTGAGGCATATCCTTCCCCTGGCAGGGCCTCCATTCCACTAACAGCCGCTGATGTTGAAGGGCCTGAAGAGTCATTAACAGTGGAAAAGGCCTGATGTGACATACCAACTCAGGGTAGTATTAATGTCCCTCAGCACCTCAGCAATGGAAGCCAGAATGGCATTTTGTGACGGGTACTGCTGCATGACTTCCTGGTGATTGTCCCTCTGCAGCTGTTGGAATTTCCCATCATGGTGACTACCTGGCCCATCATGCCTTGTGGGTTTTGGTAGACTACCAAAACTTGGGAGATGGTTTCCTCCTTAGTATTTTCCCTGGAATGCCCCATCCTCTGGCCACACACCATTCCTCCCACGCATCGTAACCCAACGTGCCTGTGCCCTGGCACAGTGTGCCCACTCCTAGTGGTGGCAAGACCATTATTGTCAGGGGTGACAAGGTGAGACTCAAGTATCTGTACTGAGGGGCACACAATGGATGAAACAGTCTTTGGGACTCAGATTTGGGAGTGTATGGTTGCCTTTGATGTTGAGCCAACAGGGCTGGGTGGAGTCGCTGTGGGCAGGGTGAGGCTGACAGTTGTTGACTGACCAGGTGTCCCTGATGGGCCAGCTTCGTCCTCAGTGTCCACACATCCAAGGGTGTGTCCTCACTGGGGCCTTCATCCAGAGGGGTAGTGGCAGTCTCTGGTATGCTACCCATGGTTGCAATGGCAAGGTTACCTGTGGAAGAAATGGAACACAGAGTTGCAGTAAGTGATACAAGTGACGTTTCATTTTGAGTATTAGTGATGTTGTGTGAGATGCACACAGTGCCTTAACAAGATCCCCAGAAATGACAGCTGCTGCAAAATCTTATTTACTACAACATAAGACTCTGTAAGTTCAATGCCATACACCATCCTTAAAGATGTTAAAGTATGGTGGTAGTCATTAGACTGCTGATACCATCTTATGTTGTCTGACTTTTGACATGGGTGTTCACCTTTGTTGCTTAGTGAAGTGTCTGGCATGATGCATGGCAGAATAAATGCTGGACACTGCACATAAGTGTCAGAGTAGAGACACAGTATGATAGTAAGCAGTAGACATTGACCTCTATCTGGATGTGCTGCACGTGCATCCACTTTGGCATCTAGTTTCCAGCTCAGGTGAGTATATTTCCATCTTTTGTATAGTTGTTCTAAGGGCAGTTTGATGGGGCACTATGTCATAGCTGGGTTTTGCTTGTAATGATAGTAGAAGTGGATTTTTGCATTGCTGTCATTGCCATAAACTGTTTCACAGTTGGACATTTATGAGGGATTAGATTGGTAGTTAGTTTCACATGCATGACAACTCACTTTTGGTCCAGTGGTCAGGTTTTCATAATGGTGGGATGTTGCCTTCTGGGAGTTGTAGTGCTATCTGTTCCCAGTACTTCACATGCCATTCCGAAGGGCTGTGGTACCAGATGAGTTTAGTGGAAATGTGGCATGCCAGTGAGGGGTATTAGGGCATTTGGACTGAGGGGTGGCGGATGATTTGTTAATTGAGGAGGGCTGAGGTGGTGAGGGAGCATGCAGGATGAAACAGTTGGGTGACATGAATGTTGTTCAGTGAGGGGTATTAGGGCATTTGGACTGAGGGGTGGCGGATGGTTTGTTAATTGAGGTGGGCTAAGGTGGTGAGGGAGCATGCAGGATGAAACAATTGGGTGACATGAATATTGTGTGGACTTACTAGACTCCACTCCCCAGGTATTCCTGTCAGACCTTCAGAATGCAGTATGTCCAAGACGTTCTCCCCACAAGATGTTAAAGTAGGGGTAGAAGGTGGGGCCCCACCGTCAGTCTTCAGTACCACCAGCTGGTGCCTGGCTGGATAACATGGAATGCACCTTCCGCCAGAGGCCGTTCCACCTCTTCCTGATATCTTCCTTGTGTATGGATAGGTGCCTACAGCATTGACCCTGTTGACTTTTCTTTGCCACAACTCCATTTTCCTGGCAATTGATGTTTGCCGTATTTTTGCTCCAAACAGGTGTGGCTCTACCCTGACAATTTCATCCCCCATGACCCTCAACTCTTCATCTGTGAAACATGGGTGTTTTTGTGAGGACATGGTAGTGGTGGTAAAGACAGTGAGATAGTGTTTAAGGAAAAAGGCTGCAAAAAACGTGAGTGATGTGGTGTAGGTGCTGTGATGTGAGTTGTTCACGGTTGTTGTGTATTGTGTGTGACTGTAAATAGTGTGTTGTGCATGTTCTGTAGGTGTGGGATGTATGCGTGGTGAAATGTGTATGGGTGCGACAAGCATTTATAGAGAAATCTGTAATTGTTGTTCCTCCTCTGTGGCTGTGAGTGGCATTCTGTTGGCAAAGGATTGTGGGTTGTGCAGGGGTGTGTTATATAATGCAGTGTGTAGAGTCTGTGGATGTGTGTCAGGTGTGGGGTATTCAAACTATCCAATGTGGTGTTGAGTTCAGTGGGATGTGAGATGAGACCGCCTCGGTTCACACCACCAATGGTTGTCCGACATGGAAGCACCGCTGTCGTGATTTGCGGATCGTAATCTGATGGGAGGATTTTTGTCGGGCTAGCTGTGCTGGTGGAACTGCCTCTTTTCCATCCTCCAGTGTCTTTTGCAGTTTTGGAAAATATGCTGTTTTCTGCAGACTTCACTTTGTAACTCTTAATACGATGGTCAGATTACTGCCAACATGGTGGTCTTTTGGCAGCTGCCACCACAGTGGTCTTCCTAAAAGGCCGCCAAAGTCCTAATGGCCCTTTAATATGGTGGCCCAATGAGGACAATCAGCCCTTGTTCAGGTTTTCAACAGACAGTCCTTATTTTTTTTTTTTTTTTTTTCTTTGGTCTTTGGGTTGAAGTTAGTCTGTGCTACTTGTACTTTGTGTAGCTGTTCTTTTGCTGAGGTTCACCTTCGTCTTCTTATTTTCAGGTGGGGTCCCCGGTGACACTGAAAAGGCCACGCTCTCCCCAGAGTGTGGCCAGCGTATGGGCACACTGCCTCCTGGCCCCCTGCCGACTTCTCGGTGCAGGTGGTCTGGTGAGATCCCTGGTGTCCCGCTGGGTAGAACCTCTCCCAGACTGCTCCAGTCGATCCGGTTGCCGCTGTTTCCTCCTCTGCACTCATCTTCTTCTTTTAGTTGTTCCTTGCCGTTCTGCTCCACTTTGCCGCTTTCGCCTTCCGCCGCTGTTGCCCCGTCATCGCCATCACCAACCTTTTTAATCCTGGGGAAGGCGCGAAGTTGCTGTTGCTGCCGGTCGTTCCTCGGAAGCTTCTGTTGATTGATTCCCACCCGGAGGACATCCGGGTCGGGAATCCCTATGCCGGCAGTGCCCCAGGGGTACGACGGGTCCGATAGAAGCATCGGCCCGTCACAGTCGCTCCCCCTAGAAAGTGGCTGATAGAGCCATGCAGCCAATGGATATCGAGATAGGTAGTCCGCGTTGGTCTGACGGCACCCAGGGGAATGGAGAACCTGAAAGGGGAAAGATTGGTGTGAAAGGAACCACCGGAGGATACGAGCATTTGTGTTCTTGTGTCGAGCCAACCATGTCAAAGGTGCATGATCGGTTATTAACGTAAAAGGACGTCCAGTTAAATAATGATGGAGGGACTCAACAGCCCACTTGATGGCCAGACATTCTTTCTCCAGGATCGGGTGATGGCGCTCACGTGGCAGCAGCTTCCTGCTGATATATACAACTGGGTGGAAAAAACCTTTGTCATCGGATTTGGATAAAACCACCCCTATACCCAGATCAAAGGCATCCATTTGGACGATAAATAGCTTACTAAAATCAGTGCAACAAAGAACTGGTTCAGAGGTCAATAGGTTCAAGAGATGAGCCAGGCGATTGGGTTTATTCTTACCCAACAACTCAATGAGAGGGGCGGCGTTTGCAGAAAAATGCAGTTTAAACCGCTGTTAATAACCCACCATGCCCAGAAAGGCTCTGATGTCTTTTTTTTTACGCGGAAGGGGCAGTTGAGAAATGGCCTGTAGCTTGTCCATTTGAGGTCTAACCTTTCCATCCCTTATGATATATCCCAGGTATCTAATGGTCTAATGGTAGTATGTCCCAATTTACACTTCTCAGGGTTTGCAGTAAGGTGTGCTGCCCGTAAGGCTTGAATTACATGACGTAGAGGCTCAAGGTGCTCATCCCATGTAGCACTATAAATGACAATGTCATCCAGATATGCAGCTGCATAGGCCTGGAAAGGGCGAAGAATCATGTCTATTAGATGCTGAAAAGTGGCTGGTGCCCCTTGTAGACCAAACGGTAGAACAGTAAACTGGTATAGGCCTGAGAGGGTAGCAAATGCTGTCTTTTCCCTATCGTCCATTCTAAGGGGTATTTCCCAATATCCCTTCATTAAATCCAAGGTGGTCATATAGGAAGCCTGTCCTAAACGTTCCAATAACTCATCAACCCAGGGCATTGGGTAGGAATCAAAATGAGATAATGCATTTACTTGCCTAAAGTCTATGCAAAACCTGGTGGTCCCATCGGGTTTTGGTACCAGGACCACTGGGGAACACCATGGACTGGAAGAAGGTTCAATTATACCCACATCTAACATATTTTTCACTTCTTGTTCCACTACCTGTTGTTTGGCTTCTGGGATTCTATAGGGTCGTTGTCAGGCTACTTTGTCCCCAATCGTACATATATGGTGTTGTATTAGATGGGTCCTGCCTGGGGTTTTGGAAAACACATCTAAACTAGTGTAGATTAGACGTTGCAGTTGCTTCTTTTGATTCTGAGATAGGTTCTCATTCAATTGGGGCATTGATACATCGGTCTGAGTGTTTGTCTTTGAGTGATAAATCGGAATCTCAGTTTCCCTTTCTGTGTTTATGTATGGATTTGCATGGGCTTCTCTATTCTCATACCATTTTTTAAGGCAGTTACTATGACATATCTGTTCTTTACCAGTTCCGTTGGGTATCTCAATTTTATATGTTGTGGGTTTGACTTGTTCTAAAACTGTATATGGACCCTGCCAGCGGGCCAATAGTTTATTCTCACTGGTGGGTAAGAGGACTAACACCTTGTCTTTCACTGATAGGCTATGTGGTGTACTATGGGTGTCATAATAAATTTTTTGTTTTTCTTGTGCCACCCTCAATGTTTTGTGTGTCTCTTCCCACATTTTATGGAGGTTTTCTCTCAGGTCTTTTGTATAGGATAGGATATCCTTGAGTTCATCCTCAGACTCTTCCCATTGTTCGGCCAGAATCTCCAAGAGAGTACGCGGCTGTCTGCCAAACAACAATTCAAAAGGACTATGCCCAGTAGAGGACTGTATGTGAGTTCGTAATGCATAGAGGACTAGAGGTAATTTCTTTTCCCAATCTCTTCCGGAGTCACTTATGACTTTTCTCAGTAGGGATTTAATGGTTTTATTATAGCCTTCTACCAGACCATCGGTCTGGGGGTGGTATACGGAGGTCCATTTTTGTTTTACCCCGAGGGAATGGCAGATCTCGGACATGAGTCTTGACATGAATGGTGTTCCCTGATCGGTAAGAATCTCTTTGGGAAACCCTACGTGTGAAAAAAACGCAATCATGGCTTGAGCTATGGTTGTGGTGTTCATACTGGCTATGGGTATAGCCTCTGGGTACCTTGTGGCATAGTCAACTAAAACTAACAGATACTGGTGTCCTTTTACGGACGGGGTTAGCGGCCCCACCAAATCCATTCCCACCCTGGTAAAGGGAACCTCTATGATGAGCAAGGGTTGTAAAGGGACAGTACGGTCGGGGATGGGTTTATTAATTGACATTTCGGGCATACCTGGCAGTGTTTTCTTATGTCCCCATAGACTCCTGGCCATAGAACCATTGTAGAACTGCGGCCTCTGTTTTTGCTCTCCCTAAGTGGCCCTCCCCGTTATCCCTGTGCGCTAGGTGGAGTGCTTGTTCTCGATAGGTTTTGGGCACTACTAACTGGGGATTTTTCCCTGGAGTATTCGAACATTGTCTGTATAACAAATCATTCTTAATTGTAAACATGGGACCTACCGAGGCCCCATCTGGGGCTAAGGCATTATGCCATGCATTTGTCAGAGTAGGATCCTCCCTTTGGACCTGGCGAAAACCTCCCGCTACAGACATTATGGCCTTTGGATCAGTGTCGTCCCTCTGTCTCCGATATCCCTGCTTCTGTTTGCGTTTCTCCTTTTTACTGAGCTTCCTCTGGATCGTATGCTGCTCGATCTCGGTGGACACAGAAGGAGCTTCCTTCCACTATGACTTCGTCATATGTTTCTGATTGGCGTTGTTCAGTAAGGCTGAAAATTCGTCATAGTCTGTCCCTATAATCATGTCTTCCCTGAGGTCGGAAATCACCCTTATGGAAAGGAACTCTTCCTGTCCTTTCCAGTTGATTGAGATTGTGGCCACGGGATAGGCCTTCTGATCCTCATGGACACATGTTATTAGAACTTGGGCATTTGGGAGCCACTGGTCGGGTTGCACATAATCTTGCTTAACTACGCTCTGGCTACACACGGAGTCAATCAGCACATTCCTTTCCGTTTTATTCACTCTCATTGTTGTAGTATATCTGGTCTTATTATGTCCCAACCACAAAACCCGGCCCTTCATCATACCGATTTCCATTGTTTTTTTGGTTTCTTTTTTTAATGGACAAGTGCAGGCTATATGGCCCCATTCGGAGCAATGAAAACACTGTGGACCAGTCATGATGTCCCTAAAAGGGGTGGAAAAGGGTATGGCTGCTCTAACCATACTGGAGCCTACTGATGGTCTGGGGTAGCTAGGTTTGGAAACTGGCGCCCTCAGTGTTGTTGCAGGGGTTTTCGGACGGGCCCCTCCAAACTTGGGAGCGCAATGGAAGGCACAGGCTAGATCAATTGCCGTACGATTCGTGAGATCAGGGTGCTGTCTGACCCAGTTGCGAGTAGTGGCGGGGGCAGCATCCAGGTATTGTTATAGAATAATAGCATCAAACATTTCATCCTTAGTGGTCTCTGTGGGGTGGAGCCATTTTCCGCCTGCATGATGTACCCGGTAATATAAGGGATGGGGGTTTTCGTGGGGCATCCAATTTGTTTGCTGAATCCGGGTTCTGTAACTCTCTTGGTCCAGCCCAATCCGTTCCAGGATTGCCTCTTTTATTTAGTTGTAGGGGGTTATGCCTCTCGGGTTATCTGCCTGATATGCAGATTGTAGATGGCCTGTTAGTAGAGGGGCTACGTACAGTCCCCATTTGTCTGTGGGCCAATTAGCGGAGCTTGCCACCCGCTCGAAATTGGTGAAAAATGAATCAGGGTCCTCATTGTCCTGGTATTTTTGAAGGACACTGCTTGGGACATTGGGGTGTGTGAGAAATGGGGTCTTTGGTTGACAGTCAGGTTATCCCCTGTTCAAGCAAGGACCCTCACTCTAGTCAGGGTAAAAGAGAATCACCCTCAGCTAACCCCTGCTTACCCCCTTGGTAGCTTGGCAGAGCAGTAGGCTTAACCTCAGAGTGCTAGGTGTAAAGTATTTGTACCAACACACACAGTAACTTAATGAAAACACTACAAAATGACACAACACCAGTTTAGAAAAATAGGAAATATTTATCTAAACAAAACAAGACCAAAACGATAAAAATCCAACATACACACGTCAAGTTATGAATTTTTAGAGATTAAACTCAAAAATAGCGCTTAGAAACAAAAATACTTCGATGAGATGTTAACACGGCGTCGTGACGGAGTCGTTCCCAACAAGCCGACACCAGCGGCGCCGGACACGGAGTCGTGTAGACCCCCAAGTACAGTACCTTTGGTGAAGAGTGAAAACAAGCCGATGCGCGAAGTCGGGAATCGCGGCGTCTGTGCGAAACGTTGAATCCGTGCACTTCGAGTGGCGTTGGTCACGACGTGGTGCGGCGACTTCCACGGAGTCGCGGACTTCAGCGGGGCTGCTGCGGCGTCGGGCCTGTGAAGAGCGTCGCGTTCCAGCGAAGGTCACGGCGTTAGGTGCAGGCGGCGTCACCGGATTCAGCAGCGCCGTCGGTCCGAAGTCGTCCGAAGTCGATTTCCTTGGATTCCACCAGCTTTCCTTTCAAGGACCCAGGGACTGGATAGGGCACCACTTGTCAGAGCAGGAGTCTCTCCAGAGACTCCAGGTGCTGGCAGAGAGAAGTCTTTGCTGTCCCTGAGACTTCAAACAACAAAAGGCAAGCTCTAAATTAAAGCCCTTGGAGATTTCTTCACAGGATGGAAGGCACACAAAGTCCAGTCTTTGCCCTCTTACTCTGGCAGAAGCAGCTCTGCAGGAAAGCTCCACAAAGCACAGTCACAGGCAGGGCAGCACTTCTTCCTCAGCTATCAGCTCTTCTCCAGGCAGAGGTTCCTCTTGGTTCCAGAAGTGTTTCTAAAGTCTGTAGATTTGGGTGCCCTTCTTATACCCATTTTAGTCTTTGAAGTCACCTTTCTTCAAAGGGGACTCACACCTACTTGTGAAATCCTGCCTTGCCCAGGCAAGGCATCAGACACACAGCAGGGGGTTGGAGCCGGCATTGTCAGAGGCAGGCACAGTCCTTTCAGATGAGAGTGACCACTCCACCCCTCCCTCCTAGCAGAGATGGCTAATCAGGAAATGCAGGTTACGCCCCAGCCCCCTTTGTGTCACTGTCTAGTGCGAGGTGAAAAACAACCCAACTGTCAAACTGACCCAGACAGGGAATCCACAAACAAGGCAGAGTCACAGAATGGTTTAAGCAAGAAAATGCTCACTTTCTAAAAGTGGCATTTTCAAACGCACAATCTTAAAATCAACTTTACTAAAAGATGTACCTTTTAATTGTGAGTTCAGGGACCCCAAACTCCACATGCCATTTACTCTCTAGGGGAATCTAAACTTTAATCATATTTAAATGTAGCCCCCATATTATCCTACCTTATCCATACACTGCACCCTGCCCTTGGGGCTACCTAGGGCCTACCTTAGGGGTGCCTTACATGTAAGAAAATGGAAGGCTTAGGCCTGGCAAGTGGGTACACTTGCCAAGTCGAATTTACAGTGTAAAAATACACTTACAGACACTGCTGCGGCAGGTCTGAGACATGATTACAGGGTTACTTGTGTGGGTGGCACAACCAGTGCTGCAGGCCCACTAGTAACATTTGATTTACAGGCCCTAGGCACCTCTAGTGCACTTTAGTAGGGACTTAACAGTAAAACAAATATGCCAGTCATGGATAAATCAATTACATACAATTTACACAGATAGCATATGCACTTTAGCACTGGTTAGCAGTGGTAAAGTGCTCAGAGTTCAAAAGCCAACAGCAACAGGTCAGAAAAAAATAGGAGGCAGGAGGCAAAAAGATTGGGGATGACCCTGCATAAGCAGGGTGTACCTTGGTCTGGGCTATAGTTTCAGTGAATTTTCCCAAGACCGTTTCATGGACCAGTTGATTATTTGCAATGATTGTGGCCCGACTCTTTAGGGCAGTTTGCAGTGCTTCTCTTTCCTCCTTCGCTTCCTTCAGTTGCTGTTCCCAAACCAATTGGAGGTGCCTTTGTCCTTCCGCCAACTGGGCTATCATGCCAGCGAGGGTGGGTTTGTCTTCCATTTCGGTCCCTTCGTATGTGGGGTCTTCCTTAGATGAGTTGTCCCACTTCTGACACAACTGTAATAGGGTGGCGCAATGATGACAATCAGCCCTTGGTCAGGTTTTCAACAGACAGTCTTTATTTTTTATTTTTTTTCTTTGGTCTTTGGGTTAAAGTTAGTCTGTGCTACTTGTACTTTGTGCAGCTGTTCTTTCGGTTCACCTTCATCTTCTTATCTTCAGGTGGGGTCCCCGGAGGCACTGAAAATGCCACGCTCTCCCCAGAGCGTGGCCAGCGTATGGGCACACTGCCTCCTGGCCCCCTGCCGACTTCTTGGTGAGGGTGGTCTGGTGAGAACCTTGGTGTCCCGCTGGGTAGAACCTCTCCCGGGCCGGCTCCAGTCGATCCGGTCGCCGCCGTCTCCTCCTCTGCACTCGTCTTCTTCTTTTAGTTGTTCCTCACTATCCGGCTCCACTTTGCCGCTTTCGCCGTCCACCGCTGTGGCCCCGTCGTTGCCGTCACCAACCTTTTTAATCCTGGGGAAGGCGCGAAGTTGCTGATGCTGTCGGTCGTTCCCCGGAAGCTTCTGTTGATTGGTTCCTGCCCGGAGGACATCCGGGTCGAGAATCCCTATGTCGGCAGTGCCCCAGGGGTCCGATGGGTCCGACCGAAGTGTCGGCCCATCACTGGACCTCTGTATCTCAGGTGCCCAGACCACAAAATAAGGACCAATTGAAATCTTTTTTAGGACTTGCGGAATATTGTTCTAGGTTTATATGCAATTTTCCTGAAAAAGGTGTATCTATGTGGTTGTTATTAAAGATTAAGAGAATATTTGAGTGGTACAAATGAGTGCGAAAATGCATTTGTTGAGATCAAACAATCTATTATCAAGTCACCATCACTGTGTCATTTTAAAGTGAAAAACAAAATTGTGGTCATCATTGATGGCAGTAATATATGACTGAGAGCTGTGTTATCCCAGGGGGTAGTTGGACAGGAAAGGGTAATAAGATTTGCATCCAGGAAATTGCAGGGAGCGGAACAATTGTATTCCACCATAGAGAAGGAGGCATTGACTTGTTGTGTGATAAATCATTTTAAGTACTACTTGTGCGATTTACCATTTAGTGTCAGGACTGACCATAAACCACTACTCCACATATTAAAAAGCGTTAGAAGGCATTGGAAAATGGGTTATTGGCAAGGGCAGGTAGGTACCTACGCTTAGCAAATGCCACAAAAACCTCTCTAGGTCCAGTCATGGTCTCAGTAAATTAATCCTTGCTCTTCCTGTGTTAGCTTGGCCCACGAGCAGTTAGGCTTAACTTATGAGACAGGTGTATAAAGCATTTAATACCAACAAAACAGTAAATAAGTAAAACAAAATACACAATAAAAATACAAATTTATAACAATAGGAAATATTTTATCTTTAAAATGGCACCCAAATGAGAAAAATCCAATGTTGGAAACCGCTCCAATCAGGGACATCTGCTTGCACTGAGCATGGGCAAAGTCAATAGTTGAAGCCGACCCGCGATGGAGCCCTGCTCAGATACACTGAGCAGGAGGCCTCTGTCAAAGCCCCTTTTTTTCAAAGTTGCTCCTTCCTTGAGGTAGCCACAAATGTGATCCAGGGATCTGGAAACACAGAGTTGCTCCCGGGAAGTTGAGACTACAGTTCCCAAAATGCACCTGGTCAGAGTCATCAAATAGCCACTGGATTTTGGTCAGCTCGGCCTTTCTTGCAGGACTTGATACAGGGAACTCTTGTCAGCTCCTTAGTACCTGTAGCTTGCAGGGGAACCATTCCTAAAGTTGCAGAAGCAAGGCCTTTTCTTGGTGAAACCCAAAGTGTGCAGATGGTGGAGTCCCTTTGAGTGCAGTTCTTCAGGTGCAGGCTGGGGTCCAACACGGCAGTCCTTCTTCTCCAGTATCTTCTTCCGGCAGGGATCTGAATTGTAGAGCAACTCTGCAATGTTTATCCTTGCTTCTGGGTTTTGAAACAGGGGCAATGCTCCAATCCAATGGGATGAAGGTCTCTGACCTCCGGGGTGACCACTTCCTTTGAAGTGTCACAAAAATCAATCCCAGAAAGCAACATTTTCTAAAAATCCAACATGAAGCAAATTCCTCCTTGGAGGCTAGGTCTGGCTGAGTCCACCCACTGGTGTGGCTAAGTCTCCCTAACATACCCACTCCAGCCCCTCTTCTAATCTAATAATTGGAGCTCCCATCTGCCTTGGGGAGAAGGAAATAGGGGAAATCTAGTTTTTGTCTCAAGTGGCTTTTCATCCTTTGAAGACCAGTTTGGCTACTCTTCCCCATCCTGCTCTGCCATCTGCTACAGCAGTTCTACTCCCACCAGATGCTTCCTTTGTCTCAGTATAGGCCACTTCACACCTCATTAAGGTAGTTTGGCTCAGACTGCCAGAGGCTGACCAATCAGGAAAGGGAACTTCAGGGCTGAATTTGGTAACCTTCAGAAAGAGTTCTAAAACTCTTTCTCTGTGCTAGTTATAATGAATTCAACCTTGGCAAGTTGTTGGATGTATTATAACAATTATTTTGATACCAAATCTTATATATTTAGCTCATCTGTGTCAGAAATAAGACTTTGTTATTTTAAAATAAAGTCTTCCAGTGTTAGCCTATGGATCCCATTGGCTACAATGGGCAAAAATGAATTTGGCTGTTTTTCTCTCATCAGGGCTTATAAAACATCTTTCATAAAGTCCCTGTTTCCATTTATACTGCACCCAACACTTGGGAGTACCTAGGATAGACCTTATGGGTGATGTATATGTAAAAATAAGGTAGTTTGAGACTTTGGAAGTATTTTGAATTCCAAATTCAAATTTGGGGTTAATTTTAATTTAAAAGCAGCAAGCAAGGCAGGCCTGTATTTATAATGACACTGGACACCACAGCAGTGATCCCTAAACCTTCAAGCCCTACCATGTACTAGGGACTTATAGAAAGATTGTCAGAGCCAATTATACTTAGGCCTAATTTGCACATACCATTGATAAGAAGAGCACTGGCCCTGGAACTGGTCAGCAGTGCCCAGGTCACAGTCAGAGTCATGAAACACCAGTGTCAGGTAAAAAAATGGGCAATAAGTGAGGCGGCTTTTGCATTCATGTCAGTTCTCCCCCATAAGGTGGTGTGACACCAAAAATAATAAGATAGTTATTAGCAGAGATGGATTTCAATTTTGTAATAGATTATGTCAAAGGAAAGAAAAATGTTGTGGAAGATTGCCTGTTCCAAATGCCGTTGGATGATAGTCTGTATATAATAAAGAAGAAAAAGAACTGTAAGTGGCAAATGTTTGTGATGTAGGTGAATTTGCATTGACAGAAGATGATTGGCAACAAGCTGTGGCAGAGGATCAAGCTTAGTGAGAGTTAAAGGTTTTTATGAGTAGGGATTGGAACCAAAAAGCTGGAGAAAGTGCAGGAATGAAACCATATAGTGCGGTTGAGGAAGAATTTAATATTTATGGGTATAAGATATTAAGATGTAGCCATATTGTTCCACCAGGAAATTTAAGGGCTAGATTGATTGAGATGAGTCATGAGGGACATCTGGGCAGAGGTATGACTAAAAGAAGGTTGTGGCAGTTTTTCTGGTGGCCTGGAATGGATTGAGAGATGGGAGACCATAGTGCGTCTGGTAATAGTGATAAAAGTAGGATAGGCAGGGAACCATCTCTGAGTTGTAGGAAATTGCCTGAGAACCATGGGAATATCTGGTAATGGATTTCATTGGCCCCGTGGAAAAACTTGGGAGACATGATCGATTCTTGGTTGCCATTTCTGACTACCACAGTAAGTGGTTTGTTGTGAAGAGTATGGAACATGTAAGTACAGAATGTGTTGTGAAGTATCTAAAAGAAGTACTCATGGAAGAAGGAATTCCTAGAGTGATAACTACAGACAATGGAGTACAATTTATTTAATAGATAATGGTGAGTTCCGTGAGACAGATGGGCATTAGACATGAGAAAGTAGCACTATTCAGACCGCAGGCAAATGGTTTAGTTCAGAGAGTGAACAGTATCATAATGGAAAACATTCAGCTTTCCATATCTAATGGGCTATCTTGGAAGGCTGATTTGGACAAAATGATTTGGGCTCAGAGGATTACTCCACATTCCATGACAGGAGTGTCACCATTGATTGCACTCAAAGGAAGAGAACCTGCTACTAAAGAATCACCAATGCGGTTACAGGATAAGAAACAAGTGTGGGAGGAACTGAAAATGAGTGAACAAGAGTATGATAAGAAAAAGTGTGAATAAAATACACTGGTAGTGTGGAGACTGGGTGGTGACAAAGAAGTCAGGATTTGTGAAAAAAAGGGCAAGTAAATACTCTTAACCTCGGAGAGTAATAAAAGTAAAGAAAAATGTTGTGTTGGAAGATGCGAATGATTGGAGTTTTGGAAGTCTAAGCAGAGTGCTTAGACCTAATGAATCAGAAAGAAGTACATTTTTGTAAGTATTTAATATGTAGAATGTTTATGCTTGTTTTATATGTTCATAAGTGTAAAAGTAGTCATGCTTTAGAAATGTATGTGTATATGTTTAGTTATTTTACATTTTGTATGTGGGGCAAAGATGTGTAGGAATGTTCCTACTTATGATGTAATATAGAATGACAGGGCACCAGGAATTCTGAGGGCTGGCACTTTTTTTGCTGTCAACCAGCTGGAGGTTGCAGTTATTTGAAGAGAATAAAGAAGATTGAAATTATACAGGCCTGGTGTAAGTTACTACACATATCCACTGGGGTCTGGGGTTACAGGGAGTATCTGTCTACCCACAAGGAGGTTGTGGTCACCAGAGTCTGCATTTATTTTTCTTTAGCCTGTGCCAGTGTGGGGGCCCCCTGTATCTTGATGGCATTAGCATCCCGGCTTTTGCTCTTATCGCATCATTTTTTCTTGTCTGAATGAAGTTGGAGGTGGTGACAGCTGGCTAAGAATTTGTATTGGCACTTCTCAACCCAGTTCCAGGCTTCCGCTGGTTCTGTTAAAAAGTAGCTGGAATTGTTTACCATGATTTTGAGTTTGACCGAGGAAGAGCAGTGAATATTTTAGGCCGACTTGTCACAGGCGCTTCTTGACTCCCATTAATGATGCTCTGCTAGGTTGTACCACAAGGCTGGAATCAGGGAATAGAAATGTTTGAACATTTTCATACATGAGTAGCTCAGCAGTTCCAGTCACATGGAATATGGCTCTATGTCCTAGTAATTCAGGATCTGGACTACTACTGGCCTGGGGGGGGGGGTGCCCCTGCTGGCAGCTTCTTTGCCAGTACTCTGTGTGCCAGTTCCACTAAAAAGTGGTGAGATAAATCACCGGGGCCTACCACCTGCTTCAACCAGGTTTCAAAAAAGTGTACTGGGATTGTGCCCCAGCCCCTCTGGAAAGCCGATGAGGAGGAGATTATTCCATTAGGAAGGACCATCCAAATCTTCTGCACTGCTCTCTAACTCCTGTACTCTATCTGTAAGGAATCAAACCTGCCCTTCGAGGTCAGACAGAGCTGGACAGATGTCATTGATTTCACTTTCTGCATGCGTGATAGGGGCAGACAGTTTCCTCTGATCATCTCGCAGCAGCCCTACCTCGACCGCACTACATCAACCCTATTACATAAATCTTGCCTGGTGTCAGCAATGGCATCCAGGATATTGTGAATGTAAGCCACTTCAGGGAAGGATTTGGCACTAAAGTTGTTATATTTACTATTCCCACTGAAAGCTAAACCTTATGGAAGTTGATCGACAATAGACGTTACATGTCCAATTCCTACTCAAATTTAATCGATTTTAAGGAAGGTGTTGGACACTAAAGGGGTTACATTGACTATTCCCACTCCATAGTAAGACATCTTACATACGTTTTCTAACAGAAACAAATCATGCTATAACACACTCTTACCTAATAAATACCTGTAATATAATTAACAATAAAAAATAATATTTTTAATTGATATAATTAAATAAATTACACATTGTATTCAATATTAGTAGTACATTGTTTTAATGAATTGTAAGTACTGCATAACAACACACTTGAACAATAAGTAAATTAATTACAATATTAAAGGCATTATTGCTTAATTATATACTTAAAATGCCATGTATTAATTATTAATTTTAATACATATATACAATATAATAATTTCTGCACACATACATATTTGAGTTATCTTTAGAATTACCTACTTTTAATTAGAAAAATAAACAGAATACTATATTTAACATAAACTAAAATACTTATACAAATTGAAATACGTTTTAATTTTTAAACATAAATTAATTATATTTGAAATAATTACTTGCAAAGTTTATAGAGGAATCATATCATAAACACTACCATAAATTAAAACATGTTAGATTTGAATTTTTTACACATTAAATAATTAGTAAAAAGTTAAATTATGATTAATTCCTAAACAACAACTATAAAATTATTTCGAGTGATTAAGTTTTCAAAATGATAGTGTACGAGGATGGCAGAGTTATGACTCTAGACGGCAGTATTTTGGTTTCAGAGAACTGTCTTTTATTGTTCTTGAAACAGTATAAACGGTAAGTATTAAAGAAAAAATTGTTGAGAATACGTAGGTTGTGGTGTTATCCTCTTGTATGACATCTTAGCTCGTCTTCTTCTCTTCTTTCTTCCAGGACCTCGTGGGGAGCGTGGAAAAACAAAGGAGAATAGATACGGTAAGTGGGGAAGAGGTTTAGGCTTATTCTCCCTTTTCTCTCTCTCCTTCCTTGTCCCTGTCTCGGCTGTCTTCTTGACTCCTTTATTTCTTTCCCTTGTTTTTATTTCTCTCTTCTGATTCTCCTGAATTGCTTCTTTCCTGTCTTTTCCCTCTTTTGCGTCCTGAGTAGGTCTTCTTTACTCTTGTATGTGATTTTCCGTCTCCCTCTTTCCCTCTCTTTTTTTTTTTTAAATTTGTTTTGATAATAACTTAAGTAGACTTCTCTGCTGTCTTCATCCCCTTTTCTCTTTCCTGCGTATGCTCTATCTTCTTGGTGTCTTATTTTCTGTCTTTTTTTTTTTTCTTCCTTTCCTCTATATACCTGAGTATAATGATGCTTTCTTACTCCGTCACCGTTACCATACCCTTCCACATCAGTGCTCCCCGTCCCAAAGTGCCCGTTTTCCTTTTCCCCACCTTTCCCCACTCTTCTCCACCTCCCGCCTCCCTTTCCCGCACTTTTCCCTGCTCGCGTCTCCGTACCTGGAGTGGCCACGCTTCTCCTGAAGCGTGGCGTCTCAAGAGTAGGCTCCCCGGGGCCAGCGGTCTTCGGTTCTCCTCTGTGGTCCTCTGCTCCAGACGGCCCCGTCGTTACACTCGTCCGGACGGTGGTCTCCGCGATACCGGGTTCCTCGTCCTCTTGCTCCTTCCGATCCTCTGTTGCCACCAGTTCCGGGAGGTCCCGGCTCCAGCTCACGACCTCCTCCTCTGGCATAAGCAAAACTCCACCTTTAACTCGCGGCAGTTCCCGCGGTTGCTGAAACCAACCAACCAAAGCGTCGGTGTCTCCAATAGTCTCCCGGTCATTTGTGGCAGAGTCAGCACAAGCAATGGAATTGTGTGGGTCGGGTCGGAGCGACCCATCACAGATAGATATAAATTTGAAATGCTAATTTTAACAACAGTAAAAATGACAAGTTATTTTTTAAACATAGAAATGAAAAACAAATAAAAATAATATCTTCCAATTGAAATTATGATTCATTAAAACATATTAAAATTGTTACATTAAATACAGACAAATGTACATTTATTGTAAACGTATTAAATATAATTTACAAAAATACCAAAATGTTAATACTAATTTAAAAAAATGTAAAAAAAAATACAGAAATTTTAAAAAAATATTATCCGCCATTTTTTAAATGAATACCATTTAATATATTAATACAATTTAATGTTGAGCAAATTAATCTTCACATAATTTAATAATCCTCCCATCCTTTTCCCCTAAAACTCTACATCCCACTCCTATAATATAATTTAATGTACACTATTTAAAAACAATAATTAAATGATTAATAATCCTATTAACTTAAACTTTTTTTAAAACATACAAACATAAAAATTTACATACAACTAAAATAAAACTTTACAAAAAAGTATAAATGAACCCATAAAATATCACACAACAATATTTTAAAGCAATAGTTTTTTACAATATTAAAAACAACACTTAAAACAATATTTTTTACCTTTGATATTCCTGTCTATGATATTTGTAACTTCACAACATTCTTGGCTTGTTATTCATATATCACAGTATTTTTAATCTGATATTTTGAACCTACAGCAGCTCCCACACCCTTATTTCTAGCACAACTGTATGCAGACCCACAGAATACTTGTCTGTCAATTATTGTTAGGAGACATGGGCCCTCATTACAACCCGAGCGGTCGGCGGAGAAGCAGAGGTCTTACCGCCAACAGGCTGGCGGTAAAAATTTTGGAATTATGACCATGGCGGTTGCCGCCATGGTCATCCGCCACTTCTCCAATCCGACCGCTGGGCTGGAGACCTGGGTCTTCAGCCTGGCGGTCGTCACAATACCACCGGCGGTATCATGACCCGGCTGACCGCCATGGATTCCATGGGGTTTGGAACCACCATGAAATCCATGGCGGTGAGCACTATCAGTGCCAGGGAATCCCTTCTCTGGCACTGATAGGGGTCTCCCCCACCCCGAGTCCTTCCCCTACACCCCCCACCACCCCTGCCACCCCCAAAGGTGGCAGGACCCCCCTCCCCACCCCTACCCCCAACATTACATTACACATTCACACCCAACACGCACGCAGGCACCACTAACACACATACCCGCACACACACCAACATACATGCCAACAGCCACACACACATTCAGACATACACGCACACATCCATGCAGACACACATACAGACAGACACGCACTCATTTCCAAACACACAACACCCCCGCATGCATACACACACTCACACACCCCCTCTACATACACACACGCACACCCCCATACACCCACACATCACACAACACCCCTCCACCCCCTCCCCTAACGGACGATCAACTTACCTGGTCCGTTGATCCTCCGGGAGGGGAGGAGATCCAGGGGGGCAGCTGCGCCGCCAGCACCCCGTCAACAGAACACCGCCATGCCGAATCACAGGATGTGATTCGGTGGGTGGTGTTATGTTGACGGGGCGGTGGAGGTGGAGCTACCTCCACTTCCCCGCCATCCGCCAGTATGGCTGCTGGCGGCTCTCCGTCTGGAAAAGGACGGAGGGCTGCCAGCGGTCATAATGAGCCGAGCGGAAAACCGCCTGCACTGGCGGTCTTCAGCACGGCGGTCCCTCAGCGGTCTTGTAAAAATACTGCCCAGGTTGTAATGACCACCATGGTATTGAAAACTGCCATCTGACCTGGTACAATAATTGCATTGTTTTCAGATTTATTTTCCTTAGATCTTATCCCTCCTACAAAGGTATATCATGAAAAACAGATGACATTGGCGGTCATTCTGACCGCCATGCGGTTACCGCCGAATGACCGCCCCGCGGTCAAAAGACCGCGTCGGTCTTTCCAACTTTCCCGCTGGGCCGGCGGGCGACCGCCAAAAGGCCGTCCGCCGGCCCAGCAGGAAAGCCCTGCAATGAGGAAGCCGGCTCCGAATGGAGCCGGCGGAGTTGGAGGGGTGCGACGGGTGCAGTGGCACCAGTCGCGAATTTCACTGTCTGCTAAGCAGACAGTGAAAATCTGTATGGGGCCCTGTGAGGGGGCCCCGCGACACCCGTTCCCGCCATCCTGGTTCTGGCGGTGAAGACCGCCAGAAACATGCTGGCGGGAAGGGGGTCGGAATCCCCGTGGCGGCGCTGCAAGCAGCGCCGCCATGGAGGATTCCCTGGGCCAGGGGAAAACCGGCGGGAAACCGCCGGTTCCCCTTTTCTGACCGCGGCTTTACCGCCGCGGTCAGAATAGCCCAGGAAGCACAGCCAGCCTGTTGGCGGTGCTTCCGCTGCCCTCCGCCCTGGCGGTCATGGACCGCCAGGGTCGGAATGACCCCCATAGTGTACCCTGCAGTTGAAATGGAGTCCCATTTCTAATGCTAAATAAAAACAACGTGTACATTATATTAAAGTTCTTAGAATTAGTCAAGAATATATGCAAAAGTGCTTCTATGTAGAGCTGCATTGATTCTTAAAATTCTTTATGAAGTTTGCTACAACATGATGTTAAAATGAAAAGTTAAATTAAAAAAATATAAGAAAACAATGGTTCTGTTGGGTTGATTTATTTGAAAAAAGCAACCAAATTACAATCCGTGGAAATGAACCTCTATAAATAAAACCAAAACCATAAGTAATGAAGCAATTTCACATACTGTCAAGAAAATAATTATTGATAAAGCAGTCATTATAAAAGAGTGCTCCCAAAGTGAAACAGTGACGGACATGTGCTCAAGTGATGTACATGTGCATAGCAGCATATGAAGAAGAATAAAAGTAGCTGTTCAATGTTACTGAATGGTCTAAAATAGTGGTGGATACAAAAATTCACAAATTCCCTCTTTTGAGGTAGAATCAGCATAGTCTCACACTGTAGTAATCGAAGTTTAGACTCCCCATGGTAATTATCAGGAGGTTATTTTAATCACAGGTAAAAACATTGGGAGTAGGATCCCTTGGGAGTTAATTTTAGGCGAATAGGGGGGAAGGGACACTGACGAATGACTGGTGTTGCTAAGTGTGTGTCTCACGAACTAATGGTTCCAATTGTGAAGAAAACTGCAGCACCAAGTCAATGTGATCATTACTGTCTATCTCTCTCATGGCAAAAAAAAAAAAGACTTCTTGACGCTGGTATGTATGACACACTTCTAAACTGACTAGGATGGGCCATGATGCTTTATTAGAAAATGATTGATTTCCTGGGTGCCAATATTGCTTAGCTACCTAATTCTTGTTTCTTAAATCTCAAGGTCACTAATTATCGGCACTAGGCTGTTCATAAAAATATGCTCGTTGACATGACTTTGTATAAATTGGTGCCTATGATAATGTATTGCTTGATCAACTATCAAAAGTTTATTTGATTTTTTTTTTTTAATGTTTAACTAGTGAATATATCTGATAACAGAAGTATGATTTTACGAAGGAAGACAAAATTAAATGCAGTCCTCAGCAGCTTGCAGAACTTGAGGTTGGTCAACTATGTGTATAAGGAGGCCAACATATATAGTATTTACATAAATCAAAGCTCTATACCACAATATCCATAATATTGCGAAGCAAATGCAGGAATATCAAAAATACTGCAACAAGTGTGCATACGTTTCATCCATTTTAGGAATCTGTGATGAAATGCAAAGATCTTCACCTGTTTCACTGACAAATGGCAGTTACCCAGAGTGCAGGGCCATATTTCAATCAGCATGCTAGAATTTGGAGCACCAAATGAATAGATGGAGAATGAGTCAAATACTGCTTACATAAGTTAATTCATTAAATATAAGGCATACACAGGTACACACCCAGCCACTTAAAAAAGCAAACAATATAATCTCAATTTTGATAGAACTCATTTTCAGGTTGTTTCAATATATCTAATAATTGATCAGCATTAAACATTTTTAGAAGCTTCTACCACTAGACTTTGAAAAGTATACTAGAATAAAAAGCATAAAAGACTAAGGGCCTCATTACAAGTTTGGTGGTCCGAGTACCGCCATGTTCGTGGTGTCAGTCACACCGCCTGCAGGCTGGCACAGAGGACCACCAAATTATGACTTTGGCGGTGATGGAAACAGAATACAGCCAAATCACTGCCAACACCGCCAGTGTGGTCAGACCACTGCGAATGAATGAAGGCACCAGAAGGCCGACAAAGACCAAGTTTCCGTCTGACTTATTAGGAAGTTGCACACCGCCAACTTTCCCCAGCGGTCGAACAACAACGGAACTCCATGTGGAAATGAACTGGATGAAAGGAGACTCTCACCTCCAGGAAGCCATATACATTTGGAGCAGCCATGGAACCACTACTAGATGTTATCTCGCTGCTCCTGCTCACCAAACGACAACAGAATCTTCACAGTCGACAACAACAGAAACCATAAGTACACACACTCACCTGTTACAGTTGTATATTGTGACAATTATGTACAGTTACATAACATACCACAGGGAGGGGGCTGAACGGGCAACATTCACAGGTAACAGTACACCAACACCCACACTCACATACAACAACCCACACATACACAGCATACACACTGCAGCCAGCACACAAACACCCCATACAGCAAGAATACACACTTAGACACGGCAATAAAGCACAGGCCCAGTTTCACACAATCTCACAGAACATACCAACATGTCACAACAACACCACAACCACAACATTATAAATACATTGTCAAACACTCACAACCGACACTGGCCAGGGACTCATCACACATACAACACAATGTACAACCAACAGGGAATAAACACACACAATTACATAATCATACAACTTAGCAATCAACACACACAGCACATACACACCCTATCCTTGAGGGACAAAAGCACTTCACACACCCTCACACTTTGCCCAAACAATAAAGGAAGCACACCCACCACACACACACACACACAAATACTCACACACAACCAATGTCAGGCAGGAACAACTCAAACCTAGGAAAAGGAAAAGCAGCACAAAGATGTGTAAGGAAATGCCTCCTTGGCATGGTTACCCCCTGACTTTTTGCCTTTGCTGATGCTAAGTTTTGATTTGAAAGTGTGCTGAGGCCTGCTAACCAGGCCCCAGCACCAGCGTTCTTTCCCTAACCTGTACTTTTGTTTCCACAATTGGCACACCCTGGCATCCAGGTAAGTCCCTTGTAACTGGTACCCCTGGTACCAAGGGCCCTGATGCCATGGGAGGTCTCTAAGGGCTGAAGCATATCTTATGCCACCCTGGGGACCCCTCACTCAGCACAGGCACACTGCTTGCCAGCTTGTGTGTGCTAGTGGGGATAAAAAGACTAAGTCGACATGGCACTCCCCTCAGGGTGCCATGCCAACCTCACACTGCCTATGCAGTATAGATAAGTCACCCCTCTAGCAGGCCTTACAGCCCTAAGGCAGGGTGCACTATACCATAGGTGAGGGCATAAGTGCATGAGCACTATGCCCCTACAGTGTCTAAGCAAAATCTTAGACATTGTAAGTGCAGGGTAGCCATAAGAGTATATGGTCTAGGAGTCTGTCATGCTCGAACTCCACAGCACCATAATGGCTACACTGAAAACTGTGAAGTTTGGTATCAAACTTCTCAGCACAATAAATGCACCCTGATGCCAGTGTACATTTTATTGTAATATACACCCCAGAGGGCACCTTAGAGGTGCCCCCTGAAACCTTAACCGACTATCCGTGTAGGCTGACTAGTTTTAGCAGCCTGCCACACACCAGACATGTTGCTGGCCACATGGGGAGAGTGCCTTTGTCACTCTGTGGCTAGTAACAAAGCCTGTACTGGGTGGAGGTGCTTCACACCTCCCCCTGCAGGAACTGTAACACCTGGCGGTGAGCCTCAAAGGCTCACCCCCTTTGTTACAGCACCCCAGGGCACTCCAGCTAGTGGAGTTGCCTGCCCCCTCCGGCCACGGCCCCACTTTTGGCGGCAAGACCGGAAGAGATAATGAGAAAAACAAGGAGGAGTCACTGGCCAGTCAGGACAGCCCCTAAGGTGTCCTGAGCTGAGGTGACTCTAACTTTTAGAAATCCTCCATCTTGCAGATGGAGGATTCCCCCAATAGGATTAGGTATGTGCCCCCCTCCCCTCAGGGAGGAGGCACAAAGAGGGTGTAGCCACCCTCAGGGCTAGTAGCCATTGGCTATTAACCCCCAGACCTAAACACACCCCTAAATTCAGTATTTAGGGGCTCCCCAGAACCTAGGCACTCACATTCCTGCAACCTAAGAAGAAGAGGACTGTTAAGCTGAAAAACCCTGCAGAGAAGACAGAGACACCAACTGCTTTGGCCCCAGCTCTACCGGCCTGTCTCCCCACTTCTAAAGACACTGCTCCAGCGACGCTTTCCACATGGACCAGCGACCTCTGAAGCCTCAGAGGACTGCCCTGCATCTAGAAGGACCAAGAACTCCCGAGGACAGCGGCTCTGTTCACCAAAGGCTGCAGCTTTGCAACAAAGAAGCAACTTTGAAACAACTTGTGTTTCCCGCCGGAAGCGTGAGACTTGGCACTCTGCACCCGAAGCCCCCGGCTTGACTTGTGGAGAACAATCACTTCAGGGAGGACTCCCCGGCGACTATGAGACCATGAGTAGCCAGAGCTGACCCCCCTGAGCCCCCACAGCGACGCTGCAGAGGGAATCCCGAGGCTCCCCCTGACCGCGACTGCCTGCTTTAAAGACCCGACGCCTGGTAAAGACTCTGCACCTGTAGCCCCCAGGACCTGAAGGATCCGACCTCCAGTGCAGGAGCGACCCCCAGGTGGCCCTCTCCCTTGCCCAGGTGGTGGCTGCCCCGAGGAGCCCCCCCCTTGCCTGCCTGCATCGCTGAAGAGACCCCTTGGTCTCCCATTGAATCCTATTGCGAACCCGACGCTTGTTTGCACACTGTACCCGGCCGCCCCGTGCCGCTGAGGGTGTACTTTCTGTGTGGACTTGTGTCCCCCCCCGGTGCCCTACAAAACCCCCCCTGGTCTGCCCTCCAAGGACACGGGTACTTACCTGCTGGCAGACTGGAACCGGGGCACCCCCTTCTCCATTGAAGCCTATGCGTATTGGGCACCACTTTGACCTCTGCACCTGACCTGCCCTGAGGTGCTGCTGTGGTAACTTTGGGGTTGCTCTGAACCCCCAACGGTGGGCTACCTTGGACCCAAACTTGAACCCCGTAGGTGGTTTACTTACCTTGAAAAACTAACAAACACTTACCTCCCCCAGGAACTGTTGAAAATTGCACTGTCTAGTTTTAAAATAGCTATATGTCATTTATGTGGAAACTGTATATGCTATTTTGCTATTTCAAAGTTCCTAAAGTACCTACCTGCAATACCTTTCATTTGAAGTATTACATGTAAATCTTGAACCTGTGGTTCTTAAAATAAACTAAGAAAATATATTTTTCTATACAAAAACCTATTGGCCTGGAATTGTCTCTGAGTGTGTGTTCCATTATTTATTGCCTGTGTGTGTACAACAAATGCTTAACACTACTCCTTTGATAAGCCTACTGCTCGACCACACTACCACAAAATAGAGCATTAGTATTGTCTCTTTTTGCCACTATCTTACCTCTAAGGGGAACCCTTGGACTCTGTGCATACTATTCTTTACTTTGAAATAGTGCATACAGAGCCAACTTCCTACATTGGTGGATCAGCGGTGGGGTACAAGACTTTTGCTGGACTACTCAGTCAATACCTGATCACATGACTAAATTCCAAAAATTTTCATTAGAAACTGATTTTTGAAATTTTAGCTATTTTTCTACATTTTTAAAAGTCCTGCTAGGGCCTTGTGTTAGTCCCTGTTAGCATTTCTTTTAGAGTTTAAAAGTTTTGTAAAGGTTTGAATTAAGTTCTAGAGATAGTTTTAGATTCTTCAAAAGCATTCCAACTTTTAGAAACATAGGGGGTCATTACGACCCTGGCGGCCGGCGGTAAGATCGCGGTAACACCGCCAACAGGCTGGCGGTGTTCCGCCAGCTATTATGACCGTGGCGCAATAGCCACGGCCATATCGCCGGCCCCTCCACTATACCGCCAGGCTTCCACCTGGCGGTCATAATCCCCAGGGCATCGGTGCAAGCACCGCTGCCCTGAGGATTATGAGTCCCCAACCGCCAGCCTGTCCGTGGCGGTAAACACTGCCATGGAAAGGCTGGCGGTAAGGGGACTTGGGGTGCCCCTGGGGGCCCCTGCACTGCCCATGCACTTGGCATGGTTAGTGCAGGGGCCCCCAGACATAGCCCTGTCGCGCATTTCAGTGAAATGGGCGACGGGTGCTATTGCACACGCTGCACATCAGCATTGCCGCCGGCTCTATAACGAGCTGGCAGCAATGTTGATGTGACTTTTCCGCTGGGCAAGCGGAAAAGTCATAATAGGGAGCCAGGAATACCGCCGGCAATGGCGGTATTCTGGCTCCTGCAGCCTCGGTGGTCTTTTTCCAAGACCGCCGAGGTTGTAATGACTCCCCATAATGTCTAATGCAGAAGAGAATGTGATGGAACTCAACCTCACCCCTTACCTCCATCTTAGGATGAGGGAGTTAAGGTCTCTCTGCAAATTAAAAAATATTAAAGCTGGTTTAAACCCTACCAAACTACAGCTCCAGGAGCTGTCAGCAGAGTTTGCCAAAGACAACCCCTCTGAGGATGACCTCCTAGAGGAAGAAACTAGTGATGTGGAGGAAGTCCCACCTCCAGTCCTAGTTAGGGAGAACAGGGCTCCTCAAGCCCTGACTCCAACTGTGATAGTCAGAGATGCTGTGTCTCTCACAGGAGGGTCCAGCACCTCTGGAGTCACTGAGGATAGCCTCAGTGAAGATGCGTCCTGCTAGCCAGGATGGCCAAAAGAATGGCTTTGGAGAGACAGCTCCTAGCCATAGAAATGGAAAGACAAGAGATGGGTTTAGGTCCCATCCATGGTGGAAGCAAAATAAATAGGGTCAGAGATTCTCCTGACATGTTGAAAATCCCTAAAGGGATTGTAACTAAATATGAAGATGGTGATGATCACCAAATGGTTCACAGCTTTTGAGAGGGCTTGTGCAACCAGAAAAGTAAACAGATCTCACTGGGGTGCTCTCCTTTGGGAAATGTTCACTGGAAAGTGTAGGGATAGACTCCTCACACTCTCTGGAAAAGATGCAGAATCCTATGACCTCATGAAGGCTACGCTGATTGAGGGCTTTGGATTCTCCACTGAGGAGTATAGAATTCGATTCAGGGGGGCTCAAAAATCCTCGAGCCAGACCTGGGTTGATTTTGTTAACTACTCAGTAAAAACACTGGATGGTTGGATTCAAGGCAGTGGTGTAAATGATTATGATGGGCTGTAAAATTTATTTGTGAAAGAACACCTGTTACGTAATTGTTCAAATGATAAACTGCATCAGCATCTGGTAGACCTAGGACCAATTTCTCCCCAAGAATTGGGAAAGAAGGCGGACCATTGGGTCAAGACTAGGGTGACCAAGACTTCCACAGGGGGTGACCAAAAGAAAGGGGTCACAAAGCCTCCCCAGGGGAAGAGTGTTGAGACATCCAAAGGGAAAAATAGTAAAGAGTCTTCTACAGGCCCCCAAAAACCTGCACAGGAGGGTGGGCCCAGAGCCTCTTCACAATCCAATTTTGGGTACAAGGGTAAAAACATTGATCCCAAAAAGGCCTGGTGTCGTAGCTGTAATCAGCCTGGACACCAAACTGGAGACAAGGCCTGTCCCAAGAAAGGTTCCACTTCAAACTCTACTCCAGCTAACACTGGAATGGCCAGTCTCCAAGTGGGATCAACAGTGTGCCCAGAGCAAATCAGGTGTCAAACTGAAGCTACATTGGTCTCTGAGGGTGGGGTAGATTTAGCCACACTGGCTGCCTGGCCCCCTAACATGCAAAAATACAGGCAGCAGCTCTTAATTAATGGGACAAGTGTAGAAGGCCTGAGGGATACAGGTGCCAGTGTCACCATGGTGACAGAGAAACTGGTTTCCCCTGATCAATACCTGGCTGGGCAAACTTATCCAGTCACCAACGTTGACAATCAGACTAAAGTACATCCCATGGCTATGGTAACTTTAGAGTGGGGAGGGGTCAATGGCCTGAAACAGATGGTGGTCTCCTCAAATATCCCTGTAGACTGTTTGCTTGGAAATGACCTGGAGTCCTCAGCATGGGCTGAGGTAGAACTGAAAACCCATGCAGCCATGCTGGGTATCCCTGAACTGGTGTGTGTCAAGACAAGGGCACAGTGCAAGGCTCAGGGTGAAAAAGTGGTGTTGGAGCCTGGAAAAAGGGCCCAACCTACCAAGAGGAAAGGAAAGACAACTGGGGAACCAGTTGCAACACAACAAGAAAAATAGAACCTCTCTTCTCAGTAAGAAGTTCTGCCCTCTGAGGGAACTGAGCCTATGGAGCTAGGACCTTATCAGGTTGAGCTCCTAGGCCCAGGGGGACCCTCAGGGGAGCAGTTGTGTAAGGGGAAAGAAACCTGTCCCTCTCTTGAAGGCCTTAGGCAGCAAGCTGCTGAAGAGTCCAATGGAAAGAAAACAGGAACACATAGGGTCTATTGGGAAGATGGACTCCTTTACACTGAAGCAAGAGATCCCAAACCTGGTGCCACTAGGAGAGTGGTAGTGCCTCAGGAGTTTAGGGAGTTCATTCTGACCTTAGCCCATGATATTCCTCTTGCTGGGCATTTGGGACAGACCAAGATGTGGGAGAGACTAGTCAACCACTTCTATTGGCCAAACATGTCCCAGAAGGTCAAGGAGCTTTGTGTCTCCTGTGCCACCTGTCAAGCCAGTGGTAAGACAAGTGGTAAGACAAGTGGGCACCCAAAGGCCCCCCTCATTCCACTTCCAGTGGTGGTGGTCCCCTTTGAAAGAGTGGGTGTGGACATAGTGGGTCCACTTGAACCTCCCAGAGCCTCAGGGAACTTATACATACTAGTAATAGTGGATCATGCTACTAGATACCCTGAAGCAATTCCCCTTAGGTCGACTACTGCCCCTGCAGTAGCCAAGGCACTCATTGGTATCTTTACCAGAGTGGGTTTTCCTAAGGAGGTGGTGTCTGACAGAGGTACCAACTTTATGTCAGCATACCTGAAGCACATGTGGAATGAGTGTGGGGTGACTTACAAATTCACCACACCATACCATCCACAAACCAATGGCCTTGTTGAGAGATTCAACAAGACATTGAAAGGCATGATCATGGGGCTCCCTGAAAAACTCAAAAGGAGATGGGATGTCCTCTTGCCATGTCTGCTTTTTGCCTACAGAGAGGTGCCTCAGAAGGGAGTAGGGTTTTCACCCTTTGAACCTCTGTTTGGCCATCCTGTAAGGGGACCACTAGCTCTTGTGAAAGAAGACTGGGAGAGACCTCTTCATGAGCCTAAGCAAGATATAGTGGACTATGTACTAGGCCTACGTTCAAGGATGGAAGAGTACATAGAAAAGGCAAGCAAAAACCTTGAGGCCAGCCAACAGCTCCAAAAGGCTGCAATGGTTGAATTTCAGCCAGGGCAGAAAGTCTGGGTTCTGGAGCCTGTGGCTCCCAGGGCACTTCAGGACAGATGGAGTGGCCCTTACCCAGTGCTAGAAAAGAAGAGTCAGGTCACCTACCTGGTGGACCTAGGCACTAGCAGGACCCCCAAGAGGGTGATCCATGTGAACCGCCTCAAGCTCTTCCATGACAGGGCTGATGTGAATCTGTTGATGGTAACAGATGAGGACCAGGAAGCTGATAGTGAACCTCTCCCTGATCTCCTCTCCACAGACCCTAAAGATGGCTCAATTGATGGAGTGATCTATTCAGACACCCTCTCTGGCCAACAGCAATCTGACTGTAGGAAGGTCCTGCAACAGTTTGCTGAGCTCTTTTCCCTAACCCCTGGTCAGACACACCTGTGTACCCATGATGTGGACACAGGAGACAGCATGCCTGTCAAAAACAAAATATTCAGACAGTCTGACCAAGTTAAGGAAAGCATCAAGGTGGAAGTCCACAAGATGCTGGAATTGGGAGTCATTGAGCACTCTGACAGCCCCTGGGCTAGCCCAGTGGTCTTAGTCCCCAAACCTCACACCAAAGATGGAAAGAGAGAGATGAGGTTTTGTGTGCACTACAGAGGACTTAATTCTGTCACCAAGACAGATGCCCATCCCATTCCAAGGGCAGATGAACTCATTGACAAACTAGGTGCTGCCAAATACTTAAGTACCTTTGACTTGACAGCAGGGTACTGGCAAATCAAAATGGCACCAGGAGCAAAAGAAAAGACAGCATTTTCCACACCTGATGGGCTTTATCAGTTTACTGTTATGCCCTTTGGTTTAAAGAATGCCCCTGCCACCTTCCAAAGGTTGGTGAATCAAGTCCTTGCTGGCTTGGAGTCCTTTAGTGTAGCTTATCTTGACGATATTGCTGTCTTTAGCTCCAGCTGGCAGGATCAACTGGTCCACCTGAAGAAGGTTTTGTTGGCTCTGCAATCAGCAGGCCTCTCTATCAAGGCATCCAAATGCCAGATAGGGCAGGGAACTGTGGTTTACTTGGGTCACCTTGTAGGTGGAGGCCAAGTTCAGCCACTCCAGCCTAAGATCAAGACTATTTTGGACTGGGCAACTCCAAAAACCCAGACTCAAGTCAGGGCATTCCTTGGCTTGACTGGGTATTACAGGAGGTTTGTGAAGGGATATGGATCCATAGTGACAGCCCTCACAGAACATACCTCCAAGAAAATGCCCAAGAAAGTAAACTGGACTGTAGAATGCCAACAGGCCTTTGACACCCTGAAACAAGCAACGTGCACAGCACCAGTTTTTAAAGCTCCAGATTACTCCATGCAGTTCATTGTGCAGACAAATGCCTCTGAACATGGGATAGGGGCAGTTTTGTCCCAAACAAATGATGATGGCCTTGACCAGCCTGTTGCTTTCATTAGCAGGAGGTTACTCCCCAGGGAGCAGCATTGGAGTGCCATTGAGAGGGAGGCCTTTGCTGTGATTTGGTCCCTTAAGAAGCTGAGAGGATACCTCTTTGGTACTCACTTTGTAGTTCAGACTGACCACAGACCTCTCAGATGGCTGATGCAAATGAAAGGTGAAAATCCAAAACTGTTGAGGTGGTCCATCTCCCTACAGGGAATGGACTTTATACTGGAACACAGACCTGGGACTGCCCATGCCAATGCAGATGGCCTTTCCAGGTTCTTCCACTTAGAAAATGAAGACTCTCTTGGGAAAGGTTAGTCTCATCCTCTTTCGTTTGGGGGGGGGGGGGGTTGTGTAAGCCAACTTCCTACAAGATGTATCCAGAAAACCAACAACTGGTTGGTCTGAATATGTCTTTTAGAGAAAAAATAGAAAAGTCCAAGGCCATTGGCCAGTCCAATATAAAAACAAATGGGTGTGCCAAAGGCACTATATGCCCCAATTTGACTACTGACTGCCATATAACCTCCAAAGGTAGGGGCATCAAGGGGGCAGGCAGGCACCTAAGAGATGATCAGGGGTGTGTGGTGAAGGGTAGGGTTTAGGCTTAGGTTTGAGAGGGGGGTTTGGGCTTTGGCTTGGGAGGGGGTTTTGGTTTAGGCTTGGGGAGGGTTGGTTCCTTTTGGGAGGGGTTAACTTCTTGGCAGGGGAGGAGCATGGGTACTGGCAGGGGGTAGGGGAGGCTTCGGAGGTGGAAAGGATGGCCTTTGGGAGGGAGCCTGTACATCTAGGGGTGTCACTGGGGGAGGATTAGGGAAAAGGTCAAACTAGAAGAGAAATTATTTTTTGCATAGACAGGGACCTTCATAACAAAAGGGTTTGGGTGCGGAGGGAAAGGGAGTGGTTGTCTGAGGTGTTTGTGTGAAAGCCTTGGGTGCATGTTTGTGGGAGGTATGCTTGTGGGTGGTGGGTGTCTGTTGGGTGGGTGAGTGCGGGCGTTTATGTGTCTATGTGTCTTGGGGTGAGGGGTTGGAGGTGCTGGGGGATGCCATGGTGGGTGGGTGGCTGTCTGTTGTGGTCATGACTGCAGATATGGTGGATGTGTTGCATGTAGGCGCGTCTGTGGTTTTGGTGTATGCGGGTGTGGTGACTAGGGTTGATGTCTGAGGGTCTGCTGGGATGGTGTCTGTGGGTAGGATGGGTGTGGTGGCTGCACCAGTGAATGTTTGTGTGGTGGCTGCAGGTTTGTCAGGTGTTGTGTCTGTGATGCAGTGGGTTGTGGGGGTGTCAGGACAGGTAGTGACTGTTGTTGTGTGTGCAGGTGTATGTTGCTTGCTTGCATGCCAGTAGTGTGTCTTGTGGTGCTCATGTTTTTCTGCTCTACCTTTGGAGGTTAAGATGGATACATGCCTGTCTGTGTGCCTTGGCTGGGTCTGGGAAGCAGGGATTGGGATTGGGATTGGAAAGAGAAAGGTTGATGGGGATTGTAGACAAAGGGTGACTGGCTGCCGTCAGTGTGGAGACCAAACCCTGAAATGATCTCTGTAGGCCAGGCAGTGCACTGTGAATGCTGTCCAGAAATGCATTACTCAGTTGTATCTGGCATGCCAGTTCCGGGATGGCATTCACAATGGTTGACTGACCCACAGAGATTGACCTCAGCAGGTCAATAGCCTCCTCACTGAGGGCAGCAGGGCAGACAGGGGCTGGCTGGGGCAAAGGTGCCTGCGGCGAAGGAGAGGCCCAACGTTTTGGGTGAGCGTGCATGGGAAACTGGGTGGGAAGCTACAGGGAGGGCGGTGATAGAAATGGGGTGGCAGACGGAGATGGTGCTGGGGTGGTCCCAGATGGGTTCGCCACCGCCAGGGAGTGTCCACTGGAGGAGGATTCTGAAGATGATGAACTGGATCCAGTCTCCCCTGCAGCACTCCCCTCACCCTCTAGGTCACTGGGTCACTTGGTGTTGGTGTCATCATGATTGGAGGTCTCGTGGGCAGAAGCTTCCCCACTGAGCTGTGCCGTCTCCTTTGCCTACCAATGCTGTTGCTCGGAAACAGAAAGTGAGGTAGGATCATCACATTCTTTACATACCACTTACATCACATTGTACATCACATCACATTGCACACATCAGTACACATCAGTAACATCACATATAGTTGTATAGCACCCCCGGACAAAGCCAGCTTAGTGCCAACATCATGTCTCAACAAGAGACAATGTACATCCCTCAATCATGACCTATTCACACACCAGCTAAGCTACCTATCTCACATCTACTATAACATTATATAACCGGAAAGATCACATTAACCATTCAATGATCAGGTGACTTGCCCACATAATACAGGTTCCCTATTCACACAAAATGGACAACCAACAACCAAGCAGTGGGAAATAGATGTAACATAGAATTCCACATATCACATATACATACTAAACACATACCAACAAATTGGCATGATGTCATGCACGAGGAAAGGAAACATATTGTAAAGCAACATAAGACAGCATGTTGCACACAAGTCATACCTACCTCATGTCACATAGTGCACAACCTTCACAATGGAAATGTGCAAACATGCAACTACTTTAATTCACAGAACCAAATGTTAGAAGATGAAAGAATCAGAGCACATGTCACCTACACATGTACCAATAGTGATGTTGGAAACGATGATACACACTATGTGGACCAAGTCATCTAAGTCATTGTCCTCCTGAAAACAAAGTATAGCACTCATATAAGGGCCTAATACGCTCTGGGCATTTACTCACACACAACCACAGATGTATGATGGAACAACGCATGCATACATCACGCATGCCTTTACAACACAGTCTCTACAATGACCCTGTCTTTACTGCGCATGCCTTTACAACAGATTTTGTTGTAAAACCAAGTTGCTAAAGGAGCATGTGTGATAAATTCTACTCCGCCCTGCCCCTGACACCATACTGCACCCATCCAAGCCCTTAAAACTGCCCCTTCCAACTTTTCCCTGAAACCTAACCCCACCCTACCCTACCTTGTCCTAAAACCTATCTCACCCTGACCTAAATACTACCACACCCCGTCCTAAACCCTAAAACCTACCTTGTCCGAAAAACAATTCCACCTTGTCCTAAAAACAAACCTGACTTCCCACCCTAAATCCTAAAACCTACCCTGCCCTGCCCTAAAAACTGCCTGCCTCCCAGCCCCCACCCTAAAACCTACCCTGCCCTGTCCTAAAACCTACCCTCCGTCCTAACAACTACCCGACCCCCTGTCCCCACCCTAAACCGTAAAAGCTACCCTATCCTAAAACATACACCACCCTTTCCTATAAACTAACCCACCCCGCCCAAAACTCTGAAACCTATCCTGCCCTAAGAACTACCCCACCATGTACTAAAAATGAACCCAACTCCCCACCCTAAAACCTAACCTGCCCTGTCCTAAAAACTGCCTGACCCCCACCCCTCATCCTAAACCCTAAAAGCTACTCTGCCCTGTCCTAAAAACTGCTCAATACCCCGTCCCCACCCTAAACCCTAAAACCTACCCCGACCCTGTCCTAAAACTACCCCATCCTCCCCCAGTCCTTCCCCCAACCCAGCCCCACTTACCTCTTTCTCCTTTGGTCACTACTCCTTCCTGTTCCACCCAGACTGCTCTCTCTGCTGTTACCACGCATATGTGTGGTAAAGGCATATGTGCTAAAACCATATGTGCGGTAATGGCTGCGTGGCCAATGCATAGCGTTGTATTGGCCACGTTGTTAGTGATGTTTCCCCACAACCACAGGTAGTATATCTACTATTTCAAGACAATGGACACCTGTCATGTGCATGAAGGTGACACACAGTGCAATGTATCATGCAATAGTTCCATCAATAGCCCAATGACTGAGTGGCAACATCACTAAACACACACCAGACATAAGCCTTACATATGTTTTTTGGAAATCAGAGATACAAACCACATCTGAGGCTACCATGACAGGTACACCCATCATGATGCAAGCCAAATGCCTGACTAAACATACCATACCACTCACATGTGTATGTCATCTACCACATCTGCACCACAATGGTGTCAGTGCAAACAATAGGTTTCCATACAACAAGGACTCAAAACATATCCAAAATAGCAACAGAAAGAATGTTAACAACTCTTTTCAACTTTGATTCATGGCGTAACCTTTCAATGTAGACATGATGTTGGCAAAAAAGTATTCAAATTGTAACTGTCAAGAATATGTATTGACCTATTTATCATGCCTACAACACTATGGCTAAGGAAATAGCTGTGTAGCCACTTCCTACCTACAGAACATGAACCAATGTATGGGATCCAATAGCAGTCTAGCAATATCTCTGTGGTTACCAACACGTAGGATGTCCACTCAGATGGCACATTCCACAGGCTTTTGTACATGCGTTACTTACCAAGGGGGTTCACCTTGTAACAGGTCTGAATACGTCTTGCAAGTATGACATGTGAAATGTCAGATGGACAGCACAGCCTCACATGATACTGTCACTCATCAGAAACCTATTGGAAAATTGGAATGGCTTCAAATTGTCAGACTCTATGCTGCACATTGACATGGATCAAGGGACATTGGAATGGACAGAGGTCAAGGACAACTTACCATCATGATATTGGGAGTATTGACCTGTAGGTGGAAAGGAATAACCACTAGGGTATGAACATCTGTATAGTGGTACACATATTTGACAGTCACAAGTTCATCATCATATGCTTCTGTACAGACCGGACACCATAGGAGAGGAATATGTCCCTATACAAATTAGAATGTGCACACCTGTGCACATCAATGTTTTCCTTGGAGCTCAATGACCCTTTGCACTTATCACATTGTCACAGCTTCAAAACCTTCCCGTCAGACACAAACCTGTTAAATGGAAGAAAATGTCTCAAGTCTGTACCCCCTTGTGGCTGCTGTGCTGCCCTCAAATGCTCATCCAACTCTGAGTATGCCACCTCCAATATGCGGGCAGTTTGGTGGGTCTATTTCTAATGGGCACCCCGTCCTTGTTGGGAGGACATCCCCAGCTGGTCCTCAAGGGTGTTCCGGGCCCAGCGTCTTAGGGCCTCCCACTGCCTCCTACTGTGGGTGCTCCGCTGGCTGTTGACCCCCCGGGTCCGCACATTCTTGGTGATGGTGCACCAAATCCCATTTTTGTTATGGGCATTGACCTGCATGGATGACACAGACAAGAAGAGAATGTCAGTCCACATACACAATACCAAACAGGGTGAAAATACAAGTTAGTGCAACTAGCCATATACAGACTGCCTTAAACATCCCCTTCAATGAGGGATGACCATCTGCCGTCAGGCCATGTATTATGTTGAGACAGACATACAACATGCATATCAAGCACCAAGTGTCAGCTTGAAACATGTGACCAGACCACATGCATATCTCTAAACATGTATATCTCTCCAATTATTTTTCACAACATTCACTTATCATGAATTACAGTCTGCAATAGGGTCAGGGTAAATACATCACACGCACACTCTACTATATCTCAGGACTCAAAATCTGTCTGTATACATATGCACATGCGTATCTACCCGTACATTTTACCGCAATCATTCATTCCACCCCATTCCCTGGACATCATTCTACACTTAACCCTTAAAACATTGCACCTTCATTGCAATTACCTGTTTCTCTGGTGTACCGTAGAGCTGTTCATTTAGGGGCAGGACCTCCTCCACAAGCTTTTCAAGCTCCTTAGGGGAGAAGGCAAGGGCCCCATCACCTGTAGGACATGGCATGATTGCTCCCAGATGCAGTACACAGCTGTTCAGGTTGTGGAGATCTTGCTGGCAGCAGTGTCAGGAGTCAAGTGAGAGATGAAGTATGAGATGGCGGTCACATCTGCCATGTAAAAGATATCACCACCTGCAGACATCGCCATTGGCCCAAGACTGCCAAAGGCAGCAATGTGTTCCAATGGCTATGTCCACCACAGTTTTATCTGCCTACCGCCATTACGACTTCCGCCAGCAGACTTAGGTTACTTCCTAATGTCCAGTACAGTAGGTCAGGCAGCTGTCATTTTAAAGCTCATATATGAACGGAAAACTTATATTACAGTTGCGTCACAAGCTGTGAAACATATCTACAACATAGTGTTCATTGCTGATTTTGAGCAAACATGTTGCAATGTGCATGAAATATGTACTGGATGCCAAACTGATGTGTTGTATGAATTGTAACTGTAGTAGCACAGTCAGCTGATCAATGACAATCTGACATATGTAAGTGTCACATAAATTGTCAGTGGCATGTTTTCCCATTTCTAACATATGATAGAGGAAAGGGGATGTGAATACAGTAATAAGCCATGTTTTGCCTAGGTATGTTCAGTGTACAATGTTTCAAAAGATTCATGTGGTATTTTAGAGCAAATAAATGACATAGGTATGAACATACTTATAGGCGGTCATTCTGACCCTGGCGGTCAAAGACCGCCAGGGCGGAGGACCGCGGGAGCACCGCCGACAGGCCGGCGGTGCTCCAATGGGGATTCCGACCGCGGCGGTGAAGCCGCGGTCGGACCGGCACCACTGGCGGGCTCCCGCCAGTGTACCGCCGCCCCATTGAATCCTCCAAGGCGGCGCAGCTTGCTGCGCCGCCGAGGGGATTCCGACCCCCCCTACCGCCATCCAGATCCCGGCGGTCCGACCGCCGGGATCCGGATGGCGGTAGGGGGGGTCGCGGGGCCCCTGGGGGCCCCTGCAGTGCCCATGCCACTGGCATGGGCATTGCAGGGGCCCCCGTAAGAGGGCCCCTACATGTATTTCACTGTCTGCTGCGCAGACAGTGAAATACGCGACGGGTGCAACTGCACCCGTCGCACAGCTTCCACTCCGCCGGCTCGATTCCGAGCCGGCTTCATCGTGGAAGCCTCTTTCCCGCTGGGCTGGCGGGCGGCCTGAAGGCGACCGCCCGCCAGCCCAGCGGGAAAGTCAGAATTACCGCCGCGGTCTTTCGACCGCGGAACGGTAACCTGACGGCGGGACTTTGGCGGGCGGCCTCCGCCGCCCGCCAAGGTCAGAATGAGGGCCATAATGTACAGAAGGAGTGTAACACATACATTCCTGTTTTCTCCCACACAGCTATCCTGGCATGAGAAGAGTTAGAGAACCTCCAGTGTTCTGTCCACTAGCAGACCTGCAGACCATGGAGGAGTGAATTGTGATTAAGATCTACCACCTGGATAGGCATACATTCATGGATCTCTGTCATCAGTTGGAGCCAGATCGGATGCCTGTCATTCGTAATCCCCATAGCATACCCCTCATTACACAAGTTATGTCAGTGCTACACTTCCTTGCCACAGGCTCCTTTCGAAATAGAGTGGCCCTAACTGCAGGGATGTCTCAGCCTATGTTCAGTCTGGTCTTGAAGGCTATACTGTCTGAATTGTTGAAACACCTGGACAGCTACATCAGATTTCCACATTGTGAAGATTTGGCCCCTGTAAAGGCTGATTTTTATGCTTTGGGACACATTCCACATGTAGTTGGAGCCATAGATGGAACCCATGTAGCATTGGTTCCCCCAAAAGACAATGAACAGGTTATAGGAAAAACGTCCAGTTCTTCGAAGTCCAAGTGGTCTGTTTGGCTGACCTCTACATTTCACAAGTTTGTGCAAGGTACCCGGGGTCAGTCCATGATTCCTTCATCATGCAGAAAAGCAATATCCTACTGCTGATGGCATGACACTACACAGAGAGGGCCAGTGGGTGAGAATGCAGATGTGCCAAGTGAGGATGAGAATGATGAGGATGAAGCTGGAGGCATCAGGGCAGATCTCATCAATCAGTAATTCACCTGACTTTAGGTATGTAATGTGATGTGATTAAAGTGACTCACTTGGGTATTAGTGGTGTTGGGGACGACAGGCTGGCGGTGCACCGCTGGGAATTCTGACCGCGGCGGTTCAGCCGCGGCCAGAAACGGAAAGTCGGCGGTGTCCCGCCGACTTTCCGCTGCCCTTGAGAATCCTCCATGGCGGCGGAGCGCGCTCCGCCGCCATGGGGATTCTGACACCCCCAACCGCCATCCAGTTCCTGGCGGTTCTCCCGCCGGGAACAGGATGGCGGTAGGGGGTGCCGCGGGGCCCCTGGGGGCCCCAAAAAGAATTTCAGTGTCTGCCTAGCAGACACTGAAATTCGCGACGGGTGCAACTGCACCCGTCGCACCTTCCCACACCGCCGGCTCAATTCTGAGCCGGCGTCCTCGTGGGAAGGGTGTTTCCCGCTGGGCTGGCGGGCGGACTTTCGGTGGTTGCCCGCCAGCCCAGTGGGAAAGCCAGAATGACCGCCGCGGTCTTTTGACCGCGGAGCGGTCTTTCGGCGGGAACCGCGTGGCGGGCGGCGACCGCCGTCCGCCGCGGTCAGAATCACCCGCTTAATTTTCTCATTATGCACAGACTGAGTCACCCTTGTATATGGTAATTGGCTGTATGATGTTTTAGTTTCAATGTGACCTATAGTGTATGTTTGTCATTAATAATTTGCAGATTACTTCACTAGCTCATACTCGTTTGGCAATATCTGACAGTATCACAGGCAGCTCGAATTTTCTGACTAACAAGTGAAGAGAACATGGATTGTACCAGATACTGTCAGGTATGAGATTTGTGGTGTGTGAGTTCCATGTCCAGACTGTCATGACAGTGGGATGGGAGTATCCCATTCCACTCAATAGACCTGTACGGCATTGAAGGCTGGTTCACTGGTGCAATGTGTGTGTTACTTTGTCTCTCACACATGTAATCCTGTGCTATCCATATTCCCAAACATCAGAATGGTTTGTATTGGTAATAAGTAACTTATATGTAGCTGTCACTGTGTTTCCTCACTGCAGGCCACTGTGGATATGTATCAAGATGGACGTAGGTGAGTGGTATACCTACTAATACCTGACCATGGTAAGTGGAAGGTTTCATGACTGGGGGCATTTGTACTGATCTCTGTCTGTATCATGGGGTATTGTCAATTGGGAGCTATGGTATGGCTATGTGCTTTAGCTGATACATTAAATTCATATGTTTGTCTATTGGGATACTCTAAGACTGACAAGTCCATAACTTCAGTAGTCTATAGGGTGATAGTGTATCACACCTATGCTTATATACTGAAGTGAGCTGCAGTACCTAACTGTGTGATCATTGGCATTCTGTCAATCTGTATTTGGGAAATGTCCAATAAATGTGATTAGAGTTATGTCTATCATTATTAGCAAATTAAATTCTACCCAGATTAGACAGTACATATGAGATAGAACATTACAAAACTCTGCCATTTGAGAGAAACCTTTTTGTGCAGGAGGTGTTATAGATGACAGCAAAATATGGTTGATAAATGACTCTCACACACTTTCTGTGGGTAAGTGGTATTTATTGGTGTGGAGTGCACAGCCAAGTTAGTGAATTGGAGCACATATAACTGAAAGGAAACTGTGAAGGGTTCTATCATGGTGGTTGAAATCATCAGGCTAGATTTAAGAACATTTGGAAACAAACGTCCAGTGTTTTTGTACCACAGGAAAATGGAGATAGGTTTCAGAAAAGTCAACAGGGTCTATCTGTTCCACACAAGGGGTACCCATCAGTAGAGGTTCACTTCCAGGCAGGGGTTTAGTCTTGCCATTTCCTTCTCCTGGATGTTTTGGGGGAAGTCCACGTTTGCGGGGGGTTCTTCAGCTGCAGAGGCAGGGGTGTCTGAGGCATGTCCTTCCCCTGGCAGGGCCTCCATTCCACTAGCAGCCACAGAAGTAGAAGGGGCTGATGTCTCATTGCTAGTGGATGGGGACTGTTAACCCGCTGCCCGCTGCGGCGTGAGCTGAGCATTCGGTTCGGGGCGCAGCCGCGATTCATCTTTCTGGTGGCTGGGCGTCCGGCGCCCCTTCTGTTCTGTATTTCCTTGCACGAGGTCCCAAAATGGGCCTGGGGCCTCGGCGAGTTCTGGGTGCGTCATGCACTCAATATTAGACATGGGCATCCCCTCCCCCCAACCCCTCACTAACCTGGTGCAGCCTGTTCCTTTCTTCTTTTCCTCTTTTTCTCTTCTTTCGCCTTTTCTTCTTTCCTTATTTTTACACTTAGCAGCCATGTTCTTCTGTATCCCAGCATGCCTTTCTTTTTCTCTGCATGCCTTAGGACCCTTTTCCAAAATGCCCCCTTTCTCTATATTCTCCTATTATTCTTTTCCAATCCAATATGGTGTCTTTCTTCTTCCTGTTGGTCATTTCCAGTCTTAGGGTACATATGGAGTGTGATTCTTGTTCTCCTTATGCTGCAACACTTCCTTTGGTGGTGATCTTCGCTCTGTAGGAGGCTGGACTGGCTTGTAGTGAGTACCAAGGGGTACTTGCACCTTGCACCAGGCCCAGTTATCCCTTATTAGTGTATAGGGTGTCTAGCAGCTTAGGCTGATAGATAATGGTAGCTTAGCAGAGCAGCTTAGGCTGAACTAGGAGACGTGTGAAGCTACTACAGTACCACTTAGTGTCATATGCACAATATCATAAGAAAACACAATACACAGTTATACTAAAAATAAAGGTACTTTATTTTTATGACAATATGCCAAAGTATCTTAGAGTGTACCCTCAGTGAGAGGATAGGAAATATACACAAGATATATATACACAATAGCAAAAATATGCAGTATAGTCTTAGAAAACAGTGCAAACAATGTATAGTTACAATAGGATGCAATGGGGAAACATAGGGATAGGGGCAACACAAACCATATACTCCAAAAGTGGAATGCGAACCACAAATGGACCCCAAACCTATGTGACCTTGTAGAGGGTCGCTGGGACTATTAGAAAATAGTGAGAGTTAGAAAAATAACCCTCCCCAAGACCCTGAAAAGTGAGTGCAAAGTGCACTAAAGTTCCCCTAAGGACAAAGAAGTTGTGTTAGAGGAATAATGCAGGAAAGACACAAACCAACAATGCAACAACTGTGGATTTCCAATCTAGGGTAACTGTGGAACAAGGGGACCAAGTCCAAAAGTCACAAGCAAGTCGGAGATGGGCATATGCCCAGGAAATGCCAGCTGTGAATGCAAAGAAGCTTCTACTGGACAGAAGAAGCTGAGGTTTCTGCAGGAACGAAAAGGGCTAGAGACTTCCCCTTTGGTGGACGGATCTCTCTCGCCGTGGAGAGTCGTGCAGAAGTGTTTTCCTGCCAAAAGAATGCCAACAAGCCTTGCTAGCTGCAAATCGTGCCGTTAGCATTTTTGGACGCTGCTGTGGCCCTGGAGGGATCAGGAGGTCGCAAATTGGACCAGGAGAGAGAGGGGACGTCGAGCAAGACAAGGAGCTCTCTCAGCAGCAGGTAGCACCCGGAGAAGTGCCAGAAACAGGCACTAAAAGGATGCGTGAAACTTTTCTCACCCGAAGTCGCACAAAGGAGTCCCACGTCGCCGGAGACCAACTTAGAAAGTCGTGCAATGCAGGTTAGAGTGCCGTGGACCCAGGCTTGGCTGTGCACAAAGGATTTCCGCCGGAAGTGCACAGGGGCCGGAGTAGCTGCAAAAGTCGTGGTTCCCAGCAATGCAGCCCAGCGAGGTGAGGCAAGGACTTACCTCCACCAAACTTGGACTGAAGAGTCACTGGACTGTGGGGGTCACTTGGACAGAGTCGCTGGATTCGAGGGACCTCGCTCGTCGTGCTGAGAGGAGACCCAAGGGACCGGTAATGCAGCTTTTTGGTGCCTGCGGTTGCAGGGGGAAGATTCCGTCGACCCACAGGAGATTTCTTCGGAGCTTCTGGTGCAGAGAGGAGGCAGACTACCCCCACAGCATGCACAAGCAGGAAAACAGTCGAGAAGGCGGCAGGATCAGCGTTACAGAGTTGCAGTAGTCGTCTTTGCTACTATGTTGCAGGTTTGCAGGCTTCCAGCGCGGTCAGCAGTCGATTCCTTGGCAGAAGGTGAAGAGAGAGATGCAGAGGAACTCGGATGAGCTCTTGCATTCGTTATCTAAAGTTTCCCCAGAGACAGAGACCCTAAATAGCCAGAAAAGAGGGTTTGGCTACCTAGGAGAGAGGATAGGCTAGCAACACCTGAAGGAGCCTATCACAAGGAGTCTCTGACGTCACCTGGTGGCACTGGCCACTCAGAGCAGTCCAGTGTGCCAGCAGCACCTCTGTTTCCAAGATGGCAGAGGTCTGGAGCACACTGGAGGAACTCTGGACACCTCCCAGGGGAGGTGCAGGTCAGGGGAGTGGTCACTCCCCTTTCCTTTGTCCAGTTTCGCGCCAGAGCAGGGCTAAGGGGTCCCCTGAACCGGTGTAGACTGGCTTATGCAGAATTGGGCACATCTGTGCCCAAGAAAGCATTTCCAGAGGCTGGGGGAGGCTACTCCTCCCCTGCCTTCACACCATTTTCCAAAGGGAGAGGGTGTCACACCCTCTCTCAGAGGAAGTTCTTTGTTCTGCCATCCTGGGCCAGGCCTGGCTGGACCCCAGGAGGGCAGATGCCTGTCTGAGGGGTTGGCAGCAGCAGCAGCTGCAGTGAAACCCCAGGAAGGGCAGTTTGGCAGTACCAGGGTCTGTGCTACAGACCACTGGGATCATGGGATTGTGCCAACTATGCCAGGATGGCATAGAGGGGGCAATTCCATGATCATAGACATGTTACATGGCCATATTCGGAGTTACCATTGTGAAGCTACATATAGGTAGTGACCTATATGTAGTGCACACGTGTAATGGTGTCCCCGCACTCACAAAGTTCAGGGAATTGGCTCTGAACAATGTGGGGGCACCTTGGCTAGTGCCAGGGTGCCCTCACACTAAGTAACTTTGCACCTAACCTTTACCAGGTAAAGGTTAGACATATAGGTGACTTATAAGTTACTTAAGTGCAGAGTAAAATGGCTGTGAAATAACGTGGACGTTATTTCACTCAGGCTGCAGTGGCAGGCCTGTGTAAGAATTGTCAGAGCTCCCTATGGGTGGCAAAAGAAATGCTGCAGCCCATAGGATCTCCTGGAACCCCAATACCCTGGGTACCTCAGTACCATATACTAGGGAATTATAAGGGTGTTCCAGTAAGCCAATGTAAATTGGTAAAATGGTCACTAGCCTGTTAGTGACAATTTGGAAAGAAATGAGAGAGCATAACCACTGAGGTTCTGATTAGCAGAGCCTCAGTGAGACAGTTAGTCACTACACAGGTAACACATTCAGGCACACTTATGAGCACTGGGGCCCTGGGTTACCAGGGTCCCAGTGACACATACAACTAAAACAACATATATACAGTGAAAAATGGGGGTAACATGCCAGGCAAGATGGTACTTTCCTACACAACCCCCCCCCAAACGAAGGACAATAAAACTAGCCATGACCTGATGAGTCTTCATTGTCTAAGTGGAAATATCTGGAGAGTCCATCTGCATTGGAGTAGCTACTCCCAGGTCTATGTTCCACTGTATAGTCCATTCCCTGTAGGGATATGGACCACCTCAACAATTTTGGATTTTCACCTTTCATTTGTTTTAGCCAAAGTAGAGGTTTGTGGTCTGTCTGAACAATGAAGTGAGTGCCAAACAGGTATGGCCTCAACTTCTTCAGAGCCCAGACCACAGCAAAGGCCTCCCTCTCAATGGCAGACCAACGCTTTTCTCTAGGGGTCAACCTTCTACTAATAAAAGCAACAGGTTGATCCTGGCCCTCAGAATTAAGTTGTGATAGGACTGCCCCTACTCCTAATTCAGATGCATCAGTCTGGACATAGAATTTTTTAGAGTAACAAGGGCTTTTCAGGACAGGTGCAGAGCACATGGCCTGCTTCAGCTCCTCAAAAGCTTTCTGACAGTTTGCTGTCCATAATACCTTTTTAGGCATCTTTTTGGAAGTGAGGTCATTAAGAGGGGTTGCAATGGAGCCATAGTTCTTAATGAACCTCCTGTAATACCCAGTGAGGCCTAGGAAGGCTCTCACCTGAGTCTGAGTGGTAGGGGGAACCCAATCAATAATTGTTTGGATTTTCCCCTGAAGTGGTGCAATCTGTTCCCCACCAACAAGGTGTCCCAGATAAACCACCTTCCCCTGCCCTATCTGGCACTTTGAAGCCTTGATAGTGAGGCCTGCCTTTTGCAGGGCCTCCAAAACTTTCCATAGGTGGACCAGGTGATCATCCCAGCTGGAGCTAAAGACAGCTATATCGTCCAAATATGCTGCACTGAAAGCTTCCAGCCCTTGCAGGACTGTGTTCACCAACCTCTGAAAAGTGGCAGGTGCATTTTTCAAACCAAAAGGCATTACAGTAAACTGGTAATGTCCTCCAATGGTTGAAAATTCAGTCTTAGGTTTAGCATCTTCTGACAATTTGATCTGCCAATACCCTGCAGTCAAATCAAAAGTGCTTAGATACTTGGCAGATGCCAGTGTATCTATGAGCTCATCTGCCCTGGGTATAGGGTGAGCATCAGTTTTGGTTACCAAGTTGAGACCTCTATAGTCTACACAAAACCGCATTTCCTTCTTTCCATCTTTGGAATGGGGTTTTGGTACAAGTACCACAGGAGAAGCCCATGGACTTTCAGAGTGCTCAACCACTCCTAGCTCTAACATTTTCTGCACCTCTTGCTTTATGCAGTCCCTGACATGGTCAGGCTGCCTATAGATCTTACTTTTGACAGGTAAACTGTCTCCAGTATCTATAGTGTGCTCACACCAAGAAGTGGTACCTGGCACAGTAGAGAAGAGTTCAGAGAATTGATCTAGGAGATTAATGCAATGGTCTTTCTGCTCAGCAGTAAGACAATCAGCCAAAACTACACCTTCCACAAGAGCATCTTGTTCTGTGGAAGAGAAGAGATCAGGTAGAGGATCACTGTCTTCTTCCTGTCCCTCATCAGTTGCCATGAGCATGGTGAGATCAGCCCTGTCATAGTAGGGTTTCAGGCGGTTGACATGGAGCACCCTAAGGGGACTCTTGGCAGTGCCTAAGTCAACCAAGTAGGTGACTTCTCCCTTCTTTTCAACAATTGTGTGGGGTCCACTCCATTTATCTTGGAGTGCTCTTGGGGCCACAGGCTCCAAGACCCACACTTTCTGCCCTGGTTGGTACTGAACCAAAACAGCCTTCTGATCATGCCATTGCTTCTGGAGCTCTTGGCTGGCCTAAAGGTTTTTACTGGCCTTTTTCATGTACTCAGCCATCCTTGATCTGAGGCCAAGTACATAATTCACAATATCCTGTTTAGGAGCTTTTAAAGGTTGTTCCCAACCCTCCTTTACAAGTGTGAGTGGACCCCTAACCGGGTGTCCAAAAAGAAGTTCAAAGGGGCTGAAGCCCACTCCTTTCTGGGGTACCTCCCTGTAGGCAAAAAGGAGGCATGGTAGAAGGATATCCCATCTCCTGCGGAGTTTTTCAGGGAGACCCATAATCATGCCTTTGAGAGTTTTATTAAATCTCTCCACCAGTCCATTTGTTTGTGGATGATAGGGTGTTGTGAACTTGTACGTTACACCACACTCCTTCCACATGGCCTTTAAGTGTGCAGACATGAAATTGCTTCCCCTGTCTGATACCACTTCCTTTGGGAAGCCCACCCTGGAAAATATTCCCAGGAGGGCCTTTGCCACTGCAGGTGCTGTAGTGGTCCTTAAAGGAATAGCTTCAGGATATCTTGTGGCATGGTCCACTACCATCAAGATAAACCTATTGCCTGAAGCAGTAGGAGGGTCAAGGGGGCCAACTATGTCAACCCCTACCCTTTCAAAGGGAACCCCAACCACAGGCAGTGGGATAAGGGGTGCCTTTGGGGTGCCACCTGTCTTGCCACTGGCTTGACAGGTTTCACAGGTCTTACAAAATTCCTTTGTGTCCTCAGACATTCTAGGCCAATGAAACAGGGGAACAAGCCTGTCCCAAGTTTTCATTTGTCCTAGATGCCCAGCTAGGGGAATGTCATGTGCCAGGGTTAGGAGGAACTTTCTGTACTCCTGAGGAATCACTAATCTCCTGGCAGCTCCAGGTTTAGGATCCCTATGCTCAGTGTACAAGAGGTTGTCCTCCCAGTAAACTCTGTGAGAGTCACTGACATCCCCATTAGCCTGTTTGACAGCTTGCTGTCTGAGACCCTCTAATGTGGGACAGGTTTGCTGTGCCACACTCAGCTCCTCTCTGGCAGGCCCCCCTTCACCCAAAAGCTCAGCAGTGTCTGCTTCCAGCTCCTCTGGTGTAGGTTCTGCACAGGGAAGGAATTCTTCTTCCTCTGAAGTTGAATCCACTGTAGAAGGAGGGATAGTAGGAAGTGGTTTGCTTCTACCAGCCCTAGCTTTAGGGAGCACTTGGTCCATTGTTCCAGGATCCAAGCTTCCCTGTCCTTTTTGCTTTTTGGCCTGAGCCCTTGTCAAAGCAAAAATATGCCCTGGGATGCCCAGCATTGCTGCATGGGCCTCCAACTCCACATCTGACCAAGCTGATGTCTCCAAATCATTTCCTAGTAGACAGTCTACAGGTAAATCTGTGGCTACCACAACTTTCTTTGGACCAGTAACCCCCCCCCCCAGTTGAGATTAACAACAGCCATGGGGTGGCTAAGTGTGTTGTTGTGAGCATCGGTTACTTGGTACTGGTGACCAAGTAGGTGTTGTTCAGGGTGGACCAGTTTCTCTATGACCATAGTCACACTGGCTCCAGTGTCCCTGTAGGCCTGAACCTCAACACCATTTATTAGGGGTAGCTGCTTGTACGTATCCATATTAAGGGGACAAGCAACTAAGGTGGCTAAATCAATAGCCCCCTCAGAGACTAACACAGCCTCTCTGGCCTCCCTAACAAGGCCAACCCCAACTAAGTTACCAATAGTGAGCCCAGCTACTCCCTTGGATTGGCTATTAGTAGGTGTGCTCCCACCACCACTGCTATTAGTAGGGACACTAGGGGTAGCAGTAGGGGTTGTAGTGGTAGGAGCATTGGTTCTTTTCTTTGGACAACTGGGATCTGTTGTCCAATGGCCTTTTATTTTACATAAATAGCACCATGGTTTCTTTTCCTTGTTCTGATTAAAAGAGGATTTGGGCCCACCACCCCCACCAGAGTGTTTTTGTGGGCCTGATGAAGACTCATTTTTAGATTTGTCCCCACCCTTGTCAGAAGACTTACCATCCTTCTTTTTGTTGCCATCTTTGTCACCCCCTGTATGAACTTTTCTGTTCACCCTTGTTCTGACCCATTTGTCTGCCTTCTTTCCCAATTCTTGGGGAGAGGTCAGATCAGAGTCCACCAAGTACTGGTGCAACAAATCAGACACACAATTATTAAGAATATGCTCTCTCAGGATTAAGTCATACAGGCTGTCATAATCAGTAACTTTACTGCCATGTAACCACCCCTCCAAGGCCTTCACTGAATGGTCAATGAAATCAACCCAGTCTTGTGAAGACTCCTTTTTGGTCTCTCTGAACTTTATCCTGTATTGTTCAGTGGTTAAGCCATAACCATCCAGGAGTGCATTCTTAAGAACTTGGAAATTATTAGCATCATTTTCTTTCACAGTAAGGAGCCTATCCCTACCTTTTCCACTAAATGATAGTCATAGGATAGCAGCCCACTGCCTTTGAGGGACATCCTGTACAACACAGGCCCTCTCAAGTGCAGCAAACCACTTGTTAATGTCATCCCCCTCCTTATAAGGGGGAACTATCTTGTGCAGATTCCTGGAATCATGCTCTTTTGCAGGATGACTATGGGGAATACTGCTGCTGCCACCATGGGTTTCTAAACCCAACTTCTGTCTTTCCTTCTCTAGTTCAAAAGACTGTCTATCCAAATCCAGCTGTTGCTTTTTAAGCTTCAGTCTGGTTTGTTCCACCCTCAACTTATTGAGTTCCCTCTCTAACATTCTGTCATCAGGGTTGGTGGGAGGGACATTCCTAGATACAGAGGTGTGATGGGAATGAACAGAAGGAGACCTGTCCCTTACAGAAGCCACCCTAACAGCTTGGCTAACAGAAACATCACTACCAGTATGGTGAGAATAAATGCTTTTGCTATGATGTGAGACAACACTATTTGTATGGTGTGGCTCTTCATCATTACCAACTATGCTAGACTGTCTTGTAATGGGAATGCTAAGAAGTTTCTTTCCTGAACCTTTACCTGGGGGAGTCCCTGGATCAGATTGAGAACCATTAGCTACTTTTTCAACAGATGGGGCACTTTTAGCCTTATCATGTTCTCTAAGCATGTTAAGTAACAGTTCCAAGGAAGGATTCTTCCCTACACTCAAACCTCTCTCTATGCAGAGACTCCTTGCTCCTTTCCAGCTAAGGTGATCATATGCAAGTTTGGACAGATCAACAATTTGGTCTGTGCCAGACATTTTTTTAGAGAGAGTTAAAGTGATAGAAAAAGAGAAAAAAGTTTGTCAGAGCTTTTAGAAAGACAGAGAAAAAAAACTTTTAAAACTTTTTAGTACTTTTTAGAAAGTTTAGAAGTACTTTTCAGCACTTAGAAAAGAGTGAAAAGAGGAAATGCAAAACTTTTTGGCTATGTGTATATACACTGACCTTGTTTTGTATATTTTTCTCTTATTAAAAGTACAATGACAAGAGTGGTAAGTAGTCTCAAAGCACTTATCCCACCGCTGCACAACCAATGTAGGAGGCTGGACTGGCTTGTAGTGAGCACCAAGGGGTACTTGCACCTTGCACCAGGCCCAGTTATCCCTTATTAGTGTATAGGGTGTCTAGCAGCTTAGGCTGATAGATAATGGTAGCTTAGCAGAGCAGCTTAGGCTGAACTAGGAGACGTGTGAAGCTACTACAGTACCACTTAGTGTCATATGCACAATATCATAAGAAAACACAATACACAGTTATACTAAAAATAAAGGTACTTTATTTTTATGACAATATGCCAAAGTATCTTAGAGTGTACCCTCAGTGAGAGGATAGGAAATATACACAAGATATATATACACAATAGCAAAAATATGCAGTATAGTCTTAGAAAACAGTGCAAACAATGTATAGTTACAATAGGATGCAATGGGGAAACATAGGGATAGGGGCAACACAAACCATACACTCCAAAAGTGGAATGCGAACCACGAATGGACCCCAAACCTATGTGACCTTGTAGAGGGTCGCTGGGACTATTAGAAAATAGTGAGAGTTAGAAAAATAACCCTCCCCAAGACCCTGAAAAGTGAGTGCAGAGTGCACTAAAGTTCCCCTAAGGACAAAGAAGTCGTGTTAGAGGAATAATGCAGGAAAGACACAAACCAACAATGCAACAACTGTGGATTTCCAATCTAGGGTACCTGTGGAACAAGGGGACCAAGTCCAAAAGTCACAAGCAAGTCGGAGATGGGCATATGCCCAGGAAATGCCAGCTGTGAATGCAAAAAAGCTTCTCCTGGACAGAAGAAGCTGAGGTTTCTGCAGGAACGAAAAGGGCTAGAGACTTCCCCTTTGGTGGACGGATCCCTCTTGCTGGGGAGAGTCGTGCAGAAGTGTTTTTCCGCCAAAAGAATGCCAACAAGCCTTGCTAGCTGCAAATCGTGCGGTTAGTGTTTTTGGACACTGCTGTGGCCCTGGAGGGACCAGGAGGTCGCAAATTGGACCAGAAGAGAGAGGAGACGTCGAGCAAGACAAGGAGCCCTCTCAGCAGCAGGTAGCATCTGGAGAAGTGCCAGAAACAGGCACTACGAGGATGCGGGAAACGGTGCTCACCCGAAGTCGCACAAAGGAGTCCCACGTCGCCGGAGACCAACTTAGAAAGTCGTGCAATGCAGGTTGGAGTGCCGTGGACCCAGGCTTGGCTGTGCACAAAGGATTTCCACCGGAAGTGCACAGGGGCCGGAGTAGCTGCAAAAGTCGCAGTTCCCAGCAATGCAGCCCAGCGAGGTGAGGCAAGGACTTACCTCCACCAAACTTGGACTGAAGAGTCACTGGACTGTGGGGGTCACTTGGACAGAGTCGCTGGATTCGAGGGACCTCGCTCGTCGTGCTGAGAGGAGACCCAAGGGACCAGTAATGCAGCTTTTTGGTGCCTGCGGTTGCAGGGGGAAGATTCCGTCGACCCACGGGAGATTTCTTTGGAGCTTCTGGTGCAGAGAGGAGGCAGACTACCCCCACAGCATGCACAAGCAGGAAAACAGTAGAGAAGGCGGCAGGATCAGCGTTACAGAGTTGCAGTAGTCGTCTTTGCTACTATGTTGCAGGTTTGCAGGCTTCCAGCGCGGTCAGCAGTCGATTCCTTGGCAGAAGGTGAAGAGAGAGATGCAGAGGAATTCGGATGAGCTCTTGCATTCGTTATCTAAAGTTTCCCCAGAGACAGAGACCCTAAATAGCCAGAAAAGAGGGTTTGGCTACCTAGGAGAGAGAATAGGCTAGCAACACCTGAAGGAGCCTATCACAAGGAGTCTCTGACGTCACCTGGTGGCACTGGCCACTCAGAGCAGTCCAGTGTGCCAGCAGCACCTCTGTTTCCAAGATGGCAGAGGTCTGGAGCACACTGGAGGAGCTCTGGACACCTCCCAGGGGAGGTGCAGGTCAGGGGAGTGGTCACTCCCCTTTCCTTTGTCCAGTTTCGCGCCAGAGCAGGGCTAAGGGGTCCCCTGAACCGGTGTAGACTGGCTTATGCAGAATTGGGCACATCTGTGCCCAAGAAAGCATTTCCAGAGGCTGGGGGAGGCTACTCCTCCCCTGCCTTCACACCATTTTCCAAAGGGAGAGGGTGTCACACCCTCTCTCAGAGGAAGTTCTTTGTTCTGCCATCCTGGGCCAGGCCTGGCTGGACCCCAGGAGGGCAGATGCCTGTCTGAGGGGTTGGCAGCAGCAGCAGCTGCAGTGAAACCCCAGGAAGGGCAGTTTGGCAGTACCAGGGTCTGTGCTACAGACCACTGGGATCATGGGATTGTGCCAACTATGCCAGGATGGCATAGAGGGAGCAATTCCATGATCATAGACATGTTACATGGCCATATTCGGAGTTACCATTGTGAAGCTACATATAGGTAGTGACCTATATGTAGTGCACGCGTGTAATGGTGTCCCCGCACTCACAAAGTTCAGGGAATTGGCTCTGAACAATGTGGGGGCACCTTGGCTAGTGCCAGGGTGCCCTCACACTAAGTAACTTTGCACCTAACCTTTACCAGGTAAAGGTTAGACATATAGGTGACTTATAAGTTACTTAAGTGCAGTGTAAAATGGCTGTGAAATAACGTGGACGTTATTTCACTCAGGCTGCAGTGGCAGGCCTGTGTAAGAATTGTCAGAGCTCCCTATGGGTGGCAAAAGAAATGCTGCAGCCCATAGGGATCTCCTGGAACCCCAATACCCTGGGTACCTCAGTACCATATACTAGGGAATTATAAGGGTGTTCCAGTAAGCCAATGTAAATTGGTAAAATGGTCACTAGCCTGCTAGTGACAATTTGGAAAGAAATGAGAGAGCATAACCACTGAGGTTCTGATTAGCAGAGCCTCAGTGAGATAGTTAGTCACTACACAGGTAACACATTCAGGCACACTTATGAGCACTGGGGCCCTGGGTTACCAGGGTCCCAGTGACACATACAACTAAAACAACATATATACAGTGAAAAATGGGGGTAACATGCCAGGCAAGATGGTACTTTCCTACACGCTCCTATTGCTTTTTTCCCCAGTTTTTTCCCTTTGCTTGATCCAGTTTCTTCCAGTATTGTTTTCTTGTTGGAAGACTTACCATTTTGCTTATTTTCGTTCCAGGAAGTTCCTGCTATAGAGATTTTTCCCTTTGGGGTTTTTTCCTCTGGGACTCCTTCTGGAGGGCACGGACTGCCTTTTGGCGTTCCAATGTCAGCAGCACCGTGGCTACCAGAAAGGGCCTCCCTCACCTTGGTCAAGGCAGACCCTACAAGGATCAAGACCACTCTGTAGTTCCAGTTGGCCACAGACATAAACGACGAGTAGCCCGTAACAGATTGCAGTGCCAAACGAACCAGACTTCATCGAGCATTATGAAGACTACCTCAGCGGCTGTTGCAGAACCCAACCAGTCACTACTCTTAACCATTCAACAGCAAGCCCAGGAACTGCAACAACTACGAAATGAAACTGCGTTTTTACGAAAACTCGTGGACCTTCTCATGCAGGAAACCCACGTACAATTGTCCATCATTCTGAAGAGTCTCGACCTGAATTAAGAGAAGAAATAGAAGGGGAACCAATGCAAATAGACATCACTCGTGGCCCTCTCACGGTTAGTGAGCATGAAAACAGATGGAGAAAAGGACTATGGCCCTCATTACAACATTGGCGGTAAATGCCGCTTACCGCCGTGCTGACGGCCGCCAATATACTGTGACCGCTGCAGTTTACCGCTACGGGTGTTATGACCCACACAGAGAAATCCACCATTATACAGACACCCACACAAGTCCGCCAGCCCAAAGGTCAGTGATAAACTGGTGGTACCAAAACCCACACCGTTACGCCAACAGAAATACTCCCACAGCATCATGACCCACGAATCACCGTGGCGGTCATTCAACCGCGGTAAACCATTGGCGGAACAGACTGCTGCGCTCAAAATACACACACACTAACAAAACTACACCACATTGGACAATTCAAACTACACACACCTGACACACATACACACACCACACCCACACACCCAATCCAATTTAAAACACACACCCAAAATACCCACAACCCCTTACAATGAAAAAATTATGCCTAACTGAGAGAGAGACAAGCCAGGAGCACCCACTGAATCGGAGCCACATAACACCATCACCCATACACCATCTACCCACCTCACAGCACATACCCCAACACATCACCCCACACACCCTCACACATACCACTCACACTACACCCATGGCACCACAAAGACCACCCAGGTTCTCAGAGGAGGAGCTAAGGGTCATGGTGGAGGAAATCATCCTGGTAGAGCCACAACTATTCGAATCAAAGGTGCAGCAGACGTCCATTGCAAGGAAGATGGATCTATGGCGGTGAGTCGTGGACAGGGTCAACGCCGTGGGACAGCACCCAAGAACAAGGGATGACATCAGGAAGAAGTGGAATGACCTACTGGGGAGGTTCATTCCGTGGTTGCAAGACACCAGGTAGTTGTACAGAGGACTGGTGGTGGACCCCACATCCTCCCTCACAACTAACAACATAGGAGGAGCAAGTCTTTGCGATCATGCATCCTGAAGGCCTCGCAGGAGTAGCAGGAAGACTGGACTCTGGTAAGTCTAATCTATACTACTTCTCCCCCCTACCTGCATGCCATCACAAACTCCTACCCCCACCCCTACCTGCACCCTCACCCCCATCACTCAACCATCTCACATATACCCCACCATCACAACCCACCCATCCCAATACCAAGCCCTGCATGGAACACCAATGCATGGACACCCATGGACACCCATCACAGACCTGAATGGACACCAATCACCACAGAATGCACATCGGTGACAATCACTTGCCAAACCAAGCACAACTCACACAAGCCAAAGCTGCTTTGCTAATAACAACCATAGAGAGAAACATACCCATGCACAAGATGGCACACGCAGATACAATAACACTGCATTTACATCCCCTCATGACCCCCAATCCACGTCACCGGTGAGGAGGTGCCAGCAACATCCAGTCCCCCCCAGGAGAGGCCCATAGTGATGACAGCAGCTCTGCACGCCTGCATCAAGATGACCAACCTGGTCCATCGGGGACCTCTAGACAGTCGGTTACCCAGCCACAGTCCCAACCCACCACAGAGCCTCCCCCTCAGGAAACACCACCACAGCACCCACCCAGAGGGCCCATACCTCTGTCCCCAGGACACGTCAATCAGCAGTGTGTCCACCACTACAGGGACCCCTGGCTACCCCACAAACACAGCACAACCAGGGACTTGGGGTCAGTGGCAGTGGGCACACAGTTTAGGGGACAGAGACACAGGACAACAGGGAAGCTGGGAGGACTGCTGTGTAACATGGGGAGGACAGGCCCAGGGAACCCACTCTCCACGAGGCACTTGCAGGCATCCTAGGAGCATACCACCATTCCCAGGAGACCATGGGCCAGATACTGTATAAGTTGCAGGAGACCCAGCGGCTGCAAGAGGGACAGTACATGGGGATCAGGGAGGACCTGAAAGACATCCACACCACCCTGGTCACCATTGCAGGGGTGCTCACAGACATGACCAACACCATGAGGGAGGCAGTGGCACACCAATGGGCCTCGGACACTAACCACACTGATGAACAGCCCTCCACCTCTACTGGCGCTAGTGGACGGGAGGTCCCGCTACAGGACCAACAGGACACCAGTACCCCACCCCCTGCAGAAGGAGAACCACCCCACAAATGATCCCTGTGATCCAGGTAAAAGCCAGAGAACTTTGCCAAGACCCCCGCCAGGAAATAAGACTCTCCTGATTGTCACCCTTGTGTCCCACTCTGTCACCCTGTCCATCTTGAACTGCCATTGCTCTGCTTCCTATGGCCCCTTGGCCAATGCACCTGTGATACAAATAGACTGAACTCTATCCTGGACTTTCCTCCATCATCAACCCAGCCCATTGCATATCCCCATTTACATTTCAGCACTGAAATAAACACCCTTGGAACTATTACAAGTCAGGAGTCTGTCAATTATTTGAAATATGTATTATTCCAACAAACTGTGAACAGTGCAATTCAAATGTACTGCAATATTTCCATAGGTATGATCTGTAGTGGACAGCAGTAAACACACCAGGAGCCAGAGTGGGGCACAGAGATCTGAAAATAGAGATGCCAAAGGGTTCAGTAAGTGGCCATAGAAACAGGAAAATCAGGACGCCAGGTTCAATGTCAAACACAATACTGCAATGGAAGGTGAAGTTACAGTGTCTTACCTGTGTGCCACTGGAAGTACTGTTGAATGAGTGTACTTCTGTTGTCCACATCGTCTTCCTCTGCCTCCTCTTCATCACTATCCACAGGCTCCACCGCTGCCACACGAACATCTCCAGGCTAATCCTCCTGCAGAAAAGGCACCTGGTATCTCAAGGACAGGTTGTGCAACATGCAACGATGATCTGGCACACCTTTTTGGGTGAGTAGTACAGGGATCCACCTGTCAGATGGAGGCACCGGAATCTGGCCTTCAGGAGGCCAAACGTTCTCTCAATGATCCTCCTTGTTTGCCCATGTGCCTCATTGTAAAGTTCCTCTGCCCTTGTCCTGGCATTCCTCACTGGGGTCAGTAGCCATGAGAGGTTGGGGTAACCAGAGTCACCTGTAACTATTGAGTGATACCTGTTAGCCACACACTCAGCCTTAGGGCCAAACCCACACCCATATTTCTACATCAACTGGGTGGGGACCATGGGCTCACCTACTAGCCACACCCGGTACCTCTGGAATTGAGACATCACATATGGAATGCTGTCTATTCCTCAAGATAAAGGCATCATGCACAGAGCCAGGATACTTGGCATTGACATGGGAGATGTACTGGTACGCCAAACACACCATCTGCACATTCAGAGAGCGAAAGCTTTTTCTATTCCAGAACACTTGTTCATTTCTCGGGGGGGAACGAAAAATGCAATATGTGTACCATCAATGGCACCAATGATGTGTGGGATATGTCCCAGGGCATAAAAGTCAGCCTTCACTGTGGCCAAATCCTCCACCGGGGGGGAATACGATGTAGCTGCGCATGTGTTTCAGCAGGGCAGACAACACTCTGGTCAGGACATTTGAGAACATAGTCATCCCTGATGCCGTGGCCACTGTCGCTTGGAAGGAACCACTGGCCAGGAAATGGAGAACTGACATGACCTGTACTAGAGGGGGATACCTGTTGGGTGGCGGATAGCTGAAATCAGGTCTGGCTCCAATTGGGCACACAGCTCTTAGATTGTGGCCCTATCAAGTCTGTAGGTCAGGATAATGTGCCTGTCCTTCATTGTCGCATGGTCCAATGGGGGTCTGTACACGGGGGAAGTCTCCATCTCCTATTCATCCCCAGCAGTTGAACTCTGCGGTGAAAAACGGTGAGCAGAGGGTCATATTCACACATAATTTAAAATATATATGCATTTCTTCCTTTACAGAAACAGTATGTGAACTCTAGAGTCAGTTGATGTGCCAATGTCTGTTGCAACGCAGTTAAATGCCATGGCCTGTGCCCACCTGATATGGCAGCTGCCTGACTTGTGAGGAGAGAAATTAGGTAATTCCGCTGGCGTTGTGCGCCGTTGAGGTTGGTGGTCGATGACTGCGGCGCAACTTTGCATTGGTTATCATTGGGCCCTATGGGTTCCAGGAGCCAGTGGCGATTCGGCGGACGTGACCACCATTTTTTATCTGTTCACTCACTTGCTACCTGACCTTCAACAGGAGAGGACCTACACTGCAAGTGCTACTGTGACCTGTGTCTGGAAGCGACCATGACTCGAGTGTCTGGGGAAAGGTTGGAGTTGGAGCGACTGATGGATGGGTCCTACCCCAGTACACTTTACTCTATGGTCCTCCAGGCAAACAGGTGAGTACACTTTGAGCATGATGCGTGAGGCATGAATGTAGGGATTGCTGTGTGTGTAAACCTAATGTGGGGGGTTGGCTGAGGGGTCCGGGGCAGAGTGCTGCATGTCTGGCTGGTCAATTTCTGTGCGTAAGGGGATGGGAGGTATATGGTGGGCCATGAGTGTAACAGGGCGGACGGTATGACTCATACCTTTTTCTATGCATATTTTCCAGCAGGTCAGAGGCCCATCAGAAAAAGGGTATTTGGCGTGCCATCGCCAAGGAGGTGTGGACCCTGGGGGTCTCTGACAGGGGGAGCACCAACTGCCACAAACAGTAAGAGGACCTGCGCCGCTGGGCAAGGAAGACAGCAGAGGTCCAGCTGAGGCTGGCCTCCCAACGAGGAAGGGGTGCCCGTGCTACCCTGACGCCCCTGATGTTCCGCATCATGGCGGTGGCCTATCTGGAGTTGGATGGGTGCTTGAAGGCATCAAAGCAGCCACAAGGGGGTGAGTACTGATTCTGAATCATGACTTTGAGCGCGTTAAGGTTTTACCTGGGTGGGGTATGTGGGTACCCCAAGGCCAGGGCGAACATGGCAGGCTAGGTCCCATGTTGGCAGGCTCTAAAGCACTCCAACACCAATAGTGTTAGTGGGCATCTACTACTGGGCAGGGTCCTGTGGGTTTCAGGTGTGCAGGTAATGGCATTAGGCATTGTACCCCATGGCATGGTGACTAGCATTGAAACTGGTAGTGCATGGCCTAGTGCATAGGGCTGTTCCCTGTGTGTTGTGTATGCCAACTGCAGTGTTGTTGCTGGCATTGACCAAGTGCATCCTCTGTCTCTCCCCCCTTTTTGTTTTGTCACCCTGTCCTTGTGTGCATTAGCATCATCTGGCAGAGGAGCAGAGGCACCGGAGGGAGCTGCATCCCACATGGGCCTGGATGCCGAATCCACTGACGGTGAGAGCACCAGTGGGACGGAGGGCGAGGAGAGCACCATGACGGAGACAGGAGGGGACACAACCAACTGCGACTCCTCCTCCTATGGAAGCTCCCTGGCGGTGGCAGACTCCTCTGTGCCCACCCCAACAACAGGTGCAGCCACCACCCCCTGTACCAGCTCCGCCCTCCCAGCAGCCTCTCAGTGTGTTTCCTGTGCCAGCTCACTCAGGAGGGTGGGCATCTCCTTCGCCCCAGGCACCTCAGGCCCTGCCCCAGTCAGCCCTGATGCCCTCAGTGAGGAGGCTATTGACCTCCTGAGATCCCTCACTGTTGGGCAGTCAACCATACTGAATGCCATCCAGAGTGTAGCAGTGCATTTGCAACAAACAAATGCATACCTGGAAGGCATTCACTCTAGCGTGGCAGCCCAACAGAGAGCATTCCAGGCTCTGGCCTCCGCACTGATAGCAGCCATTGTCCCTGTCTCCAGCCTCCCCCCTCCAACTTCCTCTACCCAGTCCCAATCCACTCTACCCCAGCCTATCCAAAGCACACCTTCAGACCAGCAATCACCCAAATCAACACACAGAAGTGGCTCAGGCAAACACAAGCACCACACTTCATCTCACAGGCACTTACACAAGCACCATCCCCATGCAGACACACCAACATCCACTGCCTCCACTGTGTCCCCCTCCTCGTCGTCGTCCACCTCTCTCCCAGCAGCATCTCCACTCATACCTGCATGCACTTCATCCTCATCGACTACCTCCATCATCAGCACGCCTATCACTACACGCCCCTCCCTGGCAGTCACCACCCTCACATCCATGCACGCGTCCCCTGGGTCCTCTCCCACTGTGTCTGTGACCCCTCCTCCCAAAGTACACAAACGCAAGCACACACCCACCCAATAGCAGCCACCTCACAACAGCATCTAGCCCATGCACCTGCACCCAAAAACAGCAGACTGACAACTCCTACAACCACTTCCTCTTCCTCCACTCCCAAACCCCTCACCCTCTTCCCACTCCAGCACCTCAGCTACCCAGTCTAGGGCCACTGTGGTTTCTGCAGCTGTGAGAGGCTCCAAGGAGGCACCCGTCAGCCCAGCCAAGAGTCCGCCACCTGCCAAGGGCAAGAAGGGGACAACAGCCAGCATGGGGAAGGAGGCACAACCAGCCGGCAAGGCCAAGTCAACGACTCCAGCTGGCAGAAGCAAGGAGGCCTCACCATCTGCCAAGGGCAGGAAGGGGCACAGAACACCAGCCATGGCACTTCAGCCGTCTGAGGCTGCAGGTGAAGGCCTGGAGGCTACCACCACAACTGCCAGCACCACCATCTGCACCGCGGGCAGCACTGCCATCTGCACCGCAACCAGCACCGCCACCTGCACCTCAACCAGCAACGCCACCTGCACTGCGGCCAGCACCACCACCTGCCCTGCTCCAACAGCACCACTGCCAGCAGCAGCCCCAGTGGGCTCCCGTCCAAGGCTGCAGGTGAAGGCCTGGAAGCTACCACCACAACAGCCAGCACCGCCACCTGCACTGCGACCAGCACCGCCACCTGCACCGCGGCCAGCACCACCACCTGCCCGCCGCAAGCAGCACCACTGCCAGTAGTAGCAGCCCCAGTGGGCAGCCGTCCGAGGCTGCAGGTGAAGGCCTGGAGGCTATCACCACAACTGCCAGCACCTCCATCTGTGGCACAGCTGGCATACACTAAGCAGCTGTCACCACCAGGGAGCAGTGTGTAGTGGTGACTACATGGGCTGCAGTTCATCTTGACCCCTGCAGAAGCTGTTGTTGTGACACCCAGGTGAGAGACTGTGACCTTGCACTCCAAAACATCTGCATCATAGGGCGCAATACCCCCTCCAGACCCAGTGGAAGAAGGCATCCACTCAGCTCCTCCTTGCCATGATGAAGCACATTGGGCACAAGGTCCCCTCCAGAACCAGTGGAAGAAGGCATCCACTCAGCCCCTCCTTGCCAGGATGAAGCACACTGGGCACAATGCCCCCTCCAGAACCAGTGGAAGAAGGCATCCACTCAGCCCCTCCTTGCCAGGACGAAGCACACTGGGCACAGGGTCCCCTCCAGAACCAGTGGAAGAAGGCATCCACTCAGCCCCTCCTTGCCAGGATGAAGCACACTGGGCACAATGCCCCCTCCAGAACCAGTGGAAGAAGACATACACTCACCACCTCCTAGCCAGGATGCAGCACACTGGGCACAAGGCCCTCTCCAGAACCAGTAGAAGAAGGCATCCACTCAGCCCCTCCTTGCCAGGATGAAGCACACGGGGCACAAGGCCCCCTCCAGAACCAGTGGAAGAAGGAATCCAATCAGCCCCTCCTTGCCAGGATGAAGCACAAGGGGCACAAGCCCCCCCCAGAACCATGGGAGAATCCATCTACTTGAGAGACTGTGGCCTTGCACTCTCCAGGCCCAAGCAGTGGGAAAACCACCCACTTGAGAGACTTGAGAGACTGTGGCTTTCCACTCCCCAGGACCAAAAAGTTGGCAAACCACCCACTAGAAAGACTGTGGATTTGCACTCCCCAGGACCAAGCAGTGGGCAACCCACCCACTTGAGAGACTGTGGCTTTGCACTCCCCAGGACCAAGCATTGGACATGGAGCCCCCTTCCAGGAGCAGTGGGGTTGTCCCATCTTCCGGCTGAGGTGCCCCCCCATTCCCTGTCCCCCTGAGGTACCTGTGTGTTGTCGACCTGATGCTCCTACAGTGTTCTCTCCGTATTGAGGCAGGAGTCAAGTGTGGCTTTGGACTATGTGGTTTGGCCCATAGATAATTTTTGAGTGGGCATTGTCCCGCCTTTTGTATAGATTGTATATATTGTACATACTGTTTTATCTTTATGAACGTATTTCTACGTATTACTGATATTACACTCATTTTACTCCATTCCTTTGGTCCTTGCGTTTTTCTAGATGGTTACGGGGTGTATATGTAATGTTGTTGCATGTGTTTGTGTGTATGGTGTTGGGGATAGGGATGGGGGTGTTGTGTGTGTGTGTCACTCTCTTTTGCCACCCCCCTCCCTTGTGTGCTAGGTGCAGTACTCACCGTGGTCGTCATCTCCGGCGTTCATGTTCCTGGTATATGAGAAGATACACCAGCATGGGGAACACCTGCAGCTCAGGTTCCATGGTTCTTCCTTGAGTGTCGAGAGGTGAGTGGTTTCCCTTCTGTGTACTGTTTCCGCCATGCTTTTGATAGCCCCGGCCTGGAAAAGCCGGGACGGAAAAGCCCGCCCCCGAAAAGCTGGCGGATGGGCGTGTTGTAATGCAGTGGGCAGTACATTGTCTTCGGCTTGGCGGTTGCCGGTTACCGCTGCGGTGCTTGTTGCTACGGTGGTGGCAGTCGGAGTGTTAAAGTGGCTGTTTGTGTTGGCAGTTTCCGCCGTGTTCTTGATTCCATTTTTTTACTGCCGGCCTGTTGGCGGTGTTACCGCCGCTTTATCCCCGACAACCAGGGTTGTAACGAGGGCCTATGTCTATATTGTAGAGCTGCTGGCCACTTGCTTTGTACTTGCCCAGTCCACCCTGTGAAGTCCTCGGGAAACACCAATTCCCGTTCTCTTTGAGAAGGGAGGGGATGGGATTCTCTGAGATACCTTCAATCTGTTCTTCTGAAGAAGATGGAACTGCCCTCTTTTTGTTAACTGTTACCCTGCAGTTGCCAGAAGGTCGGGAAGAAAGAGCATTGACATTATTAGACTGTGGAGCCAGTGAAAATTTATCTAGATGAGAACTCGACCAAGAAACAAAAAATTCAACGACTACCGAAGAACATACCAGAATAGGTTCATACTGTAGATGGATCCTTATTAGCGTACGGTCCTGTCATCAGTACTATTTCTACCTTATGTCTACACTTTGGAAAGCATCAGGAACATGTCTCTTTTGATTAAATCTCCTCTCCTAATCATACAATAATCTTAGGATACCCTGGTTTACACAGCACAATCCTTAAATCACTTGGGAAACCAGAACTATTTTTCTGTCTTCCAAATCCTGCCAAGACCATTGTTATGCCTCTGAAACCTATTGGTCCCCAAAGAAGATGTTATCCACAGAACCCGAATTAGGGTGTTCCATAAACTGTATTCAAGGAGTACCTAGCCACTATCTGGATTAAATAGACGTGTTCCAAAAACCCACAAAACCAGTACTACCTCCACATAGAGACTACGATTGTACCATTCTGGATCAGTTGTCCCCTTTGGTAGAATGTACTCTCTTACGGAACCTGAAAAGAAGATACTCAAGGAATACCTGCAAGAAAATTTACAGAGTGGTCTCATTGCACCATCTTCTTCTCCCACTGGGGCTCCCCTCCACACCGTGCCCAAAACGACGATGGACCTACATCTCTGTATAGACTTTTGTGGATTAAATAAAATCACTGTAAAAGACCAATATCCACTACCACCCATCAAAAACATATTAGAAGCAGTTAGAAGGGCACATATCTTTTCGGAGAGCATACCATCTTTTCAAAATTAAGGAAGATGATGAGTGGAAGAGCGCTTTTCATACTCCTTTTGGTAATTACGAATATAGCGTAATGGTTGATTTAACCAGAGCCCCTCTATTTTTCAAAGATTCAAAACAAAGCTAAGTGTTGGGCTCATTGCCAAATGAGGAGAAAAAGAATCACTGAAAAGTGAAAACCTCAAATAAGTGAAAGAGACCATGCACCAAAATCACTGGGCTAAATTGAAAAAGAAAACTTTTCTAAATGCCATTCATATTTTTTTTCATTTTTTAATTTAATTTTTCTTTTCTTTCCAATTTGTAGCACTACAATTGTATGGACCTGTGTCGCACCATCAGAGGCTATTAACACTTGGTATATTTTCTCTTTTTCAATTTAGTCCAGTGATTTTGGTGCATGGTCTCTTTCACTTATTTCTCTTAATTTGGCAATGAGCCCAACACTTAGCTTTGTTTCGATTCTTCTTTACAGCCTTGAGAAAGCCCTGGCTTACACGCTATGTGGGGCAAAACACGTGTTGGCTGAGCCTCTGTTTTATTTTGCGATCGAGTTTTGTGAACTTTCGCCTGGAACTGTTTAGTATTCTACAATAAACTTTGAATGGAGAACTCAAATATTCCTTTCTGCAGCCCTTCTTCAATGAACAGTATCATAAATTGCAATTGGATGCTTGAAAAGCTTTATGATTAAAGTGGGACTTTACCGTAATCCAACAACAATTTATAGTAGTCAATGAAGCTTCAGAAAGAGCTATTGGGGCAGCATTATTACAAAGACAAGACGACAATGGATTAGAACATCCAATATTGTATCTGTGCCATGTGCTCTCTGATTCTGAGCAAAATTATTCGGTGTTGGAAAGAGAACTTCTAGCTCTAAAAACAGCTTGTCAAGAGTGGAGACAATTCCTTATGGGTTCTAAGGAACTATTTGAAGTGAGAACAGACCATCGCAACTTACAATGCCTACAAAACATTCAGTGCTGGAACAGTCGGCAAGCCCGTTTGGCTTTATTCTTTAGCCAATACAATTTTTATGTTACCTATATTACAGGTTCTCAAAATATCTTGGCAGATGCTCTGTCTCGACCCTATCCTGAAAGTACTAACACCCCTTCACAACACCTCATTGAACCAGACAAAATTATTGGTCTAGTTCAGTCTTTCCTCAATAAAGTACGGTCTGAGTACTCAACCCTCTCAGAACAAGAGATGAAGGAGCTGCATCCAAAATTATGCAAGAGTCAAGGGTACTACTACCATAAAGATACATTATTCCTGCCTTCTAAGATGGTGCAAAGAAAAGCACTACAAAGGTGTCACGACTCCTCTGTTGCCGGTCATCGTGGTATCAAAGCCATGCAGGAATTACTCCTTCGTTCTTTTTGATGGCCTACCCTTAAGCAAGATACTGAGAGTTACGTGGTATCTTGTCCCATCTGTGACCAAGCTAAGATACCCTAACAAGGCCCGCAGGACTACTTCAACCTTTACCGGTCCCACCTGTCCCTTGGCATACTATAGCAACCGATTTTATGTGTTCATTACGTCCCTCAGCAGGAAACAGAGTTATAATGGTGACTGTAGACTCATTTACAAAGATGGCTCATTTTACTACCTTGAAGAAGCTACCAACATCCAAAGAATTAAGCCAAGTCTTCATACAAGACATCTTTCGTCTCCATGGCCTCCCTCAAGTTATTGTTTCAGATCGTGGCCCTCAATACATATCACGTTTTTGGAAGCATTTTTGTAAAACACTAAATATCGAGGTAGACTTATCTTCTGGATTCCATCCTCAAATTAATGGGCAGATGGAACGCCTGAATCAAGGACTAAAGAAATATCTCTGCTGTTTTTGCAATACCACTCAGAGTAACTGGTCCTCGTATTTACCCATTGCTGAATTTTCCTATATTAATACCATACATAGGCCCATATTTATACTTTTTGACGCAAAACTGCGCTAACGCAGTTTTGCGCCAAAAAAATTTGCGCCGGCTAACGCCATTCTGAAGCGCCATGCGGGCGCCGTATTTATTGAATGGCGTTAGCCGACCGGCGCTGCCAGGTGTGCGTGAAAAAAAACGACGTACACCAGGCAGCGCCGGCGTAGGGAAAAATGGCGTTTGGGCGTCCCAAAATGGGGCAAGTCAGGCTGAGGCAAAAAAATCGTCTTAACCCGATTTGCGCCATTTTTTTTGGGCGCCCAGACGCCATTAACATGACTCCTGTCTTAGCAAAGACAGGAGTCATGCCCCCTTGCCCAATGGCCATGCCCAGGTGACTTCTGTCCCCTGGGCATGGTCATTGGGCATAGTGGCATGTGGGGGGGCAAAAATCAGGGCCCCCTATGCCACAAAAACAAAATTTTAAAAATACTTACCACAACTTACCTTTTCTTCCCTGGGATGGGTCTCTCCATCCTTGGGTGTCCTCCTGGGGTGGGCAAGGGTGGCAGGGGGTGTCCCTGGGGGCAGGGGAGGGCACCTCTGGGCTCATTCTGAGCCCACAGGTCCCTTAACGCCTGCCCTGACCCAGGCGTTAAAAAGAGGCGCAAATGCGGGGTTTTTTGCCCCGCCCACTCCCGGGCGTGATTTTTGCTCGGGAGTATAAATACCACGCACATGCCTGGGAGTCATTTTTAAAGACGGGAACGCCTACCTTGCATATCATTAACGCAAGGAAGGTGTTCACGCAAAAAAATGACGCTAACTCCATGAACTTTGGCGCTAGACGCGTCTAACGCCAAAGTATAAATATTGAGTTAGTTTTGCGTCGAATTTGCGTCGAAAAAAACTACGCAAATTCGGCGCAAACGGAGTATAAATATGCCCCTCAGTGCCTCAAAAGCCACTCCTTTTTTCTGCGCATATGGATTTCATCCCAAATCTTTTCCTGCTAATCCTAAAACCGCTGCTACACTTCTTGAAATCACCTCCTTTTCCCAAAGATTACACAGAATTCAACACCTTATATGGTCTAATCTTTTGTTTATTGAAAGACACATGAAAAGAATGGCTGATAAGAAACAATGTGAGGCTCCATGTGATCAAATCCAAAAGGCTTCCTTCCAGATTTTTGCCCCGCCGTCTATCACAAAATAAATTTAAACCCCGCTATTATGGACCCTTTTCAATTCTTCAGCAGATTGATCCAGTGTCCTTCTGTCTTCGTTTACCTCGAACATGGAAAATCCATCCAGTATTCCACGTCTCTCAACTGAAGCCCTATAAGCCTGACCCTTTTCATAGGCAATTCACCTGTCCTCCCCCTCTGTTAGTGAATGACGAACCAGAGAATAAAGTTCAAGAAATGTGCGATTCTCGCATATTCCGAAACCATCTCCAAGATCTTATCCATTGGAAGGGCTATCCTCTTAGTGAGTGTTATTGGGAAGATGCTTCTTATGTTCACGCCCCACTTTTGAGCCATCATTTTTTTTGTTTGTATCTGCACAAACCCGTGGCTCCGGGGTGGGGGGTGGGGTCTACTGTTGCACCTCAGCCCACCACAGCACAATCTGACCATTTGGTTCGGGCCCGGCCACGGTTCATGTTTCTGGCGGCTGAACATCCCGCGCCCCTTCTGTTCTGTAATTCCTCGCACAAGACCCCACAATGGGTATGGGGCCTCGACGAGTTCTGGGCGTGGCACACCCTCGATATTAGACATGGGCACTCCCTCCTACCAGCCCCCCACTTATCTGGTGCAGCCTGTTCCTTTTTTCTTTTCTTCTTTTTCTCTTCTTTACCTTTTTCTTCTTTCCTTATTTTTACACTTAGCAGCCATGTTCTTCTTTATCCCAGCATGCCCTTCTTTTTCCCTGCATGCCTTAGGACACTTTTCCAAAATTGCGCCTTTCTCTATATTCTCCTATGATTCTTTCCCAATCCAATATGGTGTCCTTCTTCTTTCTGTTGGTCATTTCCTGCATTAGGGTATATAAGAAGTGTGATTCTTGTTCTCCTTGCGCTGCAACACTTCCTTTGGTGGTGATCTTCGCTCCTGTTGTTTTTTCTCCATTTTTGTCTCCTTGCTTGTTCCAGTTTCTTCCAGTATTGTTTTCTTGTTGGAAGACTTACCTTTTTGCTTATTTTTGTTCCAGGGAGTTCCTGCTATAGAGGTTTTTCCCTTTGTTTTTTTTCCTCTGGGACTCCTTCTGGAGGGCCCTCCTTACCTTGGTCAAGGCATAACCCACAAGGATCAAGACCACTCTGCAGTTCTGGTTGGCCAGGGACATAAACGATGAGTAGCCCATGATAGGGCCAGCTGGTGTGTACTAAACCTACTCAGTGTGGTATTCATATCTCTCAGTACCCCTGCAATGGAAGTGGGCATTTTGGGCCTGTCACTGCTGCATGGCTTCCTGGTGGATGTCCCTCTGCAGCTGCTTTATCTCCCCCAACATGGTAAGTACCTGGCCAGTCATACCTTGGGAATGTTGATAAGCTACCAAAACTTGGGAGATGGTGTCCTGGCAGTTGTCTCCGTAGGACCCTCCATCCTCTGGCTCACGGCATCCTCCCATGCACCCTACCCCCACATGCCTGTGCCCCTGGGACAGTTTGCCCACTCCCACTGGTGCCATGTCCATTATTGTCTGAGTTAACGAAAGGAGACTCAGGTGCCGTACTGGGGGGCACAAGATGGTAGGCAATGACCTTGGAACACAGGTTTGGGGGTGAGTGGGTACGTGCAATGTTGAAGCATCAGGGCTATGAGGAGTCAATGTGGGCAGGATAAGGCTCACAGTTGTTGACTGGCCAGGTGTCCCAGGTGGGCCAGCTTTGTCCTCAATGTCCACACATCCAGGGGTGTAGTCCTCATTGAGGGCTTCATCCAGAGGGATAGTGGCAACCGCTGGTGTCCTTTCCATGGTGATATTGCATATGTTTCCTGTAGGAAAGGTAGAACACACAGTTGCTGTAAGTAGTGCAACAAGTGATGTCAAAGTTTGACCACAAGACATGCTATCAGACATGCACACAAGGCCTTTAATTGATCCCCTAACAATGCAGTGACACCTTCTTCCTCATCTGAGTTAGGCTTATATGGGACACAGAGATTTCCAATTGCATGCTACTTGCTACAGGATGATGGAGTATCTTTGTGGGTAGATGACTGTTCATTGACCCACATCCTGTCTGATTGATAACTTGACATTTTGAAGTGATCTCCAAGTTAGGTGTACAGCATCATTTTGCCAACTGACAGCTGCACAATATACTATGGTAACAGAGCTGGCCAAAAGTATAGGTGTCACATTATTACTGGGCCTCTGGATGGGTGTACTCCAGGTACATCCAGCTTCCTATATTGGTGTCCCATCCAGGTGAGTAAGTGACATTGTTTGGGTGTTGATTTAAAAGCCTGTTTAGTAAGGAACACAGCTGTAGTTGTGTGTTGCTTTTTTATAGTACTGGCAGATGCCATAGCCTTGCTGTCCATTCCATGGACTGTACAATAGTGAAGGAGTCCGGGGTTGAATTGATTTAGTTTCACATGAAAGGCATTTTAACTAGTAGTACTTAGTTCTAGTTACCTTAATGGTAGGACAGTGCATTCTGTGAGTTTTAGTGATGTCAGTCCCTGTACGACCCTTGCCATACACAGACAGTGTGCCCCCATGTGAGTTTAGTTGACATGTTGTATATCAGAGAAGGGTATTTGTACATTGAGACACAGGGGTGGTGAGTGGGTTGGCCGTTAAGGTGGCCAAAGGTGATCAGTGAGCATGCAGGACATTGCAGTTTGGTGACAGTTGTTGTATTGTCACTTACCCGACTTCACGCCCCCAGGTATTCCTGCCATACCCTCAGGATGCAGGATGTCTGAGACCAACTGGTGCCTGGTGGCCATAGAATGTACCTTCCCCGTGAGGTCTTTCCACCTCTTCCTGATGTCCTCCCTTGTTTGTGGGTAGCTGCATTTAGAATTGACCCTGTTGACTATTGTTTGCACAGCTCCACTTTCCTGGCTATAGATGTTTGCTGGACCTGTGCTCCAAATAGTAGTGGCTCTACTCTGATGATTTCGTTCGCCATGACCCTCAATTCATCATCTGTGAAATGGGGATGTTTTTGTGGGGACATAGTAATGGTGGACGAGAGGTGAGGATGAATGAAATATATAGGTGAATCAGTGGTGATGAGGTATGAGTGCTGTGATGTAAGTTGTTGACCCGGTGTTGAATGTGTGGGGTAATAATGTATGTGTTGGGTCTCTTGTGCAGGTGTGGGATCAGTGCATTATGATGTGTTTTGGGGTGCCCATTCTATGGTTGTTAGATATTTTTGTGAGGCCTCTATCTCGCGGTGTCTAGCATTCTGGTTACAAAGGATTGTGCAGTGTGAAGGGGTGTGTTTTATAGTGCAGTGTTTAGGTCTGTCGGGTGCGTGGATGTGTGTCAGTGGTGGGGTTATCCAATGTGGTATTGTGTATTACTGTGGTGCCGCCGACCACCGCAGTTCACACTGCCATTGGTGTTCCGCCATTGAAGAACTGCTAACCCAGTTTGTGGGTCGTAATAAAGTCTGAGGATTTTTGTCGAACTGGCGGTGCTGGTGGTGGGACAGCCTCTATCCCACCCTCCAGAGTCCTGGCGGTTTCGGAATTTTGGCTGTTTTTTGGCAGCCTTGGCTGTGTAACTCATAATACGTCGGTCTGTATGACCGCCAACATGGGGTCTTTTGGCGGCCACCACCGTGGCAGTCTTACCATCAGGCCACCAAACTTATAATGAGGCCCTTTGTGAAAATTGAATGCTACCACCAGCGAGACAAAGTTGGCTTTGAAAAACAGAAAGGATAAGGCTGATCCCAAGGCTAATCCACATGAGATGGATTCATTGAAAATGAGGGAGCGACTCGAGCTATCCTTTAAAAGAGAAATTACTGAGTACTGCTGTCAGTTATTGCTACTTTTACCAACATCTCATGGGAAACTCTACCAAAGGCCACAGAAGTTACTTGAGCAAGAGATCACAATCGCATTTTCAATTAGTCTGATTGAAGAGACATGTGTGATCTGGTGAATCTGATGATTTACTGATAATGATTAGTTTGAAAAACTGATTGCCAGGAAAAATGTGGAACTGCATGAGAGTCAGGGTATATTACAGTAAGTTTCACAGTGAAAGAGGTGGCAATTGCATGGTAACGAGATGGTTTGTCAGAGTGTTTAAATTGTTAGATTTTCGAGGCACATAAACATTGTTCACAAATTCATTATGTAGTAAGTGGAAGAGAGCCCAGGTTTGTTATAGTATAAGAATTTGTGGAAGGATGACCTGTGCACTGTCAGCCATGGGCCTGCCCTTATTTCAATAATACCTTTCATATTTTAGATGGGGCTACTAATTGGAAAAACATTATTTTTTCTAGTAGTTACATGTGGCTATATGTGGATTTCACTATGCTTGCTGGGCTTATGCTGCCCACCATTAAGTTCAACCAGTCTTCAATTTGTTTAAATCTTATTGGTTGGGGACCTGCCATGGGTTTCAGACACCAGTCAGATGCAAATGCAATTTGAAGATATGCATCACATTTGGCTGGTGTATGTCACTTCGTTCTTGGTTCTTGCTCCATGCAATGTGGTGTAAGAGCGACACAAACGATAAAACAGATTTTTGAAGCCACGCAGAGCCACTTTGTATGGCTCTGAGAGGCTCCAAAAATCTGGAGTAATGCAATACAGTGCAAATTGTTGCATTGCGTTACTCAGTCCTGGGAGGCATTTCATGGCTGTTGCTTGGTGAAACCTCACCAGTCATTGGTTGCAGCCACAGAAGGGGATGATGAGATGGAAAGGCAAGGAAAGGACCTTCCTGAGTTGCAGCATTTAGCTAAGGGTAATAACTTGACCCCAGCGTGGTTGGAACTCCCTGCCAGAGCAGAGCGGAGTGTGTCCTTTAGAGAGCTTGTGGACAGGAAGGCAGAGAGGGAATTTAGGCTGCAGATGGCCTAACTGAGAATGGAGAAGAAGAAAATGACCATTGAAGCAGAGGAATGGAAACTGATGTACGAGAGGAGCCTCAGAGAACTGGACAGAGGGCTAGGCAAGCAGAGTCCAGCAATATTGGTATAGTGCATATTTCTAAAGGTCTGGTGCCTGACGTTGGTGTGTGGGATGACACTGATAAATGTTTTGATCCTTATGAGGTGGCTTTACAGACACATAAGATCCCTGAGGAGGACTGGAGGGTAGTCTCTCAAAGCATAACTGTTAGACCTGACAGCCTTAGGGTGGTCACCCCTAACTTTTTGCCTGCCTCCCTCTACTTTTTTTACACTGTTTTTGCAGGATTTAGGGCTCTGCACACTTTACCACTGCTAATCAGTGCTGAAGTGCATATGTTCTCTTCCTAAAACATGGTAACATTGGTTAACACCCAATTGGCATATTTGATCTACTTGTAAGTCCCTAGCAAAGGGCACTACATGTGCCCAGGGCCTTTAGATTGAACTGCTGGTGGGCCTGGAGCACTGTTTGTGCCACCCACATAAGTAACCCCTTAACCATTTCTGAAGCCTGCCATTGCAAGGCCTGTGTATGCAGTTTCACTGCCACTTCGACTTGGCATTTAAATGTACTTGTCAAGCCTTAAACTCCCCTTTTCTACATATACGTCACCCCTAAGGTAGACCCTAGGTAACCCAGAGGGCAGGGTGCTGTGTAGGTAAAAGACAGAACATATATCTGTGTGTTTTATATGTCCTGGCAGTGGAAAACCCCAAAATTTCACTGCTGTAAGGCCTGCTACTTTCATAGGCTAACATTAGGGCTACCCTCATAAACTATTTGAGTGGTAGATTCTGATTAGAAAAGGGTAAACAGGTCATATTTAGTATGGCCAGAATGGTAATACAAAATCCTGCTGACTGGTGAGGTTGGATTTAATATTACTATTTCAGAAATGCCACTTTTAGAAATTGAGCATGTCTCTGCACTTAAATTCCTTCTGTGCCTTACAGCCAGTCTCCAATCCACATCTGAGCTGGACTGTTTGACAGCTCCCCTGTGCATTTCACCCAGACAACCACAAACACAGGATGCTCAGTCACACCTGCACACATCTGCATACTGAATAGGTCTTCCTGGGCTGGAAGGATGGAGGGCCTGCCACATTTCAAAGGACAGTGGCCTGTCCTCACACAATGGACTGCCAAACCCCCTACTGGGACCTTGGCACACAGGATTGTACTGAAAGGGGACCTTGTGCACTTCTAAGTGTCCCCCACTTCAAAAGTCATATTTGGGTATATAAACTGGGTCCCCGACCCTACCAACTCAGACACTTCTTGGGACAGACACCCTGCACCAGAACCTGCAACCTGCCAAGAGAAGCTGCCTGGCTGCCCAAGGGACTCACCAGGACTGCTTTGCTGTAAGGGACTGATGCCTTGCTGTTGCCCTGCTGCCTTGCTGGCCTCTGGCTCTATTGAGAAGTGCTCATCAAGGGCTTAGATTGAGCTTGCCTCCTGTTTCCTGAAGTCTCAGGGCCAAAAAGACTTCATCTCTGCAAAGAAACTCCGTGTGCAGCAAAATTTAATGCACAGCCTGCTCAGTGGTGAACATAGATCGACTCAGCGCTAGTGTTGCGACTAGAACTTCGACGCACAGCCCACCAGATTGACTCATTGCCGAGCAGGAACGACGCAGCCTGACTTCCTGCGAGAGGAATCAACGCAACACCAGCCGTGCGATGGAAACTTCCCCGCATCACCCACCAGATCGATGCAGCACCTGTGACTTCGCCCAGCCCACCCAGGATTTCCTTGCATCGTCCCTGGGCGTCAAAATACCCCGCTTCGCAAAGAGGATTCAAGCCTGCTGGCTGGAATCTGACACAAAGCTCTTGGCGTATGGAAAGGAATCAACGCAATGTCTGGGTGTACCCGGAAATCCAATGCACACCCTTTGTTTTCCATGCATCTCCTCCTCTGAGGTCTTCGTGTGTGTAATTTTGACGCAAACCAGGTACTTGTGCTTGCAAGAGGCACCCCACCCTCTACGTGATAAGCTACATTCTGGCACTCTGTGCCCAGATTAAGCACTTTTGGAAAAAGGCCCAAGAGAATCTAGAAAGCAACCAGGAGGTCATGAAACAGTGGTATGACCAGCAGACCACTCTGGTTGAGTTTCAGCCTGGCCAAGAATTCTGGGTTATGGAGCATGTGGAGCCCATGTCCTGCAAGACTACTGGTTTGGGTCCTATGAGATGAAGGAGCGCAAGAGTGAGTTCACCTTTCTGGTGAACCGCAAGACTCCTTGGATCCCTTTAAGGGGTTTGCACGTCAATCGTCCTAAACCCCACTTTGAGAATTCTGAGGTAACTATGCTCCTTGTCATGGATGATAGAAGGAAGGAGGAAAGTGAACCTTACCCTGACCTTCTTTTTTCCAAGGAGTAGAATGGGTCAGTGGACTGTGTCAGCTTCGTTTCTACCCTGACCCTTGAACAGCAGAGAAACTGCTGCTAGTTGTTGGAGTAGTTTGCCTCTCTCTTTTCCCTTATTCCAGGACTCACTACATTGTGAGCCACTGGTGAATGTATGCCTGTAAATAGTAAAATCTGCAGGTTATATGACAAAGTGAGAGTCAACATTAAGGAGGAAGGCTCCAAAACACTGGAGTTAGGGGTATTGAGTCCTGAAACAGTCCTTGATCCAGCCCAGTGTTGATGGTCTTAACACCGCCTCTCCCGGAACCACCCCAGAACCGAGGTTGAATACTGTGGGCTGAATGCTGTCACCAAGACTGATGCACACCCCATCCCCCAAGCTAATGAGCTCATAGATTGGCTAAGAGCTTCTAAGTTTCTCAGTACATTTGACCTAATGTCTGGGTACTGGCAAATTGCCTTGACTGAGGGTGGCCAAAGAGAGGTCTGTGTTTTCTGCCCCGAAGGATACTTTTATTTTTGGTAACCCTGCAGGTTGAAGGGTGCTGCTGCCACCTTCCAGAGATTGGTCAACCAGTTCCTTGCTGGGTTGGAGAACTTCAGTCCTACCTACCTACATGACATTGCAGACTTCAGCTCCATCAGGGAGAACCAATTGAATCACCTCAGGTAAATGAGTCAGGCTCGTCACGGAAGTGACTCAGGTTCTGCAGAGGACAGACCTATCAAGGCCAGTAAGTGCCAAATAGGGCAGGGTTCTGAGGTCTACTTGGGACACCAAGCAGGAGGAGGCATGGTGCAGCCTTTTCAGGCCAAGATACATACGATTATTGCTTGGGAACCCCCAAAGACCCAGATGTAGGTGAGGGCCTTCATATGCTCACTGGGAACTACAGGAGATTCATCAAGGAGTATGGCACCATTGTTGATCCTTTGACAGAGCTGACTTCTCGAAACATCCCAGACATGTGATCTGGACAAAGGCATGCCAGAGCACATTTTACCCCTTAAAGAAGGCCATATGCACAGCACCTGTACGCAGGGACAATGACTTCTTGAGAGAATTCATTATGCAGACAAGTGCCACAGAGCATGGCATTTTCAAAAGCGAGGCACAAGGCTTAACATCTAGGTTTAGAAGTTCTGTATATGAAGCTTGGACAATTGCCTCTGGGAGCCACCTTGCCAGCCAGTAAGGGTAACACGAAGCTGAAATGTGCCCTCTAAGAAAGGAGGAAAAAGCATGAAGCAGAAAAATCCCATGGAATTTACTATCACACGGTAGCACACAGAGAACAGAAGTAAGGCCAAAACAAAAACAGAACAGGAACATCCTGGAGTAGTGCCCCATACCAGGAGGCATTTTTTAGAGTTTTATTTAGAGAAGAATGACCTGGAAGGAAAGCAGGAATCAAGGAATTAATTCCCTACATCTTGGATTGGGAAAACTCAATAGGAATCAATGACAAGGCTGCCATGATGGATTTGATGGATTGGGCTGTGAAAAAAGAAGTTCCACCATCATGATACATCACTTGCTGCCATGACATTCCCTGCACGAAGCATGATGCTCCCCTTAACCTTAAACTCCACTTCCCGAATGCCTCTTTTAGGGCTTGAAAAGCCTTTTTAGCTTCAGGATCTCAGTGAAAGCCTGAGCTCAGGTTTTCCTTCTTTGGTAATTGGGAGCTCTTACAAGAGTAATCCACATAGTTGTGAATAAGCTGCCTATAGAAAATTCGCAAATGCGAGGAAACCTTTTTTTTTTTTAACAGATGAAGGAGTTGGCCAGTTTAGTACTGCCTGAATCTTTTTATGATCCAATGAATGCCCCCTAGGAGAAATAATGAACTCCAGTTATCCATCTCAGATTGTTCAAATAAACATTTCTCTGGTTTGCAAGTCAAGGAATGTTTTTTTTAATGATTGAAGAACATTCTGGGTATGTAGAAGCTGTTCCTTCAAATACCTAGAAAAGATTAAGATATTATCAAGATCAACAATTACATTTAGATTCAATAAGTCTGAAAAAAATCAATCCATGAACTGTTAAAAAAGTAGGGGACATTGCACAAACCAAAGGGCAACATCACAAAACAAAATAAAATAATGGACGGAGTGTTGAAACTTTTCAAACACTCACCCCCGGTCACAGATCTGGGTTTAATCCATCATTATTTTGCTTGCCACATCACCCCAGTTTGGACCCAGCCATATGCAAATCAGTCTTGACCTTGTTCCCCATGGGAACAGTCCAGCCCGAACTGCTAGGCCAAGTTCTCCCTGGACAAGAAACAAGCATCCTGGGACCAGTTTCAGGGTATCACCCATCATCAGCCAGGCTAGATTGAATCCAGTGGTGCAGCGAGCAAGGGACCCACGTCTGGGCATACCCCTGTCACCTAGGACACACAAAGCAACATCACAAAACAAAATAAAATGATGCATGCAGTGTTGAAACTTTTAAACCACTCACCCCCAGTCACAGATCTGGGTTTAATCCATCATTATTTTGCTCGCCACCTCACCCCAGTTTGGACCCAGCCGTATGCAAGTCAGTCTTGACCCTGTTCCCCATGGGAACAGTCCAGCCCGAACTACTAGGCCAAGTCCTCCCTGGACAAGAAACGAGCAGCGTGGAACCGGTTTCAGAGTAGTACCCGTCATCAACCAGGCTAGCTTGAATCCAGTGGCGCAGCGAGCAAGGGACCCATGTCTGGGCATACCCCTGACACTTAGGGCGCACAAAGCAACATCACAAATCAAAATAAAATGATGGACGGAGTGTTGAAACTTTGCAAACACTCACCCCCAGTCACAGATCTGGGTTTAATCCATTCTTATTTTGCTTACCACATCTCCCCAGTTTGGACACAGCCATATGCAAATCAGTCTTGACCCTGTACCCCATTGGAACAGTTCAGCCCAAACTGCTAGGCCAAATCCTCCCTGGACAGAAAAGAAGCATCCTGGTACCGGTTTCAGGGTATCACCCGTCATCAGCCAGGCTAGCTTGAATCCAGTGGAGCAGCGAGCAAGGGACCCACGTCTGGGCATACCCCTGACACTTAGGGCACACAAAGCAACATCACAAAACAACATTTAAAAAAATAAAACCAAAGGGCATCATCCTATATTCAAAACATCCATATAGAGTATGAAATGACGTCTTCCATTCATCCCCAGTACTTTTCTTAGTAAGTTATAGGCCCCTCTGTGATCAAAAGTTGTGTACACTCAGCCTACTCTTACTGATTCCAGGATATCTTTGAACAAAGAAATAGGATACATATCCTTAATCATGATCTTGTTGAGCCCTGTTTAGTCTGTACAAGGTTCTAATTCCTTTACTTTTTTGAACACAAAGAAAAGAGGAGCTCCAGCAGGAGATATAGAGAGAGCAATTAGACCATTAGCCTGATTGTCATCCGAATACTGTTGTAATGCCTTCTTCTCTGATTCAGAAAGCAAGTACATCCTGCCATAAGGTGCTACAGGTACAAAATGATAGTCACAGTACCATCTGCAGTGTTAAGGCAAGGTCTAAGGGCCAGATGTAGGAAACTTCAATTTTGCGACTTGCAAATGGTGAGTCTGACCGAGTCGCAATTTACAACTCGCAAAATTGGATGCAGAAAGGTGTCTCAGACACCTTCTGCGACTTGCTATGGGGTCGCAAAGACGCACCTCATCAATATTCATGAGGTGGGTCGCAGTTTGCGACCCCATAGCGAGTCCCTGCACTCACAGGGATGGTGGCCTGCTGTAGTCAGCAGACCTCCATGTCTGTGACTGCTTTGTAAATAAAGCAGTTTTTTATTTTTATTTTGCAGCCCGTTTTCCTTAAAGGAAAACGAGCTGCAAAATGAAAACTAAACCAAAACCATTTGGTTTCGTTTTTTTCAGAGCAGGCAGTGGTCCATAGGACCACTGCCTGCTCTGAAAAATATTTTTTTCGGCATTCAAAAAGGGGAAGGGGTCCAATGGGGACCCCTTCCCTTTTGCGAATGAGTTACCACCAGTGTGACACTGGTGGTAACTGCGAGTTGGTTTGCGACCGCATTCGCGGTCACAAAGCAACTCTGAATGGCGATGCAGTCGCAAATAGGATGGGAACACCCCTTCCTATTTGCAAGTCGCATCCCCAAATTGCGAGTTGGTACGGACTCGCAATTTGGGGATGAGCATCCCGTTCGGCCTTTTGCATGCCACAAACTGCGTTTTTCGCCGTTTGCGACATGCAAAAGGCTTCGTACATCTGGCCCTTAGTCTTCGCTTCCTCACATACATCGCTAAATGCATGGTACTTTTCAGGAACTGCTGATAAGTTAGCTGCCGCCATCACAGATTTTTCATAAGGTCTTAGAGCTGAGAGATCTTCACTCAATTTAGAGCATAGGCAATTTTTGCAACAATATTCAGTACTGAACAATAACACCCTGGTTGCCCAATTAATGTGAGGGTTGTGCAGGACCAACCATGGAATTCTGAAAATCACTGGATGGTTAGAGAATGTTATTAAATCAAATTCTAAACTTCCTTCATTTTTAAATAACTTCACTTGAAAGTGCTCAGTGCACTGAGTGACAGGACCAGAAAATATAGGTGTTCCATTCAGAGTTTGACCAATCTCTGCACATGCCTTTGCTTGAACTGGAAAGTGGTTCTTGAGAGCCCATTCCTTATCCATGAACATACCAGTAGCTCCAGAATCCCATAAATTAAACACTGAAATTAAGGGGAGCATATTTCCTATTCAGATTGGTAGAAGAATTCATGGAACATGTTCAGGATTTTCCTAGGGTCCAGAAGACATTGTTTAGAAAGTGATGCATCATTCAACACTTCCTTCCTCTCAAGGGATGGGCTTACTCATTTATCAATGGCTTTACAGGCCTAACTGCACACTGGCATAAAAGATGCATACTTTCTCCACAATATAAGCATAATCCCTTTGACTGGTGTCTATGCCTTTCCTCTTCGGCTATCAGACCTTTGGTGATCCCAATTTACACTGGTTCTTCTGCAGTCAACATCTGAGTGGAGCTCTTGGTTTTTCAGAGTGGAGGTATTCTTTGAGTTGAGATAGTGTACTGACTGCAAACTGTCTGTTTATCTTTTCCCCTTTCATTGAGTCAGTGTTCGATATATAAGGCTGACTCTATTGCCTCATTAAAAGAAGTGTATCCAGGAATGTGAATACTTTTATCCTTGATTTTACCCTTCAACCTTCTACGAAACAAGGTTAACAAGGTTCACTCCACCCATGTTGTTTCATCAGACAAATGCTTAAAAGGTGTCATATAGGACAAAACATCCAGAGAGCCTGGTTGAATTTTTAAAAGATCTTCTTCTGCAAAACTATCTAAGTCAGGTCTGTCAAACATGTGCCAGAAGGCTAACATGAATTTGGAATAATCATCCAGACTAAGTTTGACTGCGGTTACCAAATATGTAGCTCAGGCCAAAGCAACTCCTTTTAGACTGCTAAATTAGTTAACCCACTATAATCCTATCTTGGGAGGATTGTGTAGGCCTTAAGAAAGCAAACTGGACAGTCAGAGAGCACAGGAACTCCTTTAAGGTATTGAGGTCTCCATCAACATGCTGACCCCCTCAAGGAACTGATCATAACTCAGAGGGCATATTAGCTAACAAGGCTTGGTGGAATATTGTTTTTTTATTGTGCAAAAGGTCCTATGTAGCTGGCTGTTGTTGTATGGTATCTTGCAAGGCTTGAGCGGGACCAATCTTAACCTGGGTGTGTTGGAGTCACCATCTCTCAAGAGCTGGATGCAAGGGTTGATGTATAGGTTTAAATGTTCTAGATATAAAGCTTGGATGATCACCTCCAGAATCCACCTTGCCAACTAGTAAGGGTAACAAAAAGATGGAATGTGCCATCTAAGGAAACCAGCAGGAGGAAAAAACATGAAGCAGAAAAAACCTTTGGAAACTTACTACACAACAGTAGTACACAGTGCACAGAGAAGTAAGGGCATGAAAAACACAGACCAGGTGCATTGGGACGCCCCAGGAGACACTTTAAAAAGGTTTATATCAGGAGGAATGGCTTGGTAGGAAACTAAGAATTATGAAAGTTATTCACCACATCTTGAGCTGGGAAAACTCCACAGGAATCATTAGAAAGGTGGGCATAATAGAGTGGGCTATTAATAAGAAAGTCCTGATCATCATGGCACATCACTTCCTGACAAGACAGTCACTGCAGGAAGCATAGTGCTCCCAGGAACCTAGTCCCCCTCCCAGAGTTTCTGATTTAAATGAGGACTCAGAGGTACCCTGACCACAGCAGGAAATGAGGAATGTGGGTGCGTTTGAAGGGGGTGTCTGCTCCCGCTGATGGGACACGCTCGATGGGCATTCCCAACTCTTTGATGGTGGCATGTGCCATGATTGCTTCCAACAATATTGATCATACAACCAAATGAAAAAGGTCTAGATCAAGCTGTAGCCTTCATCAGTAGGAGGTTATTTCTCAGGGAAAAGAGGTAGAGTGCAATGGAAAGGGAAGCCTCTGTAGCAATCTGGGCACTGGATAAGTTGAGACCATACCTGTTTTCTGCTCACTTTTGGGTTCAGACCCCTCAGATGACTAATGCAGATGAGGAATGAAAATATCAAACTGTTGATGTGGTCCATCTTCATAGAGGGAATGGTCTTTAGGGTGGAACACCACCTTGGAAGAGACCACACAGATGGTCTCTCCACGGGGGTTTGATAGTTCTCCCCACTTTCAGCTGGGGAGGACATATGATAGACTTGGCATACTTATCACGTTTATTTCCTTCACCTTTTGGCTTTAACCCGTCTGTTTTGTTGTTTTTGTTTTTGCTCTTTTGAGGACTCTGCACACTTTACCACTGCTAACAATTTCTAAAGTGCGTGTGCTCTCTCTTTGAAACATGTACAATTAGCATATACACAAATGGCATATTTAATTTACTTGTAACCCCCTAGAAAAGTGACATTACTTGTAAACAGGGCCTGTAAATGAAGTGCTACTAGTAGGCAGGCTGCTCTAATTATGTCAGCCGTTTAAGTTGCACTTTAAACATGTATCATGTCTGCCATTACAGCCTGTGTGTGCAGTTTTAAACTGCCATTTCAGCCTGTCAAAACAAACGATTTTGCCAGGCCCAAACATTCCTTTTTAATGTATGCAAGTCACCCCTATGGTATCCCTGGACAGCCCAGAGGGTAGTGTACAGTGTATTTGTAAAGTAAGGCATGTACTTTTAGGTATAACATGTCCCGGTGATGAACAACTCTCAATTTCATTTTTCACTACTGCAAGGCCTACCTCTCCCACAGGATAACCCTGGAGTCACATTACTACATTTAATAAGTGATAATTTGCAAAAGGGGATCAGGTATTCTATTCATGTTTGGTGTCTTTAGAATTTTAAAGAGAAATCTTTTCTCACAGTGAAGTCATATTTTACATTTTAGTTCCAAAAATGTCACTTTTAGAAAGGTGACATTTTCCTGCCTTAGCCATTTAGTGCCTGTGTCCATCTCTTGGTCACATGACTGGGTGTAGCTGACAACTGGGCTTAATGCACTCTTCCAAGACAGCCACATACAATAGAGCTTAGGTGTGCCTAGATGGGCCAGCCCTAGGAGGGTGGAGCTGGGCACAGCCCCACTTATACTTCAGTAGGCTTTGCCCTGCCTCCACACAAAGAGCTGAATACCCCCTGTAGTTAGACTGGAGCCAGGACAGGGAAGGCAGGAAGCCTGTGGACTTAAAATAGAAACCGTTAGAGGTGTCTTTCACTTCAAAGGAATTTCAATATGTAATAACTAAAAGGCATTGAAGCATGAACCATACCATGTGGCTGAATTGCTTTACTGAGCTGGAGACTTTGGTGAAATAAAAATATTTGGAGACTGCTATCCTAAGTGCACTTGTTTGGAAATTTGGATTACCTGGTGGGATTTGTGGACCCCGGGTTCCATGCCCGGTAGAACGCGACACCCGTAAAGGGTGTATATATATATATATATATATATATATATATATCCTTTCCTTTAGGGGTGTCGCTCTCTCTCTCTCTTTCTCTCTTTCTCTCTCTCTCTCTCTCTATATATATATATATATATATATATATATATATATATATGTTCCATATATATAGAATGAGAGAGCGAGAGAGAGATATATATATATATTCTGCTTTCACCTTCCACCGCTCCACTATTGCTCAACAAAGTTGGGGGTATACAGCGGCTTGATGAATTGGACTGCACAGCCAGGTCAGCTGGTGATAACATGTATTTTATTACTTTAAACTACAATCATTCCAAATGCCAACAGTGTGAGTCTGGCAACGCTTTTTGTCTGGAGCCTTCAACTGGCCATAGAATCAACACAGTGCAGAGTGTTTTTAATGGGACAACCCCCGCCTACAATAAAAATATTTAGACTTCTAACATTCATTTTGCAAAAAAGCCTTTCCCAAGACATCCACCATTTCTTCTTGCACCAGACTCTGGAGAACAACATTTCTAATATCAAGCTGATTATGGATTGACTTCTTAATAATCACTGTATCACAAACCATGGTAAAGTATCAATTTCACAAGGCCTTTCAAACATAAGTGCAAAGTAGTTTTTCTTCTTCACTTACAACAGATCATCAAGATCCATTTTCACCAGTATTGTATATGTTAAAACCGTTACACTTTCACATTTCAATGTTGTGCTACAAAAGTGATTATGGCACTTCCTATACAGTCATCTAATAGGGTATTCTAGAAAGGGAGCAACATATCTCACTGGAATATACCTTTACTGAACACATTACTGGATTTGAAATTGACATATGTATGATACATAAAAAGTGCTCTCACTTGGGTATGACTATACTTATTGTATTACAGGATTGAACGTGACATGCATAAACAGTGCATAGTTAGAATATAATGTGCAAAATGCAATTTTAAAGTGTCACATGCATGACAATGATAAAAACTTATTTGCAATACATCCTATGCACAAGCCACGAATTTACCAATCCTTGTCCAATTTTTTGGACATTCATAAGTGGCCATATTCCCTAGTGATTTTGTATTTCATCTCAGATTCCAATTTTCCCTATGGCTCCTGTTACAAACTATTACTGATGATTCATCTTATAAAGTACTATGAAAACAAATCAATGCACACCTTTACAAAACGGTAGAGCATATACTGTCTCGCATATTCATATCTGATATTGTTGCTCTGATGCTTAATCATTTTAAAGCTTCTTTTTTTATTTTTATATTTTTTTTTGGAAAGGAATCATACAACAAATATATTCTTACATCACTTTACACTGAATTAATGAAATTCTGACCAAAAAGAGAAAAACGTCAGGAGAAAAGTACCACCTACCTAAAAAATGGGAAGCACAACAGCCCGACTAATCCAGACGGGGAGAAATTTCCAAATGTTTAAATTAAATTGGGGGAGGGTAGTCTGGTTTTAATTTGAACATTAATCATTATGAGCCAGAATCCAGTCCTGAAATGGCCCCCATATTACCTTCCCTTTACTCCTAGCATGTTTCCCCTTGCGTTCATATAATGCCATCTCCAAATGATATACAGACAGCAATCTAGCCAACCATTGTTGCCAAGACGGAGGTCGTACATTCAACCATGCACATGATATACATATTCGATACACTGCCATATCCACAAAGATAAATGCTCTATGTGGCCTGATTCTCCAGTGACCCCTAAGACCATGATCTCGGGGGTAAGAGCTAGATCATATCCCAAAACCTCTTTCAAGACAGAATGAATACCCTCCCTCAAAGCCAATAGTTCCCCAAATGTAGCCATCATGTTTACAATGTCTATTCCATACATCCCACATCTTGGACAGTTTGTTCGTGACAAACTCCCCCATTTGACAGGATGAGCTGGAGTATGATACAGGTCAAACATGGTCTTATAATGTTGCGCTTGCAGGGAAGAGGAGAGTTGGGTAGTGTATCCCAGCTCTAGTGACCTCATAAAGTTATTACTCCCGTCCACTAGCTTCTCCCTCCACCTCTCCTTATTCTTCTCTAAATCGTCAGGCTGTTCCGCCAGCAATAATGGGTGAATCGACCTGATTGCTATATTGGGTTTGGCCAGGATGTCATTCAACAATTGATTACTTCTAAATCCCTGCACACCCCCTGTTTTCCTTGCGAGAAAATCACATATCTGTAGGTATTTGAAGAAGTCCCTTCGCTCTAAACCATACTGCTCCTGTAGATCCCCGAACGCCTTGACCCCAAAATTATCGAAAAGATTCCCTAACCTCACTATACCTAAAGAGGCCCAACTTGCCATACATCTATCCTTAAATATTTCGGGGAGCAATGGATTCTTCTCAATCATGGTGTAATAATTATATCTACCAAGTCCTTTTTTTTTATACAATGATCACCAACACTTATAGGCCGCTTCCAATACCTTATATCGAGTTTTCTTATAATATCCAGGCTCATGAAATGTTACCAGACACCCATTGGCTGCTGCTCCTATCTGCAACTCGTATATATTAGGGCAATCCTCTTCCGCGGTCCCTTCTTTCTTAGGACCCCATAATGGGCGCATATACTGAAAAGCTGCTGCCATTTGGTATCATTTTATATTCGGTAAGGACCACCCCCCCCTTTCTCGAGGGAGAGACATAAATTTACTTGCTCTTCTACACTTACCATATGCCCAGATAAATCTCATAACCACTCTATCTATCTCCTTGAATCTAAGGTTAGTAAAGCTCAACGGTACAGCGCAAAACAAATACAGCAGCTTAGGGAGGAAAATCATTTTCACCATATTACACCTCCCCATAATAGTCAGATGTAGATTATTCCATCTGCACATATCTTTTCTGGCTTTCACAAGTATGGGATCCAAATTCAAATTAACAATTTCTCATAGTTTTGGTGTAATATTTATACCTAGATATACTGCGTGATCCACCCTCCGAATATCCTGGGTGTTTGTATATTGATTAGCCAGTAGCTGCGTTTTAGCTCTATTTAACAGGTATCCAGAAAATATTCTGAATTTCATCGTCACCTCTTCAACCTCTCTCAATGCCAAATCAGGGGTGGGCGTTAATATAGCTATGTCGTCTGCGTATGCTAGGACTTTTGTATCCCATCCCTGCCTGTGTATCGGTGGAATCTTGCTATTTTCTTCCAACTGTCTAAGCAAGGGTTTTATATATAAAGCAAACAGGAGGGGAAAACATGGGCATCCCTGCCTAGTACCTCTCCTGACCTGAATACTCTTGGATTGTCTTCCCATTAATTGTATTTTCACTGCCGGTGATCTATATAGAGCCCTTACTGCTACAATAAATTTCTTCCCTAACCCATAATACTCCATTACATACCACAGGTAATTCCAGTTCACCCGGTCAAATGCCTTCTCTGCATCTAATAATGCGACTGCCATAGGTTCCTCTGCTACTTCCGTAGCATCAAAGAGTGCGAGAACTCTCTGAATATGATCGGTAGTATCCCTTCCCGGGACAAACCCATGCTGCCTAGGGGAGGCTAGCTTCCTAATTCCAGGGATAATCGAGCGGCCAATATCTTTGAATATATTTTAGCATCGCTGTTAATTAATGTGATCGGCCGGTATGAGGCCGGGTTTAATGGGGGTTTCCCTTTCTTCAAGAACATGACTATGTTGGCCATATCCCATGATGGGGGGGTTTCCCCTCCATTCTGTATCTGAATAAATAGCTCTACCATTACCAGGAGTAATAATACTTTAAAAGTTGTATAGAATTCTAAGGGGATCAAGTCAGGGCCCGTGGCTTTTCCGGTGGCAAGATCACTCATTGCCTTATCGATTTCCGAGATATCTATCTGTTCTCCCATGTATAGATTATCACTCTCGCCTTCTGCCTGATGAAATTTAATTTATTAGTCCGATCTAATATTGCCACCCCTTTAGTTCTAGCCTCTTGTTCTGACCGAGCGATCACTTTCATACCAAGTGAACCAAGAATTCCAGAATTTTTATATTCCACATGTGTCTCCTGTAGGCAATAAATATCTGCCTTAAAGGTTTTTAGTTCTTCAACCACTCTCCTTCTTTTACGAGGGTCATTTAGTCCGCATATATTGATTGAGGCAATTCGAAGTCTAACCATTTGCTATTTTTGTTTCATTTCTTTTCTCTTTCTGCCCCCCCCAGATCTTCGTATCTAGCTGCACATTCTCTTGAATTCTCTTCTCTCCTTGTTCCCCCTTTCCTATTTTTTTCCATTTCTCTTACTTCCCTTGGCCCTTTCCTTTCCATTTTGTTCCCTCGTTTTTCTATCCCTCCCCCCATCCCTCTCCTCCTCCCCGGTCCCCTCCCCCTCCGCCCCAGACCAGTCTCCTCCATCCCCCTCCCAAGCTCCCTTCCTCCCTCCCCGGGACTGGCCCCCCACCCTGTTGAGCAATCAGACCACCAATGGCCTGAATATTGGTGTTGTGTATGTGTGGGCCTACCCACCCACCAGTCTCCTAAGCACTTTTGCCTTCCATGTGTCTCTACGCTCTATTGCTTGACCTCCATCAAATATTCTTTTGCTTTAACTTCTGAAGTGAATACTTTTACTTTTCCATTCATTACTGTTTTAAGTCGAGCAGGGGCCAACAGATATGCCTCCCCTCCTTTGTCTAAGAATGGCTTAATGAGCTGTCGAAGCCACCATCTCCGCACGACAGTGGCATGACAGAAATCAGGGCTAGTAAAGAAAGTGACCCCATCCATAGTATGTGGGGTATTAGGACGAGCTTTATCAGATATCTCCTGTCATAGTAAGTAATTCCCAAAATAAACTAAGATAGCTCTAGGGTATTTAGAATCTGCCCGTTGGCCCCCCTCCCGCCAAGTTGTCGGAAACCTGTGGACCCGCTGCAGCTCGTTCTCCCAATCCCAATTACCCAGTTCCGGAAAAGCCCCACGCAAGAGGTTGACCATATAAATCCGTATATTACTTCCCTCTGGCCCTTCCGGTATACCCAGAAATCGAAGATTGTTCCTTCTCTGTCTATTCTCAAAATCTTCCATTTTCCACATTAAATCTGTCAATTGTTCATCTCTCGTAGCGCTCTGCTCTTTAAGAGTATCGACATCCTCCTCAACTGCCACTATCCTTTCTTCCATTGAGCATAGCTTGGCTTCGATTTCTGTACACAATTTTGCAACCTTACAGACCGTCCCCTGCAATCTCTTTGTAGCAATCCTTGCACGCCGGCTTTCGATCCTAGTCTCTGTTTGCAGCTCTTTAATTGAACTATATATTGACTACAGGATCCCTGCCTCGGTGCCCATCGCAGACGAATTGCCAGCAAGAGCTCCTACGTCTGTTTCCATTTTACCATTAACTGAGCCCTGGTTACTTATGGTGGGAGTATCTGCTAGTCCTATACCGGAATAGTCCCACTTTAAGTCCTACCACCCATAGATGTCGAGTTTTCAAAACCCTCCTGAGAACCAGGCTGTGTTTTTACGGGTTTCCGCTGTCAGCGCAGCTGCCGCACTGTAGGTTCGTTGTTTGATGATTCATTGCCAGCCTCAGATGTCTCGCTATCTTCAGACTCACTAAAGCTGTGATTGACGCTGCTAAGATCAGACTCTTCTGTCAAAGAGTAAAATTTATCACTACTATCTTTGCCCCAATCCACAAGTTGGGGGTCTTTTCCAGTTATTTTACCCCATCTTTTAGGGCTTCCTAGAGGCTTATGTAGGTCCCCCCTTTCCGCTGCAGGTCCTGATTTACTTGCACTTCCTTCCTTACTCTGATGCTCCGGCTGCTCAATTTGATCAGATTGCTGTGTTTGGGGCTGCTTGCTCCCAGGGGGGCCGAGCTCCTTCTCTCTTGTCTCCCTATTACTATCTTCGATCTCTGACAAGTTATTAGTGCCTTGTATAGGTTTAATAAAGGATTCATTATTTTCAATACACATTTCTTGCTGCTGGTACTTGGGAGAGTAAGTTCTTTCCCTAGCGTATTGCTTTCCGAGGGGGGGTTATATGTACAGAGAAGCTATCTTGCGCCCCACCTGCAAGAAAAGTCGTAATAGTAGATTGACTTTTGCCTTTCCCCTTGATTTCCAGCGGGGGAGTAATACTGTTGCTCATTTTAGCATCTTTCACCAATCCCAGCGTATTTTTCCCAACTGCTTTGCCTGCTATTGACGTCAGGCGTTTATTTACTACTGCTGGTTCTCCTTTATCTCTACCGACACGTGTCGTCTTGACTCCATCAGTCTTGCCTCCAGGATTCCAAGTAGCTTTGGGTGCCATATTTGTTTTTAATGCATGAGATAACAGCCTAATAAGTCTTATTACTCCAGCTGCTGCCGTTAGCACATCAGATATTGTTCGTTTAATCCCACTCCTCAAAGGCCGTGAGGGAGTATATAGGTGCCAAGATGGATTGACTTGTACGCCAATCAGCATTAGAGCCCCCAAATCTTTTGGTTCTCCTTTTATACCCCCTTTTTTTTAATGTATTTATTTTATTTTTTAATAACCCCCCCTCCTCTTTTTCCCAGCCGTGAACAAGGGCAATATCAAATAATATCAGGTAGTATCAGACGATATAAACTATATCAAACTGTTGTTCTCCACACCTTTACCTAAATAGTCTGTATTAGAAATGGGGGTTTTGTTGATAGTCGAAAAACAAATCCCTTGATATCTGTATCAATGCTGAAGAAATTTTTAACAAATACTCTCCGCCTAATTGATACTTCTTTTTTTTTAAAGTAGGGAGCAAGTTGGTTGCAATGCACATTGTCAGAAAACTTTAATTTGCCCTCCTCACAGTACCTGATTGCTGCAGATTTCCACGAGTAATCAGCTTGGGAGTCAGAAAGATAGCCCAGGCTCCTCACACCTTCTTCTCCTCTGGGTGAAGGAATGGCCAAAATACACCCCTTTCAGTGAATCCCGGTGCCTCTACTCCAGCCTCACAGCACAGCCACAAGTCCAAAACCTCCTGGGGCTCCAGCGCGCGTTTGCTGGCTCCAAATTATTTCTCCCAAATTTGCCACGCGGCGCTCGGCGTCCTCTACCAGAGCGCCGCAGCCGCCTCGTCTCTCTCTCTGCAGGTGGCGACGACCGGGCAGCCGAGGGGGACTCCCGCCCCCTCGTTCCCCTTAGACGGTGTGGAGGCGATCCTTGTTGCGACCGCTCAACAGCGGACACAGTGGCAGCTGCGCGCTTGGTTCCTGGTGGGTGGGGCTTGCGAGCTTCGCTGTTACGCCATGTTGCGTCATTTTAAACCTTCTCTGTGTAAACATCTTATGTATCCCTCACTGAGATGTAAATTGCTTGGTACAGTGCATGTTCAAACTACATATACATAACTATGTTGATGTTCAAAAAGGGATATTGCAAGGAACCCAGTACCCTCACCCAGTAAAGTACTGTAAACACAGAACAATGCACACTTGTGAGATCAAGAAGAGCATGTGCTGTTTTGCATATTTATGTCTGTTGCCCTTATTCCAATACTCAACCATTTTCAAGCTGACCTACAAAAAACATCCTGAATCTCTCTCACTGAGATGTAAAAGTGCTTGGCATAGTGCAGATATATAGATATGTACAGATAATAGCGCAGGACTGGGGGGGGGGAGCCTCAAGCAGCCCATGGTCCTAGCTGGCAACTGACTCCTGTGGGAGCCAGCATTGCTCCCGCAAGCATGGAGCTGCTTGAAATAGCAGTTCCTTGCTTGCAGGAGCAATATTTTTCTCTGTTTCCCTGCATGCATATTTGCTTGAAGGGAAACAAATAAAAACTTAGCTTTCTGCAAGCAGGAGCTGTTTGACATCTCCCGCTTGCAGAAAGACGAGTTTGTTTGCTTTTCCTTGGTGGGAGCAGACAGCTCCCACCAAGCAAAAGCATCACCAAGCTAAAGAAAACAGCTATGTCCTGGGGGTGGGCACCCAGGAACATAACTGTAGCAGGGCCTGGGGGGTGGCTGTTTCTAGGGTCTTCATGGGCTTTTCAAGGGATCCACGCAGCCCCCCTCCAATGTGAAGTACCCCCAGGGAGATGGTGGTCCCCCGGGCAGGGGGTACGTGATGGAACCCCTTTCTTCTTTAAATTGAGTCCTGGGCAGATGGTGGCCCCTGGTGTTTGTGGGGGAGCCGTGCGGCCCCCTTCAATTAACATGTTAAGCCCCTGGGAGGTGGCTTTCCCCAGGGCTGCAGGCGGACCCCAGCATCAGAGATAAGGGGTCAGGGGCCAGGGTGTCCCTACTCTGGCTCCTTTTCTTAATTTTCACTTTTTATGTGGGACTCAGCTTTTAAGATGGCTACCAACACTTCCTGGTTGAAGTGTTGACAGCCAATCAGATCTCTGGATTTCCGAGCACAAGCTTGTTATTATATGCGAAGCCGTTGGGTAGGATGCGCAGCCCTCAATATACACATTTGGATTTCCTTTAATTTCACAACAACCACTGAATGGATTTACACCAAATAACAAAAAGTGCAATCTGTTACCGAAAGCTACCTTTCTGCCAGACTTGGTGTAAGTTGGTCCAGCAATTCGGGGTGTAGTCTTGTTCAAAACTGCTATAGGAATTAACATGGGAAATACACTTCTTTTTTACCCCTCCCTTTTCTCAACCCCTGCATCACAAATCACTCCAAAACTTCCCATATGCAACAAGTATCACCTGCGCACTTTTTTTTGGAAATCTTTGTGACGATTCATCAAACAGTGCCAAAAATATAGGCAAGTCAAAAAAGGCTTTTTCCTAAGGAAACATGGACCTAACTATAACTACCTACTGACAAACGCCAGTTGGTAATATATAAGTATACCTATTTTCTATCTCTCTCTCTCTCTCTCGCTCGTATTTCCTGGCTTCCACCTGACTAGTGGAAAGAAACAAAATAATCAACTCCATATACATGAAGAGCCATGCAGTCCAAAATACTACAGATTTAATATATATGAACTTTATTTATCATGTATTTTTACATCACAACAGAACTCAAAATTTCTTTTAAATTTAAAATAAAATAATGTGTTAATCAAAAATTAAATGACAACATTTCAAAAATGAAAAATTTCATTTCAACAACTGCACCCCATAGAAAATCTGTCAACAACCCTAGTGAATATTTGTATACCAAATTAATTGCCTGGGGTGCTACAGTACACAGTAACGTGCTGGTGTGAAAAAAGTCTGTACTTCCTGTGCACTTCAACAAAATATACATAACACCTTAAAGATGCTTCAACTGGAAATCGATACGTTGGTGGACTGCACCACACATTACAAAAATTAGAACACAAATAAATCAAAAGTGATTGAAACACAATAAATCAGAACCCAAGTGGAGGGTTACTCAATCAGGTGGAACTCAGTACTTTTAGCATAAGCCTATAAAACATCAATACCTGAGGAACTACATCTTATATATGTCCGGCAAAGTAAACAAATGATCAAAACTGCATTACAAATGAACAAACAGGCCTTTATCAATATTGAGTCTCCCCAGAGCTTTAGCATCCAACATAATAATATACCAGTACTCTAACCTCCTGAGTTGTCACTCTCCCACCACTTCAAAATGTCTTTTTTCTGCTGTTTTTCAAGTTGTTCAAACAGTATGTGACACCGCTGGGGCACACCCCTTGTGTTCGTGCACTTGCTGAATCAGCGTCCGGTTAAAAATTATCCTTAAACATCCACTCCATGTCACTCTCCCTGTCTTTAAGAGACTGTGCCGCAATATATATCTATATCTATATCTATATCTATATCTATATATAGATATATATATATAAATATCAGTGATACGTCTGTACCTTTTCTGGATTTAATGGTGTATGTATAGGACAATAGGTTACATACCAATCTTTTATAGCAGTGCAACAGCCAGTAATTCTCTATTACATACCAAAAGCCAGCACCCACAGTGTTTGACTAGAAGTATACTGTATGGTGAGTTATTGTGCATTAAGCGCAACTGTGCATCACCTGCAGAATATTTCAAAGATGAGAATGAAGCCCTGATTAGCTTTCAATAAAAGGGTTAACAGAGGAAACTGTTGAAACAGGGAGTGGAGCAGGTATATACAATTGAGAGAAAACAACTGCTGTCACAGCGAATTGATGGCAGAGGAGAGAATGAGGATGTTGTCAGGCTAATTATGTATTTCTCAACAGACTCTAAGCTTTTACTTAAAATTCTTAGAGGGAATCGGAAAATTTTGAAGACTGACCAGGTGATAGGTCCCAGCCTACCTTCAGCCCCACAAGTCATATATAAATGTATTACTTCACTGAAGGATTTGCTAGTACATAGTCACTGCAGAGACATTGGTCTCGAGAAATCATTTGTTGCACAATTTTACCCCTGAACGCACTGCAAAGTGTGTAAATCTACCTTTAAGAATGAAGGAATGTGAAATACCGTGGAAACGAGGAACGAAAAATCAAAAACAAATGATTGAATTATAATTCCGACTTTGTATTGTATTGCCTTATTTGACCATGTAAGAAAAAGTATATAGGAAGTATGGTGCATGTTGCCAAAAAAAGAATCCTAGAGCACATGCGTGCTATTAAAAATCATGACACATTATACCCAGTGGCCAGACACTTTTACAATGTCCACAACAGTGTGGTACATTTTTTCTGTTTTGACCAGGTCCCAAAGGATAAGAGGGAAGGTGAAAGGATCCATTATCTAAGACACTGGGAGTCACAATACATAATTGAATTGTAGATCATGACCCCTTGGGGTCTTAATAGCGATGAGGAACTCACATACTCGGAAGATTATATCTAAATGGTTCCCTGTTCCCTGATTAGAGATAGAGAGGTCACCTGGATACTGAGAAAACTATCAAAGGTGATAATAACATACCCATTCATGCTTCAATTTTGACTTCCCACTCGTAACAATGAGCATATATTCCTAAACTTCATTTCTGTGATGATACATGAATTTAATTTCCTATGGGTAACCTTCTCTAGGCACATAGGTCCTCATTACAACCCTGGCGGACGGGGGAGAAGTGGCAGGAAAACCACCAACAGGCCGGTGGAAAAAAAAAATTGAATTATGACCATGGCGGTTACCGCCATGGTCATCCGCCACTTCTCTACTCCGACCGCCAGGGCGGTGACGACCGCTGGGCTGGAGACTTTGTCTCCAGCTCAGCGGCCGTCACCAGACCACAGGCGGTATCACGACCCTGCATACCGCCATGGATTTCGGGTGGTTTGGAACCGCCATGAAATCCATGGTGGTAGGCACTATCAGTGCCAGGGAATTCCTTCCCTGGCACTGATAGGGGCCTCCCCATCCCCCTCCCCACTACCGAGTCCTCCCCCATTCCCCCTACCTCCCTGCTACCCCCCAAAGGTGGCAGGACCCCTCTCCCCACCCATACCCCCAACATGCACATACAGACCCTCCCCACCCCTACCCCCAACATACACAAACACACCCCCCTACACGCACACATACACTGCAACAACACATACCCGTACACATACAAACAGACATGCACACAGACCGACCCGCACACATTTCCCATACACACAACACACCCCTGCATGCATACACGCACTCACACACCCCCTCTACATACTCACACCGCCATGCACGCACACAACACACAACACCCCCCCACCCACCTCCCCTAACGGATGATCAACTTACCTTGTCCGCTGATCCTCCGGGAGGGACGGGATCCATGGAGACTGCTCCACCGCCAGCTCCCCGTCACCAGAACACCACCACACCGAATCATGGGATGTGATTCGGTGGGCGGTGTTCTGATGACGGGCGTGGAGGTGGAGCAACCACCACTTCCCCGCCGACTGCCAGTATGGCTGCTGGCAGCTCTCTGTCCGAAAAAGGACAGAGGGCTGCCATCTGTCATAACCCCTTCTGTGCCCAGGATGTAACGGTTACGTCCTGAGGCACAGTGCTCCTGTGCCCAGGACGTTCCCATTACGTCCTGGGCACAGAGCCCAGAGGGAGTGCTAGCGTTCCCTCTGTGGGGTTTCTCCCCCCCCCCCAAGGCAGGTATGGAAGGGGAAACCCTTCCCCTTCCACCCCGACCCCTCCACACCCCGTGACATCAGCGCGCGATCGCGTGCTGACTATCACAGAGGCATCCTCCCATTGTGCTGGAAGCTCAGCTTCCAGCGCGATCGGAAGAGAAATGCTCAACATTTCTCTTCCGATCACGTGGAGGAGGCCTGAGATGCTTCAAAGGGAAAGAAAGGAATTTCCTTCCCTTTGAAGTCTCTCTGAGCATTTTAGCAGCCGGATTGCAAGCAATCCGGCTGCTAAAACGCCCACTAGACACCAGGGATTTATTTTTGTAAATTGGCATGAGGGAGCGACCCCTTGGGCAAAGGGCCGCTCCCAGGGGGGGGCATTTTTTTTTAACACCTTTTCTGCCCCCCCTGGGGGGCAGAAACCTCTAGGCACCAGGGATCTTTTTTTTTTTTTTTGGTTTTGTTTTTGATTTAGTTTTTTTAGAGGTGGGGATCGAACCCTTTGGCAATGGTCGCTCCCCTATGGGGCAAATTATATTTAGGTCATTTCTGCCCCCCTTGGAGGCAGATTGGCCTATTTTTATGAGGCCAATCTGCCCCCAAGGGGGACAGAAACCACTAGACACCAGGGAGTTTTTTGGGGGGGGAATTTCATGCAAGGAGCGCGACCACTTAGACCAGGGTCATTCCCCTCGGGGGCAAATTTATTTTAGGCCATGTCTGCCCCCCTGGGGGGAAGATCAGCCTATTTTAATTAGGCCGATCTGCCCCCAAGGGGGGCAGAAACCACTAGGCACTGGGATATTTTTTTGTTTGTTGTTGTTTTACAGATGGGGAGCGACTCCTTCGGCAAGGGTTGCTCCCCTGGAGGGGCAAATTGTATTTAGGCCATTTCTGCCCCCTTTGGGGGAAGATCGGCTGATTTTAGGTCAATCTGCCCACAAGGGGGGCAGAAACTACTGGGCACCAGGGATCTTTTTTTGGCGCCAATGTCACTCAAGGGGAGCGACCCCGTAGGCAAGGGTCGCTCCCTGGGGGGGTAAATTTATTTTAGGTAATTTCTGCCCCTGTTGTGGGCAGATTGGCCTATTGTTATTAGGCCGATTTGCCCCCGGGGGGTCAGAAACCTCTAGGCGCCAGGGCTAATTTTTTTTTGTGTTTTTTTTTGTTTGCTTGTTTTTTTAGAGACGGGGCGCGACCCATTAGGCAAGGGGGGCAGAAACAACTAGGCACCGGGGATCTTTTTTTTTGCGCCAATGTCACGCAATGGGAGCGACCCCATAGGCAAGGGTTCGCTTACCGGAGGGGTTGGGGGGGCAATTTGTTTTTAGGCCATTTCTGCCCCCCAGGGGCAGATCGGCCTATTGTTATTAGGCCGATCTGCCCACGGAGGGGCAGAAACCTCTAGGCGCCAGGGCTAATTTTATTTTGTGTCTTTTTTTTTAGTTTTTTTTTTTTTTAGAGATGGGGAGTGACCCATTAGGCAAGGGTCGCTCCCCTGGGGGGCAAATTGTATTTAGACCATTTCTGCCCCCCTTGGGGGCAGATCAGCCGATTTTAGGTCATAAAGAACTAGGCACGGTGGATTTTTTTTTTGCACCAATTTCACACAAGGGGAGAGACCCCGTAGACAAGGGTCACTCCCCGGGGGGGACTGGGGGGGCGGGGAGCAAATTTATTTTAGGCCATTTCTGCCCCCCTGGGGGCAGATCGGCCTATTGTTATTAGGCCGATCTGCCCCCACGGGATGCAGAAACCTCTAGGCGCCAGGGCTAATTTTTTTTTCACTCCCCGGGGGGGGACTGGGGGGGCGGGGAGCAAATTTATTTTAGGCCATTTCTGCCCCCCTGGGGGCAGATCGGCCTATTGTTATTAGGCCGATCTGCCCCCACGGGATGCAGAAACCTCTAGGCGCCAGGGCTAATTTTTTTTTGTGTTTTTATTTTGGGTTTGTTTCAGGCAAGGGTCGCTCCCCTGGGGGGCACATTGTGTTCAGACCATTTCTGCCCCCTTTGAAGGCAGATAGGATGATTTTAGGTCAATCTGCCCCCAAGGGGGGCAGAAACAACTAGGCGGCTGGGATTTTTTTTTGTGCCAATGTCACGCAAGGGGAGCGACCCCGTAGGCAAGGGTTGCTCCCCAGGGTGGTTGGGGGGCAAATATATTTTAGGCCGTTTCTGCCCCCCCGGGGGCAGATCAGCCTATTGTTATTAGGCCCATCTGCCCCCGGGGGGGGCAGAAACCTCTAGGCGCATGGCAATTTTTTTTGTGTTTTTTTTTTTGTTTTGTTATTTTAGAGATGGGGAGCGACCCATTAGGCAAGGGTTGCTCCCCTGGGGGGCAAATTGTATTTCGACCATTTCTGCCCCCCCTTGGGGGCAGATCGGCCGATCTTTGTTAGGCCAATCTGCCCCCATAGGGACAGAAACCTCTAGGCGCCAGGGCAAATTTTTTTTTGTGTTTTTTTTTTGTTTGCTTGTTTTTTTAGAGACGGGTCGCGACCCATTAGGCAAGGGATTTTAGGTCAATCTGCCCCCAAGGGGGGCAGAAACAACTAGGCACCGGGAATCTTTTTTTTTGCGCCAATGTCACGCAAGGGGAGCGACCCCATAGGCAAGGGTCGCTACCCAGGGGAGTTGGGGGGGGCAATTTTTTCTTAGGCCATTTCTGCCCCCGGAGGGACAGAAACCTCTAGGCGCCAGAGCTAATTTTATTTTGTGTTTTTTTTTGTTTGTTTTTTTAGAGATGGGGAGGCGACCCATTAGGCAAGGGTCACTCCCCTGGGGGGCAAATTGTATTTAGACCATTTCTGCACCCCTTGGGGGCAGATCAGCCGATTTTAGGTCAGAAAGAACTAGGCACCGGGGATTTTTTTTTTTGCACCAATTTCATTCAAGGGGAGTGACCCCGTAGGCAAGGGTCACTCCCCGGGGGGTGCTGGGGGGGCGGGGAGCAAAATTATTTTAGGCCATTTCTGCCCCCCCGGGGGCAGATCGGCCTATTGTTATTAGGCCGATCTGCCCCCACGGGATGCAGAAACCTCTAGGCGCCAGGGCTAAAATTCTTTTGGTGTGTTTTTTTTTTTTTTTTTTTAGGCAAGGGTCGCTCCCCTGGGGGGCAAATTGTGTTGAGACCATTTCTACCCCCCTTGAGGGCAGATCGGACGATTTTAGGTCAGGCTGCCCCCAAGGGGGGGCATAAACAACTAGGCGGCGGGGATTATTTTTTGTGCCAATGTCACGCTAGGGGAGCGACCCCGTAGGCAAGGGTCGCTCCCAAGGGTGGTTGGGGGAGCAAATTTATTTTAGGCCATTTCTGCCTCCCCGGGGTCAGATAAGCCTTATTATTATTAGGCCCATCTGCCCCCAGAGGGGGCAGAAACCTCTAGGCGCAGGGCAATTATTATTTGTGGTTTTTTTTTTGTTTGTTTGTTTTTTTAGAGATGGGGAGCGACCCATTAGGCAAGGGTCGCTCCCCTGGAGGGCAAATTGTATTTAGACCATTTCTGCCCCCCCCTTGGGGGCAGATCAGCCGATTTTTGTTAGGCCAATCTGCCCCCATGGGGGCAGAAACCACTTAGGCACCAGGGATTGGTGTGTGTGTATGCATGTGTTTTCTTTAGGGGGGCAGCCCCGAGCGTAAGGGTCGCTCCCCATGGGGGCACATTTCTGTTGGCCATTGGAAGGCCCCTCTGCCCCCAAGGGGGGGGCAGAAAGCCCACCAGAGGCCAGGGAAGTTTTTTTTTTTTTTATAAGAGGGTGGGGGTATGGCCATACCCCCACCCCAAATAAATTGGGCCAAAGTTGTTCTGCCCACCAGTGGGCAGATGGGACAATTACCCCTGATCCACACCCGGGGGGGGGGGCAGAAAGTCTACTAGATGCCAGGGAATAAAAATATATATATATATTGGGGTGGTAGCTACCAACCAGTATGGGCCTGGTTACGCCCCCACCTCAACTGAAGAGGGTAACAGTCTTTCAGCTCTCCCCTGCACTCTAAAACATCTTATCCCACAGCAAGCAAGAAGACATTTGATTATTTTGGGTTTTGGTTTTACATTTGGGCCATTTGAACTTGGCTTACTATCAAAATTGTCCCACTTGGAATGGTGAGGGCTGCACTTTATGGACTTTGGGACGCTGCCATGTAGAAAAATCCACAAGACCTAGACACATCTGAAAACTAAACATCTGGGTGATTCCAGGGTGGTGTGTTTCACATGCACCCGCACCATTTTTGTACCCACAATCCCCTGCAAACCTCCAACTTTGCTGGAAATCACACATTTTTCCCACGTTTTTGTGATGGAACCTTCCGGAATCTGCAGGAATCCCCAAAATTCCTACCACCCAGCATTGTCTCATCTATACCGATAACAATTCTGCTGCACTTGTCAGCCTAAAAATGTTTTTTTGCAAACTGCCCTTTTGGACCCCCTTTGAACCCCCTCAATATCGACATGTTTTTGGCTCTTCCGTTTCACAAGCACTTGGCCCACCTACACAAATGAGGTATAATTTTTACCGGGAGACTGAGGGGAATATTGGGTGGTATGAAATGTGTCCCAGTGCGGTGATCCCACACAGAAATGTGGGAAAAAAATTATTTTTTAGCTAAATTTTAGGTTTGCTAAGGATTCTAAGGATTAAGAAAACATTGGGGGATCCACGCAAGTCACACCTCACTGGACTCCCTCGAGTTTCTAATTTTCAGAAATGTCTGGGTTTGGTAGGTTTCCCTAGAAGGCTGCTGAGCCCAGGACCAAAAACGCAGGTGCCCCCCTGCAAAAACATGTAGTTTTGTATTTGATAATTTTGATGTGTCCAGATAGTTTTTTGGGGCAGTTCGTTTTGTGGGCGCTAGGCCTACCCACATAGGTGAGGTACCATTCTTATCGGGAGACTTGGGGGAACGCTGGGTGGAAGGAAATTTGTGGCTCCTCTCGGATTCCAGAACTTTCTGTCACCGAAATGAAAGGAAAAAGTGTTTTTTTGGCCAAATTTTGAGGTTTGCAAAGGATTCTGGGTAACAGAACCTGGTCAGAGCCCCACAAGTCACCCCATGTTGGATTCCCCTAGGTGTCTAGTTTTCAGAAATTTGCTGGTTTGCTAGGTTTCCCCTGGTGCCGGCTGAGCAAGAGGCCAAAATCCACAGGTAGGCACTTTGTAAAAAAAACACCTGTGTTTTCTGTGAAAAAATGTGATGTGTCCATGTTGCGTTTTTGGACATTTCCTTTCGTGGGCGCTAGGTCTACCCACACAAGTGAGGTACCATTTTTATCGGGAGACTTGGGGGAACGCTGGGTGGAAGGAAATTTGTGGCTCCTCTCAGATTCCAGAACTTTATGTCACCAAAATGAGAGGAAAAAGTGTTTCTTTGGCCAAATTTTGAGGTTTGCAAAGGATTCTGGGTAACAGAACCTGGTCAGATCCCCACAAGTCACCCCATCATGGATTTCCCTAGGTGTCTAGTTTTCAAAAATGTGCTGGTTTGCTAGGTTTCCCTAGGTGCCGGCTGAGCTAGAAGCCAAAATCTACAGGTAGGCACTTTGTAAAAAACACCTCTGTTTTCTGTGAAAAAATGTGATGTGTCCACGTTGTGTTTTGGGCCATTTCCTTTCGTGGGCGCTAGGCCTACCCACACAAGTGAGGTACCATTTTTATCAGGAGACTTGGGGGAACACTGGGTGGAAGGAAATTTGTGGCTCCTCTCAGATTCCAGAACTTTCTGTCACCGAAATGAGAGGAAAAAGTGTTTCTTTAGTCAAATTGTGAGGTTTGCAATTGATTCTGGGTAACAGAACCTGGTCAGATCCCCACAAGTCACCCCATCTTGGATTCCCCTAGGTGTTTAGTTTTTTAAAATGTGCTGGTTTGCTAGGTTTCCCCAGGTGCCGACTGAGCAAGAGGCCAGAATCCACAGGTAGGCACTTTGCAAAAAACACCTCTGTTTTCTGTGAAAAAATGTAATGTGTCCACGTTGTGTTTTGAGCCATTTCCTTTCATGGGCGCTAGGCCTACCCACACAAGTGAGGTATCATTTTTATCGGGAGACTTGGGGGAACACAGAGTAGCAAAACAAGTGTTATTGCCCCTTGTCTTTCTCTACATTTTTTCCTTCCAAATGTAAGGCAGTGTGTAAAAAAGACGTCTATTTGAGAAATGCACTGTAATTCACATGCTAGTTTGGGCACCCCGGAATTCAGAGATGTGCAAATAACCACTGCTTCTCAACACCTTAACTTGTGGCCATTGGGGAAATACAAAGGTTTTCGTGATACTTATTTTTCACTTTTTATATTTCAGCAAATGAATTGCTGTATAACCGGTATAGAATAAAAACCCATTGCAAGGTGCAGCTCATTTATTGGCTCTGGGTACCTAGAGTTCTTGATGAACCTACAAGCCCTATATATCCCCGCAACCAGAAGAGTCCAGCTGACGTAACGGTATATTGCTTTCAAAAATCTGACATCGCAGGAAAGTTACAAAGTAAAACGTTGAGAAAAATGGCTGTTTTTTTCACTTCAATTTCAGTATTTTTTTATTTCAGCTGTAATTTTCTGTAGGAAACACTTGTAGGATGTACACAAATGGCCCCTTGCTGAATTTAGAATTTTGTCTACTTTTCAGAAATATTTAGCTTTCTGGGATCCAGCATTGGTTTCTTACCCATTTTGGTCACTAACTGGAAGGAGGCTGAAAGCACAAAAAATAGTAAAAATGGGGTATGTCCCAGTAAAATGTCAAAATTGTATTGAAAAATTGGGTTTTCCAATTCAAGTCTGCCTGCTCCTGAAAGCTGGGAAGATGGTGATCTTGCCACTGCAAACCCTTTGTTGATGCCATTTTCAGGGAAAAAAACACAAGCTGCCTTCTGCATCCTTTTTTTCCAATGTAAAAAAATGAAATAAAAAATTCACTGTATTTTGGCTAATTTCTTGGTCTCCTTCAGGGGAACCCACAAAGTCTGGGTACCTCTAGAATCCCTAGGATGTTGGAAAAAAAAGGACGCAGATTTGGCGTGGGTAGCTTATGTGAACAAACAGTTATGAGGGCCTAAGCACGAACTGCCCCAAATGGCCAAAAAAAGGCTCGGCACAAGAGGGGGAAAAGGCCTGGCAGCGAAGGGGATAATACGCTGCGCAGAAAACCACCTGCACTGGCGGTCTTCAGCACAGCAGTTCCTCAGCGGTCTTTGAATAAGCCCGCCAAGGTCGTAATGAGGGCCATAATCACATGTACATTTTGATTTACTGATGTACCACTCACAAGAATAAGATGGATTTGACACTTAGGGCCACATTTATACTTTTTGATGCAAAACTGCGCCAACGCAGTTTTGCGTCGAAAAGTTTAACGCTGGCTAACGCCATTTCTTTGCGCCACCCGGGCGTCAAATTTATACTTTGATGCACCGGGACGCAAACCACGGGTTAGAGTCTTTTTTTTTTACTCTAACCATTGCACCACATCGTAAAGCAAAACGACGTTAACATGGAGAAAATTACTCTAATCCAGTTTACGTCATCGCAAACCGGATACGCGCCATCTTTCACCGCAATAGCGTCAAAAAGCAGCGCAAACGCAGCAAACAGTGCTCAGGAGCCCCAAAATGGATCCCAGAAGACAGGAGAGACCCCAGGGAGACCCCAATCGACCAGGAACCAGCCAGGAGGACCCAGACAAGACCCAGGAGAGGGAGAAGAAGAAAAGGAAGTGTTGTTTCAGTGCAGAGGAGCAGGAAATACCGGTCAGAGAGGTGACAGAACACCAGCATCAACTTTTTGTCACCTCAAAATTGCCAATTGGGAGGAGAGAGGCAATTTGGCAACAAATTGTCAACAAGATAAACAGTGTGGCAGAGGTACGGAGAACAGTCACAGAGTGCTAGAAATGCTGGCATGACTGCAAGCGCAGGACCAAGGAAATAATGACAAGGAACAGGAAGGCAGCACTGCAGACTGGAGGTGGGAGTCTAGCACCGAAGGAGGCCATGGACCAGATGGAGGCGATGGTGGCAGCCATCATCCCAGAGGAGATTGTCACAGGAATTCAGGGACAGGACAGCTCAGACTACCAGGAAACAATACAGATGCAGGGTAAGTTGCATGGGGGACACAAATGCCTAAATGTTAACTGCAAGCAGGGGGAGGTACATACCTACTACCCAATGCATGTCAGCCATTGAAATCAGGCAGTGGAAAGGGCAAAGAGGCACGGCACGGGTGCATGGGCTGTGCAGGGGAAAACAGGGGCACCTGACAACACTACACCAACAACCTTGGCATGGGGGTACTCTGCCATGCCAAGGCTGTTGGAAAGGCTAAGCCAGTCCAGGTGGCTAGGGTAGAATGTAAAACTGGCCTGCTGTCACAGGGCAGCTGGTATTGTCACAACATGAACTAGGGTTCAATTTCCAGTCTAAGACCATACCACATGTGGCATGTACCATTGACAACAGTTGCCACCTGTGCTGTGTGTGCTGCTCAAGTAGCAAATGGCAGTTAGGTGCCCATGGATAAAACACACCCAAAATAGAGGGTTCAGGATGACAACGTTATCAATCCCCTTTAATTCCTACCAAAGAGTAAATCCTGTCAAATGTTCATGTCTATAGGCACAATAAACATCAGGTATTGTTACTTACATTATGAAGTAAACAGCAGTAATGTCATACCCATGCTGCCCATTCCAGGGTCCACCCCCATGCCTGTGTTACAATAGCTGCAATGCCACCTTGCAACATCTCAGCTGTCATACTGCTAAGACAACAGCATTGAGGGGGAGGACATATGTGTCTTGCTAGTTAAACACACCCGCACAGTCATAAGAGGAAATGGGACACTGCCAGGCCCAATAGTGCAATGCAATGTAGCACACATTCGCAAACATCAACATGACACACTACCAATGCTGACACCTGTATCGTGCCATGCCAATGCTATACACAGAATGTGCTCGGTCTCAGCAACGTATAGGTATATGTGAAATATCAGAGACTGGGTCAGTCCCATATTGTTAAGTGTGGTGCAAGTGGCATGAGAACACCCACAGCCATTGCAACGCCTCACCATGCTAATGGAAGTAGAGGGAGGGTTGAGTAGGATAAGAAGGTGGCAACACACAATTTGGACAGAACCTGCACCTAGAGGATGTGAAGCAGACAATTCCCAAAACTGCCCACACTACATGTGACATGCAGGTGGGGCATAGGCCTGTAAGAATGCTAATATTAATGACAGGAACAATGAACAGGAATCAAGATTACAATGTCTCACTAATAGGAAGTCAGTGACGTCACATTACAACTGCCACAACACAGACACACTAATTGTACAATACCTCATTCCAGAGGACGATGGCTCTCCTGTGGATATGCCTGTCCTGGACTCCCCTGATGACATGGATGACGAGCTGGCAACCATTAGCCAGCAATCCCTCCAAGATGTCCTTGGAACCCTTCAGACTCCACCTTCAGTCGCAAGGAGGAGCACAGAGGCCGCAGCCATCACAGAGAACCCACCCACCACCCCAATAGTACGACCTGCCAGATCCAACCCAGCTGAGGACTCTGATGACACTGGTACCACCTTTGAGAGGACAGTAGTGGCAGTACAGCGGGAGCTGGCCAAGGAGATGCGGTGGGGATGCAAAATATGGCAGCCAGCCTTGAGGGGATGCGCATGCGCATGATGTAATCTGCAGGACAATCAGCAGCCATGTAAGTGCAATGATCCCTACTGCAAGGATTAAAACAATGTGTGAGGAATTTCATCACAGCAGTTAGGGAGTTGCCACGACCCCTGGCATCCCAAACATTTCACTGCGTGCACAACTGCAATCATGACCCCCTCAGGGCTGACCTGGCTGCCTACCACAGTGATGTAGATGCTATACTCAAGAACCAGCAGCTGCTCCTTGCTTCAGTAATTCCCCTAATAGCCCCACAGTTGGCAGCTACCGGGAATTCTGACTCCACATCTTCAAACACTGAAGTCTGTGTTGCCCCTTCAAACCCACCACGACCAAGGGCAGAGGAGACGACACACACAGCAGAAGATGAAGACGTGGAACAGATCACCTTCACCCATAGGAGTACCCGGTAGCACCAGTCCATGCCACATGGGCACTGATTTCCTATGTCCTGTGCTTGTTAACATGCTAGACTTGCTACAGTTGGTAACATGCACTGTTCTCCAGCACACTGTATACCTTACCACTATGCACTGCAATTGTCTCTCACTACCTCATTGTAATTCATGTTCCTCTGCACTGAATGACACTTCACTTCACCACAGCATGTCCAATGACATGTCCCTCACCATTGCACTTGTGTTGCGTCACAATAGAAGGTGTCACACTAATGGACTTACAATCCTGTACTATGTACATATTGTACTACAGCACTTTAAAATAAATAGCACTTGCACAACCACTTTGTCTCACATCAACTGTGTAGGAGATTTGTTATGTGTAGAACATGTCAATGGCCACAGAATGTCAATACAACAGTGTAGAAAGAATGAGGGCTGATAACTATGCACAGAGGTCTGGGTTGTATCATCATCTGTGCTTCCTTAGGCTTATATCTGAAGTTAAAAGATCACAAACAGTATAATGCTGTGTAGAACTGAATATGTCAGGTCCAAAGTATGTACAAGATGAAACTTAATGTGGCCCACATTCCCTTCAAGACAATCATTATGTCTGGGACGTCTAACTCTAAACTTTAGCCACACACACACACACCGTACAGCAGGAATGGACCTGTACGAGTGTATGGATGATTATGTAACCTGGGAGTACAATGTAAGAAATGATAGGTCTGAGTTATGTATACAGAACTTCATAAGATTATGATATCACTCAGCCTATCAGGGTTCACATGAACATCAGGCTGCAGGCAGACGTCCCAAAGTGCCCAAGATTCCAACACAGGACTCAAACGATGAGAGATTTAAAATCATACCAACCTTTACAACACATTGGGAACCATAGTTACCTTGATTGGTGGGTGCAATGGATGGCAGATGCATAGAGAAGTAGCTTTGTTGTAGCTGCCAATGTGACAGCTCATTTGGAAGTGGGAATAACCATGTCAAGAATGGGATTTGGATGCAGGATGGAACACAAATGCAAATACTAAATTGACACTGTACACTCATGCAAAGGCTCTGATCCCCAAGCATATGACACATACTGTAAAGGAGTACATAAAACTTTATTATATCAGTATGAAAGGAAACCTAAACTATGGGAAACACCTAAACTAACCTAACCTATCCTAACTATACATTACCCACAACTGGCCCTAAGTACCCTAAGCTAAACTTACTAACCACATTTAACTAAACACTCTAAACATCAACTCCCCACCCCCCTTATATGACGGGACACGTGTAGAACAACATATATTAACCAAAACACATACTAACTTATCCTAAACAAATATATATTTTTTGTATTTTTTATTTTATATATCTATATTTATTTATACACATAAACCCCAATATCATCCACCACCCACCCACAAAAATTTTTTAATAATTTAACACCCATCACCCCCAACCCACTTATACTAACTAAACTAACAGCCTACTCTAACCTAACAATAAGGCCCTCATTACAACCCTGGTGGTCGGTGTTAAAGTGGTGGTAATACTGCCAACAGGCTGGCAGTAAAAAAAATGGGATCACGACCATGGTGGAAACCGCCAACATAGACAGCCACTTTAACACTCCGACCGTCAGGGCGGTAGAAACAAACACATCAGCTGTAACTGCCAACAGACAGGCGGAAGACAATGTACCACCCACTGTATTACAAGGCACCAATCCGCCAGCTTTTCTGGGGCAGTACCAACGCCAACAAAAGCATGGTGGAAACAGTACATAGAAGGAAAACCACTCACCTCTCGACACCCAACGAGGAACTAGGACGCCATGGAGCTTGAACTACAGGTGTTACCAATGTTGGTTTACCTCCTCTTCTACCAGGAACAACAAAGAAGGTGGCGACGACCACGGTGAGTACTGCACCTAGCACACAGGGGAGGGGGGAAGGAAAAAGAGAGTGACACACACACGCAACACACAACACCCCCACCCCCACCCACAACACCATACACACAAATACATGCAGCAACATTACAGTTACACCCCGTAACCCCCTGGAAGAACGCAAGGACCAAATGAAATGATTTTAACGAGTGTTGAAAATCCAAATAGGGCAACAGGTCTGTAAAAGAGCAATATATACAAAATGTACAGCAACTACACAAGTCCGGATAGTGTTCCATTCATTGTCCGTGGACCAGTGGTCCCAAACTGTGTGGGCGAAGCCCACACATGATACCTGACTCAAAACTGAGAAAACACTGCAGGGGCATCAGGTCGAAAATAAACAGGCACCTCAGGGGGAAGGGGAAGGGGGCACCTCAGCCAGATGATGGGATGATGCCACTGCGCCACGAGGGGGCTCCATGCCCACTGTTTGGTCCTGGGGAGTGCAAAGCCACAGTCTCACAAATCTCTCAAGTGGGTGGATTGCACACTGATTGGTCCTGGGGAGTGCAAATCCACAGTCTCACAAGTCTCTCAAGTGGGTGAGTTGCCCACTGATTGGCCCTGGGAAGTGCAAAGCCACAGTCTCACAAGTCTCTCAAGTGGGTGGGTTGCCCACTGTTTGGTCCTGGGGAGTGCAAAGCCACAGTCTTACAAGTCTCTCAAGTGGGTGGTTTGCCCACTGCTTGGTCATGGGGAGTGCACAGCCACAATCTCTCTAGTGGATCCTTTTCTCCACTGGTTCTGGAGGGGGCTTTGTGCCGAGAGTGCTTAATCCTGCCAAGAACTGGGGTAGTGGATGCTCTTCTCCACTGGTTCTGGAGGGGGCTTGGTGCCCAGAGTGCTGCACATGGTGTGTGGCAGTTCCCATTCCCTCACCTGTGTATGTGAGCCACAAGATTTCCCTGGGAACAGGTAGCATGACACTCCATGGAGGCAGGGATACACTCCACCCTGCGGTGAGTTTGCCTCCCAACTGCTGGTACTGCCAGTGTTGGTTGTGTTGCCTCAGGTAGTCTGTGCAGGGAACAGGACGTCTCCTGCAGCCTCGGATGGCTGCCCACAGGGAATGATGTTCATGTCGGCTGTGGTGGCACTGTCTGAGCACATCGCGGGTAGGTGGTGGTGGTTGCGGAGGTATATGTGGTGGAGATGCTGGCGGTGGTGTATGTGTCAGCACCTGTGGAGGGAGACAGCAGGACGTCTCCTGCAGCCTTGGACGGCTGCCCACTGGGGATGATGCCGAGGACTGTTGCAGAGGCAGCAGACGTGCATGTGGCAGTGCAGGTGGCCGTGCAGGTGGCGGTGCAGATGGCGGTGCAGGTGGAGGTGTTTGCGGCGTTGGCCACCGCCGTACAGGTTGCTGTTCTGTCTTGCAGAAGTGGTGACACCAGTCCCTCACCTGGAGGCTCCGAGCCCTGAGCTGACTTCCCTTTAGCCTTGTGCCCCTTCCCCACCTTGGAAGTCGCTGCTGGGACCTTGGCACTGTCCTCTTTTGTCTCTGATGATGGCTTGCTGGGTGGTTGGTGCGGCTTTTCCCTACAGCATGTGGGTCCCTTCTTAAACTTGGCAGGTGGCGGAATAGGGTGATCCTTGGTCTCACTAGGTATCATACTGGCAGCTCTGATGGGTGCCGCCTTCGATGTTACTGGACTTGCAGGGACCACAGTGCTCTGGGATTACATGGCGGAAGTGCTGGGCTGGGATCTGGACGTCCTAGCCCTAGGGGAAGGATGGGGAGTGTAGGAAAGAGGTCAATGTTGGCCAGGAAATGTTTTTTAGACACACTGGGACGGGAAGATGGAGGGGGTTTGGGAGTGGAGGAAGATGGGCGTGCTGGTGATGGAGGTAGTGGCTGTGGGTGTAGTGCATGCAGGTATGAGTGGAGGCGAGACTGGGAGGGAGGAGGAGGACGACGTGGAGGACAGAGACACAGTGGAGGTAGTGGATGTTGGTGTGTCTGAATGAGGATGGTGCTTGTGTGAGTGCCTGTGGGATGTGTGGTGCTTATGTTTGCCATGTCCACTCTTGTGTGTTGATGAGTGTGCATGCTGGTCTGATGGTGTGCTTGGGATAGGCTGAGGTAGAGGTGATTAGGTTTGGGTAGTGGAAGTTGGAGGGCGGAGGCTGGACACAGGGACAATGACTGCCATCAGTGTTGAGGCCAGAACATGAAATGCTTTCTGTTCGGCTGCCACGCCAGAATGAATGCCTTCCAGGTATGGATTTGTTTGTTGCAAATGCCTCTCTCCACCCTGGATGGCATTCAGAATGGTTGACTGCCCAACAGTGAGGGATCTCAGGAGGTCAATAGCCTCCTCACTGAGGGCAGCAGGGCTGACTGGGGCAGGGCCTGAGGTGCCTGGGGCGAAGGAGATGCCCACCCTCCTGGGTGAGCAGGCATGGGAAACTCCCTGAGGGGCTGCTGGGAGGGCGGTGCTGGTAGGGGGGGTGGCAGCTGTACCTGTTGATGTGGTGGGCACCTCAAGGGAGCTCCCATCAGAGGAGGAGTTACTGTCACTGGTGTCTCCTCCTGTCCCCGTCGTGGAGCTCCCCTCGCCCTCCGCCCCACTGGTGCCTTCAGACTCAGTACATTCACCCTCCTGGGCCATGTGGGTTGCAGCTCCCTCTTGCTCCGGTGCCAATGCTCCTCCGCCAGATGATGCTAATGCACACAAGGACAGGGAGACAAAACAAAAAGGGGAGGACAGACAGAAGAGACACATGGTCAATGCCTGCAACAACACCACCGTTGGCGGACACAACACACAGGGAGCAGCCCTATGCACTAGGCAATGCACTAAAAGTTCAGGGGGAAATCACATGCCATCGGGAACGGTGCCTAGACCCATTTGATGCACACCTGGAACCCACAGGAGCCTGTCTAAGTGTAGAGGGCCACTACCACTTTTGGGGTTGGAGTGCCACTGAGTCTGCCTAACAATGGATCTACCCTGGCATGTCTGCCCTGGCCTACGGGAACCACTTCCCCCAGCCAGAACCCTCATAAAGCACGCAGAGTCAGCTGAATGAGACTGTACTCACCCCCTTGTGGCTGCTGTGATGCTCTCAAGCGCCCATCCAACTCAGGATATGCCACCGCCAGGATCCGGTACATCAGGGGGTCATGGTGCAACGGGTATCCATTTCACATTGGGAGGCCATCCCCAACTGGGCCTCCACCGTCTTCTTGCTCCAGCGGAGCAGGTCCTCCCATCTTTTGCGGCAGTGTGTGCTCCATCTATGATAGACTCCCAAGGTCCGCACTTCCTTGGTGATGACACGCCAAATACCCTTCTTCTGGTGGGCGCTGACATAAAGGAAAAGTTAAGCAAGAATGGATTTTACTCCCCCGTCCGGTTCTTCTTACTCATTGACCCCAAACCTCCCACCCTGGCCCAGAAACACATACACTGACCATCCTCACATGCTGGCCTCTGCTCCCCGTATCTTCCATCCACGCCACTCCATACAATCATGTCCTGTCCATCATGCTCACAGTGTAGTCACCTGTTTGTCTGGAGGACCGTAGACTAACGTTGTCCAACTCCTCTGCGGTGAAGGCAAGGGGCCCTTTTCCCAGACACTGTAGCCATTGTCGCTTCCAGACACAGCAGCACTGTAGTGCAGTGTAGGTCCTCTCCTGTTGAAGGTCAGGTATCAAGTGAGTGAACAGATAAAAAATGGCGGTCAAATCCACAGGAGTGTGTACTGTCACTGCCGGCGTACATCGTCATTGGCTCCTGGAACCCATAGGGGCCAATGATAACCAATGCTGATTTGCGCCGCGGTCTTCGTCCGCCTACCGTGACACTGCACAACACCAGCGCAGTTACCTCATTTCCCCTTGTCCCTCCTTACAGGTCAGGCAGCCGCCATTTCAGGGGGGCACATGGCAGGGCAACTAACTGCGTCACAGCAATTTTGGACAGGAATACGTACAGACAGCGCAACACAACGATTACATCACGATTGTTCTAAACACCCTTGTGCAAGCTATGTGGTGTATGACCTTCTGCTCACCCTTCTCCTCCATACGGCACGTCCGCTGGGGCAGATGATGAGATGGCATAATCCTCCGGTATATAGACCCACGGTGGACCTGTCAACAATGGAAGACAGACACATCATTATCACCTACAGACTTGATACGACCACAGGCCACAATCTAAGAACTTTGTGCCCAGTTGGAGCCAGACCTGATGTCAACTATCCGCCATCCCACAGGAATCCCCCGCTAGTGCAGGTCCTGTCAGTACTCCATTTCCTGACCAGTGAGACCTTTCAGCCAACAGTGGTCATGGCATCAGGGATGTCACAGCCAATGTTCTCTAACGTGTAGTCCAGAGTGTTGTCTGCCCTGCTGAAACTAATGCGCAGCTACATCGTTTTCCCTCAGGTGGAGGATTTGTCCACAGTGAAAGGTGACTTCTATGCCCTGGGACATATCCCCAACATCATTGGTGCCATTGATGGTACACATGTGGCATTTGTCCCCCCCCCCGCAGGAATGAACAGGTGCACAGAAACCACAAAAGCTGCCATTCCATGAATGTGTAGATGGTGTGTTTGGCAGACCAATATATCTCCCATGTGAATGCCAAGTATCCTGGCTTAGTGCATGACGCTTACATTTTGAGAAATAGCAGCATCCCTTATGTGATGGGGCAACTCCAGAGGCACAGTGTATGGCTAATAGGTGAGCCCAAGGTCCCAACACAGTTGACATAGGTGTCTGGGTATGGGGTTGTCCCTAAGGGTTAGTGTGTGTCTAACAGTTGTCCCTCGATATTTGGAGGTGACTCTGGTTACCCCAACCTGTCATGGCTACTGACCCCAGTGAGGAATCCCAGGACAATGGCAGAGGAACGCTACAATGAGGCACATGGGCAAACTAGGAGGATAATTGAGTGCACCTTCGGCCTCCTGAAGGCCAGGATCCGGTGCCTCCATCTGACTGGTGGCTCCCTATACTACTCACCGAAGAAGGTATGCCAGATCAGTGTGGCATGCTGCATGTTACACAAGCTGGCTTTGTGATGCCAGGTGCCTTTTCTGCAGGAGGATGGGCCTCATGTTGGTCTTGTGGCAGCTGTGGAGCCTGTGGACAGTGAAGAAGAGGAGGCAGAAGAAGAAGATATAGACAACCGAAACAACATCATCATGCAATACTTCCAGTGAGACACAGGTAAGAGACTGGCACTGCTCCTCTCATATCATACTACTGTGGGACATTACATGATTCTGCCTTTTTACCTCTGTGTATGGACCCTGATATTTCACTTTGGCTTTCCATTTCACAGATCTGGGTACCACTTTCTGCCTTCTGCTATGTTTCCTGATGCCCAACAAATGTCGAACATTGGTATGTGAAAATGACCATTGATTGCTATCTTTCTAAGAGGTTGCAATTACACATTTGTGAAAGTACAGAGTGACTCCAGATTGATTTGTGATTCAAGGGTGTTTATTTCTGTGCTAATAAGTGGAGGGGGCTGTGCAATGGGTTGGGGTGATGGTGGAGGAATGTCCATGGTACAGTACAGTCTATTGGTATCACAGTTGCATTGTCCAAGGGGGCATAGGAAGTCGAGTAATGGCAGGTCAAGGTTGTCAGGGTGACATAGTGGGACAGAAGGGTGACAATCAGGAGAGTCTTATTTCCTGGCGTGGGTCTTGGCAATGTTCTGTGTCTTGTTCCTGGATCTCAGGGACCATTTGCAGGATGGTTCTCCTTCTGCAGGAGGTGAGGTGCTGGTGGCCTGTTTTTCCTGTGGAGGGCCTCCTGTCCACTAGCGCTGGTGGAGGTGGAGGGCTGTTCATCGTTCAGGCTAGTGTCAGGGCCCCGTTGGTGTGCCACTGTGTCCCTCATGGTGTTGGCCATGTCTGCCTGCACCCCTGCAATGGTGACCAGGGTGGTGTTAATGGACTTCAAGTCCTCCCTGATCCCCAGGTACTGTTCCTCCTGCAGCCGCTGGGTCTCCTGAAACTTGGCCAGTACCGTGCCCATGGTCTCCTGGGAATGGTGGTATGCTCCCATGATGTTGGAGAGTGCCTCGTGGAGAGTGGGTTCCCTGGGCCTGTCCTCCCCCAGTCGCACAGCAGCCCTCCCAGTTTCCCTGTCATCCTGTGCCTCTGTCTCCTGAACTATGTGCCTCCTGCCACTGCCCCTAGGTCCCTGATTGTCTTGGGTTGGTGGGTTTGCCTGGGGTCCCTGTAGTGGTGGACACACTCCTGATTGATGTGTCCTAGGGACAGAGGGATGGGCCCGCTGGGTAGGGGCTGTGCTGGTGTTTCCTGAAGGGGGAGGTTCAGTGGTGGTTTGTGACTGCAGGGGAACCGACTGTCCAGAGGTCCTTGATGGGCCGGGTTGGTCTCCTTGATCCAGGCGTGCAGAGCTGCTGTCGTCACTGTGGGCCTCTTCTGTGGGGGGACTGGATATGTCTGGCACCTCCTGTCCGGTGACTTGGGTATGGGTCCTGTTGGGGTGTAAATGCATAGTTATTGTATCTGTGTGTGCCATCTTGTGCAATGCGTGAGTTACCCTCTACTCCTGTGCTTGGCTTATTGTCTTTGCCCTTGTGTGATTAGTGATTTTGGGGCTTGGGTGAATATCTATACTGGACATGCTTTGGTGATGGGTGTCCATGCATTGGTGTGACATGCAGGGCTTGGTTTTGGTATGTGTGGGTTGTGATAGTGGGGTATCTGTGAGGTGTTGGGGTGATGGGTGTGAGGGTAGGAGTAGGAGTTTGTGATGGCATGCAGGTAGGGTGGGGGGGCATAGTAGTAAAGATATGACTTACCAGAGTCCAGTCCTCCTGCTACTCCTGCAAGGCCCTCGGGATGCATTATTGCCAAGACTTTCTCCTCCCATGTTGTTAGTTGTGGGGGAGGAGGTGGGGGTCCACCGCCAGTCCTCTGTACTGCTACCTGGTGTCTTAATACCACAGAACACACCTTCCTCCATAGTTCGTTCCACCTCTTCCTGATGTCATCCCATGTTCTGGGGTGCTGTCCCACTGCGTTGACCCTGTCGACAATTCTCCGCCATAGCTCCATTTTCCTTGCAATGGAGGTCTGCTGCACCTGTGATCCAAAAAGCTGTGGCTCTACCCGGATGATTTCCTCCACCATGACCCTGAGCTCCTCCTCAGAAAACCTGGGTTGTCTTTGAGGTGCCATAATGTGGTGTGTGTGATGTTTGAGGTGCTGTTTGTTGTGCTGTGTGATGTGTTGTGTTGGTGTGTGTTGTTTGAGGTGCGTGGATGTTGTATGAGTGACGGTGTTGTGTTCCTGTGGATGCTGGTGTTGTGTTTGCTATTCTCTCTCTCTGTGTTTCTTCCCAAAACTTAATTGTAAGGGTTTGTGGGTAATGTGGGTGTGTGTTTTATAGTGTTGTGAGTGTGTGGGTGTAGTGTGTGTATGGTTATCAGGTGTGTGTATTTTGAATTGTCCAATGTGGTTGTGTTTTGTAAATGTGTTTGTATTTTGAGTGCGGCGGTGTGTACCGCCAATGGATTACCGCGGTTAAATTACCGATGCGTTGATTCGTGGGTCATGATAGTGTGGGCGTACTTCTGTTGGAGTGACAGTGTACGTTTTGCTATCGCCAGTTGATCACTGACCTTTGGTGTGGCGGACTTGTGTGGGTGTCTGTATTGTGGCGGATTACGAGATGTGGGTCGTAATACCTGTAGTGGATTTCCGCCGTGGCCACAGTATCTTGACGGCCGTCAGCACGGCAGTAAGCAGGATTTACCACCAGGGTTGTAATGAGGGCCTAAGTCCCCTAAACCCACTAAAGAAAAGAACGAGGAAAGAGGAGGGAGAGGAGGGAATTATGGGTGAGGATCAAAAAGTCACAAATTGGCCCTCCGCAGGAACTTCTTAATCTCCCACAGTCTCCTGCTATTGCAGGCCACCTCCTGCTGCAGCCTGCCCATCCAGCGTAACATACGTTGCATGTCATGTTTTAGTGTCTGGAATTCTGTCATGTTCAATACAGCAGCTGGGGTTGTCTGGGTACCACTTGTAGAATCTGGTGCTGGTGCCGTGGTTGGAGTGGGAGGTGCAGCTTGTGGGCCCTGGGCTGACGAGGTCTAGGGACCTGCTGGAGTGGCTGTCATCCCTGGGGCCACTGTGGTCTGAGCTGTGGTGGTGGTGGCAGTTGTGGGCAATTCTGGCCTCCCTTGGCTAATTGCCCTCCATACCCCTGTGGCTCTCTCGTATCGATACCTCCGTGCCACATTACGGAACCCAGCCTCCACACCGAGTATGTGGCGGTAATGCACTACCCACCTCTGAAATTTCTGTATCTCCTGGGCATTCATGTTGGCAGCTGTAAAAATAGAGACAGGCAAACATTAGTGACATCATTGTGTGAATCATCTACAGATGATATTCTAACACTTCCTCAAAAATAGCACATACAGTCAAAATCACAGTACAGATGATAGAATGTCCCTGAGGAATGACATGCCAACACAGCCTACCCATCAATTATCTAACAGCACAGCAATGCACATCAAAGGTGTGTACTTAATTAAATGATCTGTGCATATTTGTACTGCTATTGGTCACATAAGAAATGCTGCAAGTCCTCAACATGTGCCCGGCCGACTAATAGCTATCAGCAGGATCAAAATCAAGGCACACAAGAGCTGTGATTTGTATATGGAACTGCCAGGATGGGATGCAGCTGGTAATCATGAGGGGGCATTGTAGTTTGGAACACATGAATGCTTGAATTACATGTCTGTCATCTACACTGTGATCATCACACCTAAGTACACATATTTTCTAGCCCTAACCCTATGCATCAAGGGGGGATGGACATGCAACACATACTTTCAAACATCAAGGACAACCACAAAGCTTTGGACAGCTGTACATGGGTTTAGTCAGTCCACCACAGGTAAGGAGGTCTGCCAACTAGGACTGAGTCAACCATTGGACAATCACATCTACATTTATTTTTGTAATTGCAGACAATTGTTAACATCATTAGATCTCACTGACACCTTCCCAAAATCAAGTACATTGATGCAAGCACCCATCTGGCCTTGACCTGCATGCATGCCTATGACATTTCACTTAAGTGCCTCGTAAATGGAGTACAACTTGTGGAGCTAGATGCTGCGGGACAGTCACCCATACAGTCCTACATGTGCATTATTTAACAGGGATGTGCAAGTCTGTGTGAATTAAGGTATGACTTGCTGGCTAAATTATGACACTGGTCACCTCCAAATTAATTATTGGCATACATGTAGCAAAAAATCACCTTGTTCACCTGCCCATGCCTATTGTGCAGCACTCGAACCCCAATATATGTCTCTCCGCCACAGAATGTCTAACCCTACCATGAAACAAAATGTCAACCTCCAGTCAAGTCAGATCACGTGCCAGCACATCATACCTTACAATGAGTCAACCACACAGGAGTCAATCACACAACAGCTGCAAACACAACACAGGACAAAGATATCAACACTTACTGAATACGCCTGGGTCAGCAAATCAAGCCACTTCACCAATCGTGTAGGCTGGCTGGTCCACCTGTGAAACATGGAAGGGTGATATGTGCTCAATGTCTGCTCACTGTACAAAACTTGGAACCACAAATCACTGTGTGTGACATTTTATATGATAGAGCTGCACATCAGGCATGTAGACACCCCAACAGTCAGACTACTACAAACATGCATTGACACTGTCACTCCAGTGAGTGATAGGCACACATATGGACACATGCACTGTCGCTAACAATCATGTGGTGCCAAACATGATTACTCAATTTTGTGCCTAATTCATTCCAGAGGGTACTCCATTTCATCATTTGTAATTAGGAGACGCATGCAATGCCACATTCCTGGTGCACTGCAATACCAGTGACTCAGGTATTGTGGCTTGTGCATCAAGGGTCAATGAGTAACTATGTGATGCTCACGTGGGTTGATTTGCGTTCAGGAATTATTGTGCTTTCATTGGTCCATTAAATGTGTGCCAGTGTTGTATATAGGTTACACATGCCACATTGGTAGTGTACCCAGAGCTGTATATGCCCCCTATGACAACATGATGGCAGGGATCCTGTCTGTTACTTGATGAAAATGTTATGCTAAACATGGATTGGCCACTTTTCTGATTCAAAACAACAAAAATATGTATGCTGACAGTGTCTAATTTGATCATCCATGACAGAATGCATGGGCACAGGTGTTGTCATTGCACATGAAATGTGTTACTCTGGGCCATGTGTACCTATATCAGGTATTGTAAATCACACTTTGCCAGATTCATTACCTTAGAATTGCCAAGTTGGGTGATCAGTGGTAGTACAACCAAACTGACACTGTCTGCTATTTAAAACATGTGTTAGCAAATGTCCTACTTCTGCAAACATGATGAGGTAGGTCTCTATTTGAAAGCACCTTGGGAATGGCAGCACTCACAGGAATGCTGGCCTGCTGATCTTAGCATACCACCATGTCTGTGACAGCCTTCTTACTGAGAAGTTAATAATTGTACATATGCAGCACTATGTCAGCAGGGTTGTCCCAAAAGTAAAATAACAACCCATTTCATCACTTAAATGGTATAATGGAAGCAGTCAGTGGTCCCTTGCACACCCCTTACACAGGACGTATTGCTTGGAAGGGTGTGGGATTGAGTGTTTTTGATGTGATTTTAAAAGGTTCATCTTCCAAGTTGTACTGCAAGTTAAGGCCATGTCCTTGTCACTGTGTGGTTTTAAGTTGGTCCTGTGTGGCTCTAGAGTGGCATCTCTTGTTATTTGCATCTGTCATTTGTCCATAGGTGTGTATCCCATTGGATCAGGATATCAAACATGACTACCAGTGTCACACCTCAGTGTTTTCCTGGCCACGTGTCAATTTAGTGGTGTATGTGTTGGGTATCCTACAGGGTTGCTGTGCTGTGTGTAAATTACTAGGCTTCTGTACTTACCAACAAGGAGGCCATTGCCATAACGTCCATCCTGGAAGTGCCGATTGATGGTGCTGTGGCGGAAGATGAATGAATCATGTACACTCCCAGGATACTTTGCCATGATGTTGATGAACAATCCACTGTGATCCACAATGGCCTGCACATTGATGGAGTGTGTGTGCTTACTGTTGCGGTATAGGTGCTCAGTTGCAGCAGGTGGCACAATCCGGACATGTGTGCAGTTAATGGCACCAAGCACATGCGGGAAGCCATAGATTTGATAAAACCCCTGTTTCGTCTTGTGCTTCTTCTGCTGTGTGTTGGGGACGCTGATGTGGAGGGGTGTGAGGGAGATTATGGCATCAAATACCTTGGGAAGGAAGGCAGAGAATGAGGGATGTGAGATCCCGGCAACCAGGGCACCAGTGGTTTGAAAAGAGCCACTTGCCAACATGTGCAGGAGAGCTAGCAGCTTGGTCTCCAGTGGAATGATGTGGGGTGTCTGCAAGCTGGCTGCCAACTGTGACTCAATGTGGCGCAGCAGCTGCTGTATGACATGCCAATTTAGTCTGTACCTCTGGATGATGTCATGTTCCCGGAGGCCCTGAAGGGTTGTCCTGGTCCTGAATATACTCTCCTGCCTTCTGCGTTGCCTTTGGGGTCCATGTTGGTGTGGTGGTAGCTGCTGCTGTTGCTCCTGTGCTCTGCGTCTTTGGGCATGCTGCATGAGTATCACCTCCATGTCTTCCTTTTTGAGCAACGATGTTGCTTGTGTGAGTTTTCCTTAAGTAGTGGTGTGTTTGCCCCATTTTAATGCCTGCCCTGACCCAGGCGTTAAAATTTGGCGCAAATGGGGATTTGCGCCATTTTCCGGCTCAGTCTACCAGACTTGCGCCAATTTTGTGCGGTTGGATAAATATGGCGCATGGATGTTTAAGTCATTTTTTTAACGGGAACGCCTGCCTTGCATCTCATTGATGCAAGGCGGTTTCACGTATCTAGAAAATGGCACATACTAGGATATTTTGACGTTAGATGGGTCTAGCGTCAAAGTATAACTATAGTGTTAAGTTTGCACCGGATTAGCGTAAAAAATTGACGCTAATACGGCTCAAAGGGAGTATAAATCTGGGCCTTAAAGTTAGAGTTGGTTGCCTCTTGAGGTAGCAGGCTGATTAACACTGCATAGATTTTGATGTCTGTTTACATTATTATTGGGCACATATGTATTTTTTACATAAGGATTTTTAGGATTTGGTGGTTAATATTGATTTATTTAGGAATTGGGTTCTGTGATTTTTATTTTAATCATCATGTTGATTGGTTCACCGGTAATAATGAGTTACATGAGTATGTATGATAATTATTTAACACTTTGCACTGACAAAGGTTGCTACCATATTGGTTGATAGGGGCGCCAGTGGGCTAGGTTGATTAGTGCATTTTCTCTGTCTACAAATAAAATCTGGGCTCCACCAATACAATTGTGTTTTACAAATAAAGGGTGAGAAAGATGGTGGGCGCTTTAATACTGAGGAAGGCGGGATGCCGAACCGTGTTTATCAAAGCTCTCTTTTTGATTTTGCACTGTTGCTAATAAACCATGTCATTTATAGCCTTTTTCTAGTGAGTGCACGATCCTTACTTTGGAACTTCATTATATGCAGGTGAGTCCGACCTCACATTATATTACCTAGTGTTGGTTGCAACTAGGTAGTTATAGTTAATGCTTTTTCCATAGACGGAGCATTTATTGTTTTGCCAATAGCCTTGGCGCTGCTTGACGAATCTTCACAAACTTTTTAAAAATGTAATAGTTTGGTCAGTTCAGCTTCTGTCTTGAATGTCTCATAGTGTTCTGTCAAGCGGGGGCTGACATAAAGGGGGGTCCCAAAACACTTTTCCCCCATTCTAGGTCAATGGGATTTTAAAAAAATGTGAACACCACTACAGCCCGAACCGTTGGACAGAATTACAGAAAGCTAGATCTTTCTCCAGAAAGTGTGATTTTTGTGATTTGGTGCAAATCCGTTCAGTAGTTTCTGAGATATTAGAGTTGAAAAAATATAGATTTTCAGGGATGCCGAACTTCTGCGGATCTAACTGTCCCTGTGCTGGTATCAATGATGTCATCAGTGATGTCACTGACTGTCATAAGTGATATAATATGTGAGGTCATAAATAGAGCGTTACAAGTTATAGTTAGCTGAGGTAAATATAACTGCTGAATTTCACTTGTTTTGTAAGTGTAAAATATAAGCCTAATTATAACGTCCCTGTAACCTTTGTTTTTCAGTGAGAGTCACTCGTAAGTGTATATAGTTAAGACCAGAAAAAGCATTTTTTGACTGGCCTATATCTGTGCCGCCTTTTGAAGGACCTTAATGAAAATGTCTAAAAAAAGTGGGCTAGTAATTCTTGTTGCACATAGTAGGTTTCTGGGTGATCCGTTAAGCGGGGGCAGAGGAAAAGGGCCATTAAAAAAGTGTGTTTCCTTTGTTAATTGTCATAGGAGTTTTGAACACAACTACAACCCAAACCGTTGGGTGGAATTACACCAAATTTGTCAGAAAGCTCGAGTTTGTTCCGCAGATTGCACTTTTTGTTATTTGGTGTACCTCCTTTCAGTAGTTTTTGAGATATTAAAGGGAAAATACATTTGTTTTTCTAGGACAGTGATTCCTGCGGAATGTATTTGTGATCATCGCGATGAATTCACAAATGCATGCGCCAACAGGAATGTTGTGATTTGCTGGCCACAACATAAGCAGACAGTTGCAGCTGCCATTTTAGGTAAAAGGACACAGTCCTCCGGGCTGAAAGTTAAAATCAAAAGTACTATAAGAGGTCAGCTTTGAGGTACCCTGACCCCTTGGCTTGAATATAGGTGTCATTGAGGGGTCCCTGATGTGTATAATATGTTGAAAAACAGGCTTTTTTGTCCACACATAATATTCACAAATTCTTCACAACCGTCTGCGTACCCTCATGTGACGTTGCAACGAATCTGTGAATATTATTGAAAAAAATAAAAAAATACATCCACAGACTCATTCAGACACTAACACATTCACTCAGAGACTCATGCACTCACTCACACACCAACTTAGACACTCATACACCCACTCACAGACCCACTCATAGATTCACACACCGACTTTCAGACCCACTCAGACACTCATGCACCAAATCACAGACCCACTGAGACACTCACACACCCACTCACAGACCCACTCAGACAATCATGCACCCATGGGTAGTTATAGCAGGTTGGCTCCAAGGCCTGGACACAGGCCAGGCCATGTGTCCAACCCTCACCACTCATGGCTGAAGACTGTGTGCTGCGATAGTTGCATTGACATATAGTAATTAAAATGACTTTATGTTAAAAAAAAACATTGAAATTCACTGAAAAAAACAAAGATTACTGGGACAATATAGTTAGGAAATAGAATTTAAAAAACATAGAAATTCACTTAATAAACCAAAGGTTACAGGGACGTTATAGTTAGGATCTGAATTGCGTGTGTGGTGTGGGGGTTGGGTGGTTATATGGGGTTGGGCACAGGGTGTGACCACAGGCCACTTCCTGTGGATAACCCCAGCCACGCACAGCTGAAGGCCGTGTGTGGCTCAGGGTTGGGTAGTTATAGCAGGTTAGCTGCAAAGCCTGGCTGCAGGCCAGGCCATTTGGCCAACCTCCGCTGCACAAGTCCAAAGATCATGCAGAGCAGTTGTTGCATTAACGTATAGTAATTAAAATTACTTTATGTTAAAAAAACTATAGAAGTTCAATGACAAAATCAAAGATTACAGAGACTTTATAGTTAGGAAATAGAATTTTAAAAAAACAGAAAGTCACGTAAAAATACAAAGTTTATTGGGACGTTATAGTTAGGATCTGTATTTACTCAGACAAAACCATTAAAATTCAGCAGTTAAAGTTGTGGTTAGCTCAAGTAATTATAACTTGTGCCATAAGGAAACTGTAACTCGTGCCCTCACCGTGCACTGCTAATAGCCCACATATTACATCTCTCATGACATCTTTGATAATATAATTGATAATATTAAAGTATCATTTGCGGTCAAATTATTTAACATAAAACTGTGCATGGCATCTTTTACACAGCTGTAGTGTAGGAGATCCACTATACATTTACCCAACGAGATAGCACTTACTAGTTAGCCATTAGAAAGCACTCCACTGGTGAAAACATTCTTCGAAAACGCTGTCCTTTTCTCAAATAAATATGCAGGACATGATTCATTCTGGCAGGATGCTCATTTCACAGAAAATAAACCTCAATAGTAAGCATTTGCAGATATAAACAAAGCAGGTGCCCAAATTACTGCTCCACTTCTGTGAAGTACTTATCATCCTAACTTTGCAGGCATGGGCAAGGCAAAGCATGACAGTATGTGACTACATCAACTTTATCCTTTTACTAATGCTATATGTCGGTCTACAATTTTGTAAAGTGATGTTTGAAAGTGCACCATGTTGACATTTGTACGTCTTCATTATAGCAACAACAAAAAAATCGTACATTGAAATGAATTGAATTTTCCCAATTGTGAAATTGTGTTCACTGTTCTTCTCCTTCCTCTTCCAAAACGAAAGTATCCCCTTCATCCTGTTCCTAGATCCATCATCCATATTATTTTACCCTCCTAATGCTTCTGATATGTAGCGTAATCTTCGAACGGGAAATATACATATTCACCACGTTCTCTACTGTGGAAAGGCTGGAAGGGAGCATTATATACAGATTCATTCAAATATTAGAGGAAATGAAAGAGACATACGGCACTCTTTGACTCCCGACGTCATAGAAATGATAATTTGTTCCTCTCCATTAGCCCCTCTCTTGCCCCTAGCGTATGGCTGAGTGTGAACAAGTGAGAACTATAGAAGGCAACCATGTCTTTTACAGCTCAGATTACTTTCTGTTTCTACCACTGCCTTACCGCCCTCCTGAGACAAGGGCTAGCAAGAACAGTGGCAAGGGTACCATAGGTCAGGCCAGAGGTAGAAGCACTACTCCTGGCTTCGAATGATGTCCACGCTTCCAGGTTAAGGGTCTCCTGTGCTTCAGCTTTAGTGTAATTTCCAGAGCAGAGTTATGACCCTCAAAGACACTCCCCACTGCTTAATGCTCAAATACTCATTGAAGACATATTAAGAATCAAATACACAACTGTTCTTGTTTCCCTTTTAAAACAAATACAAAAATACCCCATTCTGCCATGAATAGAGCAGAGCAATATATTGTATGCAACTTTGTAATTTTCTTTTTATAGCTCAATCCTCACATCAATGCTCAGCAGTAATAAGCATATAATTCTTCCAAAATACACAATTATAGAACACATTTGAGTATTATATAACTAATAAAAAATGTATTTCCGAACATAACAATTTTATTAGGCCGATAAAATTAATACAATTACAAATTGCATTGAAGGGAAAATATCATAAACGTGGTTTGCTTATGTGTAAATCGTACATTTGGCCTTCAGGAAAGGATATAAACATTTCAGTGCTTTCAACTTGTAGCAATACAACACGAAATATAGGAAGCGTTAAATAAAACAACTCATTAAATGCAAAAATATCTTAAGAATAAAAACACAGGTTAAGCTGGTTTTGCTCAATCCAGTCGAGCCAGTTCTCTACTCTTTTAGGTGTCGTGTAAAACACCGCGCAGTCTCTTAGTTAATCTAATTACAATGATTCATTTTGTAAGCAATCTCTGAATTTTAATAAGGACAGGAGACAAAGCAAGGTCTAGACTTCAATACCAAACCAGGAAAATAATACGCATGATAGTTACTACTATTGATTTCAAGCTACTGAACTGCTGAAATGAAAGTTTAATTTATCCAATTTTTAATAAAATGTGCCTACAGCTGTTCTCACTCTTTGAGATAATGTTTTGCTGCATGTTCTACTTTCAAGAGGAGGTGTGAACTACTAGGAGAGAAATGAACTGACTCTTTTCCTCTTTCCTTTCTGTACATCTTCTCTTGGCACCACCTTCGTATTGTCCATAAAGAACTCATGTGCTGTAACAATCATCCTATGTTTTTTTGTGGCGGTAAGATCTCTAAGCTTTAGCTTCGCAGGAACTAATGAAATCTACCAGGAGCACATTACATGTTTACACAATGTCCTCACATGGCTCCAATGCCATGGAGCATAGGCATCTTGAAAGTTTGAAAATTGAACTGGATATTGGTACAATCAGAGTTCCTTTATTTTTTCAGATGAAGGACAGGTAGCTGACACGTGTTTCATCATAGAAGACTTTTTCAAGGCAGTCAATAGTCAATAGGTAAGTACATCTGCTGTGCACAGCTGGGAATTGGTTGTTATAAGACGAAGGAAACAGTAAAGAAGTAAATATCCATGATATCTGATAGTTGTAAGTCAGCATATAGAAGCGCAAAGTAACCAGTAGTATGTAGCCCATTGTTATGTAACCAAGTCACACTATCCTGAGTGTGTGATGAGCGGAGACATCATGATAAGTTCCCCGTATCCGTACAAGCGTGTTATGGTATTGGAGTAGTGTATGGCGGCATACGCTACTCCAGTACTCTTACACGCTCATACGGATTTTCCCTATGCTCAGTGGCACTGGATTGATTTGAGGACATTGTATACTTACGTAATGTGGTCTTGGTAGTGTTCATTATTACCTTGGTTTGTAGGTTTTTCCCTGCATTTTCAGACACTGTTGTGATGGCTCAGTGTCCCTACTGGTTGAGCACTAGTTGCTAAAGAATTCAATACACAATTTTAGGACTTGGGGTAGTGCGGCTAGTTTTATCCCACAGCCACCTTTCTTGTTTTGTTTGCAGCTTTACAGGGACATCTTATAGATTTTGGGGGCCCCTGGTCAAGCATAATCCATTTTATCTCATGCCCTCATTTCAGCTCATGCCCTCGGCAACTATAGTCAGATCACTGACAACCCCCTTTGTTGTACAGTCTATATCAGGGCCCATTCCTGCAATAAACAGTTTCTCTCTCTCTCTCTGGCCGGCCGGCACTAGAGAAGCAGAAAAACAAGCAGCCTGAACAAGCTTGCAATATTTAGTGTTTTGGACTGTTGCTTCACCTTTTGAGCCTATTCTTAGGAAGTGTCTTTTTTGTTTACTGCACTACCATCCCTGCTGTGTGAGGAACAGTGATTCTGAGCCAGGTGCCTCTAGACCGTGAATGCACTCGCCCAGCAGCGGCTCCACATGGACAGTGCAATCTTAGATGGAGCATATAATACTTCTCAGCAATACATATTACCTACCAACCCACCTCAGGCTCCCATCTTGCACTCTACATTGCATTTGACAGTGCACATCTGGGGTTACTTGCATGTCCTGCCTGTAGGTCAAGCCATGACCCCTACCTGTTGCGTTTTACCCAGCCAGACTGAGCACACCTCCATGTTTCGATTATTCTTTCTCTCTGTATTTCTGCATCACACCACTTCTGTCTTTTTTCACCCAGGTTGTACCATTCCCAAGGCTCCTTTTAAATATTTTGTAAACAAGAATTAGGAGTTAAAATGGTATATGTAACATTTCCTTAATCCAACATTTTCCATATTTGAGCTAATGTTTGAGTGGGAATAGTACATCTAAGCCCTTCAAAGTCAACAACATTCCCCACTGTTACTTATATAGACAGAAAACAATTATTGAAAGGGTAGAAAAAATGATGAAATTCATAAATAAATATCATTCAAAGTAAGTACATTGAAATAAACATTTTAAAATTAAAACAACAGACTACATTTATTTAACATAAATACTCTTCCCTCGAGACTCCAAAAAAATAACCATAAACATCCCAAATAATAAAGTGAATCAATAAATCAATAACATTAAAATTGTAATTACATAAAACAAATAAATATAAAACCACTAGTAAATATAAAATATATTTCACAAGCTTAATTATTCCATACATTTATCAGCGAGTTAGCATCAAATAAATCACATACATAATCAATTAAACAGTTTGCAGAGTTAATTGCTAAATAAATAGTAAATTAATATTTAAAAAATTGTAAATAAAATATCATTTAAATAACATCCCACTCTATCCCTCTACAAACCGAACAACCTGCTACTAAATATGTTAAAATATAAAAATGATTAATTCATAAAAAAACATAAAAATGCCTTTAAATATTAAAAATTTCAATTATTAAATAAAACAATCTACATGATTAGTTACCAAAAATATTTCATTTACACTAACACTTAATGTAAAAAAACTAAAATAAATTCCCACTCTATCTCCTTAAAACTCTACAACAAACTACTGAATTATAAATTAGTAATTCAACCATATAAAAAATAATTACATCAGAAATCACAAAATACACTTCAAGAATTGAACATGATAATTAATTTAGCAACTGATATACACAATTAGTTACCAATTAAATATTTGATTAACATGAAAATAAAAGTAAACAGCAATAAATTATCATGTAAAGAACTTCCAATTCAATTCCCCTACAAACTCAACAACGTGCTATTACATCATAAATCACTAATCACATCTCTTAAAATGTCATTATACATTAGAATTACAAATTATATTTAAAAGAAACAACTATTTATATTTATAAATCTCTCACCTAAAAATAATAAAAGTACTAATATATATTAACTTAATTAAAAAAATATTTACTACAACTGTGTTAAAGTATAAAAAGTTAAACAAATATGCAATACACATAAAAACCAATATTTTTAAATTAGGTATTCTGATCAGCAATACTTTTGCAGTGACAATATTTTCAACACTGAGGGGGTAATTGCTATTTTGGGGGATGTTTTTTTCTATCTGCTGAACTTCCGATGGGGATGTTGCTGCCACACAGGCTACCTCCCTGCCGGCCCCATCAAGAGTTTCCCACTAGGCTGGGGGACGGAAACCTCGGTTTCAAGATGGGGGTAATTCTGTAGCTCCCAGGGTGCACCAGCCCCTTCGCAATGTTCACTGTCTGCAAAGCAGATAGCGAACATTGAAATGGTGCTAGACAGGGGACGCCCTGTACCTGTTCTCCGCCAACCTTTTCATGGCGGTGTTACCGCTATGAAAAGACTGGTGATGAATGAGGTCGTAATCCCCAAGGTGGATTTGGATCTGCGCCACCTCCAGATTGCCAGGATCCAAGATCCTTGGAGTGCTGGTGGTTCGGGTTTTAATGTGGCGGTTCAGGTATGTAGACAGCCACACTCATAATGAGCCCCTATTTATAGGTTACACGATATTTTGAAATCAATATCTGTAGCATTCGGCCAGTTTTAGCTATTTGATTTTGTTTGTATTTGTTTTATTAGTGATTAAGTTATGACTCACTACATGTGACACCGAAGAAGCAATTTACTTACTACAGACTTCTTGGTCAAAAATGTTATAAATATTACATAGATATTAAAGAATATGGATCAAGTCTGACAATGGTGCCCCTCACCTTTCTTTCTGAACAATTTACATAAATGCACAAGCTGGATGAACTGAGAGTGCATGACGCCAGTCTAATAGATGTCAATGCACTTTTGCAGTGAGTAATTAGAAACCAAAAACTGAGTGGATCATGGAGGGCACAATGAAAAAATGATAGGAACTTGCATGTGTTTTATTCAATGACCCCAACTCCAGAAGAAAGGCAAAAAACCCATGGAATGAAAGAAGTGATCATTAAATGTGAGCAAATAATGATGAAAGAATTATGTGAATGGTGAGAGATTAAGGTACCAGAACAATAGCTCAAATTCAAGATGATACTACGAGGACTGAGGATCAATTTGTTCCCTTCAGGACAAGACAATCATGAATGGACAGCTGAAGAGTGGCAAAGACACTTAAATAGATTATTACATTTAATGAAACCGTTCAAGCAAAAGAACATGTAGAGAAAATGATGGTAAACATTAATGAGATAAAAAAGCATTTAGGAGATTTGGGTATGGATGAGGTTGCTAGAAAGAATTATGATTTTGTTGGATGGAATATTTGATACATTTCCCTGCAAACAAAGAAACTGAAAAAATGAGTGATTAGAGAGAATACAAGGAAATGAGAAAGTATAGATATTCTAGAGCATTTGGTTTAATAACGGTACCCAAATTGAATAGTAATGATGTAGTGACTGCTAGAAAAGAATTGTCAGATACAAGTTTAGTAAGCAGTAGTAACTGTACAGAAAATAAGGCGTGAGTAGTAGTTTGTCTTTTGTCTGAGTGTCTTTTTAGGCAAGGTCAGTAAAATGAGATTTGTTCAACATAATACATTTTTCAAGATCAATGGATGAGATTGTTCTTACATCCAAATGCATTTATTTTCTTTATAGGAAGACCTCACTCAAAATCTGTGGCATGCTTCATCATCAGATTCTACACCCTGACCATGGTACATCATGATGGGCTTGACTATTCTTCTTAGAGCCCTTTGGATTTACGTTTGTGTATTTTATTATGGCTGGGGATTAGATGTATATTAAAAAGCCTTAACATTGAGTTTTTTTGGTATAAGTTCACTAGGCACAAATGGAAACAGTGTTTTGGATGATTCTGGAGTAATTAATGTATCAATCCAGGTACATCAACATGCTTCAGCTTCCTTTTAAATGCTCAATAATTCACAAGGTGAAAAGTGAGGTGAAGTCCAATTTTATGAAATATTAAATCAAAGTATATTTTAGAAAAGTATGTTTTTCATGCCTGAAGCTCCTGGAGGCTATTTTACATTAGTTCTCTAACAGTAGCACATGGAATGCTTAACACCGAAGAGGTGTGAACAGTGCTCCCATAGCAGAGACAATGGTTAGGGTTTGGAGAGTTGTTCCTCTTCCCGTGGTTAGAAGATCAATAGAGGTGTACCCAAGAGCTTAATTTACTTTAACAAGATTTTCCGTGCCACATGCAAATGTTAGGTGACACCTTGAAAGTCCCCCGCTTTTATCCTGCTAGTCATGCAGGCACCAATCCTAATGGGGGAGAGCTGCCCCCAAAAATGATTTGAACTGACCAAGGAGGAAGGCAATACTAATTACCCATACCACACTTCTGAATAGTCATTCAAGCTCTGCAAAAGGGGATTTTTTACCTCATTTCTGATTTTAGGAGTGATGGGCACTGTGGGATTTTCTACAGTAGGTTAAAAAGGAACCGCTGCAAAAGAGGACAGGGTTACCCCTGGGAACCTTTGCCCTATGGGTTAGAGATGAACCAGGAGTCACCACCGTATAGTGTCCAGTGCCAGACATAAATGTGGCAACCCAAGGCTTTCTTTCCTACAGCAATGTTTCGAGAAATGACAGCAGGCCTAAATGCTTTCTTTCAGGTCTCCTGTGTATATTCCAGTTAACATATTTTCATGGTGGAGTTTATACATGCTGTGGAGATCAACTATATCACTGAATTCAGCCTATGTTGCTCATAGAAGGATTTTCTTTGGCTCACAGACAATGAGCCCTAATTTGTATCATGGGAATTGGAAATATTTTTAGTGGGCTGATGCATCACTTGTAAACTCAATGCAATGTATTACCCACAGGCCAGAGTCCAATGGTTCATGCCACTACCGAAACCTTTCTATCAAAATGCTGAGATGTAGCAGGCCTAATATTCTTTTGTCTCTTGCTTGGGTATCTATAAAAAAAATAAAAACGATTTGAGTTGGGACACGCAGGGGCAGAAAAGCAAGTGGTTAGTAAGTTGCAGTACAGGAAGGTTCAGTATAATGTATGCAAAGTTCTTTCGGTGCCACAAGTGCGTGGAGGTGATGTTGGAAGTGGTGGAATAGTTGTATGAGAGAATTCAAAAACAACCATATTGATATACTAGACTATCGTGTGAAACATGACATAACATGCCGTATATGACAGGGATTGGCCGAGACGTTCTTTCAAGGTGAAATTGTAGAGAAAACACCCTTTCATTGCCTTCAATAAGTTCAATAAGTTGAGAGTAATTGTCCTTTACAGAAGTGGAGCTTCAAATCGGGCACCTGGTATGTTTATATTTGTTAATGCTTCCAATTAAGGTTTAATTTGTCTGAAATGAGCATTGGTTCCAGAATGGATCCTCATCTACTTATTTATTGAAGAAGAGTCCACCATTTTGTGCAAACTGTCTACCCAACTAGAGTGCTTTCTACTGGCTAATTAGTAAGTGCTGCCTTGTTGAATAAATGTATATTTCACATTCTCCTCTACCACTATGTAAAGGACCACAAGGTAAAGCCTCCAGAGACCATGAATTATGTGCTTCCGTGTTTGTTGTTAATGTTCCCATTTTAATTTGCATCAAGAACACTTGGGGTCTTTTTTGTACACTGTTCATCAAGCTTGTAAACGGCACCAAGACCGATGCACACTACTAGTGTATAGGGGGCTGAGCCAAACGGATGGAGCTTTGACAGAATTTTGCACATTTGCATACTGTAATTAAAAGGATGAAGAATGGACTCTGCTTTCTGCAGCAACAGACACAAGTGACCAGATTTACAAGGCCCTATCAACACCGGAGCGCCGCTTTTAGTGACGCTCCATTGGTGCTATCCACTGTGCCGTATTTACAATGTATTTGTGGCTTAATGCCACCTTGCAAATGCGGTCCTTTCACATACAGCACTTGGGTGGAAGGGGCATACAATGGGTGTTGCTGTAGGTGTGCCACAGCAACACCCATTGCATTTTGATGCTGCCTCAGATTAATGAGTGTTCGTAAATCTGTGGCAGCAGCAAAATCAAATCCACCCCAGGCGTGGCATTAGCATGACGCAACAAGGAGAATTTTTTTCATTTCTCCTAGTTTTTAACTCTTTCTATGTGTGCTGCATTCGGCAGCACACATAGAAAGAACAAATCGCCATTTAAGATTGTTTGTTTCTCCCTTCCTGCACAAAAACAATCTCCCCCTCAATGCAGCCATTCTTGCACCATGGCGCAAGTGTGGCTACGTTAGTGCAAGGCAGCAAATTTAGTGCCGGCACAGGGGGAAACACCAGGGTGCACCGTATTATTGTAAATATGGTGCTTCCTGTTGTTCTGAAAATGTCGGACCACGGTGCTGCAAATTTGGCACAGCGCTGGGCTCCATCATTTTTTAATAAATCTGGGCCAAGATGTTTAGGTAGACCACGGGGAAAGCCTCAATTCCCCCCTGGTCTCCTTGCTCCCGCACACAGGGAGCAGCATGAAATGCTCCTTCCTGCATGTGGGAGCAATTGGCACAACTGGTTTCCTGCCTGCTGTGGAGCACCTGCTCCCACCTACTAGGAGCAAACTTACAGTTTGTTCTCACTTGGTGAGAACTGTGATAGCTTATGCCAAGTGACAGCAAGATACTATGTCCCAAGGGTGGTCACCTTGGGACATAGGGATCCTGCACTGGGGGGGTGGTGGTCCCAAGGGCTATTAATGACTCCAAGAGGGGGGCCACATGCCCCCCTCCTTATTTTATCACAGGGCCAGCCCGGGAGAAGTTGTGGTCCAAGAGACCGAAAATAGCCCATTTCTCCCCCTCTCTCCCTTTGAAAATTACTGTGCCCCAGGCAGGTGGTAGTCCCAGGGGCAATTTCAAATTCAAGAGGGGGGTACTTGCAGCCCCCATTACCAGGCCCAGCCTCAGGGAGGGGGCAGTCTCCGGAGCCTTACAGCGGGGTCCTCCTTCCTCCTAATTGATTTGCTCAGGTCCAGGGAAGGTGGCAGTCTCCGGGGCCCAAATTCGCCTTAGGGAGGGGGGCTGCATGTGCCCCCCACCCCAATATTGATTCTAAAATATGTCCCGGGGACCTGGTCCATCCAGGGACTGTAGAAGCAAGCCCAGGAGACCACAATCATTTTTTTTCATTTTTCCCTGGATTCGTGGATCCCCTGCAGTTTTGCAGGAACATTTTTTAAAACATGTTTTTTGGCCCTCGCAGGTCCCTGTGGAAGCTCAGCGCCAGGCCTAGGGGATTAGGGTAGTTTTACCCTGCCCCCTTTTCTTTAATTTTAACTTTTATTTTGGAGGCCAAAATGACTGCCAATACTTCTTGACTGAAGTGTTGGCAGCAAATCCCTGACACCCTTATCCTGGTGCAGGGGTTCACCAGCGACCCCACCAGGGTAGAAAAATATATTTTTTAATATTTTCCAGCAAAACCATGGTGCATCCACAGACTGGGGAAAAATCTTTAAAAAAATAACAGGCACGGTCTTGTTTAAAGATTAGCCATTGAGGGGGTCATTCCGACCCTGGCGGTCCATGACCGCCAGGGCCGGGGACCGCGGAAGCACCGCCAACAGGCTGGCGGTGCTTCCAGGGCCATTCTGACCGCAGCGGTAAAGCCGCGGTCAGAAAAGGGCAACCAGCGTTTTCCCGCCGGTTTAACCCTGGCCCAAGGAATCCGCCATGGCGGCGCTGCTTGCATCCGCCATGGGGATTCCGACCCCCTTCCCGCCATCCTGGTCCTGGCGGTAAATACCGCCAGGAACAGGATGGCGGGAACGGGTGTCGTGGGGCCCCATAATGATTTTCGGTGTCTGCAAAGCAGACACTGAAAATCGCGACGGGTGCCACTGCACCCGTCGCACACCAGCAACTCCGCCGGCTCCATTCGGAGCCGGCTTCATCGCTGCTGGGGCTTTCCCGCTGGGCCGGCGGGCGGCCTTTTGGCGGTCGCCCGCCGGCCCAGCGGGAAAGCCAGAATGGCCGCCGAGGTCTTTTGACCGCGGTGCGGTCATTCGGCGGTAACCGCATGGCGGACGGCTACCGCCGCCCTCCGCGGTTGGAATGACCGCCTGAGTGTGCCAGTTCCCAGGGGCAGGTTATATCCACAAACATGGGAGGGGGTGCATGTGACCCCCCCTCCAGAGGCTATATAGAGCTCCAGGGCCCAACACTTCCCTGGGGCACTATTTATATATTGGAGGGGGCTGTGTAGACCCCTCTCCTCATGCTCCTTGGAGCCCCAGGGACCACCACCAAATTGGAGAGGGCCATACTGAATCCCCTCCTTTGTCTCAGAAGAGCCCTGGGGACAGCCATCTCCACTGGGCTTTAGAACTAAATTAGAGGGAGGGCTGCACGGACCCCTCTCCTTGTCCCTTTCAGGCCCCAGAGAATGCCACAAACCTGTGGGAATAATTCTAAAACAGGGGGGGGGGCCCGCTCCTGGGCCATACTCGGTCTCAGGGACGACCGCCTCCCTCGGGCTGTCCTGTGCAAACTGAAAAGAGGGGGACCTTGCGTCCCTCCTCCTAGAGCTATTGATGGCCCTGGGGGCCACCACCCCCAATGGCTGGCTCCCTATCTCCAAAAGAGCCCATCCTAAGGAGACAGAAATTTGCTTTCACTTGGCTGGTGCTTTGACAGCCCCCGCCAAGCGAGAGCAAAGTTCGCTCCCAATGGACAGGAGCAGGAAAACTGCTCCCGCTTGCTGGGCATGGGATTTTCATCTGTTTCCCTGCCCAGTGTGAAATGGACAGGAAAACAGATTAAGAATTGCTCCTGCATGCAGGGAGCAACATTTTAGTTGCTCCCTGTGTTCAGGAGCAATACTGGCTCACAATGGAGATGGGGACCCGGCAGGGGCTGGGGGGTGCATTGAGTCCCCTCCCGTGGTCCCCACAAGATGTTTTGCTTTTGTCAAGGCATGTGTGTTTTCTTTGCAGTTCCACATTGAAAAGTTATCTGAAATCCTTGATGGATGTGTTTGCATTGTTCTTTTGAGCGCAGTATTATATGTTGACAAGTGGGTTTTTTCTTGTCATCTCCTGTTGAGAAGAGAACTTGTTGTCCTCTCTTTTAACCACTATGCTAAAATTACAGTCACACAAGGTCACTGGGGAAATTACCTTGTGGTCCTTTACACATCTGTAGTGAAGGAGATGCACTGTACATTTACTCAACGAGGTAGCACTTACTAATAAGCCAGTAGAAAGTACTGCTGTTGAGTAGACATTTTGCAGAAAACGTTGGCCTTTTCTTGGATAAATAAGCAGGTCAGGATGTACTCTGCCGCCGATACCCATTTCACAGAAATTAAACCTCAAGGGGAAGCACTACCATACAGTACCACAAAGTACAAATTATCTGGCCAAGGCAAAGCAAGTGTGTTTACTATGCAGTTCCACCTTGAAAAATTATCTGAAATTTTTGATGAAGGAGATTGTTGCTCTTTCAGAATGCAATATCTTCTATAGTGACTGTGATGAGTGGGTTATTTCTTGTCCTCTCCTTTTGAGGACAGTGCACTTCGATCTCCTTTTTAACTACTACAAGTATGCAAATGCGAAAAATGACCTAGAAGTCCCATTCATTTGATCAAAGGCCTTGCGTGGCAAGGGGTTGGATGTTGAAAGCCATGCGTGGCATGGGGTGGGATGCCTACGGGTGGTTGGCTGCAGGGCCTGACTGCAAAATGCCATTTGAGGTGGTGGTTGGATGCATGTGGGGGTGGCAGTACATGGGGGGGGTTGGCAGGACCTAGCCATAGACCAAGTTAACTATAACTCATGCCCTCACTATGCACAGCTAAATACCCCACATATTAAATCACTGACTACATTTTCTATGGCATCACTAATATTATCACTGCAACATTTGCAACAAAATTATCGATGAGAAAACTGTGCATTGCGAGGGTGCGTGTAAATTCAGAACCTAACTATGATGTCCCTCTAACCTTTGGTTTTTCAGTGAAAATAAATAAATATATACATATTCAAAGAAAAAAAACAAAGGTTACCAGGAAGTTGTAGTTAGTTGCATACAAAACCATAGAAATTCAGCAGTTAGAGTTATTTCAAGTAAATACAACTTGTGCCCTAAGGTAACTATAACTCACCCCTTGCAAAGCACAGTTTTCTTATCAACAATTGTATTGCAAATGTTGCAGTGATAGTATCAGAGATGCCATTCAAGATGTCATCAATGATATAATATGTGGAGTAACTAGCTGTGTTTGGTAAAGACTCAAGTTACCTTTGGTTTTTTCATTACATTTCCATGGTTTTTTAATGTCAAGTAATTTTATTTACTATTACTTATTCCAACACCCACGCATGTCGCAGGGCCTGGCTGCATCCAAGCCCTTATAACCATCCAACCCCTCAACACTCATGGCCTTTGGCCATGTGCAACAGAAGTTGCCCACAGGTCCTGTCTCCGTCAGTGGATCTGTAACTGGGTGCACAAGTGTTTCAGAGGGTCTGAAAGTGGGTGTGTGAGCCTATGAGTGGGTCTTAGTGGGTGAATGAGTATCTGAGTGCATGTGTGAGTGGGCACGAGTCTCTGAGTGCATGTATGATCGAATAAATTAGTGTATGAATGAGTGTGAATGTGTTTTTAATTTTTGCTTGCATATTCTCAAATATTCCAGAATATCCTCAAATATTCGAGGATATTCACAAATATTGCGCATGGTGAAGAACAATTGTTTTAAACCCATAATTTGACCCTAAAACACCACTATATAACACCCCTGGGGTCAGGGAACCGCCACCAGAACCCTTACACCACCTATCATTTCCATTTTCAGCCCCGGGGACTCTCCCATAACATAAAATGGTGGCCACAACTTTCTAGGCAGGTTGTGGCCAGCCAGTTACAGTGCTTCTATTTGTATGTGCATTTGTGAAAAGTTGCAAATTTCCACAATTTAATCATGAAGGATCAGCTTCCCTAGATATGCACAATTATTTACCCTTTAATATCTCAAAAATGACTGAACAGGTTTACATCAGATAACCGAAAGTGTAATCTGAATACAGAAAGCTAGCTTTGTGGCAAATTTTGTCATTCTGTCCAGCGGTTTGAGCTGTAGTCGTGTCTAATGTCCTGTGGGAATTAACATGGGAAACACAACTTTTTTGATCCTCCCTTTTTCTCGGCCCTTGCTTGATGGATCAACCTAAAACTTTCCGTGCGCATCAAGAATCATCAGGGCAATTTTTAAAAACTTTTGTTGAGATTCGTGCCCTAAAGTAACTGTAACTTGCGTCCTCGGTATGCACTGCTATTTACCCCGCAAATCCCAGCACTCGTGACATCCTTGATTACGTCACTGATAATAGCAATGTAATATTTGCAGTAAAATTTTCACAAAAAATTGTGCATGGTGTGGGTGTGAGTTATAGTTGCTTTAGGGCACAAGTTATAGATACTTGAGATAACTATTACTGTAACAGGTTAATTTCTTTGGTTTGGTACATTTTAAATGCAAGCCTAACTATAACTGTAGCCTTTGTTTTTTTCAGTGAATTTCTATGTTTTTTTAAATTCTATTTCCCATCTATAACGGCCCTGCAACCTTTGTTTTTTTTCAGTAGGTAGTTATAGTTAGACCTAGTTTCCAAAGGAAAGCATTTTTTGACTTGCCTATAACTTTGGTGCCGGCTGATGAATCTTCACAAACATTTTCAAAATAGTGTCCTATTGTGTCTTATTGTGCATGGTTTCGAGGTGATCCGTCAAGAGGGGGCGAAGAAAAGTAGCGGTCAAAAATTTGCATTTCCAATCTTAGGCCCTCATTATGACTCTGGCAGTTATATGGTGGAAAGTACTGCCAACAGGCTGACTGTACTTTACACCATATTATGAGATTGGCGGTTTGGCTGAAGCCAAACCGCCAATGTACCACACCAACCGCAAAGGTGGTAATGGCCGCCAGGCTAGAGATATCAATCTACAGCCCGGCGGCTGTCACTGTACTGCCTGTGGGATTTTGACCCCACCTAACGCCATGGTTTCTGTGGCTCTCTTACCGCCATGAAAATCATGGCGGTAGGCACTATCAGTGACAGGGAATCCCTTCCCTGTCACTGATAGAGATCTTCCCCACCACAGCCCCCCTCCCCTGATTCCCCCACCCCTCCTTCCTCTCCAAACCCCCCTAAATTCATGCCCCCTTCACACACGCACATATGCATACACACACCCATTCCCACATTCATCCACGCATGCATACATCCATTCACACACACATCCGCACACACTTTCATACATGCACTCAGACACGCATTCACAGAACACAACATACACGCACTCACACCTCCATACATGCACTCACATTCAACACAGAACACACATCCGCATACACGCACGCACAAACATTTACACACACACAACGCCCCCCCTCCCCTGTCAGAGCACCCACTTACCTGTGTTTAGGGGGTCCTCCGGCATGAGATGGAATGGGGCGCTACTGCCACCAGCAGCGCCTGCCAGCAGAACACCGCCAGGCCGTATTATGGGTCATAATACGGCTGGTGGCAGTCTACTGACGTGGCGCTACTGGTGGCAGCATCGCCACCTTACCGGCATCCACCGGCATGGCCACAGACGGATTTCCGCCATTCTTCTGGCGGAAAACCGGCTGTGGTCATAATACGGCAGATGGCTGGTAGCCGCAGCGATGGTCTTTTGGCGGCCGTCGCCGTGTCGGTAGGCTGTTTTTACCACCAATGACGTAATGAGGGGCTTAGTTTCCATATGGAATTCAGACAAGACTACAGCCCAAACCGCTGAATGGAATTACATAAAATTTGGCAGAAACGTAGCTTTCAGTCTAGAAAGTGTCCTTTTTTAATTTGGTGTAAATCCATTGATAGTTTTTTAGAAATTGAAGGAAATCCAAATTTGTATATCTTGGGTCACAACAAATTTGCGAATACTCCTCATCTCATACAGAAATCTGATTGGCTGCCAACACTTCAACCAGGAAATGTTGACAGCTATTTTGGGACTCAAATTCAGCCAAGTCCCAAACAAAAACATAAAAAAATAAAAATGGGCAGGGTTTTGCACCTAAAAGGGACATTAGGCTGGTTAGTGTAAAAAAAGATGACTCTAACCACCCTAGGGTCATTTTCTGATGCAAAACCATCCATACAAAATGACTCCTGTCTTAGAAAAGACAAGAGTCATGCCCACCTCCTCAATGGCCAGCACAGGGGACCAGTGTCCCCTGGGCATGGCCATTGCACCCTGTGCCATGCTGGGGGCCGCAAGATGGCCCCTAATGGCACTTTAATAAAAAAAAATACTTACCTATACTTACCCTGCTTACCTGGGATGGGGTTTCCCATCCTCCGGTATCCCCCTGGTGGGGATGTTCCTGGGGCTTGAGGAGGGCACCTGTGGACCCATTCCATGATGTTAAACCATGGAAATGTGTCCACAGGTACCTTAATGCCTGGTCTGACCCAGGCGTTAAATAATGGTGCAATGCAAGCTTTGCAACATTATTTAGCCCCTCCTCCGTCCTGTGCGTCATTTTAGCACTCGAGAATAAATATGGGCATATGGGGTTAGCACCAGTTTGTAGATGGGAATGCCTACCTTGCATCTCATTGACGCAAAGTAGGTTCACGCATCTCAAAAATGCTGCAAACTCCAATATTTTGACGTTAGACTGGTCTAACGTCAAAATATAAATATGGAGTTAGTTTTGCACCGCATTTGTGTAAAAAAAATTACACAAATTTGGCGCAAATGAGGTATAAATATGCCTCTAAGTTGCATATATATATGGGAGGGTGGAAATTGTGCAGCATTTGGACAAGGGGGTACAAAGAAAAAAGGTGGTCCGAAACCAGGCTTCAAATCTAATGCATTTTCCATAGACTTTTGTATTCAGCATAGTGCAAAAAACTCAACTACATTGTTATGAAATCTGACAGTATTACATATGGTGGGTTGCAAATGATTCTGTGGGGTAAGACATGTAAGTAGAGTAAATAAAAGTTAAGTTATAAGGCTTTTCACCTTAATGAAATCTTGTAGCACAATCCTACTAAAGTAGCAAGGAAGCCAACAATATAAAATAAACTGCATATGTAAAGTTTCAGTTTTATTATATAAACAACTGAAAGAGCCATTTATGGTCACATGCTAATGGAGACCTATTAACAAATACATGATGAATATAACATATCCTATTGTACATTCGTTTTCTTTGCACGCTCTCTGGCTCACAAAATAAAACTGACCCAACAAATGAAACAAAACCCATCCTTCTTACGCACCCTGTGCAGCAAAATGAAAAATTTACCTAGCAGTGAGCCAAACAAAAAGCTATAGGTGAACATGATAATTGGCAACTAGAAAAAAATAATGATCTTAATTTTTATAACAATAACAATGATTGCCTTTCACTCACTTTGGCCTTCATATGTAACACAAGCCTATTAAAAGAAGCAAAGAAGGCCAATAAATAAACTAGACTGCATAGGTAAAGATTCAGATTTACTACAAGAACATCTGAACAACCCATTTATTGTTACATGCTAATTGAAACCTATAAACAAATACAAAACAAATGAACTAAATCTTAATCCAAACAAGTCTTTGCATGCTCTCAGGATCACAAAATAAAAGTTGGCCAACAAGCTAAACAAAAAACATCTTTCGTGTGCACACCGTGCAACATAATGAAAAATTGCCCTAGCAGTGAACCAAACAAACTACTATTCGGAAGATATGATACTTGGCGACTAGGAAAAAATAATTAGCTCAATTGAATACCAATGATCACGTGTCATTCACTTTGGCCTTCTTATGTAGCACAATCATACTACAAGTGGCAAGAAAGACCAAAGAATAAGCTAGATTGCATATATAAAGTTTCAGATTTAGTTCATGAACAACTGAAAGACACATTTATGGTCACATGCTAATGGAAACCTATAAACAAATGCATAATGGATAGAAAACATCTTAATCTACATCAGCTGTCTTTGCCTGCTGTCTGGCTCACAGAATAAAACTGTGTCCAATGAGCCAAACATAAACCATCTTCCTTATGTACTCCTGTGCAACAAAATGGAAATGTGGCCTAGAAGTAAGATACACAAACTAATAATTTGAGGACATGATAATTGGCCATTAGGAAAAACACATAATCAATTTTTAATAGAACAATTATGGGCTTTCATTCACTTTGGGCTTCACGTGTAGCACAATCCTAATAAAAGAAGCAAGGAAGCACAAAAAATAAACTAGACTGCTTATATAAAGTTTCAGAATTACTACATGAACAACTAAAAGACCCATTTATGCTCACATGATGATGTAAACCAATTAACAAATAAATAACAAATACAATAGAGAAAAATAAATAAATCACATTAAATCTGAATGTGACTCCGTAGTTATAGATAGTATTAAAAAAAAATGAATATTACCTTCCTGCTAATTGTACACCCGTTTGGAGAATCACCACAAAACATTCTAAAACTTATATTATTTTTTACATTTAGAGATTATGTAAATATATGTGGTGAAGCGTTAAGGGGTGAAAAGATTAAAGGGGGTCCCAAAACACAAGTGAAAAGATAAAAGGGGGTCCCAAAACACATTTTTCCACCAATGCATTTTCCCCATAGACTATTGTATTTGACGTAGCACGAAAACAGCTGAATACATTTACATGAAACTTTGCAGGATTATATATTATGGTGTAGGAATGATGCTTTTTTGGTACTGCAGTTAAGTAGGTTAAGAATGTATTTTAACTTATAATGCATTTAAATGTATAGACATCTGTCACCTTGGTACATTCATGGAATCTCACAAAATTTTGTAAACCTACTGCTGTACATAGCCGTAAATGTATTCAAAGTATATATATATATATATATATATATAAATATATATATATAAATATATATATAAAAAGTCCTGACCTCTTACCACATTAATAAAGTGGTAGTAGATAGGGACCTACTACTTACCTATATCTAAAGCCCTGACACTGAACACAGCCAAAGTGTAGTAAAATATTGCTGCTTTTTCATTCTCAAAAACAGCCATTACCAAATTCTATACTAGCTTGTCTCTGCCATGTACCGTGGTATACTGCAAAGTTATACTGTGTTCTAAAATATAACTATGGTAGAGCTGTATTCTTGGATTGCAATACCCTTGCATCATTCCTGACATGATGTCGCATGAGCAATGCAATGCTTAAGTCAGATTTACAAAGGAATGCAAGGCCACCATGTGTGGCCCTGCATTGATTGGTAAATCTGGAGAAATGCAAGCCAGTGCAATTCATTGTTCTGTGTTACTCTGCACACTATAATCTACATTGTTGATTAATTTCATATACATCTGTATGCCATGCCACTGTAGCCACTCCACTATATGCTTTTCCACTCTACATCTCTCCACTCTACGCCTAGCCACTGTGCGAGATTCAAGTGTATGCCAGTAAACTGTACGCTATTACATTGTACACAACTCCACTGTATGCCACTCCAGTCTATGCCACTCCACTGTATGCCACTCCACTGGACACTACACCACTTTATGCTATTCAACTCTTTGCCATTCTACTATACACCACTGCACTGTACCCTATACCACTGAATGCCACTCCACTCTACAACACTCAATTGTATGCTATTCCACTCTATGCCACTCCACTGCATGCCTCTCCACTCTATGCCCCTCCAGTGTATGGCACGCCACTCTACTCCAGTCTATGGTATTCGATTGGACCCCACTCCAGTGTATGGCACCCCACTGTATGCTATTACACACTACCCTAGGCCACAGTATGTCACTCCAGTCTATTCCAATCATTATATGCCAGTCCACTCCACTCTATGCTATTAAAATGTACACGACTCCACTCTACAACACTCCGCTTTTACGCTGTGTGCAACTCCACTCTGTGCCTCTTCAGTGTACGCCATTTCCATGTGTCACTCTGCTATATGCTACTCCAATATATGCTATTCTACTCTACACCTTTTGACTGTACATCACTCCAGTGTATGCTATTACACTCTACCCCAATCCAGTGTATGCCACTCCAGTCTACACCACTTCACCCCACGCCACTGCACTGTATGCTACCCCACTATATGACACTCTGCCATGTGTTACTCCAGTCTACACTACTCCAATGTACACCACTCCACTCTACGCTACTCCATTAAACGCTAGTCCATTAGAAGTTACTCTGCTCTATACCACTTCACTACGTGCTATTGCACTCTACCCCACTTCACTGTACACTACTCCAGTCTATACCACTCCACTGTACATCATTCCACTCAATGCTATTCTATTCTATGCTGTTTCACTCTAGGCCATTCTACTCTATGTCACTCCACTGTACTCCAATTTACACTATTCCACTGTATGCAACTCCATTCTATGCTATTACACTTTACACAACTTCAATATTTGTCCCTCTACTGGATGGTATTCCTCTCTACCCCACTTTACTATACGCCACTCTACTGTATATTACACTGTAAGACACCCCCCAATATAATACCAAGGCCCAAATTTCTACTTCTTTTTTACAACTGTATTTTGTAGGTTTGCGCCGCTTTTGCCTCAAAAAATGACACAAATGTGCACTAAAAAAGTATAAATATGGGCCCAAGTCCAAACCACTTCAATGTACACCACTCCACTGTATACCACGCCAATCTACACTATTCCACTCTGTGCTATTTCACCTTATGCCTCTCCTGTGTACTCTCATCCACTGCACTCTACAAAACTCTACTCCACTCTGTCCCTGTACTCTCCACTGTCCAAATCTGCACTCAATCTATGCCTATACACTCTATTGTACGACACTCTACTCTATTACACTTTCCAACACTGCATGACACAGCACTCCATTCGACTGTCTGGGATGCCACCGCACTTTAGAACAGTTACCTCAACTCTACACTACGCCACTGTATATCAACCACTCTACGCTTATCCACTATACCCTACTCCACTCTACACCACTCCACTGTACACCACCCCACTATACACTATTCCACTCCTTTCTTATACACTCCACTGTACAGTATTCACTATACGCTGTTCCACTGTATGCTACTTAGTGTATGCCTCCCCATTTTATGACACTCTCCTCCACTCTATATAACTCCAACCTATGAAAGTCTATCACACTTCATGGGACTCTACAAAAATTCTACTCCATTCTATCCATGTGCACTCCACTGCCCGACCTTGTACTGCACGCTGTGCCCCACATTCCACTGAACAACACACTATTCCACTATAGAACACTTTTTTATATGACACAGCACTCCACTGAATTGTACGAGACCGGCTCCAATTTAAAATAGTTTACTACCTATGCTACATCACCACTCTCCACTCCAAGCCCATATATGTTGTGAGATGACGGTTCTGACCATCTGGTCTGCCCTAATTTTGATGACTTGGTTTTCAACCTTTTACTGTGAGCGAGCCTCCTAGTTGGGGACTTACCCATAGTAAACTCATGATAAAATGGACTGCACATGTTTAATGCTGGTGCGGCCTTGCTAAGAAAAGTCTGTTGTGGCGCAGCAAGAGTAGGAGGCGTGATCATGTGTGCGCACGCCCCTGCACCCATGTGAAGGCCTCGTGGGAGGATTCCTAGTGTGTGCAGCCCAAGAACTGAGCTCAGGTAGCCTGGCACAGAAGGAACTATGCAAAGTGGGTGGTGTCCTGGTATGGGCATCATGAGATGGGTATAGACATGTGAGGGATAGTCAGTGTGCTTACTGTCTTTTCACTATAGGGACACTCCATTAAATACCAATGTCAGTGTGCTTACTGTATTTACATTGTAGGGACACCCCATTAAATGTCAATGGTAAAGGGTGGCCTAGGGTGCTGCTCCAGTCCTCTGGAGTCACACCAATGTACAATGTAACTTGTATGAAAAGAATAATGCAGTAGGTTACAAAAGAATAGATGTACAACTTATGCTTCATCTAGGGACGTCATCTTTCTCTTTCTTTCTTTAGCTCAGGATTAAAGCCAATTACTGCTCTGTCCAGCTGCCTGAGCAGACCCTTGCATCAATCAGCCAGCTGTCATTCTGTGCCAGGAGCAGGCTAGAGATGCCCTGGTAGGAATGTCAGGGAGGAGGGGCTGAGACTTTCAGAGCACATGTGGCAAATAACTCCTGGACGTCGCCAATTTGAGCTATCTCAGAAGACTGTGCAGGAAGGAGGTGACAGGGGCAAGGAAGTGATTTAGCACATCTGGATAAGCCAGAGGTGCCAGTCTGCTGGACACTTCCTCCCCCACTTAACAGGTCCTGCACATGGGGAGAGCTCGCTCTCTTGTCTGTGCTTCACTGATGGACATTGGAATACAGACGGGCATCATGGGCAACTGGAAGGATGAACCTCCTGAGACTGGGACTCTGCCCCTGAAGGACTTCAGGCCCAGCAAGGTGCATGCCAGGGCCAGGTAAGGTGACCCCCCTTACCTCCTCTGACGACTAGCTGCAGGAAAGACTGTGCTGGTGCAAGGAGAGTGCACTGCCCAGAAGAAAAGAAGGTCCCCTTAGAATCTGGGTCCCTTCTAGACCAAGAGGACTAGGTAAAGTGCTCTTGGTGGCACTCTCAATCCAACTTACAGTCACTGGGGTACAAGGGAAGGTTTTGCAATGTGGGTTGTTGGATTATATATCTGCTTGGGAGAGACAAGAATGATTGCACCATGTCATCCAAGAGTTATTCCATCAATTTGTGTATATGTGTAAATTGTTGCATAGTATTGAGTAGTATGTGGTAAAAAAATTACTTTTCCTTTATCACAACAAAAAGCATGGACAGGCCAATCATTTATTGAGTGTAATGCTTGTGTGCTCGTGAATGGGGATTACTAGCCCACACCACCTCCCTTGAGTAAGCCTTGCAATGCTCTGCTACCCCATGAGAGTCAAGTGCTACAATGGGATGTTTGTTTCCTGGTGTTGGTCATGTGCCTGATCCATTACTTGTGGAGGCCACACAACTAATGACCCACCTTCCAACATATATATTATATATATATATATATATATATATATATATATATAAACAAGGGCATTTTTAGGGTTTAGGGTGGGTATGGGTTTTTGGTTGGCAAATATATTTTTTAGGCCTTAGGCTGGGTATGATTTTTTTGATTGGCGAGGGTATTTTTGCTGCTTATGGTAGGTATGGGTGTAGGGGTGGCAAGGGTATTTTTATATTTTGGGCATATAGGCCCACATTCTGACTTTGGTGGTCTCAAAGCGAGACTGCCAAAGCCACAGGTGCCAGGAGACCGCCAGTGCTAGTGGTCTCCCGACCGCCATATTATGGATACTACCGGATTTCCATCACACTTTGGGCCGAAATCTGGCAGTAGCCATGCTGGCGGTTGGAGGGACCTGGGCGGTGCTACCACCTGCACCACCCCACCAGTAGGATGCCACCAGCCATATTTTGACCAGGCAGACAGCATGACGGTGTCCTGCTGGTGGCGCACTGCCAGCGGTAGCAGCGTCCTTTTCTGTTCCCTGACGGAGGACCTCCTCTCCTCGCCGGACAAGGAAAGTCAGGCGTCCGACAGTGGAGGGGGGTGGGTGTTGTGTGTGGTGTCTGTTTGTATGTATGAATGTGTGTGTTCGTGTGTGAATGCGCCTTTGAGTGTTGTGATATGCGTGGTTGTACGGATGTGAGTGAATGAGCGTTTGAATGTTACAGTGTGTATGTGTCTGCATGTCAGTGTGTATGCATGTGAGCATGTCAGTGTGGACATGTCCCTGAATGCGTGTGAGTATGTGGGAGTACAGGCGTGTATGGATGAGTGTGAGTGAATGCGTGTATAGAAGTGGAGGTGAATGGGTGTATGCATGGTGTGTGTGGGTGTGTGTGTGCATGTATGCGTGGGTGGCCCTGTGACTAGGGGGTGGGGGTGCTGTGACTCTGGGAGTGGAGGAAGGGGTAGGGGGTCAGGTGATTGCTGAGGGGGTGGGGGAGCCGTCTACCAGTGACAGGGAAGGGATTCCCTGTCACCAGTAGCCCTACCACCATGGTTTTCAGGGCAGTGCTACCGCCGCAGAAACCATGGTGGTAGGCCGGCTCATTATACCGCCGGTGGTCTTGCGTGGACCGCCGGGTCGGAGATGGACATCTCCAGCCCGGTGGTGCATACCGTCATGGTGGTATGAGTGGAGATGTACCGGGTTGGCATTGGCCAACCCACCGCACTCATAATGTGGCAGTATATACCGCCAGCCTGCTGGCAGTGATACCGCCACTTTAACCCGGGCGGTCAAAAGACCACCAAGGTCAAAATGAGGACCATAGTGTTTTTGGTTGGCAAGTGTATTTTTAGGGTTTAGAGTGGGTATGGGTTTAGGGGAGGCAAGGGTATTTTTAGGGATTTTGGGTGGGTATGAGATTTGGGTTGCCAATGATATTTTTAGGGTTTTGGGTAAGAATGGGTTTTTGGTTGTCAAGGGTATTTTAAGGGTTTAGGGTGGGTATGGGTTTAGGTGTGGCATGGGTATGTTTAGGGTTTAGGTTGAGTATGGGTGTAAGGGTGGCAAGGGCATTTTTAGGGTTTAGGGTAGGTATGGGTTTTCGGAGTTTTGGGTTATATATACTTATATATACAGTATATATATATATATATAATAAATAATTGAAATGGGTATATATTTTTTGTTTGTTAAGTTGCCTAATAATTATGCACAGTGATAATCACCTGCACACACAGATATCCCCCTAACATAGCTAAAACTAAAAACAAACTAAAAACTACTTCCAAAAATATTCAGCTTTGATATTAATTAGTTTTTTGGGTTCATTGAGAACATGGTTGTTGTTCAATAATAAAATTAATCCTCAAAAATACAACTTGCCTAATAATTCTGCACTCCCTGTATATATATATATATATATATATATATGTGTAATATACCCACACACACACACACACACATATACATATATTTAGGTGTCAGAAATGAGGTCTTTGGTTGACAGTCAGGTTACCCCCTGTTCAAGCAAGGACCCTCACTCTTGTCAGGGTAAAAGAGAATCACCCTCAGCTAACCCCTGCTTACCCCCTTGGTAGCTTGGCAGAGCAGTAGGCTTAACTTCAGAGTGCTAGGTGTAAAGTATTTGTAGCAACACACACACAGTGACTTAATGAAAACACTACAAAATGACACAACACAGGTTTAGAAAAATAGGAAATATTTATCTAACCAAAACAAGACCAAAATGACAAAAATCCACAATATGCAAGTCAAGTTATCAATTAAAAATCAAAAAGTCTTTAAGTAGTTTTAAACACACGCTAGCGCTGTTAGCATGAAAATGTACCTGGTGCCCGTCAAAAATAATCCTGCACGGGCGGGTGTACGTCAAAAAGGGCTTGCGATGCGTCGATATCACTCACGAGCGAGACCTTGCGTTGTTTCCTACTTCTGTCGAGTCGGCGGGCGTTGGATCTTCTCTCTGCAGGAGCACGATGCGTTGATTCGGTCAGCATATGGGTCCATGCAGGCCTTGCGTTGTTTTTGCACACACAACGATGGTTTACGTCAGAAATCCCGCCGCACGATGATCTGAAAACCACAAAGCGCGGGTTGTGATCTCCCACCCTTCGTCAGCAATGCTGCGTGTCGTTTCTCCTGCTCCGTGCATCGATTCTTCGGTTGCGTTTCCGGCAAGCGTTGATTCTCAGCCACAGATCCGGCGGCGCGTCGTTTCTTCAGCCGCAGATCAGAGTTGCGTCGATCTTTTCCCCGCACAGCGCTCTGTGCGTGGATTTCTTCATCTTAGGCTGCCTACTTTTCCTTTCAGGGTCCCAGGAACTGGATGGGCACCACAGGGAAGAGTAAGTGTATCTTCAGAGACTCCAGGTGCTGACAGAGAGAAGTCTGTGCTGTCCCTGAGACTTCAAACAACAGGAGGCAAGCTCTAAATCAAGCCCTTGGAGATTTCTTCTCAAGATGGAAGGCAAACAAAGTCCAGTCTTTGCCCTCTCACTCTGGTAGAAGCAGCAACTGCAGGATAGCTCCACAAAGCACAGTCACAGGCAGGGCAGCACTTCTTCCTCAGCTCTTCAACTCTTCTCCAGGCAGAGGTTCCTCTTGTTTCCAGAAGTGTGGTTTTGGGTCCTTCTTATACCCAATTTCTCCTTTGAAGTAGGCCTACTTCAAAGTAAAGTCTCTTTTGAATGAGAATGTGAAATCCTGCCTTGCCCAGGCCAGGTCCCAGACACTCACAAGGGGGGTGGAGGCTGCATTGTGTGAGGGCAGGCACAACCCTTTCAGGTGTGAGTGACCACTCTCTCCCTCCCACCTAGCACAGATGGCTCATCAGGATATGCAGGCTACACCCCAGCTCCCTTTGTGTCACTGTCTAGTGTGAGGTGCAACCAGCCCAACTGTCAAACTGACCCAGACAAGGAATCCACAAACAGACAGAGTCACCGAAATGGTATAAGAAAGAAAGTATCAAATTATTTTGCACTCGCAAACTGCGAAATCGGCCGTTTGCGAGTGCAAAATCGTGGTCTGCAATGCATCAAAGGCATTCGCAGACCACAAAATTAAAATCGCAAAAATTGCGATTTTCTGCGTTGCGACCTGGATTTTGTGTATCGCAATTTGCGATTCGCAAAATCCAGGTCGCAAGGCAATTCTGCAAAAAATTGCAAATTGCGATTTTTCACAGAATGGTATTTTGCACATGCAAAATTCAATTGTTTGCAACCAGGTGGTAACCTGGTGCAAAATTTTAAAATGCAGTAAAACTGCATTTTTAAATTTAATATGTAAAGCACACATGCCCTTTTTGGCATGTGTGTACTTTACATGGTAAAAAAAAAAAATTGGGGTGCAGGAGAGGGGGCCTTAGGCCTTTTGCATTTCCCAAATTGCGATTTCTGGTTCAGAAATCGCAATTTAGGAAATGCAAAAAATTCGCAGCTATGGGCCAGTTTCGCAATTTGCGATTCGGTAATTGCATTTGCGATTTTTAAGAAATCGCAATTACCGAATCGCAATGGGCCAGATTCATACATCTGGCCCAAAATGTCCACTTTCTAAAAGTGGCATTTTCAAACACACATTCTTAACATCAACTTTACTAAAAGATGTATTTTTAAATTGTGAGCTCTGAGACCCCAAACTCCCCATGTCTATCCACTCCCAAAGTGAATCTACACTTTAATCAGATTTAAAGGTAGCCCCCATGTTAACCTATGAGAGGGACAGGCCTTGCAAAAGTGAAAAACAAATTTAGCAATATTTCACTGTCAGGACATCTAAAACATACTACTATATGTCCTGACTTAACCATACACTGCACCCTGCTCTTGGGGCTACCTAGCGCCTACCTTAGGGGTGTCTGACATGTAAGAAAAAGGAAGGTTTAGGCCTGGCAAGTGGGTACACTTGCCAAGTCGAATTTACAGTTAAAACTGCAGACACTGCAATTGCAGGTCTGAGACATGATTACAGAGCTACTTATGTGGGTGGCACAACCAGTGCTCCAGGCCCACTAGTAGCATTTGATTTACAGGCCCTGGGCACCTCTAGTGCACTGTACTAGGGATTTACTAATAAATCAAATATGCCAATCATGGATAAGCCAATTACATACACATTTTGTAAAGGGGCACTTGCACTTAAGCACTGGTTAGCAGTGGTAAAGTGCCCAGAGTAACAAAAACAGTAAAATCAGAGTCCAGCACACAGGAACAGAGGCAAAGAGTTAAGGGAGAACACGCCAAGGATGAAAAGTCTAACAGTAGGCGTAGGCATATATTCATGTATATATATATATATATACACACACACACAGACAAAGACATACATATATGTAGGCATATATATACACACACACACACACACACAGATAAACAAATATATTTACGTATTATTTGTTCTATATATAGTGTTAAAGGACAATGTACCCCTAAACATGCAAGTCAAATGACTGAGGATGAGGCAGAAGCTGAGGACGGAGTGGGAGTCCAGGACCTAAGTTGGAAAACCTCTGTGTGGTGTCACCCTAATTATCAGACGCACTAAGATTAGATATGGGTGTAAAGACCCCGAAGAGTCTACAACCCTTTTATTTATCACTCTGGCCACACCTGGCCAGAGGGTGGGTGCAATTCTCATCTGGGTCATCAGGACATAGTTTCCGACCGGGTGCCTCACTACATCCGTTCTCAACTTGGTATTGACCTTCAAACTTGAATATTGCTCATGTAGTCCCTGAGTCACTGGCTTGGTATAGGGTTGGGTCTCAGGCCATACCAAGGGTGATTTGAATGGCCAGTTCTTCCTTTTTCTAATGCTTCCCCTCAACAGTCAGGCTTCCTAAGTCCCTCCTCTTGCCTTGGGGTACTCTGTCTCGGTTGAGCCATAGCTCTCTCTTTATGTGAGAGAGCTGTCCAGCGTGGGCATCCGGTTCGGTCTCTTCTGGTGCTGGGGTGCTGTGACTCACTATCTTACAGAACCAGGATTTATTCCTTCTGACAGTTTCCTGGCCTTTACAAACTGCCACCATCGTCCAATCAAGCTTGTCTACTATCTACACCCCTGGCTCAAATGGTGTCCAGAATTTCCATCCCAGTCTTCGATCTTTCAGTATCACCATGCCATTGCATACATTGTCTCAGGTGGTGGCATGTCTTCTTTCACTTGCACATGTGTTGCTTCTTCGGCATCTCTTCTGCGCCTCTTGTTGGTCACACCTCAGTGGATTCCACTCGGGATGGGATCAAGTTACTTTGGTTCCCTTCAAGTATCATGGTCCATGAAACTTGTTGCATGGTACACTGTGGTGCTCATCTATATTCTTTCAGCAATCGGTGAGGCTGAGTTCTCGGTCCATCTTTTCCAGTACCGCAATCCTCAGGGCTTTATTTAGGGTACACAAAAAGCATTCCATATCTCCACTTGCTTGGGGCCATTGTGGGGGTGATGTGGCAGTGTCGGATTCCAGGTTTTGTGAGGAATTCCTTGAAAGTAGCCTATTTCTAGCACGGTACCCCCATTTTTGGCCTGTTTGTACTTGTTTGTCAGTGTGTTTTTACTGTTTCACCTGGATCCTGCTAGCCATGAATAAACCCCTATTTGTCAGTGTGTTTGCCTGTCTCACTGGGATCCTACTAACCAGGACCCCAGTGCTCATAGTGTGTGGCCTATGTGTGTGTTGTCAGTATACTTAACTGTGTCTCTGCTAACCAGAACTCCAGTGATTATGCTCTCTCTACTTACCAAATTTGTCACTATAGTTTAGTGACTCCATATCCCAATTCTGATTGGCACACTGGACCCCCCTTATAAGCCCCTAGTATATGGTACCTAGGTACCCAGGGCACTGGGGCTCCAGGAGATCCTTATGGGCTGCAGCATTTCTTTTGCCACCAATAAGGAGCTCAGACAAAACTTTCTTCTTAACTGACACTGCAGCCTGAGTCAAATAGTGCACACACTATTTCACAGCCATTTTCACTGCACTTAAGTAACTTATAAGTCACATATATGTCTAACCTTCATTTACTGAAGGTTAGGTGCAAAGTTACTGTGTTGAGGGCACCCTTGCACTAGCAAAGGTGCCCCCACATTGTCCAGGTCCCATTCCCCGGACTTTGTGAGTGCCGGTATACCATTAAACGAGTGCACTACATAAATGTCAATACAAATAAGTAGCTTCACAATGGTAACTCTGAATGTGGCCATGTGAGGTGTCTAGGATCATGGAATTGTCCCCCCATTCCAAATCTGGTATTGGGGTACCGATCCAATGCACCATGGGGGCTCCACCATGGACCCACAGTACTTCCAAACTAGCTCTCTGAGGTATACACTGCAGCTCCAGCTGCTGCCACCTCACAGACAGGTTTCTGCCCTCCTGGGGACTGAGCAGCTCAATCCCAGGAAGGAAGAACAATGCATTTCCTTTGGGAGGAGGGTGTTACACCCTCTCCCTTTGGAAATAGGTGTTGCAAGCTTGGGAGTGGTAGCCTCCCAGAGCCTCTGGAAATGCTTTGAAGGGCACATATTTCACTGTTCTTGCATAAGCCAGCCTGCAATGGTTAATGGACCCCCAGTCCCTGCTCCAGTGCAAAACTGGACAAAGGAAAGGAGAGTGGCCACTCCCCTGTCCCTCACCATCCCAGGGGTGGTGTCCAGAGCTCCTCCAGAGTGTCCCTGGCATTAGCCATCTTGAATTTCAAGGTGTGGGGACCCTCTGGAGACCTCTGAGTGGCCAGTGCCAGCAGGTGACATCAGAGACCCATCCTAATAGGTGCATACCTGGGTAGGTAGCCAATCACCCTCTCAGGGCTATTTTGGGTCTCTCCTCTTGATGTTTCCTCCGATCCTACTTGCAAGATTCCGCCAGGACTCCTCTGCATCCTATGCTTACCATTGGATCAACCACAGACTGCTCCAGGAACCACTGTAACTGCAACAAAGTATCCAGGATGACTCCTGTGACCTGCAACTTCAGCTCCAGCCAGCTTTTGCAATAGTTTCTAATGTGTGCACACTCTGAGGACTGCCTATCTTTACCCTGCACTCGAAGAACACAAGGAATCTCCTGTGGAGTGACAGAGTCACTTCCCTGCATCTGCAGTTACCCTTCTCTGATGATGACTGGTACTCTGGGACTCCTCTCCTGATGATGAGCATGCTCCTTGGAACACAGGTGATGGACCAAAGTGACCCAGACTGTCCAAAGGTCCAGCTATCCAAATTTGGGGGAGGTAAGAGCTTGCCTCTCTGTGCTGTGATTGTACCCCTGTGCATTGCGTCTTCTACAGCGCCTTTAGCTTCTGTGCTCTTCTACCAAGAATCCTTCATGCACAATGTAGACCAGGTCCCCAGCACTCCATCATGCGGTGCACAGCTCCCTGAGTTGTTCTTTCGCAGCGTGGGAACTTCCTGTGTAGTGCTGCAACAAGTGTACTTTGCATCTTCTTTGTCCCCTTGTTCTGGTACTCCCGTGGGTGCTGCCTGGTCTTCTGAGGGCTCTCTGAAGTGCTGAGATCCCCCTCTGTCTCCTCAGCCTGATTGAGACATCTAGGTCTATCCTGGATCCAGGCAGCTCCTTTTTGACGCAAACCGCGTACTTGCTTGACCCAAGGCTTGTTGGCAGAATCCAGCGATGCAAACAGCCTGCATCCAACAACTCGATGTGGGACATCACTTGCACCATGCAGGAACCCGTTGCTATGTTCTTTGGTGCTTTTCTGTACTTTTCTTCTTACTGGAGAATCCACTTTTGCACCATCTCCTAGGTCGGCAGGGGCTGTGGTCCTTCCTGGACTCTTCTTCAACTTCGGGACTTGGTCTCCTCTCTCCACAGGTCTTCAGGTCCAGGAATCCATTGTTTGTTGGTTGCAGTCTTGCTTGGTTCTTGCAAACTATCTGATCACAACTTGTAGTGTGTCCTTAGGAAACTTGCTGTACTTTACTCCTGCTTTACTGGGCTCTGGGGTGGTGTACTTTACTTACATTTGGTGTTTTCCTACATTCTCAGCGCCCCTCTATACACTTCACTTGCCTGGAGAGGGGAATTCTTTATTCACATTCCAATATTTTAGTATATGGTTGGTGTTGCCCCAAGGCCCATTGCAATCTATTATTTTCTACTGTTTGCACTATTCTATGACTGTTTACTTACCTGATTCTGGTTACTAGTGTATATATTGTGTATAACACTTACCTCCAGAAGGAGTATTGTCTTTAAGTTATTTTTGGCCTTGTGTCACTAAAATAAAGTACCTTTGTTTTTGGTAACACTGAGTATTGTCTTTTATTGTCTATAAGTACTGTGTAACTACAGTGATATTGCAGGAGCTTTGCATGTCTCGTAGTTCAGCCTAAGCTGCTCTGCTCCAGCTACCTCTAGACAGCCTAAGCTGCTAGAAGACTGCCTACCTTTCACTAATAAGGGATAACTGGATCTGGTATAAGGTGTAAGTACCTTGGGTACCCACTACAAACCTCCTACATCTGACCCATGGAATGGAGGCCCGTTAGCTGTTCTTATTTTAACAGAAAGCCAGAACAGTGCGAATACCTTCTCCGAAGCAAGTGTCACTCTGCAGAATGCTGTTGAATTCAGGACATCCAGTAAAGAGTATTTGGAGTATCTGTCCACCAGGACCATTGTTATCCTTCTGTTGGAGAAGCTTCCAAAGTCCAGACTCACTTTGGACCAAGCTGCGGTAGATGGTGATTTTGTGATGACAGGTGCTGAGGTCTCTTGGGTGCTTGTGAGTTGACAGGCACAGCATCATCATACAAGGTCATTGACAATTGGTTCCAGGTTTAGGATCCACACCTTTGCTTGCAGACGTGATTTCACTTTAGCCGTACCTTGGTGCTCCCCGTGTGCTAGGGTGGCTACTTGGTGCTGTAGGCTTGCGGGTATTAACAGTCAGTGATCATGCAATATCAGGCCATCCGGGCTGCAGCTGAGTTCATCACATATTCTCAATATTTGTGTGATGTTCTCTCTCTCTACTCCTTGCCAGTGCTGGACATCTTGGAGGAAGTTCTGTCACAACCTTTGCTGTATGGTGGCTACTAGTTTGGTTATCAGGGCATTACTCTTTATGGCTCCAGAATCTTGTTCAGACTCATTGACCTTGGCACACACTTTGCATTACCAGTTGGATGTGTTCATCCTCGGTTCCTCTGGTTTCCTTGGAGGGATGACGAGATAGACAGCCTGAAGGGGTCTTGGATCCTTGCCTGTACAAAATGTTGAAGTTGTATTGTTGGAGTTGGATTGCCCAGTGTTCTATCCAGGGTGGTGGGTGAGGGGCATGTCCCTGAACAGCGGTACGAGAGACTGATGGTCCATTACCACTGTAAAGGAGCTCCCATCAAGGTATAGGTAGAAGTGGGTACACGCCCTCTTAATGGCTAGAGCCTCCCTCTCCATTTGAGTGTATGTTGTCTCTGTTGGACTGAGTGTCCATTGGTGAAAGCTAATGGTGCCCATTCGCTGGGTTTCCCTTCTTGTGTCAGTACTGTGCAAAGCCCCACAGGGCTGGCATCTACTAGTAACTCTCTTGCATGTGGTCAAAGTATGTCATTGTTACTTTACTTAGCAGGGCATATTTGATTTTCTGGAATACTTGTTCTTCAGGCTGCTCCCACTTCTAACCAGCGTCCACTTTTGTGAAGGCTCGCAGGGGGTTCTGCAATTGTCGCCAGGTTGGGTAGAAATCGGCTGCAATATGTGGCCATACCAAGGAAGCTGTGGATCTCTGACACTGTGGCAAGCACCGGGGGCCTGTTTGATAGCTTATGAGTTCCTCGGGTCTACTTGGATGCTGTCTTGGTCAAACACTTAACCAAAGAATTCAATTGAGTTCTAAAAGACATACCATTTGTCTTTATGTAGAGTGACCCGGTGTTCACATAGGTGTTTTAGGGTATCTTGCAGGTGCTTGATGGGCTCATCTGCTATTGTTGGAAGTTTAGAATGTCTTCACTAATGTTCATAACTCCCTGGACCCCTGGATGGGTTTCTTTGATGGTGGCTTGAATATTTTTAGTAGAAAAAGAGATTATGAAGTTCAGTCTCCTGCAACGGTGCAGGGCTAAGTGGGTTAAAAACTTTGTGCTGTATCAGCACTCTTCGGACAGGAGTAACTGACGATAACTTGAATTGCGATCTAGTTTAGAGAAACATGGTGCTCTGTTAAGGTCTGTGATGATGTCTTCTATGATCAGTGTTGGATGTTTCTCTAGTTTGATGGCTTGATTGGATAGCCACATATCAATGCATAGCCACACTTTTCTGGGTTGTTTAGGTTTTTGGGTAATGACCATGGAGGACACCCATGGGGTGGGCCCGACACCTTCTCAAACGCCCTGAGGCTTTCAAGATTCTAGAGTTCCTTTTCAACCAGTGGTCGTAGATGAAACAGGACTTGCCGGTGATGGAGGTCTACAGGTTTGATGGTTGTGTCACATTGCAGCTTTACTCGGGGTGCTTTGAGGCACCCAAGGCAGTTGAAGAGTCCTGCAAACTATTGTAGAAGTTCATCTGTCTGACAGGATTTGAAGCTATGTGCAAATTACACAAGTCCCAGATCTTCCACTGCATGACTTCCTAGCAGGGTGTCGGGATCACTATCAACGACATGGAACATCCTGTTGATTTCCTGGCCATTGGGTTTTATGCATACTATGTGTTAGACTTGGCATCCTTGGCGTGGTCTCTCCTAACTTTTTTGCCTCTGTTTCCCAGGTTGTTGATGTGTGCTGGACTCTATTTTTGCTGTTTTTGTTACTCTGGGCACTTTACCACTGCTTTCAAGTGCTAAAGTGCAAGTGGTCCTGTGTGAAATGTACGTGTAATTGGATTTCCATGATTGGGATATTTGATTTACTGGTAAGTCCTAGTATAGTGCACTAGAGGTGCCCAGTGCTTGTAAATCAAATGCCACTAGTGGGCCTGCAGCACTAGTTGTACACCCACATTAGTAGCTCTGTAATCATGCCTCAGGCCTGCCACTGCAGTGTCTGTGTGAGCAGTTAAAGCTTACCCACTTGCCTGGCCTAAACCTTCCCTTTTCTTACATGTAAGACACACCTAAGGTAGGCCCTAGGTAGCCCCATGGCCAGGGTGCAGTGTATGTTTAAGGTAGGACATATACTAAAGTGTTTTATATGTCCTGACAGTGAAATATTGCCAAATTCATTTTTCACTGTTGCAAGGCCTATCTCTCTCATTGTTTAACATGGATGCTACTGTCGCGTGGGCTCTCATTATTCTAAATGAGACTACTGGATTTCTAGGCAGCAGGATCGATAACGGTGTGGGGGACTGAGTCTGACCCACGTGTAAAGAACTCTGTCACCCTAAATCCGGTTTTTGCTCCGGCTAACTAGCAGTGCCTTATTTCTCCCATGTGGAAGGAATAATTCGGCAGCCGAGCGCATGACATCTTTGGAACTTCTCAGGGAAGTCGTGGTTACTCAGATCCAAACCAACTCTCTTATTTACAATATGATCTCATATACAAATGACAAAGACAGTATAAGTTTTATATAATGTTTTAATAAAACAACTGTATTTTAGATATTAAGGCGTGAGCCGCAATAACCAGAACGATACAACACAGTAGGATTGAAATAGTCACCAGGAGAGTAAAACATAAGAACAAAGCTATCATATTGTCTAACAGTTTCTACTCTCCCTCTGCTTGTTCTAATTAGAGCACAGCATGTTAAGCTTCTAGCTTGCCTATTAGAATCACTGTGGAGACATCAGCCCTCATACCTGAGCAAAGACCGGTGATCTTGGTTCAGCATCTGCAACGAGGCAGTCAGCGTCTAGTTGTGGGTCCCTGGTCGGAATCTCCCTCTTCCGTGTATTGGGACAAGGAAGTGATTTTATAACTAACATGTCATCGTGATCACAAAATGTCCCTACGCAGGAATGCCAAGTCTAAACTCCTACCACGTCTATCGGCAATGTACCACACTGTATCCTTGACTGAAGCACAGAGTAAATGTTATGGAGAACTCCAGTGCTGAAGTAGGCAAAACAGTGTGATATGAATAAAAAAATAACACCGTAGAACTGGCTATTCGAAAAATAACAGTACGAAGCCTAATAAAAAGCATGTAGAGCAAAGTGCACAGAGGCTCTAAGCTGTCAGCAAATGAATAAAATATAGTCAGGGCAAAGTGCATAAAGGCCTAAAGCCTGAAGCTAAAGCGCAACGAATACGTAAAACTGACCACACTACACCCTCCCCTTGTCGGTAGCAAGTGGTTCCAATAATATAAAACGATGCCCCAGAAATAAACAATATAAAAATCATATATTTCGACAAGGTGAGAAGACAACAAAGTCATAAATTTAGGCAACATGTGACCATAAAACCAAATTCAATATTGTGTCAATTTCGTAAAAAGGGAAAAAAATCCAATCGTAAAACAGAAGCAACAGAACGCAGGAGTTCCTCCACTTCGATATATGTTAATACCGGAAGATCCATGCCACAAAGTACCATGGAGCAGGTGTGGTCCAAAGCTCCAAAACCATTCAGGGCGGCACCCCGTGCAGAGCCTATGAAAGAGACAATACCATCTTCCTCCAGGAAGGGAATCTCATAAACCGCCTCACGAAGCAAGCGCATCCGTAGTGCACAAGTCTGGGAATGAACCCTAATCGGGAACATCAACAGATCAGAATTGACCATTGGAGAGCGCTGCAGTGAGAGACAGAGAGCCAGTGCATGTTCAAACGCGCACCAAAGGCATCGAAACACGGGTTGCACACAATCCAAAACCGGTCTAAATGACAGAGACCAGTCACACTCCAAATGTCCCAGGAGTGTTGCTCCAAAATGCTGAATCATGCGTTCACGACACAGCTGCGCTGACGGGAGCAGTAATACAGGATCTTGTCGTGACGGGACAGCCATTGCGAAAAAATAGCAACAACAGCAAAACTCCAGCCAATAAAGCTAAAGTAATCTGGAAACCCCCAAAAATGCTTCCGAAAATAGAATGTATAGCCGAAGGTATCAAACCGAATATGGAAGAGAAGGTGTGAGTAAAACCAACACCAACGGCTTTGAAAAAATGTACAATACCAACAGTGCTGGATGCATTAAATATACGTCCCACAAGTTCATCGAAGTGACTTGGAAAGTTAGTATTCAAAAGGGACTGTATCTCCGCCGATGACCTTGCCACTTGAAGTGCGTAGGTCTCGCTAGCAGATGTAAGGGCCACATGCTTTTGAAACAACAAAGCTTTTAGCCGACTCAACTTGTCGAAATCAACCTTGGAAGTAGCAATATGAGGCCAGATGTCTGCTACCTCCCTAATTTGAGTGGGGGGAAACAACACATTACCGCAGCACGTAACGGCCTTGTTGACAACGATGATGTAAACTATTCCGGCACGCATGCCACAGCAACGTTCGCTGTTAAGAACAACGTAACTGCCGTTAGAAAGCACCTGGAAAGTGTTTTTAATAACTGGGACTGGAACTCCCTTCAGATAACAAGCTAAGTTAGCAATCGAAGCGTTACACGCCCCGTGCAAGGACAGCTGTTTACAAACCATTGAATGGCTGACAGAAGCTTCGCATTCGCTGCTGCTAAGAAAAACCTCCCTCAAACCATTAACACATCTGTACTGAAAGGGAAGCTCCCACACCTCGTGTATGTAACTGTCTCCCAATAGTTCATATCTACCCACCGGAATGTGTTTCTCTAATTTCTCAATATTCAACATAACATATGTCGCTTCCTTTTTAGCCATCAGTTGTTGCTGACGAGTCAAATTAAAAGAGACAAAGATCTCTCTGGCACGAACGTGCTGCCATGGAACGCGACCCGCCTTCAAGGTCTGAAGAGTCCAACCCAGCTGCATGATGGACCGCGTCTGACTCTGCCCATGATATAAAGAAGACATGTCCGATTTAATAATGTCAATGGCAGAGGAAACAATGCTGTCAATTGTGTAAACACGGTCAGAAAGGGTATGCATGCCATTATCAACAACAGACAAAGGCCCTCATTCTGACCTTGGCGGTCTTTTCGCAAGACCGCCGAGTTACCGCCGCGGTGAAGACCGCCGACCGCGGCGGTATGCCGCTGTGCGCATTCTGACCGCTGGGAGCGTTCCGCCGGAAAACCGCCAGCAGCCAGACTGGCGGTCGGCGGGAAAGTGGAGACTGGTCAACCTCCACCGCCACGCCAGCAGAACACCGCCCACAGAATTACGACCCACATTTCTGTGTGGCGGTCTTCTGTTGGCGGTCTTCTGTTGGCGGTCACCTCCCCATGGCTCCCGTCGCCTCCCGGAGGACCAACGCACAAGGTAAGTTGACCGTCCGTGAGGGGAGGGGGTGGGGGGGTGTTGTGTGATGTGGGCGTGCATGGGGGTGTGCGTGTGAGTGTGTAGAGGGGGTGTGTGAGTGCGTGTATGCGGGCGGGGGGTGCTGCTGTGTCTATGGGTAATGTGTGCTGTTTGGCAGGTGCGCATGTCTGCATGTATGTGTGCGGGTATGTGTCCCCGTTGTGTATGTGTGTGTAGGGGGTGTGTATATGTGCATGTTGGGGGGGTGTGCATGTCGGGGTGCATGTATGTGCATGTCGGGGTGGGGGTGGGGAGGGGGTTCGTACCACCTCTGGGGGGTGGCAGGGGGGTGGAGGGTGTGGGGGGAGGACTCGGGTGGGTAGTGGGGGGTGGGGGAGACCCCTATCAGTGCCAGGGAAGGAATTCCCTGGCCCCGATAGTGCTTACCGCCATGGTTCGCACGGCGGTTCCCGCCCGCAAGAAACCGCAGCGGTAGGCAGGGTCATAATACCCTTGGCGGTCTTGGGACGACCGCCGGGCCGGAGTGCGCAAACTCCAGCCCCGCGGTCATGACCGCCGTGGCGGTCGGAGTGGAGAAGTGGCGGTCGGTCGCGGCGGGGACCGCCGCGGTCAGAATGCCATTTTTAATACCGCCGGTCTGTTCGCGGTCCGACCGCCGTCTCTCCGCCGACCGCCAGGGTCAGAATGAGGGCCAAAGTCTGCATCAGGTTTTCCTGATCAATCTGCCTCAACCGGGCTGCAGCCTCTTGTTGTGAAAGCTTCCAAATCTCATTATAAACTTCGTATAAGAACCTTTTCTTCCATGGTACTTTGGGACCCGACAAAAAATCTTGTAAATCAGTATCATTAGACAGTAACGTGAGATGTGACTTAACTGCATCCAGCATGGATGACTTCAACCATTGCTGACAAAGCTTCCCCACACTGTATGTAGTTATAATATCAGCATGTTCTGGTGAAATATAACGAGGGTCTGCCCTACTAGTCCTGAACCCCCCTGAAGAGGTGACAAAACGTTGATGACACACATTAGTGTCTACAGGCCATAATAACCACCCGCCTGGATGTAACGATGAAATGTTAAGCGTACCATTCTGGACCCAATGTGTAAATTCACTAAAGGTAGCATTCACATAATGTTGCCAATCTCTCAATTTAGAAGGGACAGGTATACTAGGCAAAGTCAACTCTCTAATTGTCGCTAAGCCCAAACATCTAGTCTGTTTTACTGTGTCATTGAGGAAAATCATCTGCACAGGGATAATACATGCTCTAAATAACGTGTCCCTGCCTCGAATTTGCCAATTTTTTGAACCCCAAACACTTTTCAAATCAACAGTTTTAAAAGCAGTATTCATACCCCTCCACCGAAAGTTTAGATACAAACAAATTTGAATACAGTAATTTAGTATCGGTCAATAACATTTGCTTATTGGAATACGGTGCAACTTTAAAATAGTAAGACTTAGCATTTCGTTGATCATGCCCAGAAAAATATGCAAATTTATCATAATACGTTTTCGAACTCCCTTGTGGAGGAGTCGAGCAATGTTCCCATTGCACATAATTAAATATGGACTTAGGGCTACTAGCTTTATGAATAAAGTGGTGTCCATAATAGTTGTAGCAAAACATGTCACCATGATTATCTCTAAATTGGTAAGCATCTTCATCGTCATAGACAGTATAATATTGCAAATCCGTTAGCATAGAATCTACTGTCTTCACATCCCAATCATCAGAAACAATGCCAGGTATAACAATATCATTCATTGATAATTTGAGGACATACGGTATTTGAATCAATTCAGTGGGACCATATATATCAAACATTACTTTATCCCACACAATCCCATCCGGAATTGGTATAGCAGAAATGTTTACTGTGGACAAGTCTCTTCAAACCATATGAGACGAAAAATGCGGTTTTAACACAGTCTCCACGTGCTCAATGTCAGATCGATCAGGAAGAAAATGACCATGTATTATCAGAAAAAAAGTAACCACAAATCCCAACAACAATAAAAGAGTCATCACGGCCAAAAACAGCCACAAATAGTTCCAAGGAAAAACTAAATATGTGCGTTTAAGCCAATCCAGCATCCGACGTGGACCGTGGATAGAAGACATCGAGGACGAGGAGCCGGACACATCAGCATCAGCGTTGTTGAAGCAGCCAGAGGCAGTTCTAGCAAAAGGCGCAACTGTGAACATAGAAGCAGATGGAGGCTCTCGCCTTGGCACGCTATAGACCACATGTTCAGAAACATCAGTAGAACGTACAGCAAGTTGATCAAAAGATTCCATATTAATCATCGTCAGTGGAACAATCGCAAGATCATCATCCCCCCTCCCCAAGCTCGGAGAGGAAACAGCATCAGTGTAAATCACCTGCAGGGGGACTTCTTCCCCAGTAGTGAGAGGGATTCCGGAACTACTGGGTGTCCCTCTTGGTCTGCTGTGCAGAATCGGCCACATGTTGTAACTTGACATTATCAATGGAAACAAAGCGATTTCCTTTAGCCATTCGCAGCGGCGGTAAAATCACAGTTCTTGTGCCGCTAACTCCCAACACAGGGACAGGTGCTCGATAAGAAGGACCAATTTTTTTTTTAACTGCGACCTTTTCACGCACTAGATCCCCAATCCTGGGTATCCAGCCAGTAGGTGTTACTGGCTCATCCTTAATTCCTGAGGAGGCAGCACAGGCAGAAGAGTTATCTTCACAGAATTGTTGTAAATCCTGCAAAACAGTGACACGATCATTTATGTCAAAGGCCGTATCTGCCGCCTCCACACCAGGACCATCTAGATTAGGAACATACATTTGTGTTCCAAACAGGCACTCATATGAAGTACGACCCCCCAGTGACCTTCTAGGCAAGTTATTAAGTGCTCTCTGTACTCCATATAGGTGGGCTAGCCAACCACGACCCGTACCTATAACCCTGGCCGTTAAGGATTGCTTTAAATCACGATTTAAACGCTCCACGACAGAATTTCCCTCGGGATGAAATGGAGACGAGAATTGTAGTTGGACCCCCAACGAAGCCATGGTGTCCCTGAATGCCTTAGAGGCAAAAGCAGGGCCCTGGTCCGAATGAAAAGCCGCAACTGCAAATATATCGACAAAGATGCGCAAATCTTTAATAACAGTTCGAGCGTCAGCCGAGCGTTGTGGCCATACCCACACAAATCTGGAGCACGAATCTACAGCAACCAATATATATTTGTATGCACTATCTGGTGTCAGCGGACCACAATGATTCAAGTACACACACTGTAAAGGCTTATTTGAAATCAGAAGGGGCGTCTGCTGCGGGCGTCTAGCCGACGATGCTTTAATTTTTTGACAGATGTCACAACAAAGGACATACTGCTTCGTCTCTTTATAGAGACCAGGCCACCAGTAACGAGCCTGTAAAAGTGAAATCGTGGCAGCCACCCCAGCATGTGCAGAAGCCACCCACTCATGTGCTGCAGAAATTAATCCGGGCCTCTCAATTTTATTGTGAATTTCACGTACACCAATGCCTGGAATTGCAACAGTAGCATTCAGCGCACCATTCAAGCAGTAACTATATTTAGAAGGAAAACCTTTAGGAAAGGGCGTGCCATCAGCCGTAGCCTTTATGGCAGCCGAAATTTCTGTGTCTGGTTTGGAACTCGAACGAGTCACTGCGGCCACAGTGGCGACTGCCACTCCCGACTTCGTGGCTTCATCAGCCAAAGTATTCCCAGCAACGTGTATTCCAACGCGCTGGTGTCCAAGTGTATGCACAACATGGACGTTAGGAAGCGTTTCCTTCAGATCCGTAACCTTACCCCACAACATTTTATGTTTAATGGTGTTGCCTTTAGAATCTCTGAAACCATTAATCTTCCAATAGTGCAAATATTCATTGAAAGACTGTACACAGTAGTAGGAGTCACAGACCAGCAAGGTTAAAATCGCCGGATCCGCATGCTCCAACGCTAACAATAGAGCTTTGAGCTCAGCCAGCTGTGCCGTGCAATCTCCCAAGGTTTTAGTATAAGTATGTTGGGGGCAGAACACTTCCCCCTCCATAGTGCCGCTCACCACCGCACATGCAGCAGAATAATGTTGTTTAATCCCAACCGCTGGTTGCGCAGAGCCATCGGTATACATGACCACTTGATATTGGTCAATAGGCAACGTACCAGCAGGAACAGGGTATTCCATCTCATGTTGAAGAAATTCTTGAGTCTGCAGTTTGGGGTCAAATACATAATCTACATCAGTGGCTGTCAAAGACGTAGCCCATTGTATCCATCGCGGGTGTAAAGCTTTCGAATTAGGAACACTCGCTTTTGTAACAGCCTCTAAGGCCGGAATCGGGGAAACAACAATAATGCGTTGGCCCTGGGCATGCGGTCTTTCTTTAATCACAGCCATCTGTACTGCAGTGAGTATTTTCTCAGTCTGTGCAAATCGTTGTTCTGCAGCAGAATACAAGTGGGACTTGTATGCAATCGGGACTGTCTCACCCTCATTAAAGGTGACATACGTAAACCCAACAGCCCCAGGTATCACCCTGATGACTAAATGTGTCTTATTGTCCCGTGTGTGTAAGTGTTTAACTGCCAAGAGATCAGTCTGTAACTCTCGTAGTATGTGTGTATGCTCAGTCGTCCAAAATTTACTTGAAAAATTCAGGCGAATCAATTCGTATAAGGGTTTTATACGCGTAGCATAATCAGGAATGTAAGTTCTGCCAAAATTCAGAAACCCCAAAAATGACTAGAGCTTCCGAACCATATTAGGAGGCTGCAATAAAGCACATTTCTCCAAAAAATATGGCGCTAAGCTCTTGCCCTCACTCGACAACTCATATCCCAGGAAAATGACGCTGAGGAAGGCAACCTTTGATTTCTTAAAATTAAACTTATAGCCAATATCAGCAAACCCCACAACAATGCGCGATACACGCCTTAGATGTTGCAGAATCTCATCGTCTGTCAGATATATGTCATCAACATATGATAACGCTTCAGGGTCGAACTCGTGCAGCATTTCAGTTACACGAGCCGAAAACAGTCCTGGGCTATTCTTATACCCCTGAGGCAAACAACAAAAAAAATTCTGAGAGCCAAACGCACTGAAACTGGTATAGTCCCGACTTTCGGGCACTATATTCTCGCAGAAAAATCCATTCGAGATATCTAATGTAGTTTTGTATTTTTTACGCACTATATTATTCATAAGCGCTGCGCTGTGTGAATTCTGTATTGCATATGTGCGTGTATGACTATTCAAATGTCTATAATCCACCACTATCCTATATGAATGGTCCGGTTTAGCAACTGGAAATAAGGGATTATTCATCGGCGAGACATAGGGCTCAATTACACCCTGGTACTTCAATTGTGTAAGAATTTTCCTAACCGATGCCCTTGCTTCAAATTTAATAGGATACTGCGGTTGTGGCTGAGGGACGCCCTTTATTGGAATTACATGATAAGGTGATTGTCTGTCCCACCCCACGTTATTTCTATATAGGGCGGGAGCCTGTGCTAGAGCCCATGATTTACTATAGGACTCCGCTAGTTCTCTCGGAACAAGTGGTGAGAAGGAAGGTGTAATAACCTCCTCCCCCATCAGACAGTCGCGAACAAAGTCAGGTGGCCAATCCTGTTCGGCCAGCAGAACATCATATGATTTTACCACATGGTCCCAAAAAATGGCGTTTATAATACGGTCAATGTCAAATCAAATCGAATCAAATCATTAACATTTATAAAGCGCGCTACTCACCCGTGCGGGTCTCAAGGCGCTAGGGGAAAGAGGGGGTTACTGCTGCTCGAAAAGCCAGGTCTTTAGGAGTCTCCGGAAAGCGGAGTGGTCCTGGGTGGTCCTGAGGCTGGTGGGGAGGGAGTTCCAGGTCCTGGCCGCCAGGAAGGAGAAAGATCTCCCACCCGCCGTGGAGCGGTGGATGCGAGGGACGGAAGCGAGTGCGAGGCCGGAGGAACGGAGGAGGAGGGTGGGGACGTAGAAGCTGAGGCGTCGGTTGAGGTATTCCGGTCCCTTGTCGTGGAGGGCTTTGTGTGCGTGGGTGAGAAGTCGAAAGGTGATCCTTTTGCTGACTGGGAGCCAATGCAGGTGTCTCAGGTGTGCGGAGATGTGGCTGTTGCGGGGTACGTCGAGGATGAGGCGGGCCGAGGCGTTTTGAATGCGTTGCAGGCGATTTTGGAGTTTGGCTGTGGTCCCAGCGTAGAGGGTGTTGCCGTAGTCCAGGCGGCTCGTGACGAGGGCGTGGGTCACGGCTTTTCTAGTGTCGGCGGGGATCCAGCGGAAGATCCTGCGGAGCATGCGGAGGGTGAGGAAGCAGGCGGAGGACACGGCGTTGACTTGCTTGGTCATGGTGAGAAGAGGGTCCAAGATGAAGCCGAGGTTGCGGGCGTGTTCTGCGGGGGCCGGTGCGGTGCCGAGGGCCACCAGGAGTCGTCCCAGGCGGACGGGGTGTTGCCGAGGATGAGGACTTCCGTTTTTTCAGAGTTCAGCTTTAGGCGGCTGAGCCTCATCCAATCTGCGACGTCCTTCATATCCTCTTGTAGGTTGGTCTTGGCGCTGGCGGGGTCCTTAGTGAGGGAGAGTATAAGTTGGGTGTCGTCGGCGTAGGAGGTGATGATGATGTCGTGCTTGCGTACGATGTTGGCGAGGGGGCTCATGTAGACATTGAAGAGTGTCGGGCTGAGTGATGAGCCTTGGGGTATGCCGCAGATGATCTCGGTGGGTACTGAGCGAAACGGAGGGAGGTAAACTCTTTGGGAACGGTTTGAGAGGAAGGAGGCGATCCAGTCCAGGGCCTGGCCTTGGATCCCGGTGGAGCGGAGGCGGGTGATTAGGGTGACAGACGGTGTCGAAGGCAGCCGAAAGGTCGAGGAGAATGAGGGCGACTGTTTCACCGTTGTCCATCAGGGTTCTGATGTCGTCTGTGACTGAGATGAGGGCGGTTTCCGTGCTGTGGTTGGTTCGGAATCCAGTTTCTGAAGGGTCGAGCAGGTTGTTGTTTTCCAGGAAAGTGGTCAGCTGTTTGTTGACGGTCTTCTCTATTACCTTGGCTGGGAAAGGCAGGAGAGAGATGGGGCGAAAGTTTTTCAGGTCGCTCGGGTCAGCCGTAGGTTTCTTTAGTAGGGCGTTGACTTCGGCGTGTTTCCAGCATTCGGGGAAGGTAGCAGAAGAAAAAGAAGAGTTGATGACGGCCTGGAGGTGCAGGGCGATTATGTCGTCGGCTTTGTTAAAGATGAAGTGAGGGCAGGTGTCCGAAGGGGCGCCGGAGTGGATAGAGTTCATGGTGGATTTGGTTTCTTCAGTGTTGATGTGGGTCCAGTTGTTGAGGGTGATGGTCGGGGCTGCGGGTTCGGTGGTGTTTGGTTGGGTCTGGTGTCCGAAGCTGTCGTGGAGGTCGCTGATCTTGCGGTGGAAGAAGGTGGCGAGGGATTCGCACAAATCCTGTGAGGGCGTGACGGCGTTGGCATTGGGGTTGGAGAACTCCTTGACGATGCTGAAGAGTTCTCTGCTGTTGTGGCTGTTTTTGTCCAGTCTGTCCGTGAAAAAGTTCCTTTTAGCAGCGCGGATCAGGTGGTGGTGTTCACGGGTAGCGTTCTTGAGGGCGGTCATGTTGTCAGCGGTGTGGTCCTTGTGCCAGGCCTTCTCGAGAGCGCGACAAGTTTTCTTTGATTCTTTGAGGGTGTCAGAGAACCAGAGAGGTTTTTTGGTGTTGGTCTGTCAATGCGTGCGTTTGAGGGGAGCAAGGTTGTCTGCGCAGTTTGAGATCCAGTTGGGGTCGGTGGTGAGGGTGGGTTGGTTGGCGGCGAGTGCGGAGAAGAGTTGCTCTTCGGGGATCTTGTTCCACTGTCGACGAGGGATGGGTTGAGTGCGGAGGTGGCGGGTCTCACGTCGGAATGTGAAGTGGACACAGCTGTGGTCGGTCCAGTGTAGAGCGGAAGTGTGGCTGAAGAAGATGTGTTTGCTGGCGGAGAAGATAGGGTCGAGCGTGTGTCCAGCGATGTGGGTGGCGGTGTTCACCAGTTGTTTGAGGCCAAGGTTGGCGAGGTTGTTGAGCAGGGTGGTGGTGTTGGGGTCGTTGTTTTGTTCCAGATGAAAGTTGAGGTCGCCTAGGAGGATGTAGTCCGGTGAGGCGAGGGCATGCGGGGGGATGAAGTCAGCGATGGCGTCGCTGAATGGGGCGTGCGGTCCGGGAGGACGCTAGACGAGGGATCCTCTGAGGGTGGTCCTCGGGTCGGTGCGAATCTGAAAATGCAGGTGTTCAGCGGCGAAAGGGTTGTCTTCGGTGGAGGTGGTGACGCTGATGGAGTCTTTGAAGACGATGGCGATACCTCCTCCTACTTGGTTGGTGCGGTCTTTTCTGGAGTTCTTGTAGCCTTCGGGGATGGCGGTGGCGATGTCTGGAGCAGAGGAGGCGTTCATCCAGGTCTCCGTGATGAAGGCGACGTCCGGGGCTGTGGAGTCCAGGATGTCCCAGAGTTCAACGGCGTGCTTGTGGACGGAAAGAGCGTTGACCAGGATGCACTTGAAGTGGTTGATGGCGCGTGGGCTTGTGGTCGTGGTAGTTGCGTGGTGGAAGATGCGTTTGCAGGAGTTGCAGGCGAAGGGTCCATGGGTGCGTTTGGGGTGAGCTTGGAAGCAGGTGTTGGAGCGTCCTGGGTTGAGGGCGTGGTGGGGTCGTAGCGGATCAGCGGGGCTTGGGAGAGCTGGGGACCAGGGGTCGTGGCGCTGGGTGTGGGCCAGGCGCGGACGGGCGCAGACAGGCTTGCCTCTGAACAGAAGAACAGAAGAACAGAAGACCGGAAGAACAGAAGAAAGGAAGACCGGAAGAACAGGAGACCAGAAGAACAGAAGAACACAGAAGAACACAGAAGAACACAGAAGAACACAGAAGAAGATACAGAAAACGAAGAACAGAAGCCAGAAGACCACAGAAGAAGATGAGGAAGAAGAGAAGAAGAGAGAAGACGGGGAAAAGAAGAGTACAGAAGAAGATTACAGACGAGGAGCGAGGAGGAAGAACAGAGAAGAAGAAAAGAAGAAAAGAAGCAGGAGCAGGAGAGAGGGTGAGTAGAGCAGGGCAGAGCGAGCGGCTGGGAGGTGGGGGGTACTTACTGTGAGGTGGGTCTCAGGAACTCAGGAACCTGGAGGAGCTGGAGGAGCTGCAGCGGCAGGGGGAGCGACCTACCCTTGGGTCAAGGGTCGCTACCACTGTCGCGCAGCGGCCGCCGTAGGAGGTAGGAGGGGGGAGGGGTCAGCTGGGGGTGAATGGGAGCTGGGGGGCGGGGGCGTGCAGGAGGTCGCGGCGGGAAAGCGCGAGGGAGGGGGGGACAGGTAGAGTGAGAAGAGCTGGGGGAGGTGGGTTTAAGGGTGGAGGGGGTGAGTGTTAGGAGGTTTAGGAGATTAGGGAGAAAGATAGGAGTAGGGTTGTGAAGATAGGGGAGGGGGGTTGTAGAGGTGGGTGAGGGTGAGAGGTAGAGTGAGAGGATAGGAAGATAGGTAATAGAGGGGGTGGCGGGAAGGGGGGAGAGATAGAGAAATAGATAGAGAAAATCGATAGATAGAGAAATCGATAGATAGAGAAATCGATAGAGAAATAGATAGGTAGATAGGTAGATAGGAGGAGGTGGAGAGTGAGGGAGTTAGTGGGATAGAGAGATAGAGAGATAGGTAGATAGGAGGAGTGAGGGAGGTAGATAGCGGACGGGTTAGATAGGGGTGATAGAGAGGGGGGAGGCGAGTGAGGGAGGGGGATGAGGCAGGAGCAGGAGGGCAAGCGCAGGGAGAAGAAGACAGAGGAGGCAGAAGAGCCGAAGGCAGAAGATAGAAGACAGAAGAGCAGAAGACCGGAAGAACAGAAGAACAGAAGAACAGAAGAACAGAAGAACAGAAGACCGGAAGAACAGAAGAAAGGAAGACCGGAAGAACAGGAGACCAGAAGAACAGAAGAACACAGAAGAACACAGAAGAACACAGAAGAAGATACAGAAAACGAAGAACAGAAGGCAGAAGACCACAGAAGAAGATGAGGAAGAAGAAATGAAGAGAGAAGACGGGGAAAAGAAGAGTACAGAAGAAGATTACAGACGAGGAGCGAGGAGGAAGAACAGAGAAAAAGAAAAGAAGAAAAGAAGCAGGAGCAGGAGAGAGGGTGAGTAGCGCGGGGCAGAGCGAGGGGCTGGGAGGTGGGGGATACTTACTGTGAGGTGGGTCTCAGGAACTCAGGAACCTGGAGGAGCTGGAGGAGCTGCAGCGGCAGGGGGAGCGACCTACCCTTCCAATCGCAGAGTCACTTCATATACTCTATCAGGATCAGAGACCCGCATATCCGCCGTCTCGACTTGTATGAAGTCATCAGTTGCTTTCACCTCCAGATGCTCTAGAAGACTCCGGCGAACTATTGTGACCTCTGCCGCGCTGTCTAACAGTGCCAACGCCCATGTCTTGTTCGTCAAGAGAACTCTCTTCTTGAGCGGCATGTCTAACTGAGACTGCTGCCACTTTCTTCTTTTTAAATTGCTGTTTTTGTTGCAGCGGTTTCTCTTCTTGTTTAATAGAAACCTCTGCCGAGCGTTGTGAATCCTGTCTCGGTTTCACGTACTCCGTCCTCCGCTCTGACCGCCCACCTCTCTCACTTCTCTTTTCCGAGGAGTCCTGAAAGGAACGAGATTGGCGTGTATCAGTATATTGATATCTATCAGGCGTCTTCAAAGTATCCCTATTCCGGAGATTATACTTATTCTGTGGGGTCTCCGGTTGTGGAGACTGCCCACCATCTTTTTGAGGTGTCTGCTGTTTCTTGTCCCAGCGCTTTTTTGAACCCTCAGGTTGTTGCTGTTTAGCATTATCTTTATTATTTTTACCCTGTAACTGGGGTTTTTGTGGTCTAGCACCTAGGCTATCTCGACCAATACTAGAATATGTTTCCGCTATTATTCTCGGAAGTTCCCGCTCCTGATTAAGCAGCGGAACATCCCGAAGATGCATTCGCACCGCTAGCGCTACTGCCTCTCCTTTGAGATTACTCAAAATAATAGAAGAAACTGTGGCAAAATTGCCCAGCAACTGCATGCCCAAATCTAAGGCAGGGGCAGCCCCATATTCATCTTGAATTTGTTTAAGCACGTCCGGTAAATTAGCTAATGTTGGTGTACCATGTACCGTAGTGTAGAGCACGGCAAACACCGTGCCCCAGGTATTACAAAGGTCCACCGGAGGAACCATCCCATACGGCAAACACATCGTCAAAATTCTATGTTTATCCTGAGGTCCCGTATGGGGAAATACTGCTTCCAGCGTATAAATTTTTTGCGCCAGCCAAAATGGAGTCTCCTCTCGTTTAGCCGGTACCTTACCCATAACAGAGTGTACAGTGGCCGGATTAATACCCGGAACCACTGCCTGTGGGTGCGCTGGAGCAGCACGCGCTGCGTTTGTGTTTAGTGTCTGCATTACAAACTGAACAAATCGTCTATATGTAGCCGTTAAGTCTGTATATAAACGACGAACTTCAACCACTGCCAATTGAGCAACCACAGGATGAGGTGTATATGTAGCCAATAAAGGCCAGGTAGGACCATCATTACTCAGTGGACCTAACCTAACTTGTGCAACTGTGTGTGGGAGGGTGCCATCAAGCCAATTATGGTGTTCTTGATAAGATAGAGGTATTTCTAAATAAGCCTAAGCCCTGTATTGTCCAGGGACATTCGCAACAGTGTATTCGTGAAAAGTATTTGTACCCCCATCCACTGCTGGAAATCCGACCCAAGAATAAAAAAGTTCAGTTCTATAGGCTGAATGGGCGTCCACCACAAAAGTGACTGGACCCCCCTGGACTGTCAGTCCATGTGCCAACAGATGTCCTGTGAGCGGTTCACGCATATTGATTGCAATATTCACTACATTAGGATTCGCCATTTAAAAAAATTAGCTCCAGGTCAGAGAAGGCACACCAATATCGGGGTTTTCCTTTCAAAGTTCAAGCTTGAACAACCAACCACTAAGCAATAGGAAGCACCTATCCCATGGCGGCGGAAAGCCTCAGCCCCACGGACGTCTCCGTATACGGGACCGAGGAGTCAAAATATATATGAGACCAAGAGAGTCAGTCGGACCTAAACATTAGAGCCTGACCAAACGTTGGCGGCGCCATGTCGCGTGGGCTCTCATTATTCTAAATGAGACAACTGGATTTCTAGGCAGCAGGATCGATAACGGTGTGGGGGACTGAGTCTGACCCACGTGTAAAGAACTCTGTCACCCTAAATCCTGTTTTTGCTCCGGCTAACTAGCAGTGCCTTATTTCTCCCATGTGGAAGGAATAATTCGGCAGCCGAGCGCATGACATCTTTGGAACTTCTCAGGGAAGTCGTGGTTACTCAGATCCAAACCAACTCTCTTATTTACAATATGATCTCATATACAAATGACAAAGACAGTATAAGTTTTATATAATGTTTTAATAAAACAACTGTATTTTAGATATTAAGGCGTGAGCCGCAATAACCAGAACGATACAACACAGTAGGATTGAAATAGTCACCAGGAGAGTAAAACATAAGAACAAAGCTATCATATTGTCTAACAGTTTCTACTCTCCCTCTGCTTGTTCTATTTAGAGCACAGCATGTTAAGCTTCTAGCTTGCCTATTAGAATCACTGTGGAGACATCAGCCCTCATACCTGAGCAAAGACCTGTGATCTTGGTTCAGCATCTGCAACGAGGCAGTCAGCGTCTAGTTGTGGTTCCCTGGTCGGAATCTCCCTCTTCCGTGTATTGGGACAAGGAAGTGATTTTATAACTAACATGTCATCGTGATCACAAAATGTCCCTACGCAGGAATGCCAAGTCTAAACTCCTACCACGTCTATCGGCAATGTACCAGACTGTATCCTTGACTGAAGCGCAGAGTAAATGTTATGGAGAACTCCAGTGCTGAAGTAGGCAAAACAGTGTGATATGAATAAAAAAACAACACCGTAGAACTGGCTATTCGAAAAATAACAGTACGAAGCCTAATAAAAAGCATGTAGAGCAAAGTGCACAGAGTCTCTAAGCTGTCAGCAAATTAATAAAATATAGTCAGGGCAAAGTGCATAAAGGCCTAAAGCCTGAAGCTAAAGCGCAACGAATACGTAAAACTGACCACACTACACTACCTTTAAATTTGATTAACGTGTAGATTCCCTTTTGGAGCAGATGGACACATGGAGTTTGGGGTCTCTCAACTTACAATTTGAAAATACATCTTTTAGTAAAGTTGGTTTTGAGATTGTGTGTTTAAAAACGCCACTTTTAGAAATTAGGCATTTACTTTCTTAACCATTCTGTGACTCTGCCTGCTTGTGGAGTCCCTGTCTGGGTTAGTTTGACAGTTGAGCTGTTTACACTTCTCTCTAGACAGTGACACAAAGGGAGCTGGGGTGTAGCCTGCATATCCTGATGAGCCATCTGTGCTAGGATGGAGGGGAGGAGTGGTCAAATACACCTGAAAGGGCTGTGCCTGCCCTCACACAATGCAGTCTCCAACCCCCTGGTGTGTGTCTGGAGCCTGGCCTGGGCAAGGCAGGATCTCACAAACAAGATTGACTTTCCTTTGAAGTAGGCCTACTTCAAAGGCCAAAATGAGTATAAGAAGAGCACCCAAAACCCTGTAATATTAGATCACTTTTGGAAATCAAGAGGAACCTCAGCCAGGAGAAGAGCTGAAGAGCTGAGGAGAAGTGCTGCCCTGCTTGTGACTGTGCTTTGTATAGCTATCCTGCAGTTACTGCTTCTGCCTGTGCAAGGGGACAAAGACTAGACTTTGTTGTGCATTCCTGCTTGTGAAGAAATCTCCAAGGGCTTGTCCCAAGCTTACCTCCTGTTGTTGAAGTCTCAGGGCCATCAAAGACTTCCCCTGCCAGCACCTGGACTCTCTGCTGAGGCTCCTGCCCTGCCAAATGGTGCCCTATCCAGTTCCTGGGGCCTTGAACAGTGAAGCTGGCAGACCAAGACTGAAAATCGACGCACAGACAGCCGTGCAGGGAAAACTTCGATGCACCTTCCCAGACGCGGCTGAGAAACGACATGCCTTCACGACTAAAATCTACTCTCCTCCTGCATAACAGCTGGAAGATCGACACACGCGGCTGGAGAAATGACGTGCAACGGAGGCTGATAAAGTCGCAACCCACATAGCACGGTTTTTCTGATACCGTGTGGCAATGCAAAGCCTGCCCGGACCCAAGCTGCCTGTCCGGATCGACGCATTGCTCTCCTGTGGAAAGGAAAAACGATGCACGCCGACCTGACCGGAGGAGGAATGATGCATGTTCTCGCTAGAGAGTGAGAAATTGACACATTGCTGGTCTTTTCCGATGTGCACTCACCCGTGCATTGTTATTTTGACGCAACCCAGGTACGTTTTTGTGCTAATAGTGTTAGCACTGTTTTATAAGGATTTAAGACTCTTTTTAATTCATAAGTTGACTTGTGTATGGTGGAAGTTTGTCATTTTTGTCTTGTTTTGTTTAGATATGTATTACCTATTTGACTAAACCTGTGTCGTGTCATTTTCTAGGGTTTTGATTGAGTTACTGTGTGTGTTGGTACAAATACTTTACACCTAGACTCTTAAGTTAAGCCTGCCTGCTTGTGCCAAGCTGCCAAGGGAGTGAGCGGGGGTTAACTGAGGGTGATTCTCATTTACCCTGACTAGAGTGAGGGTCCTTGCTTGGACAGGAGGTAACCTGACTGCCAACCAAAGACCCCATTTCTAACACTATCATATGGCCTTTGAGTGGAAGAGGTGTCTGGCTACCATATGTTAATATCTTGATGTGAGATGGTAGTAGTGTTGGTTTATTTTTGAGGCAGCTCTATTGTTTGATGCCCATCATGTTGACTAATGCCCCTGTATTGATGAGGGCTTTGATCTCAGAGCTGGCCATCTCTATAATGCATGTGGGCTGTGGTCTCCAGTGCTTCTTCAGCTCGCTTGCAAATGTAATGAGAAATACTTTTTCTTTGTCATTAGAAGGTGAGTCATTTCCTTGTTGTTGGTACCTTGGTGGGTACTTGGCTGTTTCAACTAGTTCAGGTTCATTTAGCGAAAGTTGTCGCAGTACCTTGGTGGGCGTTCTACTTCCTTTTATCCCTCTGCCTCATTGCCCCCTTCGACAGATGGATGCAAAGTGGTTGATTATAGCATTTGCACGTTCAACTTTTATGTTGGGTGTTTTATCCGATGCTTAGATGATAACTAGGTGCATCTCGGAGGCCCTGGTGGCTGAGAGGTTGTGTGACCTGGCTATTATAAGGATATCACCAAAGCTTATGTTGGTTTGGTGTTATATGAGACCCTTCAGAGTTCTGCTACAACAGCCTTGGATCAGTTGTGCCCTTATCTCTTTGAGCTGACTATCAGATGTGCTAGCCAATTCAAGTAATCACACATAAAAGGTGTTGATTGATTCCCTGGTGGCTTGGCGTAGCTTTAACCATTCAAAATCGGAGTTTCAATTGTGGGTCAAAGTGGCCATTGAGGGCTCTCACTGCAGTATCATACTTACTTTCAGTGTCATTGTTTGGCAGGTGTCATGATGAAGTATCAGCAAGCATTTGACAGTCCCATTGGTTTCTCTAGCCACCACAAAGTACATGTCTACCCTCTCTATCTATATGTGCCATCAAGGAGCGGCTGTGGCAGGGTCCGCCAGTTTGCTGAATGGTTGCATAACACCGACGAACATGTGTTCGTGTGGGGTTCCCACTTGTTGCTGCTCTTGCCGCAGACGTGTTTTTGCATCATCAGCCATGGTGTTAGTGCAGGGACTCTGTAGCTGGTCAGGAGATGTGGTCGTGGAGTGTGATGAGCTGTTCTCAGATATACTGGGTGGTGTGCTGTCAGTACACTTGGTTCCTGTTTGCGACCTTCTTCCACTATGACCTTGAGGTATTATTTTCTTGCTGTCTCCCTTATTCCTCACTTGCACCCTTGTTCTCATTAATTGAGTTACTGTTTTTTATTTCTTCCACTTTGTTTCACTGCCCCTCAAGTTATATTTGTATTGTCTTTTCTTTTGTTCTCTTTTCTGCTCTTCACTGTGGTTTTTTCCTTTCCTCCGTGTGCGCGTGCACTTGCCTTGAAGTCTTGCTGATGGGGCGGGCGTGGACTTGATTTTCAGCCACCAGTGCACTCTGCACTGGCCAGAGTGTTTGGCTCTGTGTAGGGTGGGGCTGCATGCCCTCATGTGGTTGTGTGGCTCACCTGAGGGCTTGTGTGCTTTGAAGGCCTTCACTGCAATATCAGTCGGAGTACGAGAGTATGCAGTGTTGAGTCACAGGCAGCAGTGGCACCAGGTTGGGGAGGTTCCCCAACGTGGGGAGCCATCATGGCTAAACGGTGCCTTGTCGGCCTGCATGGGGATGACGTTAATATTTAAAAGGGAGGTTCTGACCTGTCAAAAGGGTTTATTTTGACAGGCAGCATTGACAAATTGAATTGCAGTTTTTATACTGCCACACCCAGGCTGCACTGGCACGTCTCAAGCCATGTTTGTACTCTAGTGGATGGCACAATATGTGCTGCGTCCACCGTGGAATTTAACTTAGAGAAAGGGCAGGCTACATCAAAGAGCCATCTTGACAGGTTTTGATGACCTTATCTAATCCCTTCATATAGTTTCAACTGGATTTGTCGGGAAAGAAGTAGGACCCAGATCAGAAACAAGACTTTTGAGTTTAAAGAGCATAGTGACAATCTGAATTTATATGCTAGCAAACCTTCACAGAGAAATCCTTCCTCAACCAATTTCTAATCAGACTTGTAGGGTCACAACAAACACCATGAGAGGATGTGACCCATGGGGTTGTAAAATAAGTGATCAGCAAAGAAGAGGTGATTTATAATCACTTTTATAAGGTTTATCACCTACTTTAACAGCTTTGTTACCAGCCCTAGGACGTTTTTCCTAGGGGTGGTTTAGGCGATTCTTGACCTGAAGAATCAAAATTGAAACAACATGATAATTAAATCTTCTGACTGCCAGAGGAAGCATTATAAAGAATTATGGTCTAACGTTGAGCAGAGGACGTTCTGCATAGACTCAACAAGTCATGGGGGCTGAGGGGCACCAAAATGTACAGAAGTTAGATCCTAGCATTCCAGTGACAGGGGACCAGGCCCAAGTGTCCCTTTTTATCCCAAGACAGACTTTCAATCAGTGTCACATGAGGAACTGGCAGCCTGACTCAAGGTAGATCAATGAGGAAAGGGGAGAATGTCACCTTATTGCATTGCCAAAAAATCTTTTTATGGGGCTGGTAGAATGCCAGATACAAGTTGGGCACTAAGAGAAGCATAGTGAATGCTTTAGATAATAAAGGCAACAAATAAAGGCAAGTTTTTAAGAAAATAAAGGCAAGTTACATGAAAGTTACACTATAAGGTATAAATACAACTCTTAACCCATAATGTAAAAGGGAGATTAAAAGAAGGTTGAATGGGCTGGGGGTGATAACATTCATCTGTCAAGTAAAGATATCAGCCTTGAGCCATGTTCCTTTTGTGGCAGTAATTTTTGTTCCATCAGACTAACATACCATTTTCAGGCATTTTTTTTTTTTTTTTTAATGACACTTGCTTACAAAACAATAAATCTGGTGTGGGGTGGTTTGTTAGGTCAGTACGAACACACTCAAACTCATGGCCTAAATGCAGAGATTCAGAGATGTTTTAAGGCATTGGTGAAGTGGGCAATTGACCAAGGCTCGACCTTCCATGTGGCCCCTGAGAAAGTGAACTTTCTCTCCAGCACAGTTCTATGTATTTCTAGACCTCAATCCTTAAAGTAAAATTAATTATTGTTTGTCATCACAGGACTTAAATTTGCAGCAAAATGGGTAATAAAATTCCAGTTTGTTGCCAACAGGTGCCTGAACACAATTTATATAAATAGGAAATAGTAATACCTGTAAAATTACACCAAAATGACAAAAATCCAATGAAGGGAACCGGAGATATGAATTTTTAAAGATTAAATGTAAAAATGTGCTTTCTAGTGCCTAAAATCAAAAAGCGCCAACTGCTGACATCTGATCGCACTTGACTGGGGCAAAGTCAAAGTTTGAGACCGACCGTGATGGAGCCCAAGTCGAATACACTGAGCGGAAGGCCTCAGTCAAAAGCAGAGACCCAGGCTGATCACCTCCTATCCTCTATTTACCTCTAATACTATTTCTCCCCTGTGCCATTCTACACTCCTACATTGCTCTGTTGTGTATCTGCCATGAGGTGAACGATCACAGCTTAGCTTTTCACTAGAATAATATATATGTTACAGACATTCAAAACCTAATTGCTGGCCTGCTCCTTCAACCTATTTCCCATAGTGTAAGGGAAACATATTCATGTGTTTGCCTTGCTATTTGGTGCCTGACCTTGCACCGATGTGAGTTGCTCCTTGCTGAGTTCAATTGCCACAATGTTGTCTAATTCCACTATAGGCCTACTGAGCATGTCCCAGTGAGTAGCCAGATAACCCTTCTCAGAGTGTAGAGCTACTTTGTTGGCAAGCCAATCTTTCGGTACATGACCTTCACTTGTAACACTATTTAAATGTTGTGTGCTTGGGCCCAGAATCGATTACCACTTGCGTGTGCAGTAAATCACCGCACAATGCTAACGGAGCTGATCTCACTGGTATCATCATATGTGATAAACGCTTAAAATAGAAATCAAGATGACTGCATAGATTTTTCTCGCTCTATCACACACTCTCCCTCAGAAACAATCTTAAAATCCATCATCTAATATCTATAGAAGTACATGGTGATTCACTCTCAGACTGTACACGAAGATGAACCTTTCAACATTCCTGCATTTGTTTTTCTATAATATGTGTTATTCTTCTCTAGTCCTCCGCTATCTGTGAAATGTAGAGGTATCAACACACACTCAGTGTTGTTTTCTCTTTGTCTCCAGTGGGGTATGAAGTGGGGTTTCTTTAGCTGGTTGCTACTGGGTGAAAATGACTTCCGAACTGCTCTGAGGTGTCTGTGTTGCTATCTGTTCTTGAAAGGTTGCTCCATGTTAGTAGCGTATTTGGAGCGAAAGGTGAAAGTAACATCATGCTTGATGAGGGTTCGGCTCCGATGGATGGGGCTTGTGAGGGGCAGTTATTTTGGATTTCAGAATGGTGGCATTACTTGAGAGTTCTCCTGTGTGTGTGTGTTAGCTCCAAAGGAGAGGTAGATCGGGCTTCTAGAGAAAGCCCTGTCTTCATCAGCTAGCTGCGGTCCTTCATATTAAACTTGACTTCCAATATGCTTAATTCAGACCTGGACGTAGAGAGGTATGCAGATGTTAATCATCATTACTAAGGTGCTTAAATGTATTGCTTAATTCTTTGTGCAATCAGATACACATTTAAATATAGGGAGCTAACGTTGAATACACATCCCCAGTGAATTATGTGGCACATAGCAAGAACCTTTAGCCAGAGCATCACACTTTCGTCCAACACAGCACTAAGCACCAGACAAACACACACAGAAATAAGACCGATGAATGCATTAAATAGATCAGGGCACATACACCAATATGGCACTAACATCACATGAAAGTCACTTAAAGAAAACCAAAGTATTCTAGCCCATATCACTTTTCTTACCCACCACCATAGTCCATGCTGCATACACTGGTGGCCACACACATAAAATGCAATATGAATCCCGTTGTCTACAGACATCATCGCTTCCAAATTCTCAAAAATATAGTTTACAGTATACCTATAGAACTCCAGCTCACCACCACCAAAACGTCTAGATATCATCCAATACACTGTAATACACATCTAAATACTCACACAATACCCCATGACACTCGCCAATAGACCTAACTTGTACTCTTTATTACCTCTGATGCAGTGATCATTACTGCTGCCACTTCACATTTCACCACCTTATAGCACCTGATTACTAACACACTCTTATACTCAGACACATGCAAACACACATCTGACCTCAATATATACTATCTAACATCCACCGTTTAACAAATCAAATCCTGCTCTCCATGTCATTATAGATAGCAAAATTACAGTGCTGTATGGGAACCCAAAAACCACCTCCTAGAAGGGTATCTTAAACCAGGGTGAAAACAACCTTCCTACTACTGAATGATCGCTGGGCACTAAAATTCAGAGTGAGCAGCACAATGTTCCTATTTCTGCCCATGCACAGAACTCTGCAGAATCCTGAGGCGTAATAATGTAACTCCGAGGAATTCCATGGAGTAAAACTTATTAGTTCCACAAACCGCTAATCACGGTTGCTAAGGTAGCTTCTCTCAGTAGATTTGTTTTAACAATAATGTAGGGGATATGTCTACATGTCAGTGCAAAATTCTCGATACCATACCCCAGCCTTCTTCCAGAATCTCAAGCTCACAGGGTACTTCCCAACGGCATGGAATGGAACTAGCCTTCATATCCTCCCCACAGCAAATGGGGCATCAATAAATCTCATGTTTCGGAGTTTCTTTGGTGGATAATAAACCTGTGCAGACATTTGATCTGTATGAGGCAAAGACGTGTGGCTATTGTAGTCTCTAGAAAAATTAATCCAGTCTCATTAATTTACAACTGGGAGTAGCGTTGCTCAGTAATACAGTCTATCAAGCGCACCAAATCCACTCTCAAAGGTAAATAGGAAGCTCTTTTAAACAAGAGATCTTTGGGGACTTTTCTTCTCACTTGAACTTTGGGACATCCTTCTAATGGTGTTCATGAAGCAATCCAGGACGGCTTGGGAGAATTTTTAACTACGCCTAAGTGTGTGGACATAGTCAATATACTTGTAGTACGACATGCTCGATATCTAGGAGATCAATTTGCACGATGAGTGTGAGGAGAAAAAATGCAGCTTTCTGAGTCAACCAGATTTTAGGATAAAATACCTATTATTAGGTAAAGGAACATAAAGGGCTACAAAACTTCGAGGCAGGCGAATACATTGTTACACTGTGAGCTGCTCAGCTTTGTCCATTGTCATGCCGCTTTCCCCGGCTCATTGCACTGTGCCCCCTTGTCTTGTGCATTTTTGAGAGTTTTTTCTATGTCTACTGGCAGGTCTGAAGGTAATGAGCTTATGTGCGGGTGTTTGAAATTTGTTGGTAATGAGGATGGATCGATATGATGGGTTGTAGATGTATTCATGGCTTACACGCGAATGTGGAGTTGGAGGGGCAAGTTCGATAGTGACGTGTTTTTTCTAATGGTGTGGATTGGTCCCTGGTGTGGGCTGTTTCCTTCTTGGCATTCGGGGTTAGAGGGGGGAATTCAATGGCATCGGTTTCCATTTTTTTCTTGCATGAGTTTTAACTTTGTATTTTATCTTTATACCACAGTCTGTTGTACTGGATGCGTATTATCATGTCCTTCAGAACCATTCCATACCCAGGCGCCCATCTTGCAGCTGGGGGTGACATTTAGAGGGCCAAACACGTGTGCGAGACTGCTGTCTCGATTTATTATTTTGCAAAGACATTGTAGCATGGTTGATGCTGCACCGTGTTTCAAATCGCATGTTGATCGCAATATGTTTCTATTTTGCAAATGCGGGTTGAGTTTTCCTGATTAGAGTTCGATTCAGCTAAATGAGGTCTATTTGTCCACCATTTTAATTTATGGTGGGAAATGTGTGGGTGTGATGTTTTGTAACAGATTCTGATGAGTGTGTTTCTCGGGTGTATTATTGTATTAATTTCAACTATCAACTTTTAGGCTTTGTGATTTATTTATTTTTTATGTACCTTCTTCATAGCCGTCCCTCAGTTCGATTAATAGATGAACATACGGTTTTCCGCTCTGGCAATTTCTATATGTCTTCGGATACTCTTAACCTTTCTAGTAATAAAATACGCTCGTTATGTTATTTATATTTATACTGTGCACTACAGTTAGCTTTCCAATTACATTGTCAGATTCATGTGGGAGAGCAAACAGCACCAGTAGGCAATGGGTGATCAATATTTCTGAAATTGTGAACTGCTGGTGAAAACAATTTGTTGCACAAAGACGGATTGGATAAATTAAAATGGTTCAGTGTTTATCACATTGCGTATTAGAGTTAGTATAGCATGGTCTTTTCTTCGTGCCTACAATGTGTGCTACGAAGGTGCATTTCAGAACTACAGCAACTTTGTCCAAATATACCACTTTCACGTCTGTTCTTCATGTTGTTGCTGTTTTAATGGGTCGTTTGAACCTTTATACTGGTGGCAGCCATGCAGAATACTTTCCCGTGTCCTACTGTTTCATTTCTGCATGCATTATTCAGCACCTAACCACAAGCCAATTTGTGGCAAAACAGTAAAACCTAGTCATTAGTATGAATGATTACAATTCAAGGAACATCATTTTGGAAGTGGTTTTCCCTGCTGAAAGTGCATAATTACACAGAGCATTTAGGTTGCATTTAGCGGGTGTTCTTCAGATTCGTGGCACATGTAAGAGTGGGTTCCTTATTTACTGAACTGGCAGTTTTGCTGTAAAAGTCTAGTAAACATTGCCTTAAAATGTTATTCATGCAACATTAATGAAAAATGCTGCTCAAGTGTGACTTATATTTTATTAGAAGTACTGTTGCCTTGCAGTTCATGTTTACCATGCTTAATGGGGAGCTTGTGTCTTTTTCTAGTGTTAAATTGTAAAAATCGTAATTTTTGTTTTTCCTAACATATTTATATAAATTATAAAACTGTTTCGCAAGACTATTACATCTTTCTTTGATTTCATGTTAAATGAAAATGATTTTAAACTCCCACAGCCACGGTGGTTATGTACAACCTTCGAGGATCCCACATTGAGGCTCTTTGGTGTTAGGTGCTGGCAGGATATTCTGTGGAGATTCTCCCCCAAATACCTATTATTGGACTAACTAATTCTGTCCCATTCATTGATTGTGTAATGGTGCATTTAAGTCTGATCTAGTTAAAGCTGGAAGTTGACAACCTTTGCATGGAGTCCCCTGTCTTCTCAATACACTCTATAAAAATTAGTTGTTTTGACGAAACCTCCATTTGAATGAGTGCTAACTGTTAATGGTCTTGTTATCTTTGAAACTTTTAAGGTTCTTCTTGACAGACTTCAATATGGAAATATTTGGGCAAGAACGTTGTGCACTTGTGGGTAAATTTACACCGAATTTGCATAAAGCAGTGCTGCAAGTCTTTTTGGGCCACTGCCCTATGTCATTTCAAAAGAGCAGGAATGCACTGTGACCAACGCAGGCACTCCTGCATCATGCTGCAAGGGTGCCTGTGGTGTTGGCAGGATTGGACACCTTCATGCACAAAACAATCCAATGAGGTATTTTCTTCTTTCTATGTGTGCTGCAGAATGCAAAACACAGAGAAAGAGGAAAAAATAAGGAGAAATAAAGACATTTCTCCAAGTTGTTACACCTTCCTTGGGAATGTGTACAGTTTTGATATATTTCCAGTTTTACAGATCTTTGTAAGTAGGGGAATGCATCAAAACCCATGGGTGTTGCATTGGAAAACCCACTATAATGCCCATGGAATGCCCCTGATGCAATGTAAGGCAAAGCAGAGACTTGTGCTGCATTGCATTACACCATATCTATGAGGCAATTAAAAGCCACACCAAGTGGCTTTCAGTGGCCTTGTAGATATTGGTCTGCACTCTATGCATCCAGAGCGTCATAAAAAGTGACTCACAGGCAGCACAAGAGGCTTGTAAATAAGCCCTTAGGGCTTACGTTGGTCCTGGGTCCAAACAGGAACAGCAAGGACACATTCTTTGATGGTCAGTGCTTGCTTTGCTATACAAATTTGAGTCTGTTGCTACTCATGAGGAACGCCCCTTGGCCTCTTCAACTTTTTCTAGACATTGGTCTAAACTCAGTTCAGCAGCCTTAATTTCCCTTCTTTTTGCAACTATGAAAGAGTTGGGTTGGACTGTGGACCCTGATGAAGTCATCCCTCGATTGAGTGCTTCCACTCAATCCTACAACAAAATTGCTCTTGCCCAGAATCATCCAAAGGTGCCTTTTCAGATTGTTAAATCTTTAACAGATAAGGTCAATATTTCACCACTCCCCACATTTTCGCAGATACACTGTAATGATTTAGCAGTCTTTTTCTGCAAAAGTGCCCAATGTCCATGCCTTCTTTTCCCCTTCTCAATAGCAGGTGTCACCTCTCGTCTTTCTCTCATATGTTCCTTGGGGTCTTTTTCCTGATTGAGAACTCTACATTTCTTTCTTTATTGGTCATTACATAGTCAAGCTCACCTTTGAACCCTTTGCCACCTGCTATCTTGAGCAAATGTGTCCATTGGTGTTTTCATTGTAATTAATCTTCTCAACTCTTCACTGCTCAAGGACTCAGTTCCTAAGCATGTGATGGTGGTATCATTACTGAAGAAACCTAGTCTAGACAGTTAGTCGACATATCATTGGGGCATTATGAACCTGTCAACATATTTTCATTTTAGAAACACAGAACCTGAAATTGGGATGTTTTGAAAATATAAAACAAATATTCCTGATGTGCTGGCCATTTCCTTCCAATATACAAGGGATAGGTTTGTGTTTTTGCTCTCTGGGCCACTGTGTTTTACATCAGTTATCCTAGACAGCATAACATTGGTGGTGATGATGATGAAATAATTACCCTGAACAGGTAGCCTCTACAACACCATTCGTGTCAGTAGCTGCACAGAAAAGGGGATGTTTCAACAGCAGATCTTATGGCAGCTCCGTTATCAGAAACAGAGGGAATCTTTAAAGTGACAGGAAAAGAGAGGAGGGGGGAGAAGTCAGCTTCTGTTTTCTTTGTCAGATGTGCCATTAATGTTGTTCTCTACATAAAGGCCTTAGTCGTTTAGTGCTTTGTTTTTCAGTGAAACCCAGATTCTGTTAATTTATACTTTATTTGTTTAAATCAATTTATCAGCAGTTTTTGATGACTCAGACAAGACTGAATGCATGCCAGAGCTTATACAGGGTAGTTCAATACAAAAAGTAAACAGGAAATATGAAATATCCTGTAATACATACCTTCAATGGCACCTACAAGGGGACCAGTTCACATATGATTAAGAGGCCTAACTTCCTTCTTGGTCCCCGCATGGTCATCAGCACTTGCAGAGTCCAACAGAAGTCTAAGAATCACAAGATTATCATCCATCCACTTTAGACAGGGGTTATTCAATGCTGGGGGTCTATTTTCATTCCTTAGTTTCTCCTCTCTTCTCTAAGCTTCTTCCTTTGCACACAGGTTTAAGAATTGAGGTTGGGAGTTCTAAAAGATTAAAGTCCCTGCATAATCCAGAGATACCACATCACTCCTCCATCTTTAACTTGCATTGCCTTCAAGGAACCCACAGGCTCTCCAAGCCACCTGCACAGCATTCTGAGAATTTCGAAGATGGTATATTTAACACAGATTTTAAAAGGTTCCGCTCTGGCAGCAAAGCTCCACCCACCCATGTCTGGTTTTACTCCTCAAGATGTCAGAGGAAACAACTTGTGTGTCCGGAGCCAGAAGTCTTCTTGGTCTCCCTTTATCACTGTGAGAACATCCTCTCCAGACTTGTCAGAGAGATGCTGCTAATCCCATTATGAAATGTCTCCCTCCCCTGCCCCTTCCTCTGTCAGGAGGAAGCAACATCTGTCAAATGCACCCATTAATCAAGCAGAAGCTCAAGCCCACCAACTGGGTAGCAGAGTATTTATTGCCTCAGCAGGGTAGTTCAAAATTCGGAATGTCTTTAAGGCAGGCTCTGAAAAATATTTCTGAATTTAAATTTCAGATTTAATGAAAAGGATAATTTCTTTTTGGCTTCCAATTGACTTGTAAGACCTAACTTTGGCTTCCAATTGACTTATAAAGCCTAGCCAGGCCATAACCAATTTAATCTGGATAGTATTTGTGACAAGTGCTACCTGTGCATAACTACCTGACTGATAAGAAAACCATTTTCCTCAAACAGCTAGCACTTGTGTACAAACATGTGTGCATGTGTGCCCATTTGTAACCAACACAGTGCCCCTTAGCACAGCTTCACCACTTTATACTTTATTTTAAAAGGTGGGTGTTAATCCTGACTTCCTTGGCATGGCTTACCCCCTAGCAGTTTGCCTTCAGAACTTCTGTTTTTCTGACTTTGTTTTTGCTGGCCTTAGGACTCTGCACACTTTACCACTGTTAACCAGTGCTAATCGGTGCTTGTGCTCCCTCCTTTAAACATGTTGGATTGGCTTATACCCAATCAGCATAGTTAATTTACTTAGAAGTCACAGGACTGTAACTGAAATGCTACTAGTGTTCCTACAGCACTTACTATGCACCCACTTAAGTAGCAATTAAAACATTTCTCAGGGCTGCCATTGCAGCTTGTGTGTGTTGTTTTAAACTGACATTTCAACCTTGCAAAGTAAACCTTTTGCCAGTCCCAAACCTTCATTTTTGATACACATACGTCACCCATATGTTATGCCCTGGACAGCCCAGAGGGCAGGGTGAAATGTATTTAAAACATAGGACATGTACTTGTACGTTTTACATGTCCTGGCAGTGGAAAACTCTTAGATTATTTTTTCCACTTCTGTGAGGCCTATTTCTTTGTGAGGATAACACTGAGTATACCTTATCACAATTAAAATGTGTAACTTCCAAATGGAAACAGGTAAAATGCTCATGTTTGGTGTCTTTTGATTTGTAATGAAAAATCCTAACTTAGGGGGAAGTCAATCAATCAATTATTAATATGTTTATTTTAGACAATGTCTGTAAAACATAACTCATATCCTAATATACTGTACATTTAAAACCCATGATAAAAAGCAATACCCTCAATGTCATAAAATGTCACACAAATTATGAAATGATGCACATAAAAGGGAGCAGCTTAACATTTTTTATTGAGCTATTCATCAGCATAGCTCTCCTAATTTCACTTGTATCATTCAGTGTGCTCCCACTAACTAAACAAATGTCACTAATTGATTTAAAAGGTCTCTCATATCTTCCTATTTGCGAATCAAAAAACAAATATTGCACAAGTCACATCTAAAATGATTAATAACAAACACTTTGAATACGCATACATGCAGTCCTTGATATCCTCTTTGAGGTTTGCTTGCTGGATTTTATTGTACATCCTTTCAGCTTTCTGTACATATATATTTACCACAATTAGGTAATTGATTTCAGTTGAAATTTGCTATAAATCCACTTTACTGATTTGTACCCATTCACATTTTGCATGGAGCAGTCGGATATCATTTGCTATTTTTACAGATACTATTGTTAAAAGCCCACCTGTAGGATGCACCTGTGTGCTTGCTTTCAGTTCTAAGATTGCTTCAATGACGTTTCCATGTTTTGTCTCCTCTCCACATAACCAAGCCTCATGCATACAGATCAATTCATACTGATCCAACATAATTTCAAGGATTCCTAATTTCTTTAACCATTTTAATCCATATGCATCCCAACTGACTATTTTTAGGTCATGGGGAGAGGACACCTCCTCCTACTCTAGATCACTCCCATTGCCCCTCCCATATTTGCTTAGTTCATACTGGGATGCTTCTAGTTGGCCTCCTAAAGAGATTTAATTGATGCTATTTATTCTGTATCCTTACATAGAATTATTCCTCTTCTCTTATAATTGTCCTCCATTCTTATTTAGCCTGCCGTGCATCTCTTATCTGTTCTGAGGATAACCCTGCATGGTAGTTGAGAAAACCTCCTTGCTGTGTCTATCAAATTTCCTTAGTGGGTCCTTATTGGGTTCCTTATTTACTGAACTGGCAGTTTTGCTGTAAAAGTCTAGTAAACATTGTCTTAAAATGTTATTCATTCAACATTAATGAAAAATGCTGCTCAAGTGTGACTTATATTTTATTAGAAGTACTATTGCCTTGCGGTTCATGTTTACCATGCTTAATGGGGAGCTTGGGTCTTTTTCTAGTGTTAAATTGTAAAAATCGTAATGTTTGTTTTTCTTAACATATTTATATAAATTATAAAACTGTTTCGCAAGACTATTACATCTTTCTTTGATTTCATGTTAAATGAAAATAATTTTAAACAGCCACAGTGGTTATGTACAACCTTCGAGGATCCCACATTGAGGCTCTTTGGTGTTAGGTGCTGGCAGGATATTCTGTGGAGATTCTCCCCCAAATACCTATTATTGGACTAACTAATTCTGTCCCATTCATTGATTGTGTAATGGTGCATTTAAGTCTGATCTAGTTAAAGCTGGAAGTTGACAACCTTTGCATGGAGTCCCCTGTCTTCTCAATACACTCTATAAAAATTAGTTGTTTTGACGAAACCTCCATTTGAATGAGTGCTAACTGTTAATGGTCTTGTTATCTTTGAAACTTTTAAGGTTCTTCTTGACAGACTTCAATATGGAAATATTTGGGCAAGAACGTTGTGCACTTGTGGGTAAATTTACACCGAATTTGCATAAAGCAGTGCTGCAAGTCTTTTTGGGCCACTGCCCTATGTCATTTCAAAAGAGCAGGAATGCACTGTGACCAACGCAGGCACTCCTGCATCATGCTGCAAGGGTGCCTGTGGTGTTGGCAGGATTGGACACCTTCATGCACAAAACAATCCAATGAGGTATTTTCTTCTTTCTATGTGTGCTGCAGAATGCAAAACACAGAGAAAGAGGAAAAAATAAGGAGAAATAAAGACATTTCTCCAAGTTGTTACACCTTCCTTGGGAATGTGTACAGTTTTGATATATTTCCAGTTTTACAGATCTTTGTAAGTAGGGGAATGCATCAAAACCCATGGGTGTTGCATTGGAAAACCCACTATAATGCCCATGGAATGCACCTGATGCAATGTAAGGCAAAGCAGAGACTTGTGCTGCATTGCATTACACCATATCTATGAGGCAATTAAAAGCCACACCAAGTGGCTTTCAGTGGCCTTGTAGATATTGGTCTGCACTCTATGCATCCAGAGCGTCATAAAAAGTGACTCACAGGCAGCACAAGAGGCTTGTAAATAAGCCCTTAGGGCTTACGTTGGTCCTGGGTCCAAACAGGAACAGCAAGGACACATTCTTTGATGGTCAGTGCTTGCTTTGCTATACAAATTTGAGTCTGTTGCTACTCATGAGGAACGCCCCTTGGCCTCTTCAACTTTTTCTAGACATTGGTCTAAACTCAGTTCAGCAGCCTTAATTTCCCTTCTTTTTGCAACTATGAAAGAGTTGGGTTGGACTGTGGACCCTGATGAAGTCATCCCTCGATTGAGTGCTTCCACTCAATCCTACAACAAAATTGCTCTTGCCCAGAATCATCCAAAGGTGCCTTTTCAGATTGTTAAATCTTTAACAGATAAGGTCAATATTTCACCACTCCCCACATTTTCGCAGATACACTGTAATGATTTAGCAGTCTTTTTCTGCAAAAGTGCCCAATGTCCATGCCTTCTTTTCCCCTTCTCAATAGCAGGTGTCACCTCTCGTCTTTCTCTCATATGTTCCTTGGGGTCTTTTTCCTGATTGAGAACTCTACATTTCTTTCTTTATTGGTCATTACATAGTCAAGCTCACCTTTGAACCCTTTGCCACCTGCTATCTTGAGCAAATGTGTCCATTGGTGTTTTCATTGTAATTAATCTTCTCAACTCTTCACTGCTCAAGGACTCAGTTCCTAAGCATGTGATGGTGGTATCATTACTGAAGAAACCTAGTCTAGACAGTTAGTCGACATATCATTGGGGCATTATGAACCTGTCAACATATTTTCATTTTAGAAACACAGAACCTGAAATTGGGATGTTTTGAAAATATAAAACAAATATTCCTGATGTGCTGGCCATTTCCTTCCAATATACAAGGGATAGGTTTGTGTTTTTGCTCTCTGGGCCACTGTGTTTTACATCAGTTATCCTAGACAGCATAACATTGGTGGTGATGATGATGAAATAATTACCCTGAACAGGTAGCCTCTACAACACCATTCGTGTCAGTAGCTGCACAGAAAAGGGGATGTTTCAACAGCAGATCTTATGGCAGCTCCGTTATCAGAAACAGAGGGAATCTTTAAAGTGACAGGAAAAGAGAGGAGGGGGGAGAAGTCAGCTTCTGTTTTCTTTGTCAGATGTGCCATTAATGTTGTTCTCTACATAAAGGCCTTAGTCGTTTAGTGCTTTGTTTTTCAGTGAAACCCAGATTCTGTTAATTTATACTTTATTTGTTTAAATCAATTTATCAGCAGTTTTTGATGACTCAGACAAGACTGAATGCATGCCAGAGCTTATACAGGGTAGTTCAATACAAAAAGTAAACAGGAAATATGAAATATCCTGTAATACATACCTTCAATGGCACCTACAAGGGGACCAGTTCACATATGATTAAGAGGCCTAACTTCCTTCTTGGTCCCCGCATGGTCATCAGCACTTGCAGAGTCCAACAGAAGTCTAAGAATCACAAGATTATCATCCATCCACTTTAGACAGGGGTTATTCAATGCTGGGGGTCTATTTTCATTCCTTAGTTTCTCCTCTCTTCTCTAAGCTTCTTCCTTTGCACACGGGTTTAAGAATTGAGGTTGGGAGTTCTAAAAGATTAAAGTCCCTGCATAATCCAGAGATACCACATCACTCCTCCATCTTTAACTTGCATTGCCTTCAAGGAACCCACAGGCTCTCCAAGCCACCTGCACAGCATTCTGAGAATTTCGAAGATGGTATATTTAACACAGATTTTAAAAGGTTCCGCTCTGGCAGCAAAGCTCCACCCACCCATGTCTGGTTTTACTCCTCAAGATGTCAGAGGAAACAACTTGTGTGTCTGGAGCCAGAAGTCTTCTTGGTCTCCCTTTATCACTGTGAGAACATCCTCTCCAGACTTGTCAGAGAGATGCTGCTAATCCCATTATGAAATGTCTCCCTCCCCTGCCCCTTCCTCTGTCAGGAGGAAGCAACATCTGTCAAATGCACCCATTAATCAAGCAGAAGCTCAAGCCCACCAACTGGGTAGCAGAGTATTTATTGCCTCAGCAGGGTAGTTCAAAATTCGGAATGTCTTTAAGGCAGGCTCTGAAAAATATTTCTGAATTTAAATTTCATATTTAATGAAAAGGATAATTTCTTTTTGGCTTCCAATTGACTTGTAAGACCTAACTTTGGCTTCCAATTGACTTATAAAGCCTAGCCAGGCCATAACCAATTTAATCTGGATAGTATTTGTGACAAGTGCTACCTGTGCATAACTACCTGACTGATAAGAAAACCATTTTCCTCAAACAGCTAGCACTTGTGTACAAACATGTGTGCATGTGTGCCCATTTGTAACCAACACAGTGCCCCTTAGCACAGCTTCACCACTTTATACGTTATTTTAAAAGGTGGGTGTTAATCCTGACTTCCTTGGCATGGCTTACCCCCTAGCAGTTTGCCTTCAGAACTTCTGTTTTTCTGACTTTGTTTTTGCTGGCCTTAGGACTCTGCACACTTTACCACTGTTAACCAGTGCTAATCGGTGCTTGTGCTCCCTCCTTTAAACATGTTGGATTGGCTTATACCCAATCAGCATAGTTAATTTACTTAGAAGTCACAGGACTGTAACTGAAATGCTACTAGTGTTCCTACAGCACTTACTATGCACCCACTTAAGTAGCAATTAAAACATTTCTCAGGGCTGCCATTGCAGCTTGTGTGTGTTGTTTTAAACTGACATTTCAACCTTGCAAAGTAAACCTTTTGCCAGTCCCAAACCTTCATTTTTGATACACATACGTCACCCATATGTTATGCCCTGGACAGCCCAGAGGGCAGGGTGAAATGTATTTAAAACAAAGGACATGTACTTGTACGTTTTACATGTCCTGGCAGTGGAAAACTCTTAGATTATTTTTTCCACTTCTGTGAGGCCTATTTCTTTGTGAGGATAACACTGAGTATACCTTATCACAATTAAAATGTGTAACTTCCAAATGGAAACAGGTAAAATGCTCATGTTTGGTGTCTTTTGATTTGTAATGAAAAATCCTAACTTAGGGGGAAGTCAATCAATCAATTATTAATATGTTTATTTTAGACAATGTCTGTAAAACATAACTCATATCCTAATATACTGTACATTTAAAACCCATGATAAAAAGCAATACCCTCAATGTCATAAAATGTCACACAAATTATGAAATGATGCACATAAAAGGGAGCAGCTTAACATTTTTTATTGAGCTATTCATCAGCATAGCTCTCCTAATTTCACTTGTATCATTCAGTGTGCTCCCACTAACTAAACAAATGTCACTAATTGATTTAAAAGGTCTCTCATATCTTCCTATTTGCGAATCAAAAAACAAATATTGCACAAGTCACATCTAAAATGATTAATAACAAACACTTTGAATACGCATACATGCAGTCCTTGATATCCTCTTTGAGGTTTGCTTGCTGGATTTTATTGTACATCCTTTCAGCTTTCTGTACATATATATTTACCACAATTAGGTAATTGATTTCAGTTGAAATTTGCTATAAATCCACTTTACTGATTTGTACCCATTCACATTTTGCATGGAGCAGTCGGATATCATTTGCTATTTTTACAGATACTATTGTTAAAAGCCCACCTGTAGGATGCACCTGTGTGCTTGCTTTCAGTTCTAAGATTGATTCAATGACGTTTTCATGTTTTGTCTCCTCTCCACATAACCAAGCCTCATGCATACAGATCAATTCATACTGATCCAACATAATTTCAAGGATTCCTAATTTCTTTAACCATTTTAATCCATATGCATCCCAACTGACTATTTTTAGGTCATGGGGAGAGGACACCTCCTCCTACTCTAGATCACTCCCATTGCCCCTCCCATATTTGCTTAGTTCATACTGGGATGCTTCTAGTTGGCCTCCTAAAGAGATTTAATTGATGCTATTTATTCTGTATCCTTACATAGAATTATTCCTCTTCTCTTATAATTGTCCTCCATTCTTATTTAGCCTGCCGTGCATCTCTTATCTGTTCTGAGGATAACCCTGCATGGTAGTTGAGAAAACCTCCTTGCTGTGTCTATCAAATTTCCTTAGTGGGTCCTTATTGGGTTCCTTATTTACTGAACTGGCAGTTTTGCTGTAAAAGTCTAGTAAACATTGTCTTAAAATGTTATTCATTCAACATTAATGAAAAATGCTGCTCAAGTGTGACTTATATTTTATTAGAAGTACTATTGCCTTGCGTTTCATGTTTACCATGCTTAATGGGGAGCTTGGGTCTTTTTCTAGTGTTAAATTGTAAAAATCGTAATGTTTGTTTTTCTTAACATATTTATATAAATTATAAAACTGTTTCGCAAGACTATTACATCTTTCTTTGATTTCATGTTAAATGAAAATAATTTTAAACAGCCACAGTGGTTATGTACAACCTTCGAGGATCCCACATTGAGGATCTTTGGTGTTAGGTGCTGGCAGGATATTCTGTGGAGATTCTCCTCCAAATACCTACTATTGGACTAACTAATTCTGTCCCATTCATTGATTGTGTAATGGTGCATTTAAGTCTGATCTAGTTAAAGCTGGAAGTTGACAACCTTTGCATGGAGTCCCCTGTCTGGTCAATAAACTCTATAAAAATTAGTTGTTTTGACGAAACCTCTATTTGAAAGAGTGCTAACTGTTAATGGTCTAGTTATCTTTGAAACTTTTAAGGTTCTTCTTGACAGACTTCAATATGTAAATATTTGGGCAAGAACGTTGTGTACTTGTGGGTAAATTTACAACGAATTTGCATAAAGCAGTGCTGCAAGTCTTTTTGGGCCACTGCCCTATGTCAATTCAAAAGAGAAGGAATGCACTGTGACCAACACAGGCACTCCTGCATCATGCTGCAAGGGTGCCTGTGGTGTTGGCAGGATTGGACACCTTCATGCACAAAACAATCCAGTGAGGTTTTTTCTTCTTTTTATGTGTGCTGCAGAATGCAAAACACAGAGAAAGAGGAAACAATAAGGAGAAATAAAGACATTTCTCCAAGTTGTTACACCTTCCTTGGGAAGGCGTGCAGTTTTGATATATTTCCAGGTTTACAGATCTTTGTAAGTAGGGGAATGCATCAAAACCCATGGGTGTTGCATTGGAAAACCCACTACAATGCCAATGGAATGTCCCTGATGCAATGTAAGGCAAAGCATAGACTTGTGCTGCATTGCATTACACCATATCTACGAGGCAATTAAAAGCCACACCAAGTTGCATTCAGTGGCCTTGTAGATATTGGTCTGCACTCTATACAGCCAGAGCGTCATAAAAAGTGACTCACAGGCCGCACAAGAGGCTTGTAAATAAGCCCTTAGGGCTTACGTTGGTCCTGGGTCCAAACAGGAACAGCAAGGACACATTCTTTGATGGTCAGTGGTTGCTTTGCTATACAAATTTGAGTCTGTTGCTACTCATGAGGAACGCCCCTTGGCCTCTTCAACTTTTTCTAGACATTGGTCTAAACTCAGTTCAGCAGCCTTAATTTCCCTTCTTTTTGCAACTATGAAAGAGTTGGGTTGGACTGTGGACCCTGATGAAGTCATCCCTCGATTGAGTGCTTCCACTCAATCCTACAACAAAATTGCTCTTGCCCAGAATCGTCCAAAGGTTCCTTTTCTGATTGTTAAATCTTTAACAGATAAGGTCAATATTTCACCACTCCCCACGTTTTCGCAGATACACTGTAAGGATTTAGCAGTCTTTTTCTGCAAAAAGTGCCCAATATCCATACCTTCTTTTCCCCTTCTCAATAGTAGGTGTCACCTCTCGTCTTTCTCTCATATGTTCATTGGGGACTTTTTCCTGATCGAGAACTCTACGTTTTTTTCTTTATTGGTCATTACATAGTCAGGCTCACCTTTGAACCCTTTGCCACCTGCTATCTTGAGCAAATGTGTCCATCGGTGTTTTCATTGTAATTAATCTTCTCAACTCTTCACTGCTCAAGGACTCAGTTCCTAAGCATGTGATGGTGGTATCATTTCTGAAGAAACATAGTCTAGACAGTTAGTCGACATATCATTGGGGCATTATAAACCTGTCAACATATTTTCATTTTAGAAACACAGAACCTGAAATTGGGATGTTTTGAAAATATAAAACAAATATTCCTGATGTGCTGGCCATTTCCTTCCAATATACAAGGGATAGGTTTGTGTTTTTGCTCTCTGGGCTACTGTGTTTTACATCAATTATCCTAGACAGCATAATATTGGTGGTGATGATGTTGAAATAATTATCCTGAACAAGTAGCCTCTACAACACCATTTGTGTCAGTAGCTGCACAGAAAAGGGGATGTTTCAACTGCAGATCTTATGGCAGCTCCGTTATCAGAAACAGATGGAATCTTTAAAGTGACAGGAAAAGAGAGGAGGGGGAGAAGACAGCTTCTGTTTTCTTTGTCAGATGTGCCATTAATGCTGTTCTCTACATAAAGGCCTTAGTCGTTTAGTGCTTTGTTTTTCAGTGAAACCCAGATTCTGTTAATTTATACTTTATTTGTTTAAATCAATTTATCAGCAGTTTTTGATGACTCAGACAAGACTGAATGCATGCCAGAGCTTATACAGGGTAGTTCAATACAAAAAGTAAACAGGAAATATGAAATATCCTGTAATACATACCTTCAATGGCACCTACAAGGGGACCAGTTCACATATGATTAAGGGGGCTAACTTCCTTCTTGGTCCCCGCATGGTCATCAGCACTTGCAGAGCCCAACAGAAGTCTAAGAATCACAAGGTTATCATCCATCCACTTTAGACAGGGGTTATTCAATGCTGTGGGTCTATTTTCATTCCTTAGTTTCTCCTCTCTTCTCTAAGCTTCTTCCTTTGCACACAGGTTTAAGAAATGAGGTCGGGAGTCCTAAAAGATCAAAGTCCCTGCATAATCCAGAGATACCACATCACTCCTCCATTTTTAACTTGCATTGCCTTCAAGGAACCCACAGGCTCTCCAAGCCACCTGCACAGCATTCTGAGAATTTCAAAGATGGTATATTTAACACAGATTTTAAAAAGTTCTGCTCTGGCAGCAAAGCTCCATCCACCCATGTCTGGTTTCACTCCTCAAGATGTCAAAGGAAACAACTTGTGTGTCCGGAGCCAGAAGTCTACTTGGTCTCCCTTTATCACTGTGAGAACATCCTCTCCAGACTTGTCAGAGAGATGCTGCTAATCCCATTAGGAAATGTTTTCCTCCCCCGCCCCTTCCTCTGTCAGTAGGAAGCAATATCTGTCAAATGCGCCCATTAATCAAGCAGAAGCTCAAGCCCACCAACTGGGTAGCAGAGTATTTATTGCCTCAGCAGGGTAGTTCAAAATTCGGAATGTCTTTAAGGCAGGCTCTGAAAATATTTCCGAATTTAAATTTCAGATATAATGAAAAGGATCATTTCTTTTTGGCTTCCAATTGACTTGTAAGACCTAACTTTGGCTTCCAATTGACTTATAAAGCCTAGCCAGGCCATAACCAATTTAATCTGGATAGTATCTGTGACAAGTGCTACCTGTGCATAACTACCTGACTGATAAGAAAAACATTTTCCTCAATCAGCTAGCACTTGTGTACAAACATGTGTGCATGTGTGCCCATTTGTAACCAACACAGTGCCTCTTAGCAGGGCTTCACCACTTTATACTTTATTTTAAAAGGTGGGTGTTAATCCTGACATCCTTGGCATGGTTTACCCCCTAACAGTTTGCCTTCAGAACTTCTGTTTTTCTGACTTTGTTTTTGCTGGCCTTAGGACTCTGCACACTTTACCACTGTTAACCAGTGCTAATCGGTGCTTGTGCGCCCTCCTTTAAACATGTTGGATTGGCTTATACCCAATCAGCATAGTTAATTTACTTATAAGTCCCATATAAATTTGTAGTACCTGCGCTTAGGGACTGTAACTGAAATGCTACTAGTGTTTCTACAGCACTTACTATGCACCCACTTAAGTAGCAATTTAAACATTTCTCAGGGCTGTCATTGCAGCTTGTGTGTGTTGTTTTAAACTGACATTTCAACCTTGCAAAGTAAACCTTTTGCCAGTCCCAAACCTTCATTTTTGATACACATACGTCACCCATATGTTATGCCCTGGATAGCCCAGAGGGCAGGGTGAAATGTATTTAAAACATAGGACATGTACTTGTAAGTTTTACATGTCCTGGCAGTGAAAAAACTCTTAGATTATTTTTTCCACTTCTGTGAGGCCTATTTCTTTGTGAGGATAACACTGAGTATACCTTATCACAATTAAAATGTGTAACTTCCAAATGGAAACAGGTAAAATGCTCATGTTTGGTGTCTTTTGATTTGTAATGAAAAATCCTAACTTAAGGGGAAGTCAATCAATCAATTATTAATATGTTTATTTTAGACAATGTAAATAAAACATAACTCATATCCTAATATACTGTACACTTAAAACCCATGATAAAAAGCAATACCCTCAATGTCATAAAATGTCACACAAATTATGAAATGATACACATAAAAGGGAGCAGCTTAAACATTTTTATTGAGCTATTCATCAGCATAGCTCTCCTAATTTCACTTGTATCGTTCAGTGTGCTCCCACTAACTAAACAAATGTCACTAATTGATTTAAAAGGTCTCTCATATCTTCCTATTTGCGAATCAAAAAACAAATATTGCACAAGTCACATCTAAAATGATTAATAACAAACACTTTGAATATGCATACATGCAGTCTTTGATATCCTCTTTGAGGTTTGCTTTCTGGTTTTTATTGTACATCCTTTCAGCTTTCTGTACATATATACTTACCACAATTAGGTAATTGATTTCAGTTGAAATTTGCTATAAATCCACTTTACTGATTTGTACCCATTCACATTTTGCATGGAGCAGTCGGATATCGTTTGCTATTTTTACAGATACTATTGTTAAAAGCCCACCTGTAGGATGAACCTGTGTGCTTGCTTTCACTTCTAAGATTGCTTCAATTACTTTTTCATGTTTTGTCTCCTCTCCACATAACCAAGCCTCATGCATACAGATCAATTCATACTGATCCAACATCATTTCTAGGATTCCTAATTTCTTTAACCATTTTAATCCATATGCATTCCAACTGACTATTTTTAGGTCATGGGGAGAGGACACCTCCTCCTACTCTAGATCACTCAGATTGCCCCTCCAATATTTGCTTAGTTCATACTGGGATGCTTCTAGTTGGCCTCCTAAAGAGATTTAATCAATGCTCTTTATTCTGTATCCTTACATATAATTATTCCTCTTCTCTTATAATTTTCCTCCATTCTTATTTAGCCTGCCGTGCATCTCTTATCTGTTCTGAGGATAACCCTGCATGGTATTTGAGAAAAACTCCTTGCTGTGTCTATCAAATTTCCTTGTAGGTGAAAAATTGGATTCCCTTTTCCTTTAGATCAAATTCCTCCCTTCATATTAGGTCTTTTATTAATCTTGAGCAACACAACATCTTAGTGATTTCTTTCCCATCACTTATTTTCACAAACCAACTCTTTTTATATCTACTTTTGAAATTGCCTTAATATTTTGCACTTAAGTATTCCAAGGAAGCTACTCAGTTTTACGTGTTTCAACTTAGGCCAAGTTTTCCCCTTTTTGATACATCAAACAAAATGCAAACTTCAAGAACAGTCCCCACTTTCCTAAATTCCTTCCTTCCTTGACCTTTATTATTCTTCATATCCCTTCATCTCCAACAACCCTCTCCTTTTGCTGCAGATGCATACCTTTCAACTTACTCTTACCAGAAACCTTCCTTTCCTGCTTTAGTGCTTATGTGAGTAGATGATGGGTTTCATCTCTGTATTCTGCCTACTAATTCTGTTAGCTTTTCCCTACTGTTTCATTTTTTGGGACCCTTCCTGCTTCTTTTCCCCTCCTCCATTTTCATTTTCATTTTCTAGTCTATATGAACATTTTTTTCCCTAAAAAATCTAAACACCTCACCTTTTATCTAACGTTGGTTGGTACACACGTATATAAATATTCACAAAACAAACAAAGGTTACAGAGACGTTATAGTTAGGATCAGAATTTACATGCACAAAGCCATGGAAATTCAGCTGTTATAATTAGCGCTAATTCGAGTAACGTTAACTCATGCCCTGAGGTAACTATAACTCACATCCCCGCCACACACAGTATTGTCATCAATAATTTTCATGGGAAATGTTACATTGATATTATCAATGATGTCATAGATGTCGCAAGTGATGTAATATATGCTGCAAGTAGCAGTGCATTGCAAGGATGCAAGTTATAGTTCCCTTAGGGCCTGAGTTATAGTTACTTGAAATAACTTGAGCAGCTGAATTTCTGCAGTTTTGTGCATGTACATTCAGATCCTCACTATAATGCCATTTGCTTTTTTAGTACATTTCCAAGGTTTTTTAAATGCTAATTCCTAGCTATAACATCCCTGTAACCTTTTTTTCAGTAACTTTCAATGCTTTTTTAATGCAGTGGGAGGTTGGCTGCAGGGCCTGATATGAGACAGGCCCTGCAGCCAACCCGAGGGTGCATCCAACCACATGTCACAAGAGAAAAGCAAGGAGAAGTCACTCAAAAAATGGGTGAAAAAGCAAGGAGAAAGTAGTAAAAACTAGGAGAAAGCAAGGAGAAAGCGCAAAAAAACTGTGAAAAGCAAGGATAAAATAAGGGAAAAGCAAGAAGAAGGAACACAAAAAGCGGGGGTAAAGCAAGGAGAAAACAGTGGGACTGAAGGAAAAGCAAGGAGAAGGCACAATAAATGGGCGAAAAGCACAGTGAAAGCAGTGAAAACGAGGGAAAAGCAAGGAGAAGGTGCACAAAAAACAGGTAAAAAAGGAAAGAGAAAGCAGTGAAAATTAGAGAAAAACAAGGAGCAGGCACACAAAAAATTGTTGAAAAAGAAAGGAGAAAGCAGTGAAAACCAAGGAGAAAATACACAAAAAAAGAAAGCAGTGAGAACCAGAAAAAAGCAAGGAGAATGCACTCAAAACATGGGTGGGAAAGCAAGGAGAAGGCAGTGAAAATGAGGGAAAAGAAGGAGAAGGCAAACAAAAATTAGTTGAAAAAACACGCAGAAAGCAGAGAAAAAGAGGGGGAATGCAAAAAGCAGGAACACAATTACAGCAAAAGCAAAAAAAAAGCAGTGAAAATGAAGGAAAAGCAAGGAAAAGGCACATAAAAATGAGTGAAAAGCAAGGAGAAAGCAGTGTGACTGAAGGAAAAGCAACGAGAAGGCACACAAAAAAGTACAGAAAAGCACAGAGAAAGCAGTGAAAATTAGGAAAAAGCATGGAGAAGGCACACAAAAAACAGGTGAAAAACCAAAGAGAAAGCAGTGAAAGTGAGGGAAAAGCAAGGTGCGGGCACACACAAAATGGGTGAAAAAGCAAGGAGAAAGCAGTGAAAATTAGGGAAATGCAAAGAGAGGGAACACAAAAAATGGGGGCAAAGTAAAGAGGAAGCAGTGAGAACGAGAGAAAAGCAAGGAGAAGGCACAAAAACCCAGGTGAAAAAGCACACAGAAAGCAGCGAAAAAGAGGGGAAAAGTAAGAAGCGGGAACACAAAAAACAGGGTAAAAAGCAAAGTAAAACAGTGAAAATGAGGGAAAAGCAAGCGGAAGGCACACAGAAATGGGGGAAAAGCAAGGAGAAAGCAGTGAGACTGAAGGAAAAGCAATGAGAAGGCACACAAAAATGGGTGAAAAAGCACAGAGAAAGGAGGGAAAATGAGGGAAAAGCATGAAAAAGGTGCCCAAAAAACAGGGGAAAAAGCAAACCAAAAGCAGTGAAAATAGGGGAAAAGCAAGGAGCGGGCACACAAAAATGAGGGGGAAGCACAGAGAAAGCAGTGAAAATGAGGGAAAAGCAAGGAGAGGCAAAAAAAAAAAACAGGGAAAAAGCAAGGAGAAAGCCGTGAAAATGGGGGAAAAGCAAGGAGAAGACACTCAAATATCGAGTGAAAAAGCACACAGAATGCATTGAAAAAGAGAGGAAAAGCAAGAAGCGGGAAGCAGGGGCGAAAGCAGTGAAAATTAATGAAAAGAAAGAAGAAGGCACACAAAAAACAGAGGAAAAGTAAGAGAAAACAGTGACACTGAAGGAAAAGCAAGGAGAAGGCATACATAAAATAGGTGAAAAAGCACGGGGAAGCAGTGAAAACGAGGGAAAAGCAAGGAGAAGGTGCACAATGAACAGGTGAAAAAGCAAAGAAAAAGTGGTGAAATTGAGGGAAAAGCGAGGAGCGGGCACACACAAAAATGTGTGGAAAAGCAAGAAGAAAGCAGTGAAAATGAGGGAAAACCAAGGAGAGGACACACATAAAAATAGGGGAAAAAGCAAGAAGAAAGCAGTGAAAATGAGGGTAAAGCAAGGAAAAGGCACACAAAATGGGGGAAAAAGCAAGGAGAATGTAGTGAGAACAAGGGAAAAGTAAGGAGAAGGCACACAAAAGACAAGGGGAAAAAGCAAGGAGAAAGCAGTGAAAACAAGGGAAAAGCAAGGAGAAGGCACACCAAAAATGGCAGAAAAAGTAAGACGAAAGCAATTAGAAAGATCAAAGGTTAAATATATGTTATAGTTGGGCATTGCAATATGCTGTTTTGCATTAAAATAAACCTTAGAAATTCAGTGAAAAATCCAAAGGTTAAAGAGATGGTATAGTTAGATAAAAATTGCAGATGAAACATACTATTTTAAACAAACAAAACCACTGAAATTCACCAGTTAGAGTTTTCTCAAGTAATTATAACTCATGGTCTAATGTAAACATAACCTACCCCCACTCAATGCGCAGTGTTGTCATCAATAATATAATTTCAGATGTTACAGTGACGTTATCAATGATGTAATAAAATGTGTTATGAGTGAATGTATTATGTGAAGTCATAAGCAGCGTATGGGGAGTGTGTGAGTTATAGTTACTTTAGGGCATCGTGTATGCCTGTGAGAGCTAGCATTTTTTATTAGATGGGTGCCCAGTACCCACCTGGGCAATCTACAGCTTAATTTTTGCTGGGGTCATAGGGAGAGCCCCTATCCCCAGCCTGCTCCCTTGTGGGGAGCTGACTATTTTTGAGGTTTTATATGGGTGACCTGGTACCTACTCGGGGGCAACCACAATGCAGGGCACATTGCGGGCTACGGGTGCAGCCTCAAAGACCTGGTGGCCCCTTGCAGCTTTCCAGTCAGTACCATACCGGGTGCAGGCAGAAGTTGGCCCCTTATTATTTCATTCCGCCTAGGTGGATGGTTTTCCCCGGACCTGAAGAGGCTCAGGAGGGGATGGGCTGCATGGACCCCTCACCTCATTAAATGATTCAGCTCTGGGGAATTCTCAACAGTGAGCCACAATATCAAAAGAATTATAGATAAAATATGGAAAATTCTAGATAGTGAAGAAGATTTCAAAGGACTTGCTCAAGACAAACCTGTCTTTGCATATCAACATTCCAAAATATCAAATATTAGTGGCCAGAAAAAAACGGACCCAATCAAAACAAGGAGGATAGGGACATATCCTTGTTTAAATTGCATGTAATGCAATAAGGTTATAAGACAAGAAATTGTAACTTACCCATGTAGAAGGAAAACCATTCAACTGAAAAACGTTGCTACCTGTGCATATGTGCATTGAATACCAAGTGGGCTTTACATTAGGAAAACTGTAAGAAAAATCAAATTAAGACTCACAGAGCACAAAAGTAACATCTGTACCAACACTTTCAAATTGAATGCAACCGTACATTACAATCAACATAAACATACCATCAGCTAACTGAGATTCCATACTGAAATAGAGAAATTATATTGGTTACAGAAGGTAAGTCATCCACTACAAAGAGAATAATATGGACATGAAAATTGGATACATGACAGCCCAAAGGGCTTAATGACGGAATGCAGATATATTGTGTATTACGATTTAGCACATGATACAGTTTATACAGATAGTATTAATTCTGCATTTATCGATTAGATTATTTTTCTATTTTTGAATAAAAAAAATTCAGTTAACAAGCGGACACCTTTTATACCACATAAGTTTCAGAAAATACCCTGCAGTTTATTCATTAATTATAGTGTAACATTTTATATATTTCTTTTTGTTTATTCACTTCTCCACCTAGAGATGCTCATTTGTTAATTGTGCTTATTATTGATTGTTCAAGTCTCCTCTACAAGATTGCGGCTGTTTTGTAACCATTCCATTGTGACTATGGCATTTTTGCATTTTTCGCTAATATATGGTGGCAGACCACTGATACGAAAAAGTTCAGAGTTGAAAATGCTTCAATTTTTTTCTCCATATATCACACATGAGCTGGAAAAGTGAGTATAAAGCTATTTTCTAGGTTTTAAAAACATCTGTGTACAGTTGTGGTTACTGATACCTGACAGCTATTTTTGTTTGTTTAGCAGTTTGTTTTAAACATTAGACATTTTTCTAATTTCCTTTAAATGACAGAGATACAATGAAGGTGCATTGGAAATACATTGAGAGCAAGCTCACATACAGATATTAGCACCACACATTTCTTGTGCAGGCCATTCTTTAAGGTATAATTTGCTCCGTTACCAAAGTAGGAATGCTTGGAGCATATTCACATTTTTGACATTATGCAAATGTTATATGCCTTATTTATGGGTGATTCAAGGGCATGTATGCTGCACAGCAGGTAACATACCTATCAATAGATTGCTATATCTCACACGCACAGTGACAGCACCACAAAAATACACCACACAGATTGAGAAAAATAGATAATATTTATCTGAATAACAGGGTCAGAACGATGAAAATCCAATGTACACAAGCAAAGTTATGAATTGGGGCTATTACGGCATCATTGACAGAGTCATTTTCAGTAATCTCATGTCACAGGCACTGGTCACAGAGTCACACGAACCCCCAGGTACAGTACCTTTGAAAACAAAGAAACAAAGAAACAAAGACATTGCACAGAGTCATGGAGATGAAGCGCCGCCGGAACCAGTGCAGCGTCAGTCCCTTACATTGTCCAGGGAGGTGAGGCCTTGGTTCCATACTGCGAGGCAGGCGAGGCGAGGCATCAGGTCCGTCCAGTTGCACGGGGAGCTGGTGTGACATCAGTGCTGAGGCGTCAGTTCCTTGTGACTCGGTTGGGTCAATGAATCCAGCTGGTCAACATGTGGTGAGTCAACTTTGCAGTTTTGAGATCACACTACATGACAACAGAGGCATCACAGCAATCCCAGGACTTGCGTTGCAGGCTGGGTCATTGTGTGCCGCGATCTCCACGGAGCTGGCTGTGACGAAAGTGCTGGCATCATTGAAGTCGTTCCTGGCATTGCAGATATCAGAAAATTGGCTAAAAGCTAGTAGATGAAGTCTTTGCTGTCCCTGAGACTTCCGAATAGGAGGCAAACTCAATCCAAGCCCTTGGAGAGCACTTTTGGTGAAGACAGAGTCCTTCCAACACAGGAAGAGGCCAGCAGGGAAGCAGGGCAACAAGCAGGGCAACTGCCATTCTCAGCAAAGCAGCCCAGATGAGTCCTTTGGGCAGCCAGGCAGTTCCTCTGACAGAGTGCAGATGTAGATCCAGAGGTGTCTGATTTGGTGGGGTCAGAGACATAGTTTATATACCCAAAAATGCCTTTGAAGTGGGGCAAACTTCAAAGAGTGGTTTTGAAGTGCACAAGTTGCCCTTTCAGCACAGTCCTGTCTGCCAGGATCCCTGTTGGGGGTTATCAGTCCTTTGTGTGAGGGCAGGCCACTGGCCTTTAAATTGTAAGAGAAAGCCCCTCCACCCTTCCTTGGAGACTCATTCAGTATGCAGATGAATGCAGATGGGACTGAGGCTCATAATAATACTTTTTGGTGCAAAAGTTCGTTAACGCAGTTTTGCGTAAAAACATTTAATGCCGGCTTGTGTCATTCCAAAGTGCCAGCTGGGCGCCAAATTTATGGAATGGTTTTAGCCGGGAGGTGATGGTAAGAGGCAAAAAAATGTCATTAACCAGCCTAGCGTCATTTCCTGATGCACAACCATCCATAACACATGACTCCTGTCTTATGAAAGACAGGAGTCATGCCCACCACTCCAATGGTGAGCACAGGGGACCAGTGTGCAATGGTCATGGCCATAGCACCCAGTGCCATGCAGGGGGGCCCATTTCAGGGCCCCCAATGGCACTCACATTTTTTTAAATAATACTTACCTATACTTACCTGGGATGGGGTCCCCCATCCTTTGGTGTCCCTCTGGTGTGGGTAGGGGTGTTCCTGGGGCTTTGGGTGCGCACCTGTGGGACCATTCCATGGTGTCTGACAATGGAAATGGGTCCACAGGTCCCCTAATGCCTGGTCTGACCAGGTGTTAAATAATGGAGCTAAGCAGGCTTAGGGCCATTATTTAGGCCTGCCTTTCACCCGTGCACCATTTTTTGACGGGAGGATAAATAAGGCGCTACGGGCTTAAAGTCATTTTGTGGACGGGAATGCCTACCTTGCATCTCATTGTCGCAAGGTGGGTTTACACATCAAAAAATGACGTTGACTCCTATATTTTGACGCTAGATGGGTCTAGCTTCAAAATATAAATATGGAGTTAAGTTTGCACTGAATTTGCGTAAAATAAATGACGCAAATTCAGTGCAAACAGAGTATAAATATGCCCCTGAGTGTCCTGTGTTTATGGCTGTCTGGGTGGAATGCACAAGAGGAACGTTCAAACAACACAGACCAGACATGGATTGGAGACAGGCTGTAAGGTACAGATGGCAGTAAGTGCAGAGAAATGCCTACTTTCTAAAAGTGGCATTTTTAAAAATAATAATATTAAATCCAACTTCACTAGTTAGCAGGATTTTCTATTACCATTCTGGCAATACTAAACATGACAGGGCCACTCCTTCCCGATCAGAATCTACCCCTCAAATGCATATGAGGGCAGTTCTAATGCTAGTCTATGAGAGAAGCAGGCCTTGCAGTAGCGGAAAACAAATTTGTGAGTTTTTCACTACCAAGACATGTAAAACACTTAAGTACATACCCTGCCTTTTACTTACATAGCACATTGCTGCATGGGTTACCTAGTGCCTACCTTAGGTGACTTATATGTAGAAAAAGGGAAGTTTGAGGCTTGGCAAGTAGATTTAAATGCCAAGTCAAAGTGGCAGTAAAACGGCACACACAGGCCATGGCATGGCGGCCCAGAGACATGATTAAAAGGCCACTTATGTGCGTGGCACAATCAGTGCTGCAGGCCCGCTAGTAGCATTTAATTTACAGGCCCTGGGCACATGTTGTGAACTTTCCTAGGGACTCACAAGTAAATTAAATGTGCCAATTGGGTATGAGCCAACTTTACCATGTTTAGGGGAGAGAGCATCTGCACTTTAGCACTGTTCAGCAATGGTGAAGTGCACAGAGTCCTACAACCAGCAGAAACAGGGTCATTAAAAAGCGGGAGGCAGGCAACGATTTGGGGGATGACCACCCTAAGGCTGTCAGGTCTAACAGCACCTAAGATTGCTTATGTGAAAGAAGATCACTTTGGGAGCCCATTAGTGAGGAATGTGGTTGATAGCAGTGGCTAGAAGTACTGGTTTTCCAAAGCTACTATGTAAAATGAATTTGAAAGAGGAACAGGCCTCAGAGGTGTGAGGCCACACATCAACATTTTTATGATTTATAGATATATGACATATACTGTGCCATTATAAGTCAAGTGGTTTGGGAATAACGTTCATCTCTCTTTTCCTTCCTCCTGCTGGCTAGTCACAATTAGATGCACCAAGAACTGGTGATCTGCAGGTCAGAAGGTGATATGCCTTTAAACTGATTATCACACCTTGTTAATAGTAGGGGTGTGCGAAATGCTGGCAATTTGTTTTTACATAGAAAGAATATGTGAAATTACCTGAAATGCAAAATTAGCATTTAGCGTTATTCTTTAGTTCAAAATGTGTGCAGGATTAAAAACACAAGTGTCATGAGCTAAAAACGTTCGTGCTCTGGTCATTTGTGTTGCTCCTGTGCTAAAATTTTGCTGCAATGCCTAATTTTGTAAAACATTTTGCATAGTAAGAGTATCACAAAATTTGCTAAATTATTTAAGAATATGCCAGTTTAATGGAAATTTCACCTGGACATGTGGACAACAAGAAATTTCATTCAGGATGCAAGCCTTGAGCCTCATTTTTTAGGCCCGTGGTGCAGGGCAGCCTGGCAAGTAGCTTGCTGTGCCTCTTTGTGCCAATAGGAAAGCGCAGAAATGCACTGTATGTACAAGATAGGGCGCATTTCTGTCCTCTCCCCCTGCGCTGTCACACAAATTGCTGCCATGTGCCAATGCCGGCACCCTTGCATCCTGGTGAGAGGGTGACTGTGTTGTAGGGATGATTGTTTTTGTGCAGGAAGGGACACCTTCCTGCACAAAAAAAACAATCACAAGAGGAAAAAACGGGGAGAAATAAAGATATTTCTCCCCATTGTGTCACTCTTACGCCACTCCTGAGGTGGCGTAAGAATCTGATGCATTCCCAGACTAGTAAATCTGTGAATGCGTCAGATTCCTTTGTGTCCGATGGGTGTTGAGTGGGAACACCCCAAGCAACACCCATAGAACGCTCTTTTCACACAGTGTTATGCATGAAAGGGGGCTATATTTACAAGGCCATAAAAATCCATGCAAGGTGACTTTGCGTGGCCTTGTAAACATGGGATGGCACACTGCGCCACCGCAGCTTCAATAAATCTGACTCAGGTGGCGCAGTGAGCGCTAGGGCCTCTTAAATGAGGCCCTTTTTTTCACAGGATAAGCAAACATTTTTATTTCGTCGCTGAACTCATCCTTCTTCACATAAGTACTGCTAGTGAATTTTCTGAACCCCTCAATAGTAGAAAATCCTCAGATATAGCAGGAGAAAATCCAGAATGAGTATATTAATGAGTTTATTCTCTCCGATATTCCCTATATGTTGTCGAGAACTGAACTAATTTGTTGCATGTCATTGTGGGTGTCATTGGGTTAGAAAGTCGTCTCTGATTGGTTGGTTTCTGACTCGTCAGATAAATGTTTCGTACAGCTTCCTTCACAGCACAGTTTCTACTTACAATTGCTACAAATAGTATTTAAAGGCAGGCCTGGAACAGTCTAATTTCGTGAGTCCACTATGATTTAGACGTATACCAGGGAACCAACAGCAGTTACATTTAGAAATATTTTATTTTCTCTCCATTCCATCACCCACCCATAGCACAAATTATCAGGACTTAAAAATATCACATGTAAAAGCCTGGGCATTAGAAGAAGTATAACATTCAACTCTTAACATTTTCAAACATTAGCAGGATCCCTGTGTTTGCTTTTTTAATTGAAACTGAGCACAAACAGGTCATGTTCCTGTGACATGACTGCAATGAGCGAGCGAGAATCAATTAATAACAAGATCTGTGGAAGCTGTCAAATACACATATTGTATGATGGCCTACATTAGTGGTTTACATTGCCTAACTGTTTTCCACAAAGACTGCCGTTCCATTCTCTTTGACCTTAATTAATATAATTGATAATAGTTTTAGAACAGCTTGCCATTTTATTAATCGTGTAGCTACAGCTTTGCAGACAGAAGAAAAATGAAATAGCAGCTGGGAGTCATCCATTAACAGTGAATGAAGTGAAAGGTAAAAGGAGAGATCCTTCCATTCTAAGGCTTCAGGGCTTTTATGTCATTATGAACGAATGACTAATGGAATCTAAAGAGGAACACAATGATCTCCAGGGAAGTAATGAAGGACAGCGTGAGGTAGGATCAATGTGAGGTGGTGATTTGTTATAATCAGTCAAATGCATAGATTGAGGTGTGTATCATTGTTGGTCTACTTGTAGGACTCACCTGCGGTGGTTGGTCATAGCAGAGGTGAATAATTGTGATTTAAGTGGCACTATCAATGAAAAACTAAGAGAAAGACTTTGATTTACCCTTCAATTGACTTCCATTGGAGTGAGCTGTAGTTTCCGAGCTAAAAAAAAATCGAACATTGAAAACGAAGTTTTCATTAAACAATATTAAGAATTTTCCCTTCTAAAAAGTGTAAATTGTCACGTGTGTGTTCTGTGAGGGTGAAGCAACACAAAGGCTAGTGCATGTTATACACAGCCTCATACACAATTACAACGGAAGAGACCCATTAGCGTCAATGCATGCAGCTCCAATTTTGTATGGAGCATCCACTTTCCTGAGCAAACATACAACAAAGCTGTTGTTGTTCTTTGACAATTGCCACACAGGACAACATAGCTTAACCTTTATGCATCCATCTTATTAGAAGGAATATCCCCACCCTTGGCAATGTTGCCAATACACGGCACCACCTGCAAATTTTAATGATCACCTCTGCAAATAAATCATAAATGTTTCAGTAGTGGGTGATTAAAATACATATTCAAAGGTAAAACTAAAAGAACCCATTCAGTAAAACTAATATTGGAGCAGCAAGAATACCCATCCAGAACACAAAGGCCTAAATTTATGAAAAATTATGCAAAACTGCGCTATCTCAGATGTGTGTCAAAATTTTAATGCAGCATCACAACTTTTCTTAGCACCATGCATGTGCGGCATTTATAAAATGGCGCACCATGGCACTAAGAAAAGGCTAGCATAAAAAATAATGAAGGAAGAAGAAAAGTAGGTTCAGTCAGGAGGAGAATCAGATCCTGATCACATAGATGACGGAGCACCAACACCAGCTCTTTGTCACCTCTAAATTGCCAATGGGTAGGAAGGAGGCCGTATGGCAGTCAATAGTTGTTAGACTTTACATCCTTGGCGTGGTCTCCCTTAACTTTTTGCCTCTGTTTCTCAGGTTGATGATGTGTGCTGGACTCTGTTTTTGCTGTTTTTGTTACTCTGGCCACTTCACCACTGCTAACCAGTGCTAAAGTGCAAATGCTCCTATACACAATATGCATGTAATTGGTTCATCCATGGCATATTTGATTTACTGGTAAGTCCCTAGTACAGTGCACTAGAGGTGCTTAGGTCCTGTAAATCAAATGCTTCTAGTGGGCCTGCAGCACTGGTTGTGCCACCCACATTAGTAGCTCTGTAAACATGACTCAAAACTGCCACTGCAGTGTCTGTGTGTGCAGTTTTAAACTGCCAATTCAACTTGTATCCACGTGCCAGGCCTGAACCTATCCTTTTCTTACATGTAAGACACCCCTAAGGTAGGCCCTAGGTAGCACTATGGGCAAGGTGCAGTGTATGTTTAACGTAGGACATCTACTAATGTGTTTTATATCATAACTGTGAACTACTGCTAAATTCGTTTTTCACCTTTGCAAGGCCTATCCCTCTCATAGGTTAACATGGGGGCTGCATTTAAGTATGATTAAAGTGTAGATTCCCTATGGGAGCAGATAGACATGTGGAGTTTGGGGTCTTTGAGCTCACAATTTAAAAATACATCTTTTAGTAAAGTTGATTTGAAGATTGTGTGTTTGAATATGCCACTTTTAGAAAGTGAGCATTCTCTTGCTTAAACCATTCTGTGACTCTGCCTGTTTGTGAATTCCCTGTCTGGGTCAGTTTGACAGTTGGGCTGTTTGCACCTCTCTCTAGTCAGTGACACAAAGGGGGTTGGGGTGCAGCCTGCATACCCGATGAGCCATCTGTGCTAGGAGGGAGGGGGGGAATGGCCACTCACACCTGAAAGGGCTGTGTCTACCCTCACATAATGAGGTCTCCAACCCCCTGGTGTGCATCTGGAGCCTGGCCTGAAGGAAGCCTACTTCAAAGGGCAAAATGGGTATAAGAAGAGCACCAAAAACCACAGACTTTAGATCACTTTTGGAAACCAAGAGGAACCTTTACCTGTAGAAGAGCTGAAGGGCTGAGGAAGAAGAGCTGCCCTGCCTGTGCTTTGTGGAGCTATCCTGCAGTTGCTGCTTCTGCCTGGGAAAGAAGACAAAGACTGGACTGTGTGTGCCTTCCTTCTTGTGACGAACTCTCCAAGGGCTTGAAACTGAACTTGCCTCCTTTTGTTGAAGTCTCAAGGACAGCAAATACTTCTCTCAGCCAGCACCTGGAGCCTCTACTGAGACTCCTGCCCTGCCATGTGTGCCCTATCCAGTTCCTAGGGCCTTGAAAGGAGAAGCTGGCAGACCAAGTTTAAGAAATTAACGCACAGACCGCCATGCAGGGAAAATTTCAAAGCAACCTCCGGAAAAACAAAGCGCTGGCTTTGGGGCTGAAATCGATGGTCTGCCTGCAGCGCGGCTAGGAGATCGACGCACGCAGCTGTGAAAATGACATGCATTGCTGATGGAGGCTGGTGAGATCGCAACCTACACTGTGCGGTTTTTGGATCACTGTGTGTAAAAAGGACGCAACACCTGCCCGGACCCGAGAGTTCTTGTCCTGACTGATGCATTGCTCTCCTGCAGAGAGAAGAAACGACGCATGCCGACCTGTCCGAAGGAGAAACAACGCAAGGTCTCGCTCAAGTGTGATATCGACGCATCGCAAGCTTCTTTCGCCGCACACTAGCCCTTGTTGGGTTATTTTTGATGCGACCCAGGTACATTTTCACGCTAACAATGTTACCATTGTGTTTCGAAGCACATGAAGACTCCTTTGTTTTTTAATTAATAACTTGATTTGTGTATGTTGGATTTTTGTCATTTTGGTCTTGTTTTGGTTAGATAAATATTCTGTATTTTTCTAAACCTGTGTTGTGTCATTTTGTATTGTTTTCTTTAAGTTACTGTGTGTGTTGGTACAAATACTTTACACCTAGCACTCTGAAGTTAAGCCTGCCCACACCTGCCAAACTACCAAGGGGGTGAGCGGGGTTAGCTGAGGGTCATTCTCTTTTACCCTGACTAGAGTGAGGGTCCTTGCTTGGACAGGGGATAACCTGACCAAAGACCCCATTTCTAACATTGGTGGCAGCGGTGGGATTAGACTTGTATTTGTACTTGGCATACAGGTATTCAGTGTACACTACTGTTGTGAGTTCAGACCAATACATTACCACATACTACTTGTCTTGTAATCTTGCTTTTCTCTTTGGGACTGATCACTTTATTTGACTTTTTTTGAAACTTCATTTGGGAACTTGTTTTTCTGCCTTTGGAACTTTGCACTTTCTAACTTTTCATCATGTCTCAGTCTGGATATGCATCAGCTGGAGCTGCTTGTGACATAAAGAAATAGGAGAGCTATACAGTGGCTCAGTTGAAGCAGTTCTGGAAAGATTTTGCCTGTCCCATTAAGAGCCCATCCACGAAGGAGGAGCTGCATAAGGCGCTGACTGCCTGGGTGACATCCAAAGAAGCTGAGGGGCACAAGGAGGAGGAGCAGGAAGGGGAGGAAGGGGTGCAAGTCACTCACAATGATGTAGTGGGTGGGCCTGTTATTTCCAGGAATAGAGTCTCCAGGGCAGGTAGCAGTGTGTCATCCAAGGGTCTGAGTCTTGAAGAGTTACACGATTGACAGGCAGAGAGAGAATACCAATTGAAGCTGAAGAAGCTCAGTCTAGAGATGGAAGAGAGAAGGATGGCCATTGAGGAAAGGAAGATACTGCTGGCTCATGGGCTTAGCTTGAAGGAGTTAGATCATAGGAGCCAGTCCAGTAGAGATGGTGGCAGCAACAGCACAGTGCAGCCTGAGAAAAGCGTATACATCCCAAAAGACCTTGTGAAGGATTACAAGAGGGAGGATGACATATATTTGTGGTTCAAGGGGTATGAGTCTGCTCTCCACATGAATCTGGTCCCTGAAGCTCATTAGGGAGCAGCTCAGTGGAAGCACTTCGAGGTAGAGGGGAGGGATACCATGAGAGCCTTAGGGGATTCTCAGGAGCTCACCTACCCTGTCCTGAAAGATGCCCTACTCACAAGATATAAGGGGTCATTCTGACCCTGGCGGTCATGGACCGCCAGGGCCAACGACCGCGGGAGCACCGCCAACAGGCTGGCGGTGCTCCCATGGGCATTCTGACCACAGCGGTACAGCCGCGGTCAGATATGGGAAACCGGCGGTGTCCCGCCGGTTTCCCGCTGCCCAAGGGAATCCTCCATAACGGCGCTGCAAGCAGCGCTGCCATGGGGATTCCGACCCCCTTACCGCCAGCCTGGTTCTGGCGGTTTTGACCGCCAGAACCTGGCTGGCGGTAACGGGTGTCGTGGGGCCCCTGGGGGCCCCTGCAGTGCCCATGCCAATGGCATGGGCACTGCAGGGGCCCCCTAACAGGGCCACACCAAGATTTTCAGTGTCTGCCAAGCAGACACTGAAAATCGTGACGGGTGCAACTGCACCCGTCGCACCCTTTCCACTCCGCCGGCTCCATTCGCAGCCGGCATCCTCATGGAAGGGGGTTTCCCGCTGGGCTGGCGGGCGGCCTTCTGGCGGTCGCCCGCCAGCCCAGCGGGAAACTCAGAATTACTGCGGCGGTCTTTTGACCGCGCAGCGGTATTCTGCCGGCGGGACTTTGGCGGGCGGCCTCCGACGCCCGTCAAAGTCAGAATGACCCCCATAGTCTCTCCCGTGAGCAGTATAAGGAAAAGTTATGGTTCTATAAGAGGAAGGAATCCGAAACATGGTTGGAATGTGTTGATTCTTTTTGCAGGTCACTGGATGGTTGGGTGAATGGCAGTAAGGTAACAATGTATGAGGGGCTTTACAATGTGATTGCTTGGGAGCACTGGTACAGTTTGTTTTCCAGAGCTGCGCCACCACCTAGTTGACAGTAAGCTGACTGATCCCAGGAAGCTTGCACAGGAAGCGGACTGTTGGGAGAGCACCCGGGTCCAAAAGATGTATGGGGGAGACCACACCAAGGGTGGGCAGGGTCCCTCTCAGAAGAAAGGGGGGTAAGGGTAAGCAGGGAGAGTTCTCTAAAGGGCCCCAAACAGATTCCCAGTGTAAGGATTCCCAGCCCCCTAGTGAGAAGAAGCCATGGTTCTCCAAAGGGAAGCCAGTGGCAGGGGGACCCCCACCTAAGTGTTATGTATGTGACCAAGTGGATCATGTGAGGGGGGGACCCTAAATGCCCCAAGAGTACACCGGCACCCACTGGTGCGCAGTCCCATGGTTTGGCTACTGCAGCGCTTGGGGAAGAATTGGTTCCAGGTGGGTGGGAGCCAGCTGAGATGACCCTTGTCTCACTGTCTGTACTTTAGCACTGGTTAGCAGTTGTAAATTGCACAGAGTCCTAAAACAAGCAAAAACAATGTCAAAAAAGTGGAGGGATGCAGACAAAAAGTTGGGGCTGGCCACCCTAAGACTGTCAGATCTAAAACTGTCAATGTGGCCTGAAGCTGCCAATTCCCCTTTTGCTATATTAACAAAGTTGCACAATGCATGTATAACTCCACTTTGTAAATCCTTGCACCACAATATGCCCGTGCCAGGTATGAGGTATGCAAGGGGGACATACACAAGAGGTGGTTAATCCTTACAATTGGTGGTACAGGATGCAGAACACATGACTCAAAGTAACTAGTAGGATGCATGTGGAGAGCTCAACCCCTTTCGTCGCTCTTAGAACACACGTGGGCTTGCAGAGGAATCAGACACTTGCTCAAGAACAACTGTTTGACACACACTTACCCTTAGGGACAACCCAATACCCAGACACCTACTTATACTGTGTGGGGACCTTGGGCTCACCTATTAGCAACACCCGGTGTCTGTGGAGTTGGCCCATCATATAGGGGATGCTGCTATTCCTCAAGATAAAGGCGTCATGCACAGAGCCAGGATATTTGGCATTCACATGGGAGATGTACCGGTCCACCAATCACACCATCTGCACATTCATAGAGTGATAGCTTTTTCCATTCCTGAAAACCTGTTCATTTCTCCGAGGGGAGACAAATGCCACATGTGTACCATCAATGGCACCAATGATGTTGAGGATATGTCCCAGGGCATAAAAGTCAGCTTTCACTGTGACCAAATCCTCCACCTGGGCGAATACGATGCAGCTGCACATGTGTTTCAGCATCCCTGATGCCATGGCCACTGTTGTTTGGAAGGAACTACTTGCCAGGAAATGGAGCACTGACAGGACCTGTATGAGAGGGGGGATGCCTGTGTGCTGGTGGATAGTTGACATCAGGTCTGGCTCTAATTGGGCACACAGTTCTTGGATTGTGGCATGATCAAGTCTGTAAGATATGAAAATGTGTCTGCCCTCCATTGTCGCAAGGTCCACCAGGGGTTTGTACACCGGAGGATGCCGCCATCTTTTATTCATCCTCAGCGGTTGAAGCCTATGGAAGAAAATTGTGAGCAGAGGGTCATAGACACACACTATTGCACTAATGATGATTATTTTGCTTTGCAGAACCAGTATGTGAATCTGACAATCTGTTGCTGTGCCAATGTCTGCTGTGACGCAGTTAGGTGCCATGCCCTGTGCCCCCTTGAAATGGAGGCTGCATGACCTGTGAGGAGGGACAAGTGGAAATGAGGTAATTCAGCTGGCATTGTGCGCCGTCGCTGTAGGCGGTCAAAAACCGCTGCGCAACTTCGCATTGGTTATCATTGGGCCCTATGGGTTCCAGGAGCCAATGGTGATGTGCGCCGCCGGTGACGGTACGCACCGCCGCAGACATGACCGCCATTTTCTATCTGTTCACTCACTTGCTACCTGACCTTCAACAGGAGAGGACCTATACTGCAAGTGCTGCTGTGACCTGTGTCTGGAAGCAACAATGGCTCATGTGTCTGGGGAGAGGGCCTCTGCCTTCACTGCGGAGGAGTTGGAGAAACTGGTGGATGGGGTCCTACCCCAGTACACGTTACCCTATGGTCCTCCAGACAAACAGGTGAGTACACTGTGAGCATGATGCGTGGGCCATGAATGTATGGAGTGTTGTGTGTGTAAGGCACATGTATGGGGGAGCAGAATCGTCCTGCCCAGAGTGCTGCATGTAAGGTGGTCACTGTATGTGCGTCAGGGGATGGGACGGTTCTGCTGGGCCATGAGTATGACGGTCCAGACAGTTGACTAATTCACTTTTCTGCTGTCTTTTCCCTGCAGGTCAGCACCCACCAGAAAAAGGGTATTTGGCATGCCGTCGCCAAGGAGGTGTGGACTCTAGGGGTCTTTGACAGGCGGAGCACCCAATGCCGCTAAAGGTGGGAGGACCTGCGCCGATGGGCAAAGAAGATGGCGGAGGGCCAGCTGGGGCTGCCCTCCCAATGAGGAAGGGGTGCCCATCGCACGATGACCCCCTGATGTTCCGCATCCTGGCGGTGGCCTATCCGGAGTTGGATGGGCACTTGAAGTCATCACAGCAGCCACAAGGGGGTGAGTACAGATTCTGAATCCTGACTTTGCGTGCGTTGAGAGTTACCTGGACGGGGGATGTGGGCTATGGGTGCCCCTAGGTCAGGGTGAAGATGGCAAGGTAGGTCCCTTGTTGGGCAGGCTCTGAAGCACTCCTACCCCAATAGTGTTAGTGGGCATCTACTACTGGGCAGGGTCCTGTGGGTTTCAGGTGTGCAGCTAATGGCGGTAGGCATTGTATCCCATGGGCTGGTGACTATCTTAGTAACTGGTAGTGCATGGCCTAGTGCATAGGGCTGCTCCCTGTGTGTTGTGTACGCCAATGGTAGTGGTGTTGCTGGCATTTACCAAGTGTATCCTCTGTCTCCCCCCCCCCTTTTTTTTTTCACCATATCCTTGTGTGCATTAGCATCATCTGGCGGAAGAGCAGAGGCACTGGCGACAGAGGGAGCTGCATCCCACATGGGCCAGGAGGCCGAATCCACTGAGGGTGGGGGTACCAGTGGGACAGAGGGGAGCACCACGACAGGGACAGGAGGGGAGACCACAGACATCAACTCCTCCTTTGATGGAAGCTCCCTGGTGGTGGGGAACACCTCTGTGCCCACCCCAACAACAGGTACAGCCGCCACCCCCCCTACCAGCACCGCCCTCCCAGCAGCCCCTCAGCGTGTTTCCTGTGCCCGCTCAGCCAGGAGGTTGGGCATCTCCTTCGCCCCAGGCACCTTAGACCCTGCCCCAGTCAGCCCTGCTGCCCTCAGTGAGGAGGCAATTGACCTCCTGAGATCCCTCACTGTTGGGAATTCAACCATTCTGAATGCCATCCAGGGTGTTGAGAGGCATTTGCAACAAACAAATGCATATCTGGAGGGCATTCACTCTGGCATGGTGGCCCAACAAAGAGCATTTCAGGCTCTGGCCAACTCACTGATGGCAGCCATTGTCCCTGTCTCCAGCCTCTCCCCTCCAACTTCCTCTACCCAGTCCCAGTCCCCTCAGCCCCAGCCTATCCCAGGTACACCTTCAGACCAGCATTCACCCAAATCAACACACAGAAGAGGTTCAGGCAAACACAAGCACCACACTTCATCTCACAGGCAGTCACACAAGCACCATCCCCATGCAGACACACCAACATCCAGTGCCTCTACTGTGTCCCCCTCCTCCTCATCGTCCACCTCCCTCTGAATAGCGTCTCCATTCACACCTGCATGCACTACATCCTCATCCACTACCTCCATCAGCAGCTGGCCCATCACAACACCCCCCTCACGAGCAGTCACCACCCCCACATCCATTCACACATCCCCTGTGTCCTCTCCCAGTGTGTCTGTGATTCCTCCTCCCAAAGTACACAAGCACCCACCCACCCAACAGGCATCCACCTCACAACACATCCAGCTCATGCACCTGCACCCAAAGTCAACAGACATACACCTCCTACAACCACTCCCTCTTCCTCCACTCCCAAACCCTCTCCCTCTTCCGGCACCAGGGTGTCTAAGAAGCATTTCCTGCAAACATTGACCTCTTACCTCCCCCTCCCCCGTCTTTCCCCTCGTGCCAGGGTGTCCAGAACCCAGCCAGCACCTCAGCCACCAAGTCAACGTTTGCTGTGGTACCTGCAACTCGTAGAGGCTCAAAGGGGGCACCCGTCAGGCCAGCCAGTGTGCCAGCAACACCTGCAAAGGACAAAACCATTCCGCCACCTACCAAGGTGAAGAAGGGGACAGCATGCAGCAAGGCCAAGGAGCACGAACCACCCAGCAAGGCCTCCTCAAAAACTCCAGCAGCCAGACCCAAGGTCACACCACCATCTGCCAAGGTGAGGAAGGGACAGAAAACACCAGGCAAGGCACTTCAGCAGTCGGAGCCTGCAGGTGAAGTCCTGGTGGCTACCTGCACAACTGCCAGCACCGCCACCTTCACCGCTGACACCACTAGCAGCAGCAGCAGCCCCAGTGCGCAGCTGTCTGAGGCTCCAGGAGGAGGGCTGGAGCCTCCCACCACCACTGGCAGCACCCCCACCAGCACCGGCACTACCACTAGTTTGCAGCATTAGCCGTCGCAGGATGGAGTCTAGCCCTGCCTTCATGGACTATCATGCAACTTGGTCCCTGCAAATCCCGTGTCTCAGACACCCAGGTGAGGAAATGTGAACTGCCACACCCCAAGTGTTGCTTCACTGCGCACAAAGCCCCCTCCAGTACCAGTGGAGAAAGGCATCCACTCACCCTATCCTTTTCAGGATGAAGCAGACTGGGCACAAAGCCCTCTCCAGAACCAGTGAAAGAAACCACCCACTTGAGAGACTGTGGCTTTGCACTCCCCAGGAACAAGCAGTGGGCAAACCACCCACTTGAGAGACTGTGGCTTTGCACAGGAGCAAGCAGGGGGCAAGCCACCCACTTGAGAGACTGTGGCCTTGCACTTCCCAGGACATCGCTGTGGGCATGGACCCCCCTCAAGGAGCAGTGGTGTTATTCCATCTTCCAGCTGAGGTGTTCCCCCCTCCCCATCCCCCTGAGGTGCCTGTGTGTTTTCGACCTGATGCCCCTGCAGTGTCCTCTCCATAATGAGGCAGGAGTCAAGTGTGGGCTTGGCCCATGATTTTTGGCCCAGTGGCCCACGGACATTTGGAAGGGACAATGTACGGCCTTATATACATATTGTATATTTTTGTAAATACTGTTTTTCTATTCATTATGTATATCTGCCTATTTCTAAGATATCACTGACTTAGCTCAATTCCTTTTATCCTTGTGTTCTTCCAGAGGGTTACGGGGTGTAAATGTAATGTTGATGAATGTGTTTGTGTGTACGGTGTTGTGGGTGAGGGTGGGGGTGTTTCGTGTTGCGTGTGTGTGTCATTCTCTTTTTCCTCCCCCCTCCCCTGTGTACTAGGTGGAGTACTCACCATGGTCGTCGCCGCCTCCTTTCGTATTCCTGATAGATGAGGAGGTAGACCAGCATGGGCAGGAACTGTAACTTGGGCTCCATGGCGTCCTGGTTCTTCGTTGAGTGTCGGGAGGTGAGTGGTTTCCCTTCCAAGTCCTGTTTCCACCGTGCTTTTGATGGCATTGGTACCATCCCGGAAAAGCTGGCGGATAAGCGGGTTGTAATGGGGTGGGAGGTACATTGTCTTCCGCCTGTCTGTTGCCAGTGACTGCCGCGGTGTTTGTTGCTACCTCCGTGGCTGTTGGAGTGTTAAAGTGGCTGTCTGTGCTGGCGGTTTCCGCCGTGGTCGTGATCCCATTTTGTTTACCGCCAGCCTGTTCGCGGTATTACTGCTGCTTTACCACTGACCGCCACAGTTGTAATGAGGACTTAATTTCTAAAGCTAACCTACGCTAATCTCTAAACTACTCCTAACTATTTAAAACCCCAAATAACCATGAAGTTTTAAAACTAGGGGAACAAAAAGTAATAGCAGCAAGGAAGGGTCAAAAGTCATCGTCTCTTTACTTTCTTATTGATGTAGCGGAGTACTTGGTACAAATTTTGTTTTTGCCTCCAATTTGTCTGTCCTCAAGTTGAGCTCTGCCATATCTTGGCACATTTCCTTCACAAATGATGGAGCCATGATTGGAGGTCCTGGCTGGTGACGTGATGGTGTTGGTGTAGGGTGTGTAGACATAGAGGATGCACAAGCTGCAGAGCCAGCCCTGTCCTTTTGCTTTGACTTTCTAGGTGTGTGGGTGCTGGTTGCTGCCTGTTTGGGGGGTCCTCAATATGGAAATGCCTGCAAGGACCCTGATGCTTTCTCACAGTTGTATCGCTGAGCCATCCAGTGGTACCCTTTTTCAACAGTATGGATGTGCCTGTACTGTTACACACACTTCTCAAAAACATGCTTCTTTGCTGGATTCATGCCAGCCGCTAAAACAAGAAGGAAACATGTAATCAAAATCTTCATTGGGCAGAAGAAGAACAAGCATGCAATGGAAATAGTATCTTCAGATCTCACACTTTGTCCACCACAACTCACTAAAACATAATCAAGACCAAAGTTAATACAAATCTGCATCACAACCATCTTCTACAAACTGTCCATGTCCCAAGTATAAAAGCTAACCAATGTTGCACACTCTCAGGGCACAAGCTTGAAACATCTCCCAAGTACCAGGTAAACATTCACCATGCTCATCCCATACACCAATAATGTGACCATGCTCGGTCACACTCATCATGCTGGATAGCTCATGTATATGCCTCAGCATACGTCATTTAGCTTAGATCTGTTGAAATGTACCACACTCTTCAGAACAAGGCCTGTAAATTCAATGTGGACTCAACTAACTATGGGGCTTCTCTACAAGCCCCTTGAGCCACCAGTGCATCACTTCTTTACTAATAAGAAGTGAAGCACCAGTGGTGCAAGTGGTTTGTAGAGAAGCCCCTATATGCCTGATATTACAAGGACAGATATCAGGACACACTGCTACATTAAATATACATGTGACATATTGTATGTGAAAGTGTAGGGTGTATCACTTACTCATGTGATACAGAAATGTATTTATCTAGTCCAATATCCACTTGCTCACTACATGAGGTGTTGTGCAGTGTCAACATGCATAGTCCTATTACAACTTAATATGACACTCTATGTTGCCCAATACCTTTATATGTGTCAATAATGTCAGGTTGGGTGTTGCACAACACTCAGCACCGCAATCTCATATTTGGATACATGCATGCCACTCATGTTATCTGCACAGTGACCTAGCAACAGCACTGGCTGATACTGTTCATTGTGTGGAGCTGTTTGCATGTCATTGGAAACTCTCAGGACCTGAACTATTAGGAATTGTACTGGGTAATGGCATGTCATCTGACAATGTTGTATGGAAATCCCTCATGTGATACGCACATGTAACAATGTATGAGGATGACATGGGTTGTCCATGTTGCCACATCCAACATAGAGTATGGGGTATAGTCAACATGTGTGTGCAAATCTATTTCTGTATACATGTGTGGTATGTTGAATTATGTCCTGAATACCTGGGGTGCTTTTTATGAGCCACTTGCATCACCAATGTGTTATTTTTCATAGAGAAAAAAGTGAAGCATTGTTAAGCCTCTTAGTGACCTCATCACATGGTCCTTATCCTATCATGCCCTGAGTTACCGTGTGCTACGTGTGTCACACAGAGCAGTAACATGTGCTGTGAGCAACATATTGCCACCCTCCATACATGTTTTCAATCCAGCACTTCTGGCACATGTCTTGACTGCCATCACTGTGTTTGTCCGCATAGATACCTTTTTAAAAAATCACAAGGTCCTTGCAGCACAAGTTGCCACCAGTCCATCAATTTGTTGTATTCCACATCCTCAACATGTCACAGACATACTGTCAATATCCGAGGATGGATAACAGTGTCCTAATTGTCACACATGCTATTTTAACATGGCATTGACCACATCATACCAAATGACACACAAGCCTTGCACTACACATTAGAAATACAATGTAACACTTACTGGAAGCATCGGGGTCCGCAAATCTTGCGACTGCACCAATGATGTAGGGGGCAGGTCCACCTGCAAGGCATGACAAGGGACATAGCACTATGAATGTTGAACAAAGAACACCATGGACAAATGTACATTCCATATGTTTAGCTGATTAACCTAGAGGAATCAGGTTAGGGGATGATCAAGTGAGCCGTGCAAGATATCTATTTGACAGCCATTGTTAGGCCATGCAAACACATACAGATATGGACTTGACCCCTACGTACGTATCTCAACTACATAATTAACGCTTTGCAGAGGACATTCCCCTGACAATTTTCACAAGCATAGCACATTGTTGTGTCACTCTGCACAGACTTAACTCAAATGAACACACTCATCCACAACTCACTATACTCCTGCATCATGTTTGTCATGACATGTACATTACCATGCAACATACAACAGTGGCTAAGCCCCTGATGGACATGGACAATAGTTCCTGGTAACCATGTACCCTTGCACCATGACACATGTGTGTTCTTTGGTGCACTTCAAATTATGCAGGCGAAACACAGGGAACAAAGACAGGAATGTGCTATTTGTATGATTGACGGTGGATTGCTGCCCTTCTCATGGATGCAGATTGGCACAGACAGACAACTTGCAGTCCTGGCCTTTGTCATGACATGGGAAAGCAACCCCTATGACCTACAGTTATGCAAATGCAAACTAAGATTCAGCAACATTTAAGGTGTACTTACCACTTACCAACAGTTACACTGACCTCAATTCACAGGTGATCCAGGAGCTCCTTTTACCAGGATATTAGGCCTGCCCACTGGTGCTTCAGCTGGTGGTCTGTCTGCTGTACAGCAAAGATGCGTGTCAACTAGAATAGCACATTTCCCAACCTAAACTTCCGTCTTCTGGCTTATAGCCCATGATGACATGCCAACTCAACACCACCATGTTGGGGAGGTGGTGGCAGACCAGCCTAATGAACCCTCCCAGCTCATCAGCTGTCATTCTTCTTGCCCTTCCCTTCCCTAACATGTTGGACACCAAATCCAGTGCAAACCTAAAACCCAGGAAATATATCCCAAACTACCCGCAACTACTCCAACAAATGTATCTAACCCAAAAACAAACACCCGACAATGCACAATAAATAACAACACAAAATGACAACACAGACAGCACAAAAGCCTCACAACTGACCACTCCTCACTCCTCACACCAACACAAGCACCACACAATCTCTCCCCAGCACAGACAAAAAGACTGTAAAGGGAAAGTGAAAGTAAGTTCACTTTCCCATGGTTGCCGCAAGGAAGTTACATTGCATCACTTCCTGGGCATATGTATAACGTTTTGATGACATGCATCATTTCTTTTATGCATGATGGCCATGCATGACTTCTTGAAGGATGACTGACAGGGCAAAGCATTTTAATTTAGATGCACAGGTGTGAATAAGCAAGGGTTTAAAATGACCATGTGCTTCATTTTTTGACGCATGACGGGCATGCTTGTATTTTTTACGTATGGCTGACAGGGCACTCAGTGTTAGTTTTCATGCAGAAGTGCAATTCATCCTTTTTAATTAACACTATGGCTAAATATGAATACATGCATTGTATTTTCATCGGCCAAATGCTGAAATGTGTTTCTATATGTCTGTTGGTCTGTGGGATGCATGGGAGGAGTGATAATGCATGCAAACGTTCATGTGTATAATACAATTTACCACATTCATGTCTTCACAAGTGTACAATGTGTGTACTGTGAGTGTGCATATGTGAGGGAATTTCCATTGTTGGTCTGACACACCCACCCATGGCCACCATGTTGGGGAGGTAGTAGCAGAATAGCCTAATGAACCCTCCCAGCTCATAAGCTGTCGTTCCGATTGCCCTGCCCTTCCCTACCATGTTGAACACCAAATCCAGTGCAAACCTAAAACCCAGAAAAATATATCCCAAACCATCCCCAACTACTCCAACAAATGTATCTAACCCATAAACAAACACCCAACAATACACAGTAAATAACAACACAAAATGACAACAAACACTATGAAATAGACTTTAGTGACACAACACAGACAGCACAAAAGACTCACAACGGACCACTCCTCACACCAGCACAAGCACCACACAGCCTCTTCCAAGCACAGACATAAAGACTCTAAAGGAAAAGTGAAAGTAAGTTCACTTTTCCATGGTTGCAGCACGGAAGTTCAATTGCATCACTTCCTGTGCATATGCATGACGTTTTGATGATATGCATAATTTCTTTTTGATGCATGACAGCCATGTATGTCTTTTTGAAGGATGAATGACTTGGCATAGCGTTTTAATTTGGATGCACATGTGTGAGGCATCAATTGTTTAGGGATGCAACTTCTACAATTTTACAAATCCAACATGGATAATTTTGCACGATTGTTGCAAAGCTGTGTTCTCACATCAGTGTTTAAAATGTTCCCCTATGTAGATACATGTGTACTGTAAATAAATGTTCTGAGTCATTTTTGTAACAGCCATCATGCTACATGTTGCTTGGTTTCATATGTCATGTCCAGAGTCTCAGGCCACACCAAGCCTGCACTACCTAGGCGGAAAATGTGGGAATTATCCTAGTGACAATTTTGTTAGCACATAAACTGTGACTGCACAATTACTCACCATGTTGTTTTGCAAGACTTCCCTTTTAGCACACAGTCTGCATGGAAGGGTTGCTCTCAGACAGTGATGACAGGCTACTCATCAGTGCTCCAGTGGCATTTTAAACACACACAGCCTCATTGTTGCTAGTGTGTGCCCAAGATGAAGGTGGCCCCCTCAGCACACTTCTGTGTGCTTGGGCGGCAGGCCCCTGACTGTGTACAGAGTGGATGTAGCCTCTCTGAGGATATGGGTGGGGAGTTTTGCATCCTCAAGTATCATTTTTGCACTATTGTGCACAGTCAATTGCAGTGATCCAACTGCACAATTGAAGCCCCCTGCCCAATTATGTATTGGTGACTTTTAGGTTATGTATGTCAGCTTTGCCCCTTTATGTACTAGGGACTCACAGGTTGTTGATGCCTTCCTTGCCCTATTATGTTCTAGGGACTTACTGGTTGTTTGTGTTGGATTTGTCTGATTGTTTACTAGGTGTTGGCATGACTTAATATTAGAGATTTGTTCCTCTGGTGCATTGTTAGGTCATCCGTAGATAGTGAAACAGGGTCATAACTGCAGATCCAGGGTACAGATAGTGTTAGTTGCCACTTGTTCAATCACACTTGTTTGTGTTGGCCGAGCACACAATTGTAGTTGATGCCAATGTGACCGGGATATGTACTGTCCTACAAATTGTATCTGAATATGTGTCTGGTGTCACATGGGTACAAGGGTACAAGGTTGCTTTGTACAGTAAGTGTTTGACAGTGTGTGATCATTCACACACCTTGAAGTCAGATCGTGTGATATAGGGTTCTAGCTCAACATTGCTGGCACAGTTTCTGTAGATTTTCCTTGGTCCTCACCTTCCTTATCCCCGCTGTCCCTTTCATGCACGTCATAGTAAGTCATATTTGTGAACTTGCTACTGATGGACATTGCTTCTTCTACAGGCTAAGCAATATTTGCATACCATTTCCATTGTTTGCAAGATACGATGACTGACCCCCACACATCTGTTAACACCAGTCATAGCCCTTGTGTAGTGTCTCAGTCACCTCCACATATTGGATGTCAAAGTTAAGTAGAGTGTCTCAGCTGTCCTTCCACATATCTTTCTTTGACATGAGCCTCATACAGAGCTCTATTTTCCAACATTTCTTGCATGCACTGTAAGTGTATTTAGATTGTGTGAATACTCCTGACAGCTATGAATAAAACACGCAAGTTTCAACATGTCTGTGTCCTTATTCACACGTACAGTTTGCCAAAGGGTTGTGACTTATTTTGACATTGCTTAACATGTGTGAAAGATACAAAATGGATAGAGTCGTCTGACAGACCAAGACATTCAACTGTTTTGTTTTCTGTACTTAACTCTCATGTATATACCACTGAGGGGTATGTTGTAAGTTGTCACCTGTGATTGTGACAATCAGATATTGATTTGTTACAAAGCAGACACAGACCTACTGATTACTCCTGCCCTACTAGGCCAAAATTCTGAACAGCAGCCTTCATATCTTTTTTCTGTGTGGCAGTTGTCAAATATCAACCAAACACACGTGTGTGATACGTGCGTTGCAGTGTAAAATATTTGTACAACAGACTATGGGGGTCATTCTGACCTTGGCGGTCCATGACCGCCATGGCGGAGTGCGGCGGAAGCACCGCCAACAGGCTGGCGGTGCTTCCTGGGCGATTCTGACCGCGGCGGTAAAACCGCGGTTGGAAAAGGGGAGCCGGCGGTTTCCCGCCGGTTTCCCGCTGGCCCAGGGAACCCGCCATGGCGGCGCTGCTTGCAGCACTGCCATGGGGATTCCGACCCCCTTACCGCCAGCCTGTTTCTGGCGGTGTCCACCACCGGAACCAGGATGGCGGGAACGGGTGCCGTGGGGCCCCTGAGGGCCCCTGCAGTGCCCATGCCACTGGCATGGGCACTGCAGGGGCCCCCTAACAGGGCCCCACAAAGATTTTCACTGTCTGCTTAGCAGACAGTGAAAATCGCGACGGGTGCCACTGCACCCGTCGCACCCCTTCAACTCCGCCGGCTCCATTCCGAGCCGGCTTCATTGTTGAAGGGGCTGTCCCGCTGGGCCGGCCGGCCGGCGGTCTTCTGGCGGTCGCCCGCCGGCCCAGCGGGAAAGCCGGAATGACCGCAGTGGTCTTTTGACCGTGGTGCGGTCTTTCGGCGGGAACCGCTTGGCGGGCGGCAACCGCCGACCGCCGCGGTCAGAATGACCGCCTATGTCCAGATTGCACCCACACATTCATGTAGTAGTGCATTGTGTGGAGTTGTTTGTTGTTACGGAGTGTGTTCCTAACTTATTTTTAACTTCTTTGGCCTAGTCATGCTTTCAAACAAATGGGTGAGTTGATAAGGTATGTGAAGGTGAAAAGAACGACTCCATGACAAACCTGTGTTCAAGTGATTTATTTACAAAATTGTGCCCAATGATGATTTGGGTACAATCTCTTACTGAAGAAGTTGTGCACAATATTGTCCCCTCTGTGTGCTCCAGCAGCAGAGTTCTGTTCTTCCCCATCCTTCTGTTGTGCATCATTCTCCTCATCCTCCTCCCTGGTTACTTCTACTTGTTCCTCCCAGGGGACATTGGTGCAAACACAGATGTTGTGGAAAATTGCACAGACTAGTATTATTTTGCATACAAGCAGTGCAGCATATAATACACTTCCTCCATTTTGACCTAGGCACCTGAACATGGATTTCAGGATGCCAAATGTCCTCTCCGTCACATTCCTGGTCCTTTTGTGTGTTTTTGTAAGCTTTCCTATTATGGGATCATGACCCATGGCTGGATGCTGTACCCTTGGTCCGCTGCAATGAAAGGGGACATACAGTGTCAGTTATGCAGTTGTGTTTCTTTCTAAATGGCCAGGCACTGATTTTTTTACATTTGAGTGGTGATTCTGACTGGCATCTGGCATTGTGTATGTTCCCGTTTGCATGCATGGTTGTATTGGTGTGTGACGGCGCACTTTTAAGTCATGGGTTGAGCCTCAGGGGCAAGGTGATTGTGGGATATTTTCTGGCATGACAGTTCACCCTTGCAGAATATATGTGATGCTGAATGTAATTGTTCCATAGTCCCATTAGTTTTGACTTGCAGAAGAGTCATGTTCGCTAAGTTTGTACCTAATTTGTATGCTGTGTGCCATGAGATGGGTGTTTTGCCCTGTGTGTTGCATGTGAATCGCACCCCCTTGGACATGGTACATCTCTCTTGCACACAGAGTTGTTGTAGCAATTTCCTAACTAGTAATCATATGTGTTTGTAGAGATTGTGCACAATGTGGCATTGTTTTTTGAGATGTATTGCCATGTATTTGACAAGTTTACAAAGGCCTGTGGCACAGGACAGGGCATGAGGTGCTTTTCTACACTGCCCTGCCTCACCAGTACGTCCAACAATGTGCCATGTCTCCTTGATATTGTGCGTTTCTGATCTCTACCAGTAAGCTGGCAGTAGTTCAGCTGCCAAGGTCCACTGTAGGCAGCATGGTAGAAAGATGTCAGCTTTGCAGCTTTGATTGTTGCTGTGCTGTGAGGTGTCCATTCCTGCACATGATCTTTCAATTATGGTAATGTCCTATTTCTATGTGTGCAGCACTATGCACACACATGGGAAAAATTGACACAATGAGAGTATCAGGCATTTGTCTTGATAGGACACTGGTGATGTCACCACTAGGGTGGCATTATTTGTTGGTGTAGCCTCAGGTTTCTAAATTATGGTAAATGTGGGGCAGTGACAATATGCGAGTTGTTTGACGGTGACATGCCCAATGCAAAGCCCATTGCTGACCAATTCCATGCTAATCAATATGTGTGAGGGGGCCATATTTTCGATGCAACATGAGAACACACGTAGTGGCTTGACACCACCTTTTGAATGCAGAGTGGACATTGCTTCACCAGAGCATCATTAAAAGTGACAGTCCAGTGGTGCAACAGACTTGTACATGTGGCCCTATGTGAGGATGATGTGCATTGAATGCTATGTAGTGATGCATGTGGCATATGTTTTGTTCTACGAACATCTGTGCTTACCTGTCCATGTATGTCTAGTGTGGTGTATGTATTGTTTGTCCCACATGTGTAGTGTGTTGTATGTGTTATGTTGTGAATGCTGGCCAACCTGGAAGTGTTGGTTTATTATTGAGTGCCAGAAAATGTAGGCATCACACACGCTGCCCAGATATTTGGCGAGGATGTTGGTGAATATCCCACGATGATCCACAATGGCCCGCATGTTCATTGAGTGTTTGTGTTTCCTGTTCCTAAAAAGGTGTTCGATAGCAGGAGGGGGGACAAGTTGAACATGTGTGCAGTCCATTGCACCCAGCACGTGTGGGAACCCATCAATTTGGTAGAATTCTTGTTTTGTATCCTGCTGCAGTTGCTGGGTGTTTGGGAACAGGATTTGGTGGGGAGCGTGGCGGATTATAGCATCCGGACCATGTGGAGGAAAGCAGAAAAGGATGGTTGTGAGATACCACCCAGTCATGCTGCAGTGGTCTAAACAGAGCCAGAGGCTAGCATGTGGAGCACGGCAAAAAGCTTGGTCATGGGTAGTATAGTTATAGGACTTTCCACTCATGCCATGATGTCGGGAGCAATGTGGTGGAGCAGCTGTACGATGGATTCCTGCTTGAAACAGTGGAGTTTGATAACATCTTCTTCCCAGAGGCCAAGGGTGGATGAGTGCTGGCGAAACTTTCTCTCCCTCCATCTGCTCTGCCTTTGTGGCTGCAGTTGTGGTGGTTGAGAGTGCTGCTACGTTGCTGATGGCACTCAGCGTCATCGCTGTTGTCGTCTCTGGGTGACGAGCTGTAGCAGAAACAGGTCTATGTTGTCCAGTTGTTTGCCAGAGTTCCTTCTGTGTGTTTTCCGTATACACTTGTGGTTGGGCGTTAAATTTTTGGTGCAATTCAGAGTTAGCGGAATTTTTTCAGGGCGATCCTAGGTATGCGTCTTATTTCTGATGGCTTTTAAATATGGCCCTAGCGGGCTAGCGTCATTTTTTAGGAGGGATCACCGCACTTGTATATCATTGTTGATAAATGACGAACGGTAAAGTGCAGCTCCTGAAAAATTACACTAAAAGCACGAAAGTGGCGCAAGACTGCTGTTGTGTCATTTTACAAATATAGCACTGGCTTAAGGCCATGTTTGCATCATTAAAAATGGCACACAAGTGGCACAAACCTTTATTAAATTTGGGCCAAAGGGTGAAAACTAGTGGTTATTAGTGAGTCAATGGGTGATTATGAATAATTGAAGACATTATCATTTTGCCATTGTGCTGTTCATGCTGGGGCCCAATAAGCATAGCTTTCCTCTGTTCTTTTCAGATAGATCCAACACATTACCAGGATAGATTAGTGCGCAACCCCAAATGTGAAAAGATGTTTCCAATACCAGTGTGGTGTAGGTGGCAGGTGTGCTGAAAATCTTCACCCCTTCCAACATTCTCCCCAAATCATACAGTTTCTCTCAGTTTGAGGCCCACAAGGTAGTCAGTTTTCATATTTAAATCTAGCCAGTAATGATGTAAAGTACTTGACAAAGGTGAGAGGCTGTTCTATTATGTAATCAGTGTTTTTATAGAGCTCTGATCAGTTCCGAAAGCATTCAGGTGCTTTGTTGCAGGTGTGTGAGGCCAGCTTAATCAAAAAGCCAGATCTCTAGCCTCTTGCAAACGTTAAGAAGAGAATAAGAGGCTCTGATGTGTTGTAGAAGGTCGTTTCAGGCTTTAAGAGCTAGATATGAGAAGGGGCATCCCACTGGACTGCTTTTGTGTATGTGTGGGGTGTGCTAGTAAGAGACCAGCAGAGCAGAGGTCCCTGGAAGGTTGGTTGAAATTAATGCAGCTGTTAAGGTAGGACCATTACTGTGGAGAGGTTTGTAGTTGTAGGTGATGAGTTTAAAGTGTGCCTACTTGTGTATCAGGAGCCAATGGAGTTCCCTGAAGTGAGGTGTGATGCGGGCTCACCATGGGAAGTTGAGGACTAGTGTGGCTGCTGCATTTTGAATGGACTGCAATCTTCTTGTGAGCTGGTTAATAATCCTTGCATACAGGGTGTTTCAATACTCTAGTGTGCTGGTGATGAGGACTTGGGTGATCATTTTCCTGGTGCAGTCTGGTAGCCATTTTAAGATTTTCTTCAGCATCCTAAGCAACCCGAGACCATTATGTTGACTTTGGCAGTCTTGTTCAGTTTGGCATCTATAACGATTCTGAGGTTTCTCTCTTGCGAGCAAGGTGTGGTGTGGGTCCAAGGTTTGTGGGCCACCATATGGAGTCCCATGGTGAGGCATTCTTCCTGAATACTAATGCTTCAGTCTTGCCCGAGTTCAGCTTGAGACAGTTGAATGTCATCCAGGAGGCCACTTCTTTCATGCATGTGATGACCTTGTTCCTGGTGCTGGGTGTTTTGTCAAAGAGGGACAATATCAGTTGTGCATTGGTTACGTAAGTGAGAATGTTTATGTTGTGACCTTGTATAACTTCAGCAAGCAGGGTCATGTAGATGTTGAAGAGTGTTGGGCTTAGTGAGGATCCCTGTAGGACTGCACAAATAAGATCTAGTGCTTCTGAGGCATAGGGGGCATGTTGACCGTTTGGGTTCTTCCGGTGAGGAAAAAGCAGGTACATTCAAGGGCATGTCCCTGGAAGCCTGCTTCATGGGGTCGTAGGATTAGAATGGGGTGGAAGACATTGCTGGAGGCTGCTGAAAGGTTTAGAAGGATGAGGATTGCATATTCTGTGCTGTTGAGGATCTTCCAGATGCCATCTATTGCTGTTATAAGGGCGGCTTCCATGCTGGGGTTAAGTCTAAATCCTAACTGTGTGGTGTACAGAAGCTGATGTTTGGTAGGTCATCAGAAAAGCGCTTGTTGATGGCTTTTTCCAAGACTTTGTCTGGGTAGCGAAGGAGGGATATTAATTGGGAATTTGGGAGTTTGGTTGGGTCAGCCAAGGGTTTCTTTAGGGAAGTGTTGACAGCTGCATATTTCCATGTTTCCAGGAAGATGCCTGTACTGATGAAGGTGTTGAGGATTGGGGTGAGGGCTTTGCTCACAGGGACTGCTCCTTTGTTGAAGACGTAGTGGGGGCAGGGGTCCACCAGGGCCTCAGAGTGAATGGTCTTCATGATTGTTTTGCTTTCCTCTGTGCTAATGGTGTCTCATGAAGTGATTGTGTTAACTTCCTTCATCACTAAGAGACTTCTAAAGAGGGCCAGGGGGTCTGGTTGCAGGGGGAAATTGCTGTATGTGATTGTGATTTTGCTGCAAAAGAAGTTTGAGAGGTTTTCATGCAGCTCTTGTGGTGGGTTGATGTTACCGGTGATAGCTTAGGGTGTTGTGAAGTCTTTGATGATTGTGAAGATTTCTTTGCTGCTGTTGGAGCTGGCATTAATTTGTTCAATTAGTTCCTTCCTATTGGTTTCTCAGATGATCTGGTGGCTTTGAGGGTGGCTTTTTCTCAGTGAGAAGAGAGATCGAGGTGAAAGAGAGAGAGAGCAAGAAGGAGAGGTGTGGCAGGTGTCTCGAGGTACCGGAGCCGGGTCCGCAAGGGCCGTGACCAGTTTGAGGTCTGTTCACAAGTAAGTATTGGGGGGATTGGGCTATGCTGAGGTAGACAAACTGATGTGTTTAATCATTAACTCTATAGTACACATGAATCTCAGTGGAGTGCATAGTTCCCTATTGAGCCTTCCCAGATATGACACACATGAATGACAACCTTCCTATTTTCCTTCTATGGTTGTCTTTTAAGATGCTCCTTAAAAGTAGAGCCAGTGGCAGGTTTTGTGAGAAAGTCATCCTTTTGGCCCAGATCACCCCCACTTTTGATTGATATTGATGGTTACTGACCCTGACTGTGCCCTGGGCACTGCTAACCCATCTCAATTCAGTGCTCTGTGTAAAATGGTGCATGCAAATTAGGCATAATTACAATTGGCACTGGCAACCTATCTTTAAGTCTCTAGTATATGGTAGGGAATGTAGGTTTAGAGACCTCAGTGTAGTTAAGGCACCCCTGAGCGCCATGCTGTGGTCTCTGGTGTCATTGTAAAAGCAGGCCTGCCCGGCTGCTTTTAAATTAAATTAACCCCAAATTGGTCTTTGGAATTAAAAGTACTTCCAAAATCTCCTGTTACCTTATTTTTACATATATGTTATCCATGTGGTCTGCCCTAGGTGCCCCAAGGGTTTGGTGCAGTGTAAATATAAGCAGGGCCTTTATAAAAAGAGGTTTTATACGCCCTGGTGAGGGAAAACTAGTCAAACTAATTTTCCCCATTGCAGTACATTTGTTCCATAGGCTAGCATTGGGAGGCTTTATTTAAAATGAATAAAGTCTAATTTCTACTAGAAAAGAGCTAAATCTACCAAGTTTAGTATCACAATAAACATTACAATAAATATAACAACTTGCCAAGGTTGGATCTATTATTACTAGTACAGAGAAAGATTTTTAGAACTCTTTCTGAAAGTTACCAAAATCAGCCCAGTAGTAGGGGTATTTTAGGGAAACTTAGCCACACCAGTCGGTGGGCTCAGCTACATGTAACCTTCAAGGAAAGATTTTCTCCATACTGCATTTTTAAAGAATGTTGCTTTTTGGGATTGATTTTTAGCACGCTTTATAGGAAGTGGTTACCTCAGAGGGTGGCACCCTGCATCCCATTGGTCAGGGAAGTCCCTCTGCTTGCCAACCCGGGAGAAAGGATCAATATGGCAGAGCTGCCCAATAATTTAGATCGCTGCTGGAAGAAGATACTGGAGAAGAGCAACTGGCCTGTTGAACCCCTGGTCTACACCTATAGGACTGCACCCACAAGGACTGCACCAGCTGCACACTCTGGGCTTCACCAAGAAAAGGACTTTGCCTTGCTTCTGCAACATCAGGAGTGGACTCCCTGTAAACAACAGGTACAAAGGAGCTAACCAGAGTCCCCTGAGTCAAGTCCTCTAAGAAGAGCCCAGCTGACCAACATCCAGTGGCCATTTGAGAATTCTGACCAGGTGCATTCTGGGAACTGAAGTCCCAACTCCCAAGGAGCAACTCAGAGGTTCTAGTACCTTGGATCAAGTTGTGGGTACTCCAAGGACCTAAAAAGGGATTCTGGAAGAAGATCCAAGAATTTGAAGCAACTTTGAAAAAAAGCTCCATAAATGGACCGATTCGTCTTTATCAGCCGAATCAGCCACTTTCAACCGCGACCCGGCCCGAACTTCAGGTTCGGCCCGCTGAAAGCTCTGGTGCTCCAGATATTAAGGGCCAGATGTATGAAAGCATTTTGCATTCGCAAACGGTGCCAATGCCCGTTTGCGAATGCAAAATGCCATTTCAGAATGTATGAAAGACATTCTGAATGCAATTTTAAGGAATCGCTAAAATAGCGATTCCCTAAAATTGCGACCCTGTTTAGAGAGTCGCAAATTGCGACTCTCTAAATAAGAAATCGCAAATAAGGAATCCTTATTTGCGATTCCTTAGCACATGTATGAAGCAATTCTTAAATGCGATTTGGGCATTTAGGAAATCGCTTTTTACCACCAAGTTGAACTTGGTGGTAACCATGTGCATATTTTAAAAATGCATTTAAAATGCATTTTAAAATTTACATGTAAAGCACACATGCCCTTTTGGCATGTGTGCACCTTACATGGTGAAAAAATAATTTTGGGGTGCAGCAGAGGGGGCCTTAGGCCCACAGCACCCTGGGGTTTTGCATTTCCAAAATTGCAATTTCCAGTTAAGAAATCTCAATTTTGGAAATGCAAAAAATTCGCAGATATGGGGCAACAGGCCCATAGGTGCGAATGGGGCCGATATCGCAATTTGCGATTCGGTAATAGCATTCGCGATTTTTACGAAATCACTATTACCGATTCGCAATTGTGATACATTGCATTTTGCGAGTCGGAAATAGCGATTTCCTAAAAATTGCTATTTCCGAATCACAAAAGGCCTTCATGATACATCTGGCCCCAAATCCTTCACACAACTGTCTCCTAAGTTAAGTCTAACTGCTTGTGGGCCAACCTACCAAGGGTTAAGCAAGGATTAATTTATTGAGACCTTAACTGGACCTAGTGGGGGATTGTGGCCTATTGCTACGTGTCGGTACCTACCTGCCCTTATCAGTAACCCACTTTCCAACAGGTATCTAGAGACTCATCCATTGGAAAATAAACTAGTGGTGATCTAGATACGTCTGCTCTTGCACTATGCACTGCCCTGGTCTAGAGTAGTATGGATTCTGCTTTCCCTAAATCTCTATCAAAGATAGGGGTAAATGAATAAAATACTGCTCTGAATTGCCAGGTGCACCCCTGCTAAGAGTAAGTGGATAAATCTTGTTGAGTTACCAGCAACTTATTTATCAGTGAGGGTCTAGTATTTCAAAATCTCTGATAGTGAGTGCTATAAGGTAGGAGTTGGTGAGTTGCACCAAACTTGGGAGGTTTTTTATAAACCTCAACAACTGCATGAAGTTGGAACAGCTTAAAAAATAGTTGTAGCAAAATTATACTTTGTGGGAGAAAAATATCTTTATTAAAAAATATATTTATGGGAAGTTTCATTCAGAGGCAATGTGTTCTAAAAATAGTGATCTTGCAATTCTGTGAAGTTACAGCCTTTGCATCTTCTCTACTGAACTAAAACTATAGAAACAAATTATAGACATTAGGGATTCACATTTTTAGTAAACCCATGTGTCCTCAACTCAGGCCTCATACACCACTGGGAAAAAAAAGAAAAAACACATCTGCTCAGTCCTTCAGCTTTACAACTGTCACTAATGTAAAAATGATTGAAAGAAATATGCATGCTTTCCATCATCCTCAAAGCCTTATTTTAATAGCTGAAAGGATTCCTATTTAAAAGTGTCTGATTTAATGAACATCTTGTAACAGGATTTTTAGTTTCATTTCCTTCTGTTAAAAGTACACAGATGTATGCAAAATATAATTAAATGTTAGTGCCTTGAAATATTTTCATAACTTATATAAGTGAAAACTTCCTCCCATATCAGTGATATATATATATATACATATATATATATATATATATAATTAGAATTATATATATATATATATACGCGTAAAAAAAACAAAGGTTGCAGGGACGTATAGTTGGGCTCACTTTTAAAACATACAAAACCATAGGAATTCACCTGTTATAGTTATAGGTATATCAAGTAACTATAACCTGTGCTCTAGGGTAACTCTATCCATCTATCTATTTGTCCAAATTATGTGCAGGTGGTCACCAGTAGGTAGTTTTGGTTAGGACCATGTTTCCATAGAAAAAGTATTTTCTGAATTGCCTATATCTTTGGCATCGTTTGGCGAATCTTCATAAAATTTTCCAAAAAAAGTGTTGTGGTGATTCTTGTTGTGTGTGGAAAGTTTCAGGGTGGTCCGTCAAGTGGGGTCTGAGAAAAAGGGCGGGGTAAAAAAAAGCTGTGATTCCCATGTGAATTCCCATAGGACGTTTAGACATATCTACAGCCGACCAACTGGATGCAATTACACCAAATTTTGCAGAGAGGTAGCTTTTGGTACACAGATTGTGCTTTTGCTTATTTGGTATAAAACTGTTCAGTAGTTTATGAGAAATTCAGGGAAATCCAAATTTATATATCTCTGGCCGCTGCAACTTCGTGATCATTTATGGAAATACGCAAATTTTCACTAATGCGTGTGCAATAAGACTCACTGTAATTGGCTGAACGCAACCTGGCTAGAAAGTTGCAGCCACCGTTTTATTTCACAGGACACAGTCACTGGGGTTAAAAATCCAAATTGAAAGTGGCATGAGGGGTCAGAGTGAAGGTACCCTGACCCCAGAGGAGTGATATAGGTGTGTTTTAAGGGCACATTATGAGTTTAAAATAATTTGTCATCACCACTCATGATATTCATGAAAAATCATGAATTTTCACGATTTTCCCAGAATTATTCACAAAATATTTGTGACTATGAAAACATTTGAAAGAAAAACCACAGACTCATTCATACACTAATTTATTCACTCATACATGCACTCGGAGACTCATATGCCCACTTATACACCCACTCAGACACTCATGCACCCACTCAGACCCACTCATAGATTCACACACCCACTTTCAGACCCATTCAAACCTTCACACACCCATTCACAGATCCACTGACAGAGACAGGCCATGCGGCCAACCTGCGCTGCTCATGGCCAAAGGCCGTGCATGGTTGGGTGGGTATAAGTGATTGGTTGCAAGGCCTGGCTGCAGGTCAGGTCTTGCGATCAACCACTGCCACGCACGGCTGCCGTACGCGGTGGGGAATGGAATAATGTACAGTAATTACAATTACTTTATGTTACAAAAAACTTAGAAATTCACTGACAAAAATAAAGGTTACAAGGACGTTATAATTAGATTCTGAATTCACTTGTACAAAACCATAGAAATTCATCAGTTATAGTTAGAGTTCTTTCTAGTAACTATAACTCGCTCCCTCAAGTAACTATAACTTGCTCCTTCTCCAAACACAGTGAATTACTCCACATATAATATCATTGATGACATTTTGTATGGCATCGTTGATATTATCACTGCAATATTTGCCATACAATTATTGATAAGAAAACTGACCATGTAAAGTGGGTTTTTTTTCAGCGACTATATATATATATATATATATATATATATATATATATATAAATAAATGTATATATATTCCTCCCATTTTTTGTGTGCAAAAAAGAAGCAGTGAACTTTGAGTAGTTCCCATGTTTTGGTGGCGAGCTAAACTTTGGAGCGATCTAGAGCTCTCTGCTTCTATTTTGCATAATGTATCCAGCACTGTAAACCTGAAAGGGTATTTTATATATATATATATATATATATATATATATATATATATATATATATATATAGGTAGAGAGAGAGAGATAGATAGACAGATAGATAGATAGATAGATAGATAGATAGATAGATAGATAGATAGATAGATAGATAATCTATAAAAAAAATCCTAGAAATTCATTGAAAAAAACAAAGGTTAAAGTAATGTTATAGCTAGATGAATTTATCAGTGACAACATCAATGTTTTGAAATTTAAAAAAATCACATAAATTCACCAGTTATATTTAGCTCAAACATTACATCACTCATGACATCCTATGACATTATTTATGACATCTCAAATGCCAGGGCTAGAACTAAAGATAAAGGGGTAGGGTGCAGAATGACCCCCCCGGAGACTTGTTTGGCCCTGAAGTCCCAATCCACCAGGGCCACTGATACCAGTAAAGGCAGTGGGCTCCCTGCAGCTTTTGGAGGCTCTGGGAAGGGGGCACGCAGCCCCCCTGCCAATGTATCTGGATTTCATCCCCTGGGTTGGTCTCCACCTCGCCTCTGGAGACTCAGGGAGGGGGAGTTTCATGGTCACCCTTATCATATAAATTGATTACATTGATTCCGGGCCCCGGGATCGCCACCCGCACCCCTTTATACTCAGTAAATGAGACCCAGCTGCCATGTTGTGTTTTTTTTTTGTCCTGCTAGAGGATCGCATAATTTTGTGCCATTTTGTTTTCTTTTTGGCCCAGGGTGGGTCCCTCTGGGTCCCCTCAAGGGCCTTAGGGGCTCAGGGTATCCCTACGCTTCTCCTTCATAATAATTTTTTTTCTAAATTCGAACAGGGGACTAAGACCCTCATTACAACCCTGACGGTAAATCCCACTTTCCGCTGTGCTGAAGACTGCCAACATACCATTGCAGGGGCGGAATTCCGCTATAGTCGGTACACACCGCCGCGCTCAAAATACACACACACTTACAAAACACAACTACATTAGACAATTCAAATACACACACCTGATACACATACACACACCACACCCACCACACTATAAAACATACACCCACATTACCCACAAACCCTTACAACACATTTTTTGGAAGAAGTACAGAGAGATTAGCAAACACAACACCAGCATTCACAGAAACACAACACCATCACCCATACAACATCCTCGCACCTCAAACAACACACACCAACACATCCCCCTACACATCACAACAGACAGCACCTCACACATCATCCACACCACATCATGGCACCTCAAAGACACCCCAGGTTTTCAGAGGAGGAGCTCAGGGTCATGGTGGAGGAAATCATCCGGGTAGAGCTACAGCTTTTCAGATCACAGGCGCAGCACACCCCCATTGCTAGGAAGATGGAGCCATGGCGGAGAATCATCAACAGGGTCAATGCAGTGGGACAGCATCCAAGAACACAGGATGACATCAGGAAGAGGTGTAACGACCTACGGGGGAAGGTGCGTTCTGGGGTTTCAAGACACCAGATTGCTATACAGAGGACTGGCGGTGGACCCCCACCTTCTCCCCCAAAACTAACAACATGGGAGGAGCAAGTCTTGGCAATACTGCATCCTGAGGGCCTCGCAGGAGTAGCAGGAGGACTGGACTCTGGTAAGTCATATCTTTATTACCATATCCCCCATACCCCACCTGCATGCCATCACATACCCCCACCCTTACCCTCACTCCCATCAATCCATCATCTCACATGTGTCCCATTATCACAACCCACACATCTCAATACCAAGGCCCTGCATGCAACGCCTATGCATGGACCACCTTCACCAAAGCATGTCCAGTACAGAAACCCACAGAGACCCCAAACCAACTACTACAAAAGGGAAACACAATGATGCAAGCACAGGGGTAGAGGGTACCTCACCCAATGCACAAGTTGGCACACATAAATACTAAAACTATGCATTTACACCCCAACAGGACCGATACCCAATGTCACCGGACAGGAGGTGCCAGACATATCCAGTCCTCCCACACAAGAGGCCCATAGTGATGACAGCAGCTCTGCACGCCTGGATCAAGATGACCAGCCTGGCCCATCAGGGACCTCTGGACAGTTGGTTCCCCTGCCACTGTCACTAGCCAGCACAGACCATTCCCCCTCAGGAAACACCAGCACAGCAACCACCCAGCCGGCCCATTCCTCTGTCCCCAGGACACGTCAATCAACAGTGTGTCCACCACTACAAGGAACCCAGGCAAACCCACCAACCCAAGAAACTCAGGGACCTGGGGTCAGTGGCAGTAGGCACACAGTTCAGGGAACAGAGGCACCGGATATCAGGGAAGCTGGGAGGACTGCTGTGCGACAGGGAGAGGACAGGCCCAAGGAACTGACACTCCATGAGGCACTCTCCAACATCATGGGAGCATACCACCATTCCCAGGAGACCATGGGCACAGTACTAGCCAAGTTTCAGGAGACCCAGCGGCTGCAGGAGGAACAGTACCTGGGAATCAGGGAGGACTTGAAGTCCATTAACACCACCCTGGTCACCATTGCAGGGGTGCTGGCAGACCTTGTCAACACCATGAGGGACACAGTGGGACACAAACAGGCCCCTGACACTGGCCTGGACGATGAACAGCCCTCCACCTCTGCCGGCGCTAATGGACAGGAGGCACGCCACAGGACCAACAGGCCACCAGCACCCCACCTCCTTCAGAAGGAGAACCACCCCGCAAACGGTCCCTGAGATCCAGGAACAAGACAGAGAACATTGCCATGACCCCACCAGGAAATAAGACCGTCCTGAATGTCACCCTTCTGTCCCACTTTGTCACCCTGTCCACCTTAAACTGCCATTGCTCCACTTCCTATGCCCAATTGGACAATGCACCTGTGAGACCAAGAGACTGGAGCCTGCTATGGACATTCCTCCACCATCACCCCAGCCCATTTCACACCCCCCTCCACTTATTAGCACAGAAACAAACACCCTTGAATCACCAAAGAATCTGGAGTCAGTCTGTACTTTCACAAATGTGTAATTGCAACATCTCGGAAATTTAGCCATGTCTATGTACTTGTTCACATACCAATGTTACACAGCTGTAGGCCAGGAGTAAACATAGCAGAGGGCACAAATTAGGACCCAGATCTGTGAAATGTAAAGCCAAAGTGACAAGTCAGGGTCCATACACAGAGTTAAAAAGGCAGACTTATGCTAAGTCCTACAATAGTATGGATGTGGGAAGCAGTTCCATCCTCCTACCTGTGTCTCACTGGAAGTATTGCATGATGATGTTGTTTCGGTTTGTCTACATCTTCTTCATCTGCCTCCTCTTCTTCACTGTCCACAGGCTCCACAGCTGCCACAAGACCACCATCACGCCCATCCTCCTGCAGAAAATGCACCTGGCGTCGCAAAGCCAAGTTGTGCAACATACAGCAGGCCACGATGATCTGGCACACCTTCTTCGGTGAGTAGTATAGTCCTTGTCCTGGGATTCCTCACTGGGGACAGTAGCCATGACAGGTTGGGGTAACCAGAGTCACCTGCAAATATCGAGGGACAACAGTTAGACATCCTCCAAACATTAGGGAATCTCCCATACCCAGACAGCAAATTAAACTGTGTGAAACTGTGTGAGGACTTTAGGCTCACCTATTAGCCACACACGGTGCCTCTGGAGTTCCACCATCACATAAGGGATGCTGCTATTCCTCAAAATGTAAGCATCATGCACTGAGCCAGGATACTTTGTATTCACAAGGGAGATTTACTGGTCTGCCAAACACACCATCTGCACATTTATAGAAGGGTAGCTTTTGTGGTTTCTGTACACTTGTTCATTCCTGCGGGGGGGACAAATGCCACATGTGCACCATCAATGGCACCAATGATGTTGGGGATATGTCCCAGGGCATAGAAGTCACCTTTCACTGTGGACAAATCCACTACCTGAGGGAAAACGATGTAGCTGCGCATGTGTTTCAGCAGGGCAGATAACATTCTGGACAACACGTTAGAGAACATTGGCTGGGACATCCCTGATGCCATGGCTACTGTTGTTTGAAAAGACCCACTGGCCAGGAAATGTAGTACAAACAGGACCTGCACTAGAGGGGGTATTTGTGTGGGATGGCGGATAGCTGACATCAGGTCAGGCTCCAACTGGGCACACAGTTCCTGGATTGTTGCACAATCAAGTCTGTAAGTGATAATTATGGGGGTCATTCCAACCCTGGCGGTCGGTGTTAAAGCGGCGGCTAACCCGCCAACAGGCTGGCGGTTTAAAAAATTGAATTCTGACCCTGGCGGTAACCGCCAACAGAGACCGCCACTTTAACACTCCGACCGCCACGGCGGGACAAACAAACAGCGCGGCGGTCACCGGCAACAGACAGGCGGGAGTCAATGTACCGCCCACCCTATCACAACCCACCAATCCGCCACCTTTTCCGGGGCGGTAGCCCCGCCGATAAAAACACGGCGGAAACAGACATTTCAAACGGAAAAGGCTCCCCTCCATACACCCCACGAGGAATCTGGACAGCATGGAACCCGAACTACACATCCTACCAGCTATTGTATTCCTGCTCCTCTACAAGGAGCACGAATGCCGGCGCAGAAGACTACGCTGAGTACTGCACCTACGACACAGGGGTGGGGGGAGGAGAAAATATTACGGGCACACATACGCTACACACCCACCACCACCCTCACCCACTACAACACACACATCAATGCATAGCAATACATCACTGTTACGACCCCCAAACCCCCCGGAAGAATGCAGTTTAAACACAAAATGAAATGATCATAAACAGTCTAATATATTGTATTATCGGCATATAAAAATATCACACATTTAAAACTAATATATACATAAATATTAAAAGTCCGATAATTTTAGCTGTCATTGTCCGTGGACCACTGGGTCCAAATCACATGGGCAAGGCCCACACAGGATACCTGACACCAACGGAAAGAACACTGCAGGGGCATCAGATAGAAAAACTACAGGCACCTCAGGGGGAAGGGAAGGGGGGGGCACCTCAGCCACATGAGTACACGACGCCAGATCCACGAGGGGCCTCCATGGCCACTGTCCCATCCTGGGGAGTGCAAAGCCACAGTCTCTCAAGTCCATACAGTGGGTGGTTTGCCCACTGTACCATCCTGGGGAGTGCAAAGCCAAGCCACAGTCTCTCAAGTCCATACAGTGGGTGGCTTGCCCACTGTACCATCCTGGGGAGTGCAAAGCCACAGTCTCTCAAGTCTCTACAGTGGGTGGTTTGCCCACTGTTACATCCTGGGGAGTGCAAAGCCACAGTCTCTCAAGTGGATGACGGTGTCCACTGGTTCTGGAGGGGGATTGGTGCCCAGAGTGCTTCGTGCAGCCCTGCCCGACACAGATGCGGCACTGCCCCTTCCGCCAATGGGCCAGCGGTGCTTGAGATGAAGGGCCCAGTTCAGCGGTGCTTGAGACGGCGGTGCCCAGCGGAGCGGTGCTTGAGACGGCGGTGCCCAGCAGAGCGGTGCTTGAGACGGCGGTGCCCAGCAGAGCGGTGCTTGAGATGAAAGGCCCAGCGGAGCGGTGCTTGAGATGAAGTGCCCAGTGCAGCGGTGCTTGAGATGAAGGGCCCAGTTCAGCGGTGCTTGAGATGGCGGTGCCCAGCGGAGCGGTGCTTGAGATGAAGGGCCCAGCGGAGCGGTGCTTGAGACGGCGGTGCCCAGCAGAGCGGTGCTTGAGACGGCGGTGCCCAGCAGAGCGGTGCTTGAGATGAAGGGCCCAGCGGAGCGGTGCTTGAGATGAAGGGCCCAGTGCAGCGGTGCTTGAGATGAAGGGCCCAGTTCAGCGCTGCTTGAGATGGCGGTGCCCAGCGGAGCGGTGCTTGAGATGAAGGGCCCAGCGGAGCGGTGCTTGAGATGAAGGGCCCAGTGCAGTGGTGCTTGAGATGAAGGGCCCAGTGCAGCGGTGCTTGAGATAAAGGGCCCAGTTCAGCGGTGCTTTAGACGGCGGTGCCCAGCGGAGCGGTGCTTGAGATGAAGGGCCCAGCGGAGCGGTGCTTGAGATGAAGGGCCCAGTTCAGCGGTGCTTGAGACTGCGGTGCCCAGCGGAGCGGTGCTTGAGACGGCGGTGCCCAGCGGAGCGGTGCTTGAGATGAAGGGCCCAGCGGAGCGGTGCTTGAGATGAAGGGCCCAGTTCAGCGGTGCTTGAGACGGCGGTGCCCAGCGGAGCGGTGCTTGAGACGGCGGTGCCCAGCGGAGCGGTGCTTGAGACGGCGGTGCCCAGCGGAGCGGTGCTTGAGATGAAGGGCCCAGCGGAGCGGTGCTTGAGATGAAGGGCCCAGTGCAGCGGTGCTTGAGACGGCGGTGCGCAGTGGAGCGGTGCTTGAGACGGCGGTGCCCAGCGGAGCGGTGCTTGAGATGAAGGGCCCAGTTCAGCGGTGCTTGAGATGAAGGGCCCAGCGGAGCGGTGCTTGAGATGAAGGGCCCAGCGGAGCGGTGCCTGAGATGAAGGGCCCAGTGCAGCGGTGCTTGAGATGAAGGGCCCAGTTCAGCGGTGCTTGAGACGGCGGTGCCCAGCAGAGCGGTGCTTGAGACAGCGGTGCCCTGCGGAGCGGTGCTTGAGATGAAGGGCCCAGCGGAGCGGTGCTTGAGATGAAGGGCCCAGTGCAGCGGTGCTTGTCCTGTTCAGCGGTGCTTGCCTTGGCGGTCCTTGCCCTGTTCAGCGGTGCTTGCCTTGGCGGTCCTTGCCCTGTTCAGCGGTCCTTGCCCTGTTCAGCGGTGCTTGCCTTGGTGGTCCTTGCCCTGTTCAGCGGTGCTTGCCCAGTTCAGCAGTGCTTGAGTTGGCGGTCCTTGCCCTGTTCAGCGGTGCTTGCCCTGTTCAGCGGTGCTTGCCTTGGCGGTCCTTGCCCTGTTCAGCGGTGCTTGCCTTGGCGGTCCTTGCCCTGTTCAGCGGTCCTTGCCCTGTTCAGCGGTGCTTGAGTTGGCGCTCCTTCATTGCCCAGCTGGGCTGTGGCTGGCGTTCCTTCATTGCCCAGCTGGGCTGTGGCTGGCGCTCCTTCATTGCCCAGCTGGGCTGTGGCTTGCGGGGCCCTCCTGGGCAGCTTGCCCAGTTCAGCGGTGCTTGCCTTGGCGGTCCTTGCCCTGTTCAGCAGTGCTTGCCTTGGCGGTCCTTGCCCTGTTCAGCGGTCCTTGCCCTGTTCAGCGGTGCTTGAGTTGGCGCTCCTTCATTGCCCAGCTGGGTTGTGGCTGGCGTTCCTTCATTGCCCAGCTGGGCTGTGGCTGCCGCTCCTTCATTGCCCAGCTGGGCTGTGGCTGGCGGGGCCCTCCTGGGCAGCTGGGCTGTGGCTGGCGGGGCCCTCCTGGGCAGCTGGGCTGTGGCTGGCAGGGCCCTCCTGCACACCTGGGATGGGGCTGGTGGGGCCCTCCTGGGCAGCTGGCCTGCTGCCGGATGTGTCGGGCGTGCTGCCCTTCCCACCCTTCCCTGGTCGTCTGTGGCCCTTTCCCACCTTTGGCGGTGTGCCAGGTGGCACCCCACTTCCAGGCGGAGCCAGGGTAGGGATTTTGGTCCCTGGTGTACTTGGCCTCTCGCGCCGGGCACTGGTGATCTTTGGGTGTTTTTCCGGGGGTGGGCTGGCCGTGCCTTGGCTCCTACCAGAACTAGTTGCCCTTGAGGGTGGGGGACTCCACAGTCCTGATAGGTCTTGGTTTGGTGGTGGCTGAGGTGCTGATTGCAGTCTTATTCGATGGACGGGGTGGGGGAGTTGTTGGAAAGAGGTCAAGTTTGGAAAGGAAAATCAATTTGGAAAGAGAGGGACGGCTAGGTGTAGTGGGTATGGGAGTGGAGGAAGAGGATGTGGTTGTAGGAGTGTGAAGTCTGGTGTCTTTGGGTGCAGGTGCTTGGGTTGGAGGCTGTTGAGAGGTGGATGGCTGTTGGGTGGGTGGCTGCCTGCGTTTGTGTGGTTTGGAAGAGGGGGTGACAGACACACTGGGAGAGGACACAGGGGACGAGTAAATGGTAGTGGGGGTGGTGACTGCACGTGTGCGGAGTGTTCTGGTGGGTGTGCTGGTAATGGACGTAGTGGCTGAAGATGTTGTGCATGCAAGTGTGAGTGGAGACGTCACAGGGAGGGAGGAGGGAGACGAGGAGGAGGGGGACACAGTGGAGGCAGTGGGTGTTGGTGTGTCTGCATGTGTATGTTGCTTGTGTGAATGCTTGTGTGAAGTGTGGTGCTTATGTCTGGATGAGCTTCCCTTGGGTGTTGAGGTGTGTGCAGGCTGGTCTGTAGGTGTGTCTGGGATAGGCAGAGGTACAGGGGATTGGGTCTGGGTGGAGGAAGTTGGAGGGGGGAGGCTAGAGACAGGGACAATTGCTGCCGTCAGTGCTGAGGCCAGAGCGTTGCACGATCGCTGATGGCCAGCCTGACCCGAATGAATGCCCTCCAGGTATGCATTACTCCGGTGCACCTCCCTTTCTACACCCTGGATGGCATTCAAAAGGGTAGACTGCCCAACAATGATGGTCCTCAGGAGGTCAATGACCTCCTCACTGAGGGCAGCAGGGGTGACAGGGGCAGGGCCTGAGGTGCCTGGGGCGAAGGAAATGCCCCCCTTCCTGGGTGAGCGGGCACGGGGCAAACGCTGAGGGGCTGCTGGGAGGGCAGTGCTGGTGCGCTTGGTGGCAGCTGTACCTGTTGTTGCGGGGGGCACGGATGTTGCCGCCACCACAAGGGAGCTCCCTTCAGAGGACGAGTCGCTGCCACTGACATCAGCACAAGTCTCCGCTGTGGAGCTCCCCTCGCCCTCCGTCCCACTGGTGTACTCAGAGTCCGTTGCATGGCCCTCCAGGGCCATGTGGGATGCAGCTCCCTCGTGCTCCGATGCCACTTCTCCTCCGCCTGATGATGCTAATGCACACATGAACAGGAAGACCACAAAAAAGGTGAGGGTGAGAAAGAAAGACATGTTGAGTGCATGGATTACCGCTACCGTTGGCGGAGAGGACAGACACAGAAGCCCCCTGCACTACGCTGCGCACTTAGGGTCCACTACTCAATCAGTGGGACATGGCCTACAAGCCTATGGACGACAACTGCACACATAGATGACACAGGGCCATGAATAGCTGTACTTGGCACCCTACAGAGGTGGGGGGCGGGGGCACAGGGTCATGCCTTACGGAGGGGCCTAGCCTACAGAAATCGCCCTGGCCTAGAGATACCCACAGCCCACCTCCCCCACCCAGACACCTCCACTGCGCGCAAAGTCACCAGAATGATAGTGGACTAACCCCCTTGTGTCTGCTGTGATGTCCTCACGCGCCCATCCAAATCGGGGTAGGCCACCGCCAGGATCCGGGACATCAGGGGGGTCAATTGACGACTGGCACCCCTCCTACGTTGGGAGGCCGTCCCCAACAGAGCCTCCGCTGTCTTCCTGCTCCCGCGTCGGATGTCCTCCAACCTGTTCCGGCAGTAGGTGCCCCGTCTGTTGTGGACCCCCAGGGTCCGGACATCCTTGGCGATGGCACGCCAAATATCGATTTTCTGGTGGGCGCTGACCTATGTGACATGTACAGGGGGAGAAAAAAAATCATCACCTTCTGCATGCTTGATGTGAGTGTCCCCCCATCCCCACCCTTGCCATGTGGCCAATGCTCTCATCTGTCGTCTGATGCATGCCTCAATCGCTCCCCTCCCCACCATCTTTCATCCACCCGACTCAACCCAGGCATTGCCCACAAAGCATGGTCCCACTGTACTTAACTGTTGGTCTGGAGGACCGTAGAGTAGCGCATACTGGGGGAGGACCCCATCCACAAGTTTCTCCAATTCTTCAGAAGTGAAGGCAGGGGCCCTTTCCCCAGTCGCAGCAGCCATTGTCTCTTCCAGACCGAGGTCACAGCAGCACTTGCAGTGTAGGTCCTCTCCTGTAGAAGATCCGGTATCGAGTGATTAAGTAGATAGAAAATGGCGGTCACGCCCGCGGCGGTGCGTACCGCGACCGCCGGCGCACATCGTCATTGGCTCGTGAAACCCATAGGATTCTATGTTAACCAATGCGGTTTTGCGCCGCGTTCTTCGACCGCCTACCGCCACGGTGTGCCACGCCAGCGCATTGACCTCACATCCCATTGTCACACTTCACAGGTCAGGCAGCCGCCATTTCAAGGGCCCACATGGCTTAATTTCTACTGCGTCACACATACCTAGGCCTTTCCTCAACACTCATACAAACCATTCAATGCATAGTGAATCGTGTTGTGTGCAAGCTGTGGGAACGTACCTGTGGGTTGATTGACTCTGTGCTCGCTCTTGTCCTTCCTAGGCACCCTCCGCTGGGCAATGCGAGGAGATGGAGGAATCTTCCCGTGTACAGACCGCTCGTGGACCTGTCGACAATGGAGGAAAGACATGTCATACTGACATACAGGCTTGACCGAGCCACTATACAGGAACTGTGTGCCCAGCTGGAGGCAGACCTGATGTCACCCATCCGCCAACCTACAGGGATCCCCCCTCTAGTGCAGGTGCTGTCAGTACTCCATTTCTTAGCAAGTGGGTTATTTCAAACAACAGTGGCCATATCATCAGGGATGTCTCAACCTATGTTTTCCAAGGTGTTGTCCAGAGTGTTGTTTGCCCTGCTGAAACACATGAGGAGCTACATCATTTTCCCAGAGGTAGGGGATTTGCCTACAGTGAAGGGTGATTTCTATGCCCTTGGACATATCCCCAACATCATAGGTGCCATTGATGGGACACATGTGGCTTTGGTACCCCCCAGCAGGAGTGAACAGGTGTACAGGAACAGGAAAAGTTATCATTCGATGAATGTACAGATGGTCTGTTTGGCTGACCAGTACATCTCCCATGTTAATGCCAAGTTCCCTGGGTCAGTGCATAATGCCTACATCCTGCGGAATAGCAGCATCCCCTATGTGATGGGTCAACCCCAGAGGCACCGGGTGTGGCTATTAGGGGACTCTGGTTACCCCAACCTGTCCTGGCTACTGACCCCAGTGAGGAATCCCAGGACCAGGGCAGAGGAACGCTACAATGAGGCCCATGGGCGGACTAGGAGGGTGATCGAGCGAACCTTTGGCCTCCTGAAGGCCAGGTTCAGGTGCCTCCATATGACAGGTGGATCCCTAATGTACTCACCAAAGAAGGTGTGCCAGATCATCGTGGCCTCTGTATGCTTCACAACCTGGCTTTACGCCGCCAGGTGCCTTTTCTGCAGGAGGATGGTCCAGATGGTGGTGTTGTAGCAGCTGTGGAGCCTGTGGAGAGTGAAGAAGAGGAAGACGGAGAGGACGACATAGACAACAGGAACACAGTAATAGAGCAATATTTTCAGTGACACGCAGGTAAGAGTACACACCGGCATATTACATTTACTTAAAGACTCCTACCTCTCTACTGTCCGACTTTTTCCCCCAGTGTATGGTAACTGTGTTGTGACTTTCCCTTCCGTTTTCAGAGCTGTGGGCCCCACTGCGTGACATCTGCTTTGTTTCCCCATGGACTACAGCTGTGTGACAGCGGTTTGTTGGCATCACAATGTGAATAACAATTTTGGCACTGTCATGTCTAATACATTTGTTAAAATCACAGACAGACTCCAGATTGTTTATGTGCAATAAGTGTGTTTATTCAAGTGCTCTAATTTGGATGGGTGGTTGCAAATCGGTGAGGGGTGATGGTGGAGGATTGTCCATGGCAGAGTCCAGACTATCAGGTTCACAGGTGCATTGTCCAAATGCCTGTGGGAAGTGGAGCAGGGGCAGTTTAAGGTTGGACAGGGTGACAATGTGGGACAGTGGGATGACAATCAGGGCGGTATCCTTTGCTGGCGGGGGTCTTGACATGTTACTCTGTCTTCTTCCTGGATCTCAGGGCCCGCTTGCGGGGTGGTTCTCCTTCTGCAGGGGGTGGGGTTCTGGTGGCCTGTTGGTCTTCTGACGGGGCCTCCTGTCCACTAGCGCCGGCGGAGGTGGTAGCCAGTTCTTGGTCCATGCTAGTGTCAGGGGCCCTTTGAGGTGCCACAGTGGTCCGCAATGTGGAGAGTAACTCATTCAGGGCCACTACGATGGTACCCATGGCGGTGCTGATGTTTCTCAGTTCCTCCCTGAACCCCATATACTGTTGTTCCTGCAGAAGCTGGATTTCCTGAAACCTGGCCAGGACCGTCGCCATCGTCTCCTGGGAGCGGTAGTATGCTCCCATGATGGAGGAGAGGGCCTCGTGGAGAGTGGGTTCCCTTGGCCTGTCCCCCCCCTGTCGCACAGCTGCCCTCCCAGTTCCCCTGTTTCCTTGGGCCTCCGTCCCCTGGACCGTGTGCCCACTACCACTGCCCCCAGGTCCCTGTTGTTGTTGGGGTGGTGGGTTAGCCTGGGTTCCCTGTAGTGGTGGGCACAACGCTGATTGACGTGTCCTGGGGACAGAGGTATGGGCCCGCTGGGTGGGTGCTGTGCTGGTGTTCCCAGAGGGGGGAAGGTCTGCTGTGGCCTGTGCCTGTCTGAGGGGAACCGACTGTCCCGAGGTCCCCGATGGACCGGGCTGGTCATCTACATCCAGGGAGACAGAGCTGCTGTCATCACTGTGGGCCTCTTCTGGGGGTGGAGTGGACATTTGTGGACCCTCCTGCGCGGTGGACTGGCGTTCGGGTCCTGCAGGGGTATAAAAGTATGGTTATTGCTTCTGTGTGTGCCAATGGCGTGTGATGGGTGGGTGCCCGTGTACCCCAGTGCTGGCATTCCTTTGTGGGGGCTGTTGTGACGGAATTTTGGGGGGGTGTGATGGGTATGTGCATTGGGCATGCCTTGGTGATGGGTGTCCATGCTTTGGGGCCGCATGCAGGGCTAAGTTTTGGGATGGGTGGGTTGTGATGGTGAGACATTTGCAAGGGGTAGTTGTGATGGGGGTAAGGGTGAGGGTGGGGGTATGAGTTGGCATGCAGGTGGGGTGGGGGGATGAAGTAGTGAAGATGAGACTTACCAGAGTCCATTCCTCCACCGACTCCTGCGAGGCCCTCAGGATGCAGGATGTTCAAGACTTGCTCCTCCCATGTTGTAAAATCTGGGGGAGGAGGTGGGGGTCCGCCGCCAGTCCGCTGTACCGCGATGTTGTGCCTTGATACCATGGAACGCACCTTCCCCCGTAGGTCGTTCCACCGCTTCCTGATGTCGTCCCTATTTTTTGGGTGCTGTCCCACAGCGTTGACCCTGTCGACTATTCTGCTCCATAGCTCCATCTTCCTGGCAATGGTGGTGTGCTGCACCTGTGTCCCGAACAGCTGGGGCTCTACTCGTACGATTTCCTCCACCATGACCCTGAGTTCAGCATCTGAGAACCTGGGGTGTCTTTGAGGTGCCATGGGGTGATGTGGATGATGTGTGGGGTGGAGTGTGTAGTGATAGGTGGGGTGCTATTTAGTGGTGTGTTGTGTGACGTGCGTGGAAGTTCTGTGGATATTGGTATTGTGTGCCTGTGGATGCTTGGTAGTTGACTGTGGTGTCTCTCTCTCGCCTTCTCTCTGAATTTCTGGTTGTAGGGGTTTGTGGGTGATGTGGGTGTGTGTTTTATATTGTATTGGGTGTGTGGGAGTGGTGTGTGTATGTGTATCAGGTGTGTGTATTTTGAATAGTCCAATGTGGTTGTGTTTTGTACGAGTATGTGTATTTCGACCGCGGCGGTGTGTACCGCCAATAGAATACCGCGGTTGAAAGACCGCCGCGTGGATTCGTGGGTCGTAATGGCATGGGCGTATTTCTGTTGGCGTGACGGTGGAGGTTTGGTCATCGCCAGTTTATCACTGACCTTTGGTGTGGAGGACTTTTGTGGATGTCGGTATTTTGGCGGTTTGCCTGTTGTGGGTCAGAATGACCGCGGCGGTGTCATGGTGGTCTTCTGACTGGCGGTAAGCGGCTTTACCGCCGAGGTTGGAATGACCGCCTATGTGTCTGTCTTCCATTGTCGACAGGTCCACCAGGGGTCTGTACACCGGAGGATGCCACCATCTTATCACCTGCCCCAGTGGACGTTCCCTATGGAGGAGAACGGTGAGCAGAGGGTCATACAACATTTAGGTTTCACAAGGCTGTTTAGCACAAACTTTAACGTTTCTCTATGTGCCTTCGACCGTATTCCTGGCCTAAATAGGTGTGACACGGTTATTTGGCCTGCCATGTGGCCCCCGGAAATGGCGGCTGCCTGACCTGTAAGGTGGATAAGGGGAAATGAGGTAACTGCGCTGGCGTTGTACACCGTCGCGGTAGGCGGTTGAAGACCGCGGTGTAATTCAGCATTGGTTATCATTGGGCCCTATCTTGATGTATGCCGGCGGTGGCGGTACTCACCGCCGCGGACGTGACCGCCATTTTCTATCAGTTCCCTCACTTTATACCTGACCTTCAACAGGAGAGGACCTACACTGCAAGTGCTGCTGTGGCCTGTGTCTGGAAGCGACAATGGCTACAGTGTCTGGGGAAGGGCCCCTGCTTTCACTGTAGAGGAGTTGGAAAAACTGGTGGATGGGGTCCTCCCCGAGTACATGCAACTGTACGGTCCTCCAGACAAACAGGTGAGTCAACTGTGTGCATGGTGGTTGGCACATGATTGTATGGAGTGTCGTAGATGGAAGAGATGGGGGGACATGCCAGCATGTGAGGATGGTGTGTGTATGTATGTCTGGGCCAGAGTGGGAGGTTTGTGGGCAATGTGTGAGAAGTACTGTACGGGAGAGTAACATCCATTATAACTTCACTTTTCCTCTAGGTCAGCGCCCACCAGAAGAAGGGGATTTGGCGTGCCATCGCCAAGGAAGTGCGGACCCTGAGGGTCTACCATAGACGGAGCACCCACTGCCGGAAAAGATGGGAGGGCCTGCGCCGCTGGAGCAAGAAGACTGCGGAGGCCCAGCTGGAGATGGCCTCCCAACGCGGAAGGGGTGCCCGTCGCACCATAACCCCCCTGATGTACTGGATCCTGGCGGTGGCATATACTGAGTTGGATGGGTGCTTTAAGGCATCACAGCAGCCACAAGGGGGTGAGTGCACTCTCATTCAGCTGACTCTACGCGCATTACGAGGTGTCTGAGTGGGGGAGGTGGGCTGTGGGTTCCCCTAGGCCAGGGCAGACGCACAGAGGTAGATCCATTGATTTGCAGCCTCATTCCGTGTCCAACCCCAAAGGTGGTATTTGCCCTCTACACCTAGTCAGGTTCCTCTGGCTTCCGGCTGTTAATAATATGGTTCTCGAAAAAGTCCCCTATGGGCTTGTGCTTTTCCCCTGCCCTGTTAGTGCATGGCTTAGTGCATAGGGCTGCTCCCTGTGTGTTGTGTCCGCCAACGGTAGTGGTGTTGCATGCATTGACCATGTGTCTCCTCTGTCTTCCCCCCTCCTTTTGTTTTGTCACCCTGTCCTTGCATGCATTAGCATCATCTGGCGGAGGAGCAGTGGCACCGGAGCAGGAGGGAGCTGCATCCCACATTGTCCTGGAGGGTGCAGTAAAGGAGTCAGAAGGCACCAGTGGGACGGAGGGTGAGGGGAGCTCCACGACGGGGACAGGAGCAGACACCAGCGACAGCAACTCCTCCTCTGATGGGAGGTCCCTTGCGGTGGTGGGCACCTCTGTGCCCCCGCATCAACAGGTACAGCCACCACCTCCCCACCAGCACCGCCCTCCCAGCAGCCCCGCATCGAGTTTCCCGTGCCCGCTCACCCAGGAGGGTGGGCATTTCCTTCGCCCCAGGCACCTCGACCCCTGCCCCAGTCAGCCCTGCTGCCCTCAGTGAGGAGGCTATTGACCTCCTGAGATCCTTCACTGTTGGGCAATCTACCATTTTGAATGCCATCCAGGGTGTTGAGAGGCATTTGCAGCAAACAAATGCATACCTGGAGGGCATTCATTAAGGCCAGGCGGCCCAACAGAGAGCATTTCAGGCTCTGGCCTCAGCACTGGTGGCAGCCATTGTCCCTCTGTCCAGCCTCCCCCCCCAACTTCTTCCACCCAGACCCAATCCCCTGTACCGCAGCCTATCCCAGGCACACCATCTGACCAGCATGCACACTCATCAACACACAAGAGTGGACATGGCAAACATAAGCACCACACATCCCACAGGCACTCACACAAGCACCATCCCCATGCAGACACACCAACATCCACTGCCTCCACTGTGTCCCCCTCCTCCATGTCCTCCTCCTCCCTCCCTGCCTCGTTTCCACTCACACCTGCATGCACTATATCTTCATCAACTACCTCCACGCCCATCATGACACACCGCTCACGTGCACTCACTCCCCCACTACTATTCACACATCCCCTGTGTCCTACCCCAGTGTGTCTGTGAGCTCTCCTCCCAAACTACACAAACGTAGGCACACACCCACCCAACAGCCATCCACCTCACAAAAGCCTCCGGCCCATGCACCTTCACCCAAATTCAGCAAACGTACACCTCCTACAACCACTACCTCTTCCTCCACTCCCAAACCCCCTCCATCTTCCCGTCCCAGTGTGTCTAAGAAACCTTTCCTGGCTAACATTGACCTCTTCCCTACACCCCCCCGTCCTTCCCCTAGGGCCAGACTGTCCAGGTCCCATCCCAGCACCTCAGCCACCAAATCCTCCAGCACAGTAGTCTCAGTAAGTCCGGTCACCTCGTGGGCGCCACCCATCAGGGCTGCCAGTGTGCCACCTAACGAGGCCAAGGAGCAGGCCATTCCGCCACCTGCCAAGGTGAAGAAGGTGCCCACATGCCGGAGGGAGAAGCCGCACCTACCAGCAAGCAAGGGCTCCTCCAAGCCACAAGGGGACAGTGGCAAGGCACCAGCAGCGACATCAAAGGTGGGGAAGTGACGCAAGCCAGAGAGCAGGTCAGGACAGGGTACGGAGGCTGCGGCTGAGGGACCAGAGTCACCCATTCTGTCAACCACAACACCAACCTGTACGGCGGTGGACACCACCACCTGCACCGCCACCTGCACTACCACCTGCACGTCTGCTGCCTCAGCATCATGCCCAGTGGGCAGCCATCCGAGGCAGCAGGAGACGTCACGCTGTGTCCCTCAACAGGTGCAGACGCATGCACCACTGCCAGCACCTCTGCCACAGACACCGCCGCAACCACCGCCACCAGCCCCGCGACGTGCTCAGACAGTGCCACCACAGCTGACATGGCAATCATACCCAGTGGGCAGCCATCCGAGGCTGCAGGAGACGTCCTGGACCCTGCCCAGTGTACATGAAGCATGACTCCCAGCACTGTTTGTACCAGCAGGTGGCAGGCGAAGTCCCAGCAGGGTGGAGTGTGTATCTGCCTCCACGGAGTATCATACTATCTGTTCCCAGGCAAACTCGTGGCACACACACACCCAGGTGAGGGAATGGGACCTGCCACACTGCATGTGAAGCACTCTGGGCACAAAGCCCCCTCCAGAACCAGTGGAGATTCACATCCACTACCTCAGTCCTTGTCAGGATGAAGCACTCTGGGCACAAAACCCCCCCAGAATCAGTGGAGATTCACATCCACTACCTCAGTCCTTGGCAGGATGAAGCACTCTGGGCACAATGCCCCCTCCAGAAACAGTGGAGGCTGTTATCCACTTGAGAGACTGTGGCTTTGCACTCCCCAGGATAAAGCAGTGGGTAACCCACCCACTGGAGAGACTTGTGAGACTGTGGCTTTGCACTCCCCAGGACCAATCAGTGGGCATGGAGCCCCCTCGTGGAGCAGTGGCATCGTCCGTTCATCCGGCTGAGGTACCCCCAACCCCCTGAGGACCCTGTTTATTTTCCATCTGATGCCCCTGCAGTGTTCTCTCCGTTTTGAGTCAGGTATCTTGTGTGGGCTGTGCCCATGCATTTTGGGACACTGATCCATGGACAATGATTTCATTAATACCCGGACTTGTGTGGTGGGTGTACATATTGGTATATACTGAATTTTTATTTGGCCTATCTGATATTTAATTGATTGCACTCGTTACAATATTTTCCTTTTGTCCTTGCCTTCTTCCAAGGGGTGACGCAGTGTATATGTAATGTTGCTGCATGTATTTGTGAGTGTGGTGTTGTGGGTGAGGGTGGGGGATGGGGGTGTTGCGTCTTTGTGTGTCACTCTCTTTTCCCTCCCCCCTTCCCCTGTGTGCTAGGTACAGTACTCACCGTGGTCATCGCCGGCGTCTTTCCTGCTCCTGATACAAGAGGAGGTAGACCAGCATGGGCAGGACCTGTAGTTCGGGCTCCATGGCGTCCTGGCTGTTCGTAAAGTGGCAAAAGGTAAGTGGTTTACGTTCCAAGTCAAGTTTCCGCCGTGCTTTTGATGGCGTTGGTACTGCCCCGGAAAAGGTGATGGATAGGTGTGTTGTAATACAGTGGGCGGAACTTTGTGTCCTACCTGTCTGTTGGCGGTTACCGCCGCGGTGTTTGTTTCTACCGCCGTGGCGGTCAGAGTGTTGAAGTGGCTGTCTATGTTGGCGGTTTCCACCATGGTCGTGATTCCTTTTTTTTTTCCGCTGGCATGTTGGCAGTATTACTGCTGCTTTAACACCGACCTCCAGGGTTGTAATGAGGGCCTAAGACCCTGAGTCTTGTAATAGCTGCCAAGAAAGTTTTAGTCACATTGTTGGCAGCCAATTAGAAAGCTCCCTCCAGTGTGAGTCTGACTGCTGCGGGAGCGAAATGGCCCAAGGGGAATAATGTTCCCATAAGAGTGCTCTATTTTCAAATTGCTGCTTGCACAAGAATCTCTCAGAACAAACTGTCTAGATATATACCTATATTTTTCAACCATAATTTCTCAAAAACCATTGAACAGATTTACACCAATTCACAACAGGCACAGGCCAAAATCCAGTTCCCTGCCAAATTTGGTGTAATCCAGTCAGCAGTGTTTGCTATAGCCCATCAGAAAGATATAGTCAAAGAGGAACACTTTTTTTAAAGTTTCATGGAGATTCGACAAACTGTGCCAACGCTATTAGCAACACAAGAAACACTCTTCTGATGACACAGTAGACCTAAGTACAACTACCTAGTGGCAATATGTATCTCTTTCTATGTCCTGAAAGAAATGTATTGTACACAGCTGTACCACCTCAGAAGTACTGTGGTACCAAAAATAAAAAAATACAAATGTTAAAATCTAAAATACACTGTACTACCCTACATGTAACAAATATAGGGCCAGATGTATCAAAGTATTTTGCATTCACAAATGGAGTGAATCGCAACATGTTACTGTTTGCAAATTCAAATTAGCCTTTCCGAATTTATGAAGGGCTTTGGCAGTCCTATATTAGGGAATCACAATTTTTTGTGATTCCCTAAAATACGACTCTAAATAGGGAATCATAATTTGCAATTCCCTAAATATGAAATTGCAAATAGGCATTACATATTTGCAATTTCATTAGCACATGTATCAAGCATTTCCTGAATGTGAAATGGGCATTTAGGAAATGCTATTGCCATCCACTCCATGTCGATGGTAACCATGTGCAATTTGTAAAAAAAAGCATTAAAATGCATTTTAAAAAGTGCCCCTTAGGGCATTTGTGCACTTCACATCTGCACAATTAATTTTTGGGGTGCATCCAAGGGGGCCTTAGGCCCTCGACACCTTTGGTTTTGCATTTCCCAATTTGAGGTGCCCTAATAGGAAATCACAAATTTTGAAATGCTAAAACGCATTTCTTAATAGCGATTCCCTAATAGTGATTGTGACTCTGTAGGAATCGGTTTTAGGGAATTGATATTTTATAACATTCCATTGTGCATTTCATAAAAAGAGATTACCTAAAATTTGCAATTTCGGAAGTGCAAAAAGGAACATTGATGCACCTGGCCCATAGTGTACTGCAGTTGATTTTCTAGTTTTAGCATATTCAAACCTGCAGAAAAAGTCTACTGAGTACAGCAGTAATATCTGCAACTTACCGCGCTACTTGAACATTTTTTTATCAAATGCGCAATTCACCCCAAACTGCTGTAAAATATATAGAAAATTGTTCACACATACCACCAAAAATTAACATTTACACCTAATAATATATTTTCTGCCACATTACATCTACATCCCTTCACACACATTCATGCTACATCTGTTTCAATTACCAAACTCCACTTTACACCACTCCACTCAATGGCATCCCATTCTATGCCACTCCATTCTGCTATTACACTCTATGCTGCTCCACTCTATCCCACCCCAGTCTACCCCGCTCCACTCTACAACACTCAACTATATGCCATTGGACTCTACAACACTCCACTCCATACCACTACACTGGATATCATTTTACTGTATGCCACTCCAGTTTAAGCTATTCCACTGCACATCACATCACTGTACCTCATTACACTTTATGTCACTCTAATATATGCTATTCCACTGTACACCACTCCACAATATGCTATATCACTCTACACTACTTCACTTTAAGCCACTCCACTCTAAGGCCTGTATTTATACTTTTTTAGTGCCACATTTGCGTCATTTTCTGACGCAAAAGTGGCTCAAATGTACAAAATACAATTATATTTTGTAAGTTTGCAATGCTTTTGCATCACAAAATGATGCAAATCCGGCACTAAAAAAGTATAACTATGGGCCTAAGTCTTTACACTCTACCCCACTCCACTGTACACTATCCCACTGCAGTGTATACAACTTCACTCTATGCCACTTGACTCAATGGTATTCCACTGTATGCCACTACACTGTACCTCACTCCTCTGTATGCCACTTCATTCTAACACACTACACTGTACACCATTGCACTCCACACCACTCCACAGTACACTATTCCACTGTATGAAATGCCACTGTACAATACTCCACTCTAAGCTATTCCACTCTACAATCCTCCACTGTATGCTATTCCACTCTACACAACTCTATTGTATGCCACTCCACTGTATGCCACACCACTGTACCCCACTCCCCTCTTCGATGCTTAACTATATGGTATTCCATTATACAGAACTACACTATACGCTACTCAACTCTACGCTATTTGTCACTATGTCACTGTACCCCACTCCAATATATGCCACTCCATTCTATTCCACTCCAGTCTATGCCACTGCATATTACACTACTCTACTCTCTGCTACTCCACTCTATGTTATTAAAATGTATACAACTCCAGTGACCACTGCATGCCACTCTACTCTACATCTCTCCACTGTATGCCTCCACACCATATGCTATTCCGATCTAGGCCAATACACTCAATGCCTCTCCACTATCAGCCACTCCTCTGTATGTCTTTCCACTTTACATCGCTCTACTCTGTGCAACTCTGCTGTATGTTGTTGTACTGGGAGGCACTACACTGGACCTCAGTTGCCTGTCTGCAGCTTCACTCTCTTCCACTGCACTCTACACTACTCGGCTATATGTTATTACACACTATCACGATCTACTCTATGCCACTCAACTCTTTGCATTTCACTGTATGCTATTCTACTGTATGCCACTACACTCTGTGAGACTCTACTCTACAACACTCCACTGTACAGCACTCCATTCTACACCACTCTCCTTTACGGCACTCCGCTCTCCACCTGTCCACTGTATCCCACTCATGACACTCAACTGTATACTATTCTACTGCACACAATTATACTCTATGCCAATCAACTCTATGCTATTCAACTCTATGTCATTCCACTATAGCTCACTCAACTATTTGCAACTCTACTGCACACTATTCCATTATAACCCACTCCACTCTCTGCCACTCCACTCTACACCACTACACTCTATGCCACTGCACTCAATGCCACACCACTGTATGCTTTTCTAATCTATGGCACTCACATCTACGGCACTCCAGTGTACACCACCTCACTGCACACCATTGCACTCCATGCTACTCTACTGTATGCTATTTTGGTGTATGCTATTGTACTCTATGCTATTCCACTATATGTCACTCTACTAAACCAGTCCCCTGCACACCACTCCACTCTACCACACTTCACTGTGTGCTATTCAACTATATGCCTCTCGAGTGTATGCCACTGCAGTCAGTGCCACTCCACTGTTTGTCACTCTACTCTACGACACTGTAATATGCTATTCCACTGTATGTAGCTACACTCTATCCACTCCACTCTATGCTATTCTACTGTGTCACTTCACTCTGTGTCACTCCACTGTATGCCACTGCATTGTATGCTATTCAACTATATTCTACTCCACTATACCCCACTCCACTTTACTCAGCTCCATGCCACTCCACTATGATCCATTCAACAACACTATATTCTACTCAACAACAGTCTATGCCCCTCCACTGTATCATACTATACATCACTCTATAACACTACACTGTACAACAATATACTCCTTTCAATTACACAGTATAGTGCTCTACGTTACTCTATAACACTTTACAACATTCTATTCCACTCTACAACACTCTATGAAAGTTCCCTATACTGCCCTCCACTTCTACACTCTATGTCACTCCACCTTACACTACTCTATGCCACTCAATTATATAACAGTCTATGTCACTCTATGATACTGTAGCACAGTCCATTCAACTCCACACCACTCAACTCCACTGTACACCACTTTAGTCCACTCTGGGACACTCTATTGTACTCCACTCTATGACACTTTCTGACACTATACAGCAATGTGGTCCACTCCACTGTAACACACACCACTCCACTCTACAACAATTTACTCCAGTATATACTGTACCACTCCGCTGTATTCAACTCCATGCCACTGTACTCTGGAACATGTTACTCCACTCTATGCTACTCTACTCCACTGGACTCTACTAGACTCTACTCCACTGTACAACTCTTTTTCCCACTGTATGGTACTGTACAGCATTCCAATGTCCACTATCCACTGTACCACACTCTATTCCACTCATTGCAACTCTACTCTGCAAGAGTCTATTACATTCTGTGACACTATTCAACACTGTATTCCAAGCTATGACCCTACAATACACTGTATAACCCTGTACTACACTCTATACCCCCTTACCCCATTGTACAACACTCTACTCCACACCAGAACACTTATCCAACACTCTATGACACACACCACTCCACTGTACTGTATAAGACGCCACTACAATTTAGAACAATTTACTCACCTCCACACTATGCTTGTCCACTCTAGTGCACCCACACAACTTTACAACATGCCACTATACTCCACTGCACAGTTAACGCAGTCTGGCTATTGAGTTGAATACACTGTTTATGGAGATGTGCAAATTATAATAATTGTAAGTTGTTGCATAAATTTAAAATTAAATGTATAGTTTTAGAAATTTATAAACTGCAATTTTTGTGTTGTTTAATAAAATATATATGTGTGTGTGTGTGTTAATGTTTTGAAGTTAAAAAACACTGAAATTCAGTAGTTACAGTTAGCAGCACTAACTATAACTTGTGCCCCGCCATGCACTGCTCTTGACCTCACATATGACACCACTCTTGACATGTTCCATGACATAATTTAGGATATCACTGATGATATCTCAAATGAAAACAAGTTACAGCTGCTGACTTTCTGTGTTTTTTTTTTGTTCAAAACATTAACTTTGTCATTTCCTAACTTAATTTAACTATAACGTTACTTTAACATTTGTTTTTTTCAGTGAGTTTCCAAGGTTTATTTCAAAACAAAAAATATATTTTTTTACATCTAACTAAAACATTATTTCAACCTTTATTTTTCTCAGAGAATTTCCTGTTTTGCAATGCCACCTGTTTACAGATCATAGAATGGCTTACAGAAGTTCACGTTTACTTCTGCTGAGAAAAAATTATTTATCGCTGTTAAAGCATTTGAAATCAAAGAGAAACACCTACACCTCATGGATGTAGTTATCTCAAACCTACTAACAGGAAAATGTTTCAATCACAAAATGAATTGAAATGTCAATATTGGCAAGGAGATAACTTCATGTATTATCCACAGTGTTGATGCTGTTTTGGCTACAGTAAAATGCAACTTTTTAAATTACGCAATATTAAACGTGATGTAACTAGCTTCCTTCATAGCCATTATATGCTTTGTATATGTGAGGTTGAATGCAGCAAATAACTCCTCAGGGTTAACGTGCTTCCAGGGCATGCAGCCACGTTTCAGAACTTGTAAAGTTCAACTCAACTGCATACCACAACTAAGCTGGCTTTGTCCATGGTATAAAAGCAATCAGGACAGATTAAGTCATGAAGTGGTTTGATGTGTTGTGCAGTCTGGAATATAAATTTAAAAAACCTAGCAAGGATTGCAGCTTTGTGATGTTATTTGGTGGTTGTAGTTGAGCACGCTTCTCTAGAAAAAAGGATGCAACACTTTTCCCCTTGTTAGAAATGGGGTCTTTGGTTGGCAGTCAGGTTACCTTCTATTCAAGCAAGGACCCTGACTCTATTCAGGGTAAGTCACACACAATCCAAATTATCCTGTGCCCACCCTCGGGTAGCTTGGCACTGAGCAGTCAAGCTTAACTTAGAAGGCAATGTGTAAAGTATTTGTGCAATAAATCATACAATAAAACAATATAGCACCACAAAAATACACCACACAGTGTTTAGATAAATATATAATATTTATTTGGATAACTGCAGGTCAAAAACAAATAAAATGCAATAAGTATATGTTGAGATATTATTAAAAAGTGATATAAAGTGTTGTAAGTCTTTTTAAAGCAAACAAAGTTTCTTTCAAGCACAAAGTACCTGGTTTGCGTGAAAAATCTCTGCAAAGAACCGCAGAGGAGGAGATGCGTGACAACAAGGGGTGTGTGTCGATTTATTGTGCCGCACACGGTGATGCGTCATTTAGTATTCACGCAGTAACGGCTGTGCATCGATTTCCTGCGCTCAGTCGTGGATCCTCATCAGGTTGAGGGGTTTTCAGATGCCCCAGGGACGATGCATGGATTTCCGTTACTGATAGGACAAAGTCACAGGAGCTGCGTCGATCCGGTAGGCATTGCGTCAAATATTCTACTGCATGGTAGGCGCTGCATCGATTCCGCTCTAGAAGTCGGGCTGTGTCGTTCCAGCTCGGCTGTGCACTGATCCAGTGAGGCTGCGCATCCAATTTCCGATCTTCTTGTTGCGAAGTCAGGCTGCATCGCTCCGGTTCTGTGTGCAGTGAAATTTTCACCGTGGTGCAGGCTGTGCATGGTTTCTGGCAGACTGTGCGTCGATTTCCGCCACAGAAGGAGTCATTCTTGCAGAGAGGAAGTCTTTTTGGTCCTGAGACTTCAGGGAACAGGACGCAAGCTCTATTGAAGCCCTTGGAGAGCACTTCTTTACCACAGCCAGTGAGCAGCAAGGACACAGGCCAACAGCAAGACAGCAGTCCTTCACAGAAAGCAGACAGGTGAGTCCTTTGAGCAGCCAGGCAGGTCTTCTTGGCAGGATGCAGGTTCTGGTTCAGGTTCTCTTCTCCAGGAAGTCTGAGTTGGTAGGGGCAGAGGCCCTTTTTAAATACCAAAATGTGCCTTTGATTGGGGGAGACTTCAAAGACTGGCAGTCCTTTGTGTGAGGGCAGACTACTGTCCTTTGACATGCAAGTGTCAGGCCCTCCACCCTCCCAGCCCAGGAAGACCCATTCAAAATGCAGATGTATGCAAGTGAGTTTTCGTATCCTGTGTTTGGGGTGTGTATGAGTGAATGCACAAGGGAGCTGTCAACTAAGTCCAGCCATATGTGGATTGTAAGGCACAGAAAGATTTAAGTGCAGAGAAATGCTCACTTTCTAAAAATGGCATTTCTAAAATAGTAATATTAAATCCAACTTCACCAGTCAGCAGGATTTTGTATTACCATTCTGGCCATACTAAATATGACCTTCCTACTCCTTTCAGATCAGCAGCTACCACTCAAACAATGTATGAGGACAGCCCCAATCATAGACTATGAAGGGAGCAGGCCTCACAGCAGTGTAAAAACAAATTTAGAAGTTTTATACTACCAGCACATGGAAACTACATAGGTACATGTCCTGCTGTTTGCCTACTCAGCACACTGCCCTAGGGGTTACCCAGGGCACACCTTAGGGGTGACTTATATGTAGAAAAAGGGGAGTTTTAGGCTTGCCAAGTACTTTTAAATGCCAAGTCGAATTGGCAGTGAAACTGCACACACAGGCCTTGCAATGGCAGGCCTGAGACAAGGTTAAGGGGCTACTGAAGTGGGTGGCACAATCAGTGCTGCAGGCCCACCAGTAGCATTTAGTCTACAGGCCCTGGGCACATATAGTGCACTCTACAGGGGACTTCCAAGTATATTAAATAGCCCAATTGGGTATGATCCAATGTTACCATGTTTAAAGGGAGAGAGCATATGCACTTTAGCACTGGTTAGCAGTGGTAAAGTGTGCAGAGTCTAAAAACCAGCAAAAACTGAGAAAGAAGGCAAAATTACATATCCTCCTTCTTAGAGCTTGCAGACAAACCAGGGTGGCCAATCTTTATCTTCCAGTAGAATGTCATAGCTTAGAATGAATCTTTCCCAGAAGATTATTTTGATTGCGAGCTTAATGTACCCTCAATTTGGATTGATATTCAATGTATAGACTGTCACTTGGGGTGACACGCTGATCTGGGGTTTCAACTTCAAGGTATTCATTAGTTGCTGTCACCTCCAGAAGCTCTTGAAGATTCTAGCAATCTATCATGACCTCTGCCACGCTGTCTAGCAGAGTCACTGCCCATGTCCTGTTCTTCAGTAATGTTCTCAATATGTGTGGCACACTTAGCCGAAAGTGCCCCAGTCTTCTTTTTAAGTTGAGGTTTGTGTTGTGGAAGTTTTACTTAATTTTTTATTGTGACATCCGAGGAAAGTTGTGAGTCCTTTTTTGGTTTCACATACTCATTTCAGTGCTCTGACCATCCACCTCTCTCTGTCCATTTATCATATGAGTCCTTGAAGGGTACAAGAAGGGAATGTATCAGTATACTGATATCTGTCAGGATGTTTCAACTTGTCATGATTTCTAAGATTGTATCATTTCTCAGAGATCTCTGAATGAGAAATTCTCCTTTTTGTTTTATTTTTTTATTTTTTTGTTTTTGTTTACCCAAGAATCTTTAAGAATCTTCCTTGCATGCTTTCTATTATTCTTACCAGTAATAACTTGAAGCGGTGGCTTACTTGGTCTGGCCCCCAGACTATCCTCATCTATTTTAGTATAAGTCCTGAAGATATTCTTTGGCAGCTTGCATTCCTGGTCTATTTAAGGAACATCTCAAAGCCGTGGGCATACTGCCAATGCTGCTGCCTCCCATTTAATATTACTTGATTATGATTGTGGAGACTGCAGCGAAATTGCCCTTTAATTTCATCTCGAAATACAAGGTAGTCTCTGCCCGGTGTCGACATACCATGTGTGGTAGTATAAATTGCAGCAAATTCTGTGCCCCAAGTAGCACAGTCATCTTTGGAGGGAACCATTCCAAATGGCAGGCAAATTGTGAGAATTCTATGTTTATCTTGGAGTCCCATATGGGGAAACATTGCTTCCAGCTTATTTGTTTTTTGTGCTATTCAAAATGGAATTTGTCACATTTAGTGGGAGGTTTACCCATTATCAAATAAATAGTTGTTGTGTTTATACTGGGTGTAGCCAACTGTGTAGCAGCTGGAGCAGCCCCTGCTGGGGCTATATTTAGCATCTGCATTACAAATTGTATTAAGCGTCTATATTTATCTACTAAATTATTGTACAAGCAACATAAATCTGCCACTGGCATAATCTGTACATTTGGATGTGGTGTTCCTGTAACCAATGCTATCCATCTCCATTGCTTAGGGGACCTAATCTAACATGATGAATTAGGGCGCCTTGAAACCAATTTTGGTGTTCTTGATAAGTTAGTGGTATTTCTAGGTAGTGATAAGCTCTGCATTGTGTGATGCATCTGCTACAGTGTATGTGTAAAAAGTGTTTGAATCTGCATTGACTGCAGAAGAGGTGACCCATGAATAGAATGTTTCTTTTCTATATAAATCATGTGCCTGTACCACAAATATAACATCCCCATCTTCGTTAGTAAGCTGTAATGCTATGTGTATTTGACCACCAGCTCCATCTTGACTACTGACTCAATTTTGTGGTTAGCTTCAGGTACCGTCACAGTGGCAGCGCAGGGTTTTCCCCACACTGAGCTTGTTTTCCATACAGAACTTGTTTGGGCTTTTCCTACCCAGCACAGGCTTTCCCCATATTGGAAGAAAACACGGGGATGTGGAAGGTAGATGTGATAAGAGAGCCTCAGCCTGGAATGTTTTCATTAAGAAAAGTATACCTCCTCTGTCTCTGAAATGTGCATTGGTGCAGGGCCCGTTCCTTTACGTATTTTCGATGCAGACCGAGTATAGCCTGCTCTTGAATTTCCTAACCAAGGGGAGGGGGAGATTGCTAGAATCTTTCTCTTGAGTTTGTTCAAGGTATTTAAGGTGCAGAAACTTGGCCCTGAGGTAGAATGAGCTCGCCTGAATGTGGACACATGGTTCAGGGAACAAATCCCATGATGGGAAGACCTCCTGCCTCAGCCACCCAAGGTTCCTCGACTTGACGCTAGCAAGGATGAAAAATTCAACAGCCATGGTGATGTATTTTAACTATAAATTTTCTAGTTTGACTATATATATATCAGGAATCTCCTCCAGCTTACACTGTTGCTCGGCGACGCGCTACAATCCAAACGCGTCTATTACTTCTAGAGCAGGCGGACGCCGCCTCTCCTTCCACATTCCGTATTACATAACCGCTTAAAGCCGCGTAAGTCAGCGCACTTGCACAGGCAGCAGAGACGGGGGTCGCGAACCCCCCAAAAATTAAACATTCAATTTCCTGCTGACAGAAAAACACCTCTGCCACATGATGTCTACTTGCTGTTTTCTTTATTATGGCAAACAAACAAAATCACCCAACGCGTTTCAGGAGTAACAGCTCCCTTGTGCACAAGTAATCCTATTCCCTACTTCCATTTCTATATATAACTTCCCCAGTGCCAATAACATTAAAAACGGACTACTTTCATTCTTCCAAATACGGCGGCCAACTTTAAACATCATTTTTAAATATGTATCTCCAAACAATATCCTAAACGGGTCATATTTCAAACATCCTTGTTGAGAACATCTTTCAATTTCTCAAATTTCTACACATCATAATCTCAAATTATTTCTGTAATTCATATTTAGAATAAGCGGACTGATTGAACAAAAGATCATTAGTTATACCTCACCAATTTATTTTATGATATAATAGTTCTGCCGCATTCCCAACGACCAATCCTATTATTCTTCCTTTCTAGAAAATAAAAATAAACATCTTTAATTAAGACCAATTATGAAAAAACAATTATAAAAAACATCCTACACAATAATTGTCCGATTACATTGTTCACAGTACTTAAGCAGATACACACATATCACTCTTATCTGCATATTCGTTAATAACTACTTATTTTCTCATCATTTATCCTCTAATTCATCAGATGTATGGCTAATTCTTCATCTTTATTTAGTCCTTCAGGTTCCCTAGTGTTGCATTCAATAATTAAGCCGGATTCTAATTTCCTTAGCTCTAATGTTCTGTTTCCACCTCGTACATTCAACACTATTTTGTCCAGTACCACAATTTTAAATTATCAACATTATTACCATGGTATTCTTTAAAATGTCTAGCTACCGGATAAGACTTATCCTCATTTTTCATGGCTCTCATATATATATTCACTGCATATATTTATTGTTAATGTGTTTCACATTTTGGGTCTGTCATTGTTTAACTGCTGTGAGTATTTTAGCATCTACACATGTTTTACTGCATTCAAGTTAAATGTTCATGTTCATATTTCCGTGTGCTTTTCTTCAATATCTGGGAAGTGCCGTGATAAATTCATTACTAAAAGTGCTGCATTCTTTGGCATTGTTTCCTCTTAGTTCAAAGTAGAGCAGCACATAAGCTCATTAGCTATTAAGTATTGTGACAGGTTGTCTACAGTTTACTGGAATTACCACTGTTTTTTCAATATTTAAAGAGCAAATTCAGAGATAGAAACACCAAATGGGGAATCCTTTTAAAGTTCATGCTTTAACAACCTACAGACTAAAATAGGTACTACCTATTCCGCTGAGAAGGATATTTACCTAATACCACAGATGTCGCCATATAAAGATAATTAGAGTACCTTTGGTGTACAGAAGAGTTACTGAGGAGATCCGTTAGAAATTGTGCCTGACCAACATTGGCAGCGCCATGTTGTGCAGTTCCTAGTTTGTTAATTAGATTGTGTGCTTTGGGTGGCAGCACCACTGGGTGTGGGTGACTGAGTCAGTCCCATGCCACCTGGGAAGCTGTTGGTTTGATTCTTGGCTAGCCCACAGTGCCTCACCCAACCTTAGAAAGGAAAGGTGATTTAATAATTAGACAGATGAAACATAAAACAGTGATCATCATTGCAATTAGTATGAAGATGATAAACAACCCCATCTTTTTTGTATGATCCTAAAGGTGAAACATTCCTACCTACACCCTATGTCTAAAATCTGAGAGCAAAGCAGTGGTAACCCTTCTGCCTATCACAGTCCATACCTGAAGAGGATGGCAAAGGCCTGCCTGTTGTCTGGATGGCAATCTTCTTGGGTAGCTGAAGAGTCAGCACCAGGATCAGTGATGCTGTCAATAGAATGATGTGTGTTGCAGTACTGTCATGACTGGAATGCCCTCACCCCCCATAGGCCTATGTGGTATTATTATAATAAATCCTGCAGTGTTCTAAGAATAGGTCTTACATGCTAATATATCAACGAATTAGGCATTGACTCCTGAGCTGGAGTGGCAATACAAGTTAGGATATCATGTACCGAACATAACACAAAATGAAATGTGTACAAAGGGCTGATGAAATGCACAGCATGAACAGTTATGTCTTCTCAGAATGAAGCAGCTGATTAAAATATAAAAACCATGAGCTAAAAGCTGGCAGTGTTAAAAAAAAAAGAACTGAATAAAATTGTGTCTGTGTGTAAAGACCCAAGCTACAGGCCTAATACAAAAATAAGGGTATTAAACCTGAAACCCGAAACATCATTAATGATGTCATCTGGGATGTTATCAGTGATATCATAAATTATTTCATATAACATTTCATGAGTGATGTCATATGTGAGGTCATGAGCAGTGCACAGCGGGCACAAGTTTTAGTTGCTGCTAACTATTACTGGTGAAAGTCTGTGTTTTTTAAAAGTTCAAATTGTTAATGTTATCACGGATGAATTAATCTAACCACAACATTACTTTAGCCTTTGCTTTTCTCAATGAATTTGTAAGGATTTTTTAAAAATCGCATATCCTTTTATCACACCTAACTGTAATGTTAGTTTATCCATTGTTTTTTCAGTGAATTTCTAAGATTTGCTGTCTGCAGTGGGTCTTGGCCATGGGGCCTGGCCCTGGGGACCCTATCCCCCAGTTTAATTTTGTTTAATTAAAGGAAAGGGGCTATGTGGCCCACTTACCTGAGCCATTATTGGCCCCAAGGATTCCATCCCCTGGGATCATTTTGTTAGATAAAGGGGAGGGGGCTCATCCCCCAAGACTACTCTTTTATCCCTATCCTCAGAGGTCTGGCAAGCTTTTCTGAGGGGGAGGGCATGCAGTCCATAGGAAAATGTCATCCCTGGGACCACTTTCCTCATGGTGGGCCATGGTTTTTGGGGGAGGGTGGCACGCTGCCCCCTCACCAGACCAATTTTGGCCCCAGGGACTGTATCCACTGGGATCCCCAGGGCCTGGTGCAAACTTTATGGGTAGAAGGCACATGCCCCCCCTCTGGCTGTTCACAGCCCCAGGGACCTAATCCCCTGGGGCCAAGTAATATTTATAGCGGAGCATGTGAGTGATTTTGGACCCTGGAACCCTATCCCCTGGGGACTGGCTCAATTTTTATGAGGAGAGGGAATGCGGCTTCCCTGCCAAGGCAAAATTTGGCTTTAGGGACCCCATCCCCATACAATTGGAACTTGGCCCTTCAGTAAAATTTTCATGGGGAGGGGGAATGCTGACTTGGTGTTTGCTCCCATTTGGTGGAAATTTAAAAATGCTCCCACCAAGCGTGAGCAAACAAAGGATATAAAAATGTTGGAAAGTGGATTATTTGCAAGGGCAGATAGGTACCTACACTTATTAATAGGCCACATTCTCACATTAGGTCCATTCAAGGTCTAAGTAAATTAATCCTTGCTCAACCTTGGTAGTTGGTCCACAAGCAGTTAGGCTTAATTTAGGAGACAGGTGTGTAAAACATTTAATATCAACAAAATAGTAAATAAGTAAAATGCAACGCACAATAAAAATCGAACATCAATTTATAAAATTAGGAATATAACTTTAAAATGGCATCACAATGATAAAAATCCAATGTAGGGAACCTGAGATAGGAATTTTTAAAGATTTAGGGCATCATTTTGTGGTGGGACCACCATGCAAAAGCCAGCAGAGATGGGACTTTTAATCCGCTGCCCGGACGGATTAGGACTGCCAGCACCGCCAGGCTGTCAACTGGCAGTGCCAGCGGTCAGACCTTGGTGGCCGGACCACAGCTTTGGCGGCGGTCCAACCTCCACCACGATTCTGACAGTCCCAGGACAGCCAGACTCGTAATAAGAGCTTAAATGTAAAAATATGCTTTCTAGTGCCTAAAGGGAAAACTCACCAACTGTGGACATCTGGTCGCGCTCGACCTGGGCTAAGTCAAAGGTTGAGGCTGACCACGATGGAGCCCAAGTGGGATTCACTGAGTGGTAGGCCTCAGTCAAAATTTTACCTTCGGACTTAGGGCCTGATTTAGATGTTGGCAGTAAAGGTCCTGCAAATTATTTTTCGAATGGAAACCCACCTACCGCCTTCTCGGTCCACCTTCCTTCTTTAGATGTTAGCGAGAGCATAGGCTCAAGACCACCGGTGGGCCACTATTACTGCCAAGAATCTTCACCTGCATTGATGGCGCCTTAGGCAAAAGCAGCTGCCAGCGGGACCACAGCCCCTTTTACCTCTGAGCCAATCATGATGTGCAGTCCCACCGATGCAACTGTTGCGACTAAACCTCCACACCTGTGTTGGCAGTTTGAGAGCTATATAAACATGAAACATCCCTTTTCAATGCTTTTCACCTAACCTGCCTCCATGAACCTGGTGCTACCAGTCCTCCCGTTGCTACAGGGCCTGGGCTAAGATGGTAATCAACACTGTCATCGCCCAAACAGAAGGTATGTCACAGGCATTCCTATTACCCTAGGAGTTGTAGCATCACAGTAATACTGGACTCATGCATGGCTCAATAATTTGTGTAAACACCACCACAATGTTGCACAATGCTGAAGTGTGTAATTGTGTAGACAGAAAATGTATCAGAACAGCCCCCATGATATTAGTAGCTCCAACCAATCTGGTACACACAGCCTTCATGGCAAGGGACGCCTACACAAAAAGTCTCAACAGTCACAAATTGAAAAGTGTCTGTAAATGTGTGTTCAAAAATGTCCCCAAAATATTCAAAGTGACAACTTAAACAGTATCCCCAATTTGAACTAAACAATTCCATGATAATGTAGCAATTACACTACAGCATGCTACAGGTGGGTTTACGCAGCATGTAATACAATTTTTACCGGTGAACTGCACACTTGGCAGAGATGTGCAATGGTCACATGTCCCCTGGATATGTGCAATATATCACAAACATAAGATCCCATTTAACTATAAAGTGCTAGGTTATCTGTGCAATGCATATGTGCATATTATTGGCACATAGGGGGTCATTATGACCCTGGCGGTAAGTGCCACTTACCGCCATGCTGGCTGCCTCAGCGGTATACCGCTACGCTTATTATGACCCACACATAGAATTTCATCATTATATAGTCACACACAAGTCCACCAGTCCAAAGGTTGGTGATAAACTGACGGTAGCAAAGCCCACGCTGTTACGCCAACAGAACTAGGCCCACAGCATAATGACCCACGAATCACCGAGGCAGACATTCAACCGCGGTAAACCATTGGCGGTACATACCGCCGCGCTCAAAATACACACAACCTAACAAAAGAACACCACATTAGACAATGTGAACTACACACACCTGACACACATACACACACCACATCCACACACTCACACCACTATAAAACACACACATACATTACCCACAACCCTTTGACTCAACAAAATTGACAACTGAGAGACACAACAAAAGCACCCACAGAACCAGAGCCACAGAACACCATCACCCATACACCCTCCACACACCTCACTGCACGCACCCCAACACATCACCACACACTCCCTCACACACACCACTCACACTACACCTATGGAACCACAAAGACACCCCAGGTTCTCATAGGAGGAGCTAAGGGTCAGGGTGGAGGAAATCATCCAGGTAGAGCCACAGATATACGGATCACAGGTGCAGCAGACATTCATTGCAAGGAAGATGGAGCTATGGCAGCGTATTGTGGACAGGGTCAACGCCGTGGGACAGCACCCAAGAACAAGGGATGACATCAGGAAGAGGTGGAATGACCTACGGGGGAAGGTACGTTCCATAGCAGCAAGACACCAGATAGCTGTACAGAGGACAGGTGGTGGACCCCCACCTCCTCCACCACAACTAACAACATGGTAGGAGCAAGTCTTGGCAATCATGCATCCTGAGGGCTGGGTAGGAGTAGCAGGAGGACTGGACTCTAGTAAGACAAATATCTATTACTATCACTCCCCCACCTGCATGCCATCACAAAACCCCACCCCTGCCCTCACCCCCATAACTCCACCACCTCACATTCTCTATACCATCACACCCCACTCATCCCAATGCCAAGCCTTGCATGCACCACCAATGCATGGACACCAATCACAGACCTGCATGGAAAACCATCACCACTGCATGCAAACTAGAGACAATCACCTGGCACACCAAACAACAAATCACACTAAGGCTAATCTGCCATGGCAATATCAACTAATCAACTATAGAGGGCAACATATCCATGCACAAGATGACACACGCAGAAACTATAACACAATGATGACAGCAGCTCTGCACGCCAGGATCAGGATAACCAACCTGGCCCATCAGGGACCTCTGAAAAGTCGGTTACCCAGGCACAGTCCCATACCAACTCCGACCCTCCTCCCTCAGAAAACACCAACACAGCACCCACCCAGCTGACCCATACCACTGTCCCCAGGAGACGTCAATCAGCTGTGTGTCCAACACTACAGGGACCCCAGGACACCCCACAAACACTGGACGAGCAGGGACCTGGGGTCAGTGACACTGAACAAATGGTTCAGGGGACAGAGGCACAGGACAACAGGGAATCTGGGAGGACTGCGGTGCGACAGGGGGAGGACAGGCCCAGGGAACTGACTCTCCACAAGGCACTTGCAGGGATCCTGGGAGCATACCGCCATTCCCAGGAGACGATGGGCCAGATACTAGACAAGTTGCAGGAGACCCAGCGGCTGCAGGAGGGACAGTACCTGGGGATCAGGGAGGACTTGAAGGACATAAACACCACCCTGGCCACCATTGCAGGGGTGCTGCCTGACATAGACGACACCATGAGGGAGGCAGTGGCACACCAACAGGACCCTGACACTAGCCACACCGATGAACAGCCCTCCACCTCCGCCGGTGCTAGTGGACAGGAGGCCCCCAGCATCCCACCCCCTGCAGAAGGAGAAAATGGTCCCTGCAATCCAGACAGAAGCCAGAGAACATTGCCAAGACCCCCACCAGGAAATAAGACTCTCCTGATTGTCACCACTCTGTTACCCTGTCCACCTTTAACTGCCATTGCTCCCCTTCCTATGCCCCATTGGACAATGCACCTGTGATACCAATAGACTGGACTCTCTCCTGGACTTTACCCCACTATCACCCCAGCCCATTGCACATTCCCATTTACTTTTCAGCACCTGAATAAACACCCTTTGAAAAAATACAAGAATGGAGTATGTCAAATGATTTAAGGATGTATTTGTTTCACAATCTGTAGACATTTCAATTAGACTGTAATGTTATGTATACATAGGTATGACCTTTAATGTGCTGCAGTCAATACACCAGGAGCCAGAATAGGGCACACATATCTGTGAATAGACATGTCAAAGGGTCCAGTAAGCATCCATAGTAGTGGGAACAACAGCCTGCCAGAGAAAATTCACTCCACAAAACATCAATGGAAGGTGAAGTTACAGTGTCTTACCTGTGTGTCATTGGAAGTACTGTTAAATGATAGTTGTTCTGTTGTCCACATCCTCATCCTCTGCCTCCTCTTCGTCACTATCCACAGGCTCAACCGCTGCCACACACCCATCGCCAGCCCCATCCTCCTGCAGAAAAGGCACCTGGTGTCTCAAGGCAAGGTTTTGCAACATGCAACATGCCACGATGATCTGGCATACCTTCTTTGGTGAGCAGCACAAGGATCCACCTGTCAGATGGAGGCACCTGAACCTGGCCTTTAGGAGGCCAAAGGTGCGCTCAATAATTCTTCTTGTTCGCCCATGTAACATTCCTCTGCCCTTGTCCTGGGATTCCTCACTGGGGTCAGTGGCCATGAGAGGTTCCTCACCTGCAAATATCGAGGATACCTGTTAGCCACACACTCACCATTAGGGCCAGGCCCACACCCATTTACCAACATACATAGAGTGGGGACCATGGGCTCACCTATCAGCCACACCCGGTGCCTCTGGAGTTGAGCCATCACATATGGGATGCTGCTATTCCTCAGGATAATGGCATCATGCACAGACCCAGGATACTTTACATTCACATGGGAGATGTACTGGCGCGCCAGGCACACTATCTGCACATTCATCGAGTGAAAGCTCTTTCGATTTCTGAAACCTGTTCATTTCTCCTGGGGGAGACAAAGGCAATATGTGTACCATCAATTGCTCCAATGATGTTGGGGATATGCCACCACGGCCATTGTCACTTGGAAGGAGCCAGATGCCAAGAAATGTAGCACTGATAGCACTTGCACAGGAGGGGGATCCCAGTAGGCTGACGGATAGCTGAGATCAGGTCTGGGTCCAATTGGGCACACAGCTCTTGGATTGTGGCCCTGTCAAGTCTGTAGGTGAGGATAACAATCCTGTCCTCCATTGTTGCCAAGTCCACCAGGGGCCTGAACATGGGAGTATGTCTCCATCTCCTATTCACCCTCAGCGGTTGTAATCTAGGAGGCAAAACGGTGACCAGCAGGTGATTTTCATAAATATCCTCAGAGTAAATTGCATTGCATGTTGTGATCGAAACAGTATGTTTACGTGCAGTCCCTAAATGTGCTTATGTATGCTGTGATGCAGTTATGTGCCATTGCCTGCCCCCCCTGAAATGGCGGACGCCTGTCCTGTGTGGAAGGACAGGTGGAAATGAGGTAATTTCGCTGACATTGTGCGCCGTCACGGGAGGCGGACAAGGACCGCTGTGCAACTCCTCATTGGTTATCATTGGGCCCTAGGGAGTACAGTAGCCAATGGTGATGTACTCCGCGAATGTGACCGCCATTTTCTATCTGTTCACTCACTTGCTACCTGACCTTCAACTGGAGAGGACCTAAACTGCAAGTGCTGCTGTGACCTGTGTCTGGAAGCGACAATGCCTCGAGTCTCTGGGGAAAGGGCCCCTGTCTTCACCGCTGCAGAGTTGGAGAGACTAGTGGATGGGGTCCTACCCCAGTGCCGACTACTTTATGGGCCTCCAGACCAACAGGTTTGTTCACTGTGTGCACGATGCATGGGGCATGAATGCATGGAGTGCTGTGTGTGCAGGCCTTGTGTAAGGGGTGGTGGTTGAGGGGTCCTTGGCAGAGTGCTGCTTGTATGGTGGTCAATGTATGTGCGTAAGGGGTTGGGAGCGATATGGTGGGCCATGGGTGTAACAGGCTGGACGATATGACTGATCCCTTCTAATATGTTCTTTTTTTCTGCGGGTCAGCGCCCATCAGAAAAAGGGTATATGGTGTGCCATTGCAATGGATGTGCAGACCCTGGGGGTCTACGACAGGCAGAGCACCCACTGTCACAAACGGTGGGCGGACCTGAGACGCTGGGAAGGATGATGGTGGAGGGCCAGCTGGGGATGGCCTCCCAACAAGGAAGGGGTGCCCATCGAACCCTGATCCCCCTGATGTTCTGCATACTGGTGGTGGCCCATCTGGAGTGGGATGGGCTTTGAGGACATCACAGCAGCCACAAGGGGGTGAGTACATTTACCAATTCTGCAAATAGCACGTGGTGGGGTGTTCTCTGGGTGGGGGATGTGGGCCTGTGGGTGCTCCTAGGCCAGGTCGGACATTGCAGGGTAGGTTCCATGTGTGGCAGGGTCTGTAGCACTCCACCCACAAACATGCTAGTGGGCATCCACAACTGGGCAGGGATCAGTGGGTCTCTGTTATGTTGCTGTTGGCGTTAGGCATTTTTCTCCATGGCCTTGTGACTAGCATTGTGACTGGTAGTGCATTGCCTAGCGCATAGGGCTGATCCCTGTGTGTTGTGTACGCCAACTGTGGTGTTGTTTCTGGCATTGACCAAGTGTATCCTCTGTCTCCCCCCCCCTTTTTGTTTTGTCACCCTGTCCTTATGTGCATTAGCATCATCTGGCGGAGGAGCAGAGGCACCAGCGATAGAGGGAGCTGCATCCCACATGGCCCGTGAGGCCAAATCCACTGATGGTGAGGGCACCAGTGGGACGGAGGGCGAGGGGAGCACCACGGCGAAGACTGAAGGGGCAGTTCTGACAGTTATACCTCCTCCAATGGAAGCTCCGTGGTGGTGGGGAACACCTCTGTGACCACCCAAACTACAGGTACAGCCACCACCACCCCATACCAGCACTGCCCTTCCAGCAGCCCCTCAGCGTTTTTCCTGTGCCCGCTCACCCAGGAGGGTGGGCAGCTCCATCACCCCAGCCACCTCAGGCCCTGCCCCAGTTAGCCCTGCTGCCCTCAGTGCAGAGTCTATTGACCTCCTGCGATCCCTCTCTGTTGGGCAGTCAACCATAGTGAATGCCATCCAGGGGCTGGCAGGGCATTTGCAACAAACAAATGCATTCCTGGAGGGCATTCACTATGGTGTGGCGGCCCAACAGAGATCATTCCAGCCTCCCTGATGGCAGCCATTGTTCGTGTCTCAAGCCTCCTCTCTCCAACTTCCTCTACCCAGTCCCATTACCCTCAACCCCAACCTATCCCAGGTACACCATCAGACCAGCATGCATCTAAGACAACACACAGGAGTGTCTCAGGCAAACACAAGCATCACACATCATCACACAGGCACTAACACAAACACCATCCAGATGCAGACACACCAACATCCACTGCCTCCACTGTGTCCCCCTCCTCCTGCTCGTCCACCTCCCTCCCAGTAGTGACTCCACTCACACCTGCATGCACTACATCTTCATCCACTACCTCCATCACCAGCACACACACCTATCACTAAACACCCCTCACCACCCACACATCCATGCACACATCCTCTGTGTCCTCTCCCACTGTGTCTGTGCCCCCTCCTCCCAAAGTACCCAAACGCAAGCACTCAGGCACCCAACAGCCATCCATTTCACAACAGAATCCAGCCTATGCACCTGCACCCAAACACAGCAGACAGACACCTCCAACCACCACTCCCTCTTCCTCCACTCCCAAACCTTTACCCTCTTCCTGCCCCAGTGTTCCTAAGAAGCTTTTTCCTCTCCATCCTTGACCTCTTCCCTTCCCCTCCCGCCTGTCCTTCACTTTGGGCCAGGGTGGGCAGAACCCAGGCCAGCACCTCAGCCACCCAGACCACGGCCACTGTAGTTTCAGCAGCTACTGCTGGTGTGAGAGGCTCCAAGGAGACACCCGTCAGCACTGCCAATTTGCCTACACCAGCTGCCAAGAGCAAGAAGGGACCACCAGCTGCCAAGGGCAAGGAGGGACCACCAGCTGCCAAGGGCAAGGAGGAACCACCAGCTGCCAAGGGCAAGGAGGGACCACCAGCTGCCAAGGGCAAGAAGGGACCACCAGCTGCCAAGGGCAAAGGGCTGGCTACTGCAGGCAGGAAGGATAGTAGGCCTGGTGCTTGTGCTGTATCTGAGCCCACAACCTCAACCATGGCATTTCAGCCCTCCGAGGCTGCAGGGGAAGGGCTGGAGCCTCCCCCCACCACTGACAGCACAGCCACCAGCACTGCCACCAGCACCACTGGCAGCAGCAGCAGCCCCAGTGGGCAGCCGTCCGAGGCTGCAGGGAAAGGGCTGGAGCCTCCCCCCACCACTGGAAGCACCGACACAAGCACCACTGCCAGCACCGCCACCTACAAACGCCATAAGAACCGCCACCAGCACCACTGCCAGCAGCAGCAGCCCCAGTGGGCAGCCGTCCGAGGCTGCAGGGGAAGGGCTGGAGTTTCCCCCCACCACTGGCAGCACCGACACCAGCACCACTGCCAGCACTGCCACCTGCACCGCCATCAGCACCGCCACCAGCACCACTGCCAGCAGCAGCAGCCCCAGTGGGCAGCCATCTGAGGCTGCAGGGGAAGGGCTGGAACCTCCCCCCAACACTGCCAGCACCAATACCAGCACCGGCACTTCCACCCCTGTGCAGCCATCGCTGCCGGCGAATGGTCTGTAGTCCTGCCTTTATGGAGTGTTATGCATCCTGCTCACTGCAAATCTTGTGGGTCTGACTCCCAGGTGAGAGACTGTGACCTTTCACTCCCAAAGATCTGCATCACAGGGCACAATGCCCCCTCCAGGACCAGAGGAAGAAGGCATCCACTCACCCACTCTTGCCAGGATGAAGCACACTGGGCACAAGGCCCCCTCCAGAACCAGTGGAAGAGGGCATCCACTCACCCCTCCTAGCCAGGATGAAGCACACTGGGCACAAGGCCCCCTCCAGAACCAGTGGAAGAAGGCATCCACTCAGCCCCTTCTTGCCAGGATGAAGCACACTGGGCACAAAACCCCCTCCAGAACCAGTGGAAGAAGGCATCCACTTAGCCCCTCCTTGCCAGGATGAAGCACACTGGGCACAAGGCCCCCTCCAGCACCAGGGGAGAAGCCATCCATTTGAGTGACTGTGGCTTTGCACTCCCCAGTACCAAGCAGTGGGCAACCCACCCACTAGAGAGACTGTGGCTGCGCACTCCCCAGGACCAATCAGTGGGCAACCCACCCACTAGAGAGACTGTGGCTTTGCACTCCCCAGGACCAGGCAGTGGGCAACCCACCCACTTGAGAGACTGTGGCTTTGCACTCCCCAGGACCAAGCAGTCGGCAAACCACCCACTAGAGAGACTGTGGCTTTGTACTCCTCAGGACCAAGCAGTCGGCATGGAGCTCCCTCCAGGCCAGTGTCATTGTAACATCATCGGGCTGAGGTGCCCCCCCATTCCCCATCCCCCTGAGGTGCCTGTGTGTTATCGACCTCATGCCCCTGCAGTGTTCTCTCCATATTGAGGCAGGAGTCAAGTGTAACCTTGGCCTGTGTGTTATGGCCCAGTGGGCCACGGACATTTTGGAGTGGGCATTGTCCCTCCTTTTGTGTATGTTGTACATGCTGTTTATTGTTTCTATCTAAAACTGTACTATTACACTCATTTTACTCCATTCCTTTTGTCCTTGTGTTATTCCTGAGGGTTACGGGGTGTATATGTATTGTTGTTGCATCTGTTTGTGTGCATGGTGTTGGGGGTGGGGGTCGGGGTGTTGCGTGCTGTGTGTGTGTGCCACTCTATTTTTCCTCCCCCCTTGTGTGCTAGGTGCAGTACTCACTGTGGTCGTCTTCGTCAGGGTTCGTGTTCCTGGTGTATTAGAAGGTACACCAGCATTGGAAAAAAGTGCAGCTCAGGCTCCATGACGTTGTGGTTCTTCCTTGAGTGTCGAGAGGTGAGACATTTCCCCTCAGTGTTCTGTTTCCGCTGTGCTTTTGATGGCGTTGGTACCGCCCCAGAAAAGCTAGCGGATAGGCGTGCTGTAATGCTGTGGGCGGTACATTGTCTTCCGCCTGGGTGTTGGCGGTTACCGCCGCGGTGTTTGTTGCTACCGCCATGCCGGTCAGTGTGTTAAAGTGGCTGTTTGTGTTGGCTGTTTCCGCCATGGTCATGATTCCATTTTGTTTACCGCCGGCCTGTTGGCAGTGTTACCGCTGCTTTATCACCGACCGCCAGGGTTGTAATGAGGGCCTAAGACTTTTTCAGGACAGACTAACTTCAAGAAGCTTTAGAAGGGAACTGACTTTCATTCCAAAGTTTTTCACTAATTAGAAGTGTGGACAATCCGTTCATTGGTACTTCAGGTGCGTGCATTTCAGATGTCAGTTTCAGCATCCAATCATTGCAGATGGCACCACCATGTTCTGTTACTTTTAGGAATCTTCTCAGCAATAGTCCATTGTTTTTATTGTGACTGCATGTATTTCCACCCAAATATTATATTTTCTTGAAATCTCTTTCTCACGGCACACAACACACTAAGCTAATACATTTCACATGAGAACTACAGATTGCTCATCCTATTCGACAGCTGGTAAAAATAGTGTTACATTGTTGCATCTAAAACATGTCTCCTACCTACAATATAATAGTATATTCAACATTCACATTAACAGCCTAGGAAAAGAATTCAGGTCAGAGGAGACAGGATATTGACGTAATTTCCATCCCTGCAAAATAGATTTCAGTTCTAGTGTTTCTACTTAATATTAAACACTTTCAGGTTAATATTTATCAATAATTCACTCATTTATAAATTCAAAATGTTTTTATGTGAAACATGATGTCAAATAAGATTGGTAGGCACAAATGCCCACCATATTTTAAGCGTTACAAATTTCATTTCTACCTTAATCACTAATTAATTAATAACACTTGCTCTCTCTCACTACCATAAAGGAAAGGGACGTCATTAAGCAACATAATCTAAATAGGCAAACTATCCTAGATTTCTGTCAGAGGATGGAGCCTGATCTTCCGAGCTCACAATATTAATCCAACAACCGTAACACCCCCAGTGAAACACACGGCAGAACTGCATTTCATAGCCACTGGCACCTTTTATTACACTGTGGCAGTATCTGGGGGCATGACCATGCCAATGTTTAGTAGTGTGCTACAAGAAGTCCTTGCTTCCTTGATGGAAAACATGAACAGCTACATCCAATTCCCACGTCCACAGGATTTTGCCACTGTGAAGGGAGAATGTTATGCTTTGGGTGGAATATCACATGTAGGTGGAGCAATAGATGGCATGCATATTGCCTTGGTGCCACCACACAACAGAGAACAGGTCTACTGCAATCAGAAGAACTTACATTCCATCAATGTGCAAGTTGTCAGCTCACCAGACTTATACATCTTAAGTGTGTATGTTCCCTCTTTCCTGGGTTGACACATGATTAATTCATACTACGGAACAGCAATATACCCATGCAAATATCACAACTTGTTCCCGAGAGGCCTGGCTTCTTGGTAAGTACAATATGACTTGTTGACCTTTTGCTTGTATCTTAGTTTAGGAAGGGACAATGGCTTGATATGTGAGTAATGTGTTGATATGATGCTTCTGGGTAGGAGACGCAGTATATCCTAACTGACCATGGTTATTGGCACTGCTGAGAAATACAACAATGCCAGGGGAAGTCCATTTCAGTGAGGTTCATGGAAGAACATGGAGGCCAATGGAGCGGGCGTTCAGGCTCCTGAAGTCTAGGTTTAGCTACCTGGAGAAGACCAATGGAGCCCTCCTCTACTTACCAGATAAGGTGTGCCAAATTACGGTCCCCTGTTGCATTCTCCATAACATCGCCCTGGTGAGAAACATCCCTGCACTTGCAGAGGAGGGAGACCATGATGAGACCCAAGGTGAGGATGTTGAAATGCCCAATGAAGATGACAGTGGTGAAGAAGGATGAGTTGAATTTTGTTACAATGTGATTGCCCACACTTCACCTGGGTGTAAGTATACCTTTACAAAAGTGGTTCCTAACCTTTTGACTTCTGTGGACCCCCACTTTATCATAACTGGACGCTGGGGACCCCCACTAAATCATTACTGGAATCTGGGGACACCCTACTAAATCATTACTGGAAGCCAGGGACCCAAGCTTTAACACTGGATGATTTGAAGTGCACAAAATACACAAAAAATAGAGAACATTCCATTAAACACATACACAAATGATAACAGATGTATTTAATTTGCAAACTAATGAAATAACAAAATTAAAATTTTAATAGAAAGGTTGGAGCTTTTCTAAATTCCATTGAAGCCACACATTGCCCACACTATATTCTGAAGGATGCACCTGCACTGCTCCCAGAAGTCAATATGAGGATGGTAATTTAATTTTTAGTGGGCCTGGATTGAGTTCACGGAGTTCAACTGTGAATAATTCCTCAGAGTTGATTTAAACCTCAGTGGAATTCCGCAGAGGTGGAGTTTCGTGAGCAGTGGAATCCTGAATGCTCCCGATCTTGGAAGCGCTAAGCAGGCCCGACCCTGCGTAGCTCTTCTGATATTGGGTGTATTCAGGAGAGGGCCCTAAGAAGTAAATTATGTGTTTAAGGCCTCTTGTGCACCGGCCTGTCCTGTGTGCACTGCACACGGGGCAGGCTGGTGCACAAGAGGCCTGAACCAGCAGCTTTCGCTGCCTACAGCCCTGGAGGAGCTAGTAGAGTTTTTGGCAAACTCCCCACTCCAAGCGGAGTGCTGAGTGCCAAAAACTCCATTAGCTCCACCAGTGGAGCAGATCTCGCTGCCCACCTTTAATTTTTAGCCTCCAAATTCAAATTCCTTAACACTTATAGCACGTTTTGAAAATGTTAGTTGTACATTTAGCCACTTCATTTATACACACTATCTGTTTATATTAGTTAATTTTCTAAGCAGTCATGGATCCCCTAAGGAGGCCTCATAGACCCTCAGATGTTCCCAGACCACAAGTTGGGCACCCCTGCTTTACAAAATTTAACCTCTAATGTTGTCCGTACAGCTTGTGGCTTAGGGAACATGTTAGGAAATTTGTTAGGAATGGTCAGTGCAGGGACGATCAAGGCAAAGATGTTAGTGGATCTGAGTTTCCTTACATTGAGTAATGTGGTCTTTGACATAGATTAAATGAGCTGGTACTAAATATGTGTGTCCTCATGACTTGTCAATTGAGTTCAATTTAATATGTTGTAAAAATAATTTTCTCTTGTTTCTTTCTCGGGGTCCTTCACCGTGTCATATTAATTTGGACATTTCAAAGTTGTTGTGATATATTGCTGTTTGGAAGTACAAAGTGAACATGTGTTGATCCTGGGACAGACACCCACTTGAAATGGACACATCTTTTCCAGAGACAACTTGCACTCTGAAAGCATGGTAGTTCAGAAGATTGTTTGAGACCTGTTCTCTGTGTAATGCTTCCATCAAGGCAATATGGGGGTCATTACGACCTTGGCGGGCGGCTATTGCCGCCCGCCAGGCGGTAACCGCCGTGCGGCTGCCAATACGGCCGCACTCACGCGGCCCCCATTATGACATTCCCCCTGGTCCGGCGGGCGCAAACCAAGTTTGCGCCCGCCGGCCCAGCGGGAATGAGGCCGCAACATAGGAGCCGGCTCCTAATGGAGCCGGCGGTGTTGCAGCCGTGCGACGGGTGCGGTTGCTCCTGTCGCGCTTTTCACTGTCTGCTATGCAGACAGTGAAAAGCTGGCCGGGCCCTGTTAGGGGGCCCCTGCACTGCCCATACCAGTGGTATGGGCAGTGCAGGGGCCCCAGGACACCCCTTACCGCCAGCCTCTTCCTGGTGGTGCAAACCGCCAGAAACAGGCTGGCGGTAGGGGGGTCATAATCCCCAGGGCAGCGCTGCCCTGGCGGATTATGACCGCCGGGGCTAAAACGGCGGGAAACCACCGGCCCCGGCGGTGCGACCGCGGCTCTACCACCGTGGTCGTAATAAGGGCCTCCGTACCGCCAGCCTGTTGGCGGTACGGATGCCACATTACTCCTGGCGGTCTCTGACCGCCAGGGTCGTAATGACCACCTATGTGTCCCTTGGGTTGCTCAAACCACATATGTATGTAAAGCCCTAGCATCTTATTCTTCCTTCACATTGGCTAAATCTTCAATTTGTGGACAATGTAGGTAGTTGTTTATGTGTTTCATTATAGGTGATTAACCTTTTTGTTAGCACACCACTAAAAGGTGAATGTGCCATTGCACCAGATATTGCCACAGTGTCCTGTACTGGTCATGTAGCCTCAAATGTCATTATTGCCATGATGCAGACTATTTGTGTTAGTGATTGTTAGACCTGACAGCCTTAGGGTGGTCACCCCTAACTTTTTGCCTCCCTCCCTCCACTTTTTGGACACTGTTTTTGCTGGCTTTTAGACTCTGCTCACTTTACCACTGCTAACCAGTGCTAAAGTGCATATGCTCTCTCCCTTAAAACATGGTAACCTTGAATCATACCTGATTGGACTATTAATTTACTTATAAGTCCCTAGGAATGTGCCCTCTATGTGCATAGGGCCGGTAGATTAAATGCTACTAGTGGGCCTGCAGCACTGGTTGTGCCACCCACTTAAGTAGCCCCTTTTCCTTGTCTCAGGCCTGCCATTGCAAGGCCTGTGTGTGCAGTTTCACTGTCACCTCGACTTGGCATTTAAAAGTACTTGCCAAGCCTAAACCTCCCCTTTCTCCACATATAAGTCACCTCTAATGTGTGCCCTAGGTAACCCCTCATACAGTATTGAAGTGGTAGCTGCTGATCTGAAAGGAGTAGGAAGGTCATATTTAGTATGTCCAGAATGGTAATATAAAATCCTGCTGACTGGTGAAGTTGGATTTAATATTACTATTCTAGAAATGCCACTTTTAGAAAGTGAGCATTTCTTTGCACTTAAATCTTTCTGTGCCTTACAATCCACGTCTGGCTGGGCTTAGTTGACAGCTCCTTGTGCATTCACTCAGACACACCACAAACACAGGGTACTCAGCCTCACTTGCATACATCTGCATTTTGAATGGGTCTGCCTGGGCTGGGAGGGTGGAGGGCCTGCTCTCACACAAAGGACTGCCACACCCCCTACTGGGACCCTGGCAGACAGGATTGAACTGAAAGGGGACCTGGTGCACTTCTTAGCCACTCTTTGAAGTCTCCCCCACTTCAAAGGCACATTTGGGTATAAAACAGGGCCTCTGCCCTACCTCATCAGACACTTGCTGGAGAAGAAACCTGAACCAGAAACTACATCCTGCCAGGAAGAACTGCCTGGCTGCTCAAAGGACTCACCTGTCTGCTTTCTACAAAGGACTGCTGCCTTGCTTTTGGCCTGCTGCCTTGCTGAACTCTTGTCTTGCTGTGAAAGTGCTCTCCAAGGGCTTGGATAGAGCTTGCCTCCTGTTCCCTGAAGTCTCAGGACCAAAAAGACTTCTCTTTTTCACTTGGACACTCCGTGCGCTGAAATTTTCGATGCACAGCTTGTTCCGCGGCGAGAAAAACACCGCACACCGACGTTGATCGACGCAACGCCTTTGGGACGACCGGAACTTCGACGCACAGCTTCACAAGGACAACGCCGCCCGACCTCCAGAGGAGAAATCGACGCGACGCCTGCCGTGAGATCAAAATTTCGACGCGCAGTCCCGCAGAACGACGCGCAGCCGGAAAACAAGCAGGAAAATCCCCGCACAGACCCGGGACATCTGGTAATCCCCGCGATCCACAGAAAGAGACTGTCCGCGCGCCGGAAAACGACGCACGACTTCCCCGCGTGAAAAATAACAACGCAAGTCCGTGTGTGCTGGGGAGAAATCGACGCACACACCCTTTTTCCACATATCTCTTCTTCTGTGGCCCTCTGAGGAGATTTTCCACTCCAAACCAGGTACTTTGTGCTTGAAAGAGACTTTGTTTGCTTTTTAAAGACTTAAGACATTTTTGTATCACTTTTCAGTGATATCTCTACAAATTCACATTGCAACTTTATTCGTTTTGACCTACAATTATCCTGATAAATATTATATATTTTTCTAAACACTGTGTGGTGTATTTTTGTGGTGCTATATGGTGGTATTGTATGATTTATTGCACAAATACTTTACACATTGCCTTCTAAGCTAAGCCTGGCTGCTCGTGCCAAGCTACCAGAGGGTGGGCACAGGATAATCTTGGATTGTGTGTGACTTACCCTGACTAGAGTGAGGGCTTTTGCTTGGACAGGGGGCAACCTGACTGCCAACCAAAAACCCCATTTCTAACATTGGTGATCTGGAATTCCTATTGTGAATGCAGGATGTACTGAGGTCATGCATCAGTGTTAGTTTGCTTATTTGATTTCATCCCATTGTATATTTACTGTAATCCATGGATTCAAGGTCTTCGAGTGAATAACCCTGAATGGCATAGACTACTAGGTTTAGGGCTTAGGCCTGGTTTTTGTAACCCAGATTTTATGACAAGACCGGAGGCTCCTATTATGCGTTTCTTTTCTTGCTTTAATTAAACAGCAGCAAGTGAATAAAAACTACAAATCCCATAAGCGAAGAGAAACGAGCCTATGGGAAACTATTTGTAGTTCATTTACAAGAACCAATAAACACCAAGGTATGCCATTATGACATAACTTGACTGCGATCAGCCCTCTTTTCTTGCTGCTCGCAGCCAAGTTAAGTAATTTTTCATTTTAAGGTACCGTTATTCTTGTACATTTACTGATATTTAATGTGTTTTTCCTTATAAAACGTCGCTTATTTCATGTTGTGTTCTGCTTGTCAAGTATAGTCGGCAAGTTGCCGCATATGTTTTGTTTCCCCTTTGGTTTCAGTCATGAGCTTTCCTTTGTGCGCACTCTGTTTTTTCCCAACGGTTCCAACCATTTCTGAGGTGCGGGACCGGCATTCTCGGCCCGCGCTTCAGGAACGAGGAACTGCCCATAATCCCTGCTCTTACCGGAGATGCTCCGGAGCTCTTCTCAAGCAGTTTTCATTCTGACTGCACTAAGACGAGCCTACACATGCCCAGGGGTGGGGCTCTTTGATCCACTTGCAAAAAGATTAACCCTTCCCCTCCTTGCTTGCCTTTTTTCTGTCAACTGTGATTATTCCTGTTTATTTTCTGACCCCACGAAATCTAGCAGTTCCACTTCGATTCAGGTTGACCCTGAGGAAGTTTCTGCTACAAACAGGACATTAATGTGTTCATACAGAATTCTGTCCAACAGGCAGTGAACAGTAATATTAACAAATTGTACAAAAATCTGGAATCTTCAGTTTTAAAAATGCTTAATCAAACCAAATCAGCCCAGTCTGCAGGGGAATACAGACAGACAGCATCCTTTCTCCCATTTCCCAGACAAAAGGTACTAAAAAAGTGGCGCTAAAGATTTGTGAGGTTCCCTCAACCATGGCAGAGGACGCGGTTCCTCAAAAGGCTCTGTCTAAGGAGAATAAAAATCCAGATAATTTGAATATTTCTCAGAAACGAAAATCTAAAACCAAACATATAGGGGGTCATTCCGACCCTGGCGGTTTCCCGCCGTTTTAGCCCCGGCGGTGATAATCCGCCAGGGCAGCGTTGCAAGCAGCGCCTGCCCTGGGGATTATGACCCCCCTACCGCCAGCCTGTTCCTGGCGGTTTGCACCGCCAGGAAGAGGCTGGCGGTAAGGGGTGTCCTGGGGCCCCTGGGGGCCCCTGTACTGCCCATGCCACTGGCATGGGCAGTACAGGGGCCCCCTAACAGGGCCCCGGGCAGCTTTTCACTGTCTGCATAGCAGACAGTGAAAAGCGCGACGGGTGCTACTGCACCCGTCGCACGGCCGCAACACCGCCGGCTCCATTAGGAGCCGGCTCCTATGTTGCGGCCTCATCCCCGATGGGCCGGCGGGCGTAAACTTGGTTTGTGCCTGCCGGCCCAGAGGGGATGGCGTAATGGGGTCCGCGGGAGTGCGGGCGCATTGGCGGCCGCACGGCGGTTACCGCTTGGCGGGTGGCGGTAGCCGCCCGACAAGCTTGTAATGACCCCCATAATGTCTCCATTGGTAATTTCGTCCATTCAGGACACTGATGATGATTTACCTGACACAGACTCAGATGCTGACCCCTCTGACCATGATGATCTCTGTTCTTCTCCTATAGCAAAGAAACCCAAATTTTCCTCTGAGCCTTTGAACCCCAAACCGCTTCTGGATTGTAAGGGTTTACCAATGTTTGATCCCTCCTTTATTTTGCACCCCAATTCTACTGAATGGTTTCCAGCTGTTCACGTGGGTGACTATGTGTCCGCCAAGCTTTTCAGTCCGCTGGATAAACAAACACGGGCCAAGCTCAAATCTGAGTGTCCACGCCCTTCTCTTGCACGCAAGTCTTCCATTACGCCTTCTATCGATCAACCCTTCTTAACATTTTCCACCAAATTCGGCAAAGATCCTTGGAAAGGTATTGACAAAGCCTGGTCCTCCTGCCAGGATAAATTGCTGGATGTCATCGGTCCCCTCACCTGCATTTTTGACATTGCTGAGTCCGCCAGAGTCGATGGTTCTTTTATTGATCCTGAAGAATTCTCCTTATGGGTCCAGAGGTCGGTCTGCCTTCTCGGGAATGCAAATGCTGCCCTTTCTCAAGAAAGGTGCAAAGGTCTCCTACTCAAACTAGACCCAAAACTTGTCAACTTGGCTACAATACAACCCCAAGTCAAAACAGAGGGTTTACTTTTTGGCGACAACTTTATTAAAGAGCTAGGCAAATATGTAGCCACCTTTACCTCCCTGGACAAGGCTCAACAGTCTTTAAAGAAAATGTTCAACCAGCGGGTTTTCGCCAGGGCCGGCAGAGGCAGGAGCCGCTTAGCCAGCCGCTCATATTACAATCAAGGCTCCCATGGCGCCTACAACACAGCTTACCAGGATTTCAGGATGCAGTTTTACCCACTAAGGGCCAGAGGATTCCGCTCCAGAGGTTACAGGAACTCCAGGAATACCAATCAATCAGGTAAATCCATCCTTTTACCAGGTCCCCGTTGGCGGTAGTATTTGTCATTTTTTCCAAAATTGGTCATTAATCACCTCAGATCCTTGGGTTCTAAACACAATTCAAGGGTATGTGATAAAATTGTATTCAACCCCGGTTCAAGTTCTAATTCCTCCTCCTCCACGTTTCTCTCCAGATATGTCCGCTCTTATTTCTTCGGAGGGCCAGTCTCTTCTGCAAAAACAAGCTATTGCAGTTACTCATCTAGATCCTTCCGGTTTCACCAGCTCCATTTTCTTGGTCCAAAAGAAGAACAAGAAAATGCGACCAGTCATCAACCTCAAGTTCTTCAATCAGTTTGTTGTATACCGCCACTTCAAGATGGAAACTATCCTCCATCTCAGGGACTCTCTTCTTCAGAACCACTGGATGGTTCTTCTAGATTTACAAGACGCTTATCTAATCGTCCCAATCCACCCAGAACACAGGAAGTTCCTCCAATTCCAGTGGCTAGACCAATCCTTTCATTTTACATCTCTACCTTTCGGTCTCTCATCAGCTCCATGGTGTTTCACCAAGCTCTTGAAGCCAGTGGTGGCACACCTCAGGGCTCAGGGAGTAAGACTTCTAATTTATCTGGACGATATTCTTCTGATGAGTCAATCACGGCAATTGCTTCTAACTCACCTCAACATAACCCGTTCCCTTCTTTCAGACTTGGGTTCTATCATCAACAAAGATAAATCTCTTCTTCTCCCTACCCAAATTATAGAATTCTTAGGCTTCCAAATCAATTTACTTTCGGCCACCCTGCTACTTCCTTCTGCAAAAATAAATCTATAAAGTGGGAGAGTCTTCAAATATTACGTCATCCTTCCATCTCTCTAAGAACTCTCGCCCGCGTAGTCGGTCTTCTTTCCTCTTCTATACAGGCCATATTCCCAGGTCCCTTACATAACCGGGCCCTTCAGCATCTAAAGATTCAACATTTACGCAAAGGGCTTTCATACGCAGACACCATTCCACTAGATCACGATTCTCGCACAGAACTGCAATGGTGGATAGACCATTTAGATGCCTGGAACGGAAGAGCTATCTTTCCATCAGCCCCAGATCTTGTATTAGAGTCAGATGCAAGTCTGAAAGGCTGGGGAGCCCGTTTTGGTCCAATCCCGACTGGAGGTACATGGTCATTAGAGGAGTCCAGATTGCATATCAATTGTTTAGACCTGCTTGCGGGCTCCTTTGCAATCAGAAGCCTCGCAAAGGACAAGGTCCGTTGTGCTATCCTACTCAGGATGTCCGATAAATAAATCATCTCGAAGGCACAAGATCCAAACCCCTAGCAGACTTAGCAAAGGGCTTTTGGGAATTCTGCCTTGCAAACCAAATTTCAGTTCATGAAGAGTATCTTCCAGGAACCCTCAACTCCATCGCCGACTGGCACTCCCGTCATCTCCACGACTCAAGCGATTGGAAACTCCATCCCACTATCTTTCAATTTTTACAGCACAAATGGGGCCCCTTGACGATCTACTTGTTTGCGTCTCACCTAAATTGCCAACTTCATCTATTTTACAGTCGTGTCCGGATCCTTTGGCTTTGGCCTCCGATGCATTTCTTCAAGATTGGTCCAAGTCCGTCTCTTACGCTTTTCCCCCCTTAGTTATGATCAGCAGGGTGCTAGCACAAGTTTGGCGTCAACAAGGCACTTCAATCACAATTGCTCCTTTTTGGCAATACCAGATTTGGTTTCCAACTCTTCTGGAACTTTCCATAGATTGTCCTTTCCTCATTTCTCCTTTCCCAGATCTCCTTTTGGACCCTCTTCAACGTCCTCACAGCCTTGTCTTGGACAACCTTCTTTATCTTTCAGCATGGAAAATTTAGGGAATTCCCAATATTTTCGTCTCATTTTGGCACAAGCTTCGGAATATATTAGACAGGCCTGGGCTCCAGGGACAAGAAAGGCCTACAAGTCAGCCTTGGCTTTATGGCACAGCTGGTGTCTGGGAAAACACACTGATTCACTTTCAGCATATGTCACCTTTATCGTGAACTTTCTTGCCGCCGAGGCTAGCAAGGGCAAAGCTTTTCGTACTATTAATTTATACAGATCAGCCATCTCCTGTAGTCATCAGTTCGTCAACGGAAAACCTGTGGGTGAACATCCACTTATTTGTCGACTTTTAAAGGGAGTAAAATTTTCGAATCCACCTTTACCTAAGTATAGATTTTTGTGGGATGTTAACATAGTGTTAACCCCTTTGCTGCCAGTCCTTTCCCCCTCCTGTGCCAGGCCTTTTTTTGTCGATTTGGAATAGTTCTCGCTTAGGCCCTCATAACTTTTTGTCCACATAAGCTACCCACGCCAAATTTGCGTCCTTCTTTTCCAACATCCTAGGGATTCTAGAGCTACCCAGACTTTGTGGGTTCCCCTGAAGGAGGCCAAGAAATTAGCCAAAATACAGTGAAAATTTTATTTTTTTCAAACAAATTGGAAAAAAGGGCTGCAGAAGGCAGCTTGTGGTTTTTTCCCCTGAAAATGGCACAAACAAAGGGTTTGCGGTGGCAAGATTACCACCTTCCCAGCTTTCAGGAACAGGCAGACTTGAATTGGAAAACCCCATTTTTCAATACAATTTTGACATTTTATTGGGACATACCCCATTTTTACTATTTTTTGTGCTTTCAGCCTCCTTCCAGTTAGTGACCAAAATAGGTGAGAAACCAATGCTGGATCCCAGAAAGCTAAACATTTCTAAAAAGAAGACAAAGTTCTGAATTCAGCAAAGGGTCATTTGTGTAGATCCTACAATTGTTTCCTACAGAAAATAACAGCGGATTTTTTTTAAAAAAATTGAAATTGAGATGAAAAAAACAGCCATTTTTCTCCACGTTTTACTCTGTAACTTTTTCCTGCAATGTCAGATATTTTAAAGCAATATACCGTTACGTCAACTGGACTCTTCTGGTTGCGGAGATATATAGGTCTTGTAGGTTCATCAAGAACTCTAGGAACCCAGAGCCAATAAATGAGCTGCACCTTGCAATGGGTTTTTATTCTATACCGGGTATACAGCAATTCATTTGCTGAAATATAAAAAGTGAAAAAAAGGTATCAAGAAAACCTTTGTATTTCCAAAATGGCCACAAGATAAGATGTTGAGAAGCAGTGGTTATTTGCACATCTCTGAATTCTGGGATGCCCATACTAGCATGTGAATTACAGGGCATTTCTCAAATAGACGTCTTTTTTACACACTGCCTTACATTTGGAAGGAAGAAATGTAGAGAAAGTCAAGGGGCAATAACGCTTGTTTTGCTATTCTGTGTTCCCCCAAGTCTCCCGATAAAAATGGTACCTCACTTGTGTGGGTAGGACTAGCGCCCACAAAAGGAAATGGCTCAAAACACAACGTGGACACATCACATTTTTTCACAGAAAACAGAGGTGTTTTTTACAAAGTGCCTACCTGTGGATTTTGGCCTCTAGCTCAGCCGGCACCTGGGGAAACCTAGCAAACCAGCACATTTTTGAAAACTAGACACATAGGGGAATCCAATATGGGGTGACTTGTGGGGCTCTGACCAGGTTCTGTTACCCAGAATCCTTTGAAAACCTCACAATTTGGCCAAAAAAACTAATTTTCCTCTCATTTCGGTGACAGAAAGTTCTGGAATCTGAGAGGAGCCACAAATTTCCTTCCACCCAGCGTTCCCCCAAGACTCCTGATAAAAATGGTACCTCACTTGTGTGGGTAGGCTCAAAACACAACGTGGACACATCACATTTTTTCACAGAAAACAGAGGTGTTTTTTGCTAAGTGCCTACCTGTGGATTTTGGCCTCTAGCTCAGTCAGTACCTGGGGAAACCTAGCAAACCAGCGCATTTTTGAAAAATAGACACCTAGGGGAATCCAAGATGGGGTGACTTGTGGGGATCTGACCAGGCTCTGTTACGCAGAATCCTTTGTAAACCTCAAAATTTGACCAAAAAAACACCTTTTCCTCTCATTTCGGTGACATAAAGTTTGAGAATCTGAGAGGAGCCACAAATTATTTCCTTCCACCCAGCGTTCCCCTGAGTCTCCACATAAAAATGGTACCTCACTTGTGTCGGCAGGCCTAGCGCCCACGAAAGGAAATGGCTCAAAACACAACGTGGACACATCACATTTTTTCACAGAAAACAGAGGTGTTTTTTACAAAGTGCCTACCTGTGGATTTTGGCCTCTAGCTCAGCCGGCACCTGGGGAAACCTAGCAAACCAGCACATTTTTGAAAACTAGACACATAGGGGAATCCAATATGGGGTGACTGGTGGGGCTCTGACCAGGTTCTGTTACCCAGAATCCTTTGCAAACCTCACAATTTGGCCAAAAAAACAAATTTTCCTCTCATTTCGGTGACAGAAAGTTCTGGAATCTGAGAGGAGCCACAAATTTCCTTCCACCCAGCGTTCCCGCAAGTCTCCCGATAAAAATGGTACCTCACTTGTGTGGGTAGGCCTAGCGCCCACAAAAGGAAATGGCCCAAAACACAACGTGGACACATCAATTTTTTTCACAGAAAACAGAGGTGTTTTTTACAAAGTGCCTACCTGTGGATTTTGGCCTCTAGCTCAGCCGGCACCTGGGGAAACCTAGCAAACCAGCACATTTCTGAAAACTAGACACCTAAGAGAATCCAATATGGGGTGACTTGTGGGGCTCTGACTAGGTTCTGTTACCCAGAATCCTTTGCAAACCTCAACATTTGACCAAAAAAACACCTTTTCCTCAAATTTCGGTGACAGAAAGTTCTGGAATCTGAGAGGAGCCACAAATTTCCATCTACCCAGTGTTCCCCCAAGTCTCCCGATAAAAATGGTACCTCACTTGTGTGGGTAGGCCTAGCGCCCACGAAAGGAAATGGCCCAAAACACGTGGCACATCACATTTTTTCACAGAAAACAGCGGTGTTGTCTACAAAGTGCCTACCTGTGGATTTTGGCTTCTAGCTCAGCCGGCACCTGGGGAAACCTAGCAAACCAGTGCATTTTTTAAAACTAGACACCTAGGGGAATCCAAGATGGGGTGACTTGTGGGGCTCTGACCAGGTTCTGTTACCCAGAATCCTTTGCAAACCTCAAAATTTGGCCAAAAAAACACCTTTTCCTCAAATTTCGGTGACAGAAAGTTCTGGAATCTGAGAGGAGCCACAAATTTCCTTCCACCCAGCGTTCCCCCAAGACTCCCGATAAAAATGGTACCTCACTTGTGTGGGTAGGCCTAGGGCCCACGAAAGGAAATGGCCCAAAACACAACGTGGACACATCACATTTTTTCACAGAAAACAGCGGTGTTTTCTACAAAGTGCTTACCTGTGGATTTTGGCCTCTAGCTCAGCCGGCACCTGCGGAAACCTAGCAAACCAGCACATTTCTGAAAACTAGACACCTAGGAGAATCCAATATGGGGTGACTTGTGGGGCTCTGACTAGGTTCTGTTACCCAGAATCCTTTGCAAACCTCAAAATTTGACCAAAAAAACACCTTTTCCTCAAATTTCGGTGACAGAAAGTTCTGGAATCTGAGAGGAGCCACAAATTTCCATCTACCCAGTGTTCCCCCAAGTCTCCCGATAAAAATGGTACCTCACTTGTGTGGGTAGGCCTAGCGCCCACGAAAGGAAATGGCCCAAAACACAACGTGGCACATCACATTTTTTCACAGAAAACAGAGGTGTTTTTTACAAAGTGCCTACCTGTGGATTTTGGCTTTTCGCTCAGGCGGCACCTGGGGAAACCTAGCAAACCAGCACATTTCTGAAAACTAGACACCTAAGAGAATCCAATATGGGGTGACTTGTGGGGCTCTGACTAGGTTCTGTTACCCAGAATCCTTTGCAAACCTCAAAATTTGGCCAAAAAAACACCTTTTCCTCAAATTTCGGTGACAGAAAGTTCTGGAATCTGAGAGGAGCCACAAATTTCCATCTACCCAGTGTTCCCCCAAGTCTCCCGATAAAAATGGTACCTCACTTGTGTGGGTAGGCCTAGCGCCCACGAAAGGAAATGGCCCAAAACACATGGCACATCACATTTTTTCACAGAAAACAGCGGTGTTTTCTACAAAGTGCCTACCTGTGGATTTTGGCTTCTAGCTCAGCCGGCACCTGGGGAAACCTAGCAAACCAGTGCATTTTTTAAAACTAGACACCTAGGGGAATCCAAGATAGGGTGACTTGTGGGGCTCTGACCAGGTTCTGTTACCCAGAATCCTTTGCAAACCTCAAAATTTGGCCAAAAAAACACTTTTTCCTCTCATTTCGGTGACATAAAGTTCTGGAATCTGAGAGGAGCCACAAATTTCCTTCCACCCAGCGTTCCCCCAAGACTCCTGATAAAAATGGTACCTCACTTGTGTGGGTAGGCCTAGGGCCCACGAAAGGAAATGGCCCAAAACACAACGTGGACACATCAAATTTTTTCACAGAAAACAGAGGTGTTTTTTACAAAGTGCCTACCTGTGGATTTTGGCCTCTAGCTCAGCCGGCACCTGCGGAAACCTAGCAAACCAGCACATTTCTGAAAACTAGACACCTAGGAGAATCCAATATGGGGTGACTTGTGGGGCTCTGACTAGGTTCTGTTACCCAGAATCCTTTGCAAACCTCAAAATTTGACCAAAAAAACACCTTTTCCTCAAATTTCGGTGACAGAAAGTTCTGGAATCTGAGAGGAGCCACAAATTTCCATCTACCCAGTGTTCCCCCAAGTCTCCCGATAAAAATGGTACCTCACTTGTGTGGGTAGGCCTAGCGCCCACGAAAGGAAATGGCCCAAAACACAACGTGGCACATCACATTTTTTCACAGAAAACAGAGGTGTTTTTTACAAAGTGCCTACCTGTGGATTTTGGCTTCTCGCTCAGCCGGCACCTGGGGAAACCTAGCAAACCAGTGCATTTTTTAAAACTAGACACCTAGGGGAGTCCAAGATGGGGTGACTTGTGGGGCTCTGACCAGGTTCTGTTACCCAGAATCCTTTGCAAACCTCAAAATTTGGCCAAAAAAACACTTTTTCCTCTCATTTCGGTGACATCAAGTTCTGGAATCTGAGAGGAGCCACAAATTTCCATCTATCCAGTGTTCCCCCAAGTCTCCCGATAAAAATGGTACCTCACTTGTGTGGGTAGGCCTAGCGCCCACGAAAGGAAATGGCCCAAAACACAACGTGGACACATCACACTTTTTCACAGAAAACAGAGGTGTTTTTTACAAAGTGCCTACCTGTGGATTTTGGCCTCTAGCTCAGTTGGCACCTGGGGAAACCTAGCAAACCAGTGCATTTTTTAAAACTAGACACCTAGGGCAATACAAGATGGGGTGACTTGTGGGGCTCTGACCAGGTTCTGTTACCCAGAATCCTTTGCAAACCTCAAAATTTTACCCAAAAAAACACCTTTTCCTCTCATTTCGGTGACAGAAAGTTCTGGAATCTGAGAGGAGACACAAATTTCCTTCCACCCAGCGTTCCCGCAAGTCTCCCGATAAAAATGGTACCTCACTTGTGTGGGTAGGGCTAGCGCCCACAAAAGGAAATGGCTCAAAACACAACATGGACACATCAAAATTATCAAATGCAAAACTACCTGTTTTTGCAGGGGAGCGCCTGCGTTTTTGGTCGTGGGTTCAGCAGCCTTCTAGAGAAACCTACCAAACCCAGACATTTCTGAAAACTAGATACCAAAGGGAGTCCAGTGAGGTGTGACTTGCGCGGATCCCCCAATGTTTTCTTACCCAGAATCCTCAGCAAACCTCAAATTTAGCTAAAAAATTGAATTTTCCCCACATTTCTGTGTGGGATCACCGCACTGGGACACATTTCATACCACCCAATGTTCCCCTCAGTCTCCCGATAAAAATGATACCTCATTTGTGTAGGTGGGCCAATTGCTTGTGAAAGGGAAGAGCCAAAAACATGTTGATATTGAGGGGGAACAAAGGGGGGTCTAAAAGGGCAGTTTGCAAAAAAAAATTTTTAGGCTGACAAGTGCAGCCTTCCAAAAATAGGCCCTATTGGGGGCAGCTATGGCCACAAGTAATGTGCTCCCATGGGGAGCGACCCTTACCCAAGGGGCTGCCTCCCTAAAGAAAACACACACATACACACACACCAATCCCTGGTGCCTAAGTGGTTTATGCCCCCATGGGGGCAGATTGGCCTAACAAAAATTGTCCGATCTGCCCCCAGGGGGGGCAGAAATGGTCTAAATACAATTTGCCCCCCAGGGGAGCGACCCTTGCCTAATGGGTCGATCCCCATCGCTAAAAAAACAAACAAAAAAATAAAATAACAATAGGCCGATCTGCCCCCAGGGGGGCAGAAATGGCCTAAAATAAATTAAACAAAACTAAATTTGCCCCCCCAAACACCCCCCCCCCGGGGAGCTACCCGTGCCTACCGGCTGCTCCCCTTGCGTGACATTGGTGCAAAAAAAAGATCCCCGGTGACTAGTGGTTTCTTGACCTAAAATCGGCTGATCTACCCTCAAAGGCGGCAGAAATGGCCTAAATACAATTTGCCCCTCCAGGGGAGCGACCCTTGCCTAAGGGGTCGCTCACCATCTGTAAAACAACAACAGCTACAAAAATCCCTGGTGCCTAGTGGTTTCTGCCCATCAGCCTAATTAAAATAGGCTGATCTGCCCCCAGGGGGGCAGAAATGGCCTAAAATAAATTTCCCCCCCAGGGGAATGACCCTTGCCTAAGGGGTCGCTCCCCGAGCGTGAAGTTCACGAAGAAAAAAAAAACTCCCTGGTGTCTAGTGGTTTCTGTCCCCTTTGGGGGCAGATTGGCCTCATAAAAATAGGCCAATCTGCCCCTAGGAGGGGCAGAAAAGGCCTTAAAAAAAATGCCCCCCCCCGGAGCGACCCTTGCCCAAGGGGTCGCTCCCTTATGCCAATTTCCAATTAGAAAATAAATCCCTGGTGTCTAGTGGGCATTTCAAAAGCCGGATTGCTTTACAATCCAGCTTTTGAAATGCTCAGAGAAACTTCAAAGGGAAGGAAATTCATTTCCTTCCCTTTGAAGCCTCTCCGTCCTCTTCCACGGGATCGGAAGAGAAATGCTTTGCATTTCTCTTCTGATCGCGCTGGAAGCTATGGGAGGAGGCCTCTGTGATTGTCAGCGCGCGATTGCGCGCTGACATCACGGGGGTCGGGGTGGAAGGGGAAGGGATTCCCCTTCCATCCACAACCGGGGGGTGTGGGTGAGGGGCCCATGGGGGGAGCGCTAGAGCTCAGCTCATTTTTGGATATTTTGGACCCAAAAGACAATGAATAATGAAAGCATTTTCATTAATTCAATGCAGATATGAGAATGTGTCAACATGGTTGAGATACACAGCAAGTGACATTTAAATTCATGACATGGTGATTGACAAATGCACTTTTTTTTTTAAATGTGGGTACATATGGAAGTGTATGACGGTGGAACAACATTACATGCCACTATTGTTTTTGAGATCCAAAACCAGAGCATCGTCGTAGTTGTAGTCATCTGTTGACACCATAGACAATACTTGTTTGAAAAGTAGTTTACTCATATCACCTTTAATGACTATATTGGAGATAAACACACTTGCAACTTGTACACACATATGGATATGATGTAACTAGGAGAATATACCACTTAGAAACACTACTTTTCTGTGAAAATGGATGTAGTTTTGAACCTATTTTCGGAAGCACAACAAGATACATTGTTATACAGAAATGTGCAGAGCTCATGCAAGGGATTATCCAGTGGGAACTACACACAATCTGACTATGCATATTGCATAATGTTAGAAGGGGAGCTACAACCATTCTGCTAGCAAAATGTAGGACACAACTTATTTTGTGTAGTCAAAATTAGCTATATCTGTATTTTTAAAATTGTTCCAGTATTCTAAACATCTAACATAGTGGCTGGACTCCATTAGTGATTAGTGGGATATACATAGGTGTAACTTACCAGTCTGCACTCCACCGGGGATTCCAGTCAAGCCTTCAGGGTGGAGGATTTGCTAGACCTTCTCCTCCCAGGGAAAGAGTTGTAATGGAGGAGAGGAGAACCACCACCAGTCCTTTGGTATTTGAGGTAAAACCTGGAGGACAGTGAATTACATTTCTCTTTCTTCCTGATCTACACCTGTGTGCACAGATTGTTAGATACCACATTCACTTTGTCAAGTATTCTGGCCCACATTAGCCTGTTCTGTGAAATGGTTGTATGGAATTGTGCTCCAAACAATTATTACTCTACTCTAATGATTCCATCCATCATGACAGGCAATTCACCCTCTGTTAAACCAGCATTTGCCCTCCATGCCATTGAGAAGGTTTGCTAAACAAATCTAGTGCTCAGAAAATGAAGGGTACTGAATAAGGTCAATTTAACACAAAACACAGAGGGAGAGAAAAACAGTAGAAAAAAAACCTGTCTTCTGTGTTGTCAACGCTGATGTCGTTATGGTCTGCTGCATTGTGATGGCAAAGGATCATGGTCTGAAATGGAGTGTATTTTGCAGGTGTTCACAATAGCCCAATTTAAAACAGGTGTGGGCTACTAACAAGCAACCAATGGGCACAGCCATAGTTGTATACTGAACAGCTCCTGCAACAGACTACCACCATCATTGGCCCACCACTGACACACCACCAGCACAACTGTGTGATCTAAATAGGTTTGGCGGGATCCCACAGTCAAGGTGGCGACGGAGTGCTAATTGTCAGTATTGGAGTCTTCCATGTCGGGTGTGGGATGCAGCTGGCACGATGGAGTACACTCCATTGTGGGTCTTTGGCTTAGCCACAATACATCTAAATAAGGCGGGTGGGAGACTGCTACGTGGCTTTGTGGTAATCCCACCAAGATGTAAACTGGGCCCTTAGTATATTTTCTGGAGCTTTTTCTCTCGTCATTGATGAAGGCTTCCCTCCAGGCCGGTTTGCGATTCAATTTCGTCGGCTTGACTCAGCATGAGGTCCCGGTCAACTCCTGGAAGTCTTGCTAATGGAGAAAGGCTCCGGAACTTCGGTGGGATGAACCTGAAATTCAGGCCGGGTTGAGGTTCGACATCCCCGGCTTGACTCTCGTCGATGAGTCAGTCACCTTATGGAGCTTTTTTCCAAAGTTTCTCCAAGCTTCTCCAAAATTCTGGATCTTCTACCAGGAGTTTCTTTTGGGGTTTTGTAGTGTGCACAAACTTGGTTCAAGGTTCCAGAATCTCAGAGTTTCTACTTGGGGATTGGGACTACAATTTCCAGATTGCACCTGGTCCACAATAGGCCACTAGCTGATGGTCAGCTGGCCTATTCTTGCAGGACTTTATGCAGGGGACTCTTGGTAGCTCTTTTGTACCTGTTGCCTACAGAGAACCCACTCCTTTGTCTTTAGAAGCAAGACAAAGTTATTCTTGTGGTGAAGCAAAGAGTGTGCAACTGGTGCAATCCTTATGTGTTCAGTCCTTCAGGTGCAGACCAGGGGCAGTGAAGTGTGGCAAAAATCTATCCCAGAAAGCAACATTCTTCAAATATCCAAGATGGAGAAAATCTCTCCTTGGAGGTTACACCTGGCTGAGCCCACCCACTGGTGTGGCTAAGTTTCCCTAACACACATCGTCCAGAGCCTCTCCTAATCTAATTACTGGGGGCCCATCTGGCTGGTGGATCAGGAAATGGGGCCAGTCTGGTTTCTGTTTGAGGTGGGTTTCCCTACTTAGAAAACCAGTTTGGCCATCCTGTCCCCTTCCTGCTCTGCAATTTGCTAGAGAAGTTCTCCTCCCACCTGATGCTTCTTTGTTTCAGCCCAGGCCACTTCATACCTTCTTAAATTAGCTTGGCTGAGGCTGCTAAAGGCTAACCTGTTAGGAAAGGGCACTACAGGACTGATTTTGGTACCTTTTCAGAAAGAGTTCTAAAACTCTTTCCCTGTACTAATTATAATATATCTGTCATTGGGAAGTTTTGGATTTAGGGGGTAATTACAACCCTGGCGGATGGCGGAGAACCGGCGGTAAGACCGCCAACAGGCTGGCGGTCTTACCTTGGTGTATTATGAGGATGGCGGTTACCGCCATGGTCTTCCTTCGGTTCTCCGTCCCGCCCGCCAGGGCGGAGACGTCCGCCGGGCTGGAGACCTGGGTCTCCAGCCCGGTGGCCGTCAGTATACCGTCGGCGGTATTTGGACCCGGCTTACCGCCGTGGATTTCCAGCGGTTTGAACTGCCATGAAATCCATGGCGGTAAGCACTATCAGTGCCAGGGAATTCTTTCACTGGCACTGATAGGGGTCTCTGGCCCTTCCCCCACCCCCACCCCGACTACCTCCCCTACACCTCCCACCACCCCTGCCACCCCCCAAAGGTGGCAGGGCCCCCCTCCTCACCCCGACCCCCCACATAACATTAGTCACACACACCCGACACGCATGCAGGCACCACCAACACACACACGCACACACCCCGACATTCATGCCTACATCCACACACACAGTCAGACACGCACACCCACATTCAAACATACACACACACATCCATACAGACATACCCACAGCCATACACGCACTCATTCCCATACACACAACACCCTCGCAAGCATACACGCACTCACACACCACCTTTACATACACACACGCACATCCCCATGCATGCACACAACACACAACACCCCCCACCCCCCTCCCCTAACAGACGATCGACTTACCTGGTCCGTCGATCCTCCGGGAGGGGACGGGAGCCATGGGGGCAGCTCCGCCAACACCACACTGCCATCAGAACACCGCCACGGCATATCACAGGACGTGATTCGCTGGGCAGTGTTCTGTTGGCGTGGCGGTGGAGGTGGAGCAACCTCCACTTCCCCGCCGCCCACAAGTATGGCTGTTGGCGGCTCTCCGTCGGAAAAACGACGGAGAGCAGCCAACAGTCATAATACGCCGAGCGGCAAACCGCCTGCACAGGCGGTCTTCTGCACGGCGGTCCCTCGGCGGTCTTGCAAAAAGACCGCCGAGGTCGTAATGACCCCCTTATTCTAACTAGTAGTTCAATGCCAAACACAGTATATTCCGCTATTTCCTAGCAGAAATAAGAATTATTTTTAAATTGAGCCTCCCAATGTTAGCATATGGAGCTAATGTACTACAATGGGGACAATTTGCCAGTTTTTCTCTCACCAGGACATATTAAACATCTGTTATAATCTCCCCGCTTATATTTACACAGACCAACAGCTGGGGCACCTTGGGTACACCCTAGGGGTAATATATGTAAAAATAAGGTATTTGAAGACTTTGGAAGTCCTTTCAATTCCAAAGTAGAATTTGGGGTTAATTGTAATTTAAAAGCTGCCAGCAAGGCAGGCCTGCCTTTAAAAGAACCCAGATATCACAGCAGTGGACCCATGGATGCCCTAACTCCACTGGGGTTCCTAAACATACATACCCTAACATATATTTGGGACTTATAGGTTGCTTGTCAGAGCCAATTATATTTATGCCTGATTTGCATATACCTTTTAAACAGAGCACTGCCCCTGGGACTGGTTAGCAGTGCCCAGAGCACAGTCAGAGTCAGTAACTACCAGTATCAATCAAAACATTTGGGGGTGATCAGGGCAAAAAGGATGACTTCCTCACAAGATAGATAGATAGATAGATATCCATAAACACCCCACTTATGCAGCAGTTCCTGTATGGCCTACTGTAAACAATCCCGGAGTGGCCTTTCTACCTAAATCTGACATGGCAGAATCTTTCTTCTCTGTGTAACGGTCATTTGCCCACTCCAGATTTGGGGTCAGGAAAATGAGCAACCCCTTTTCCCTGGTTACTCAAAATCATTTTAGGGGCCCCTCTTCCACTGGATTGGTGCCTGACTGATTAGAGGGACAAACAAGGGGCCAGGCCCAAGTATTAGTTTCATATGCCTGTAACAGGATATGCCTCTTTGAAGTTATTAGGTTCCTGGTCACACCCCAGATGACCATCCTACCAGAGAAACAGAACAGAACCTCCCCACACCCAAGGCCTTTGACTCAGTTCAGTAAGAAAATAGCTCATTTTTTTTAAATTAAAGAAAGCTGTAAACACCATCCATTAAACTTAACAGCACAGGAAGTCACTGGGCCTGTGAATCTAGCAAATTCCTACCTGGAGCAGCCACCCTCTCAGAATATACAAACCTTACAGCAAGATTCAACAGCTAAACAACCTGTTATTTTCTAATTGTGAGGTGCTACTTGCTGATTTAAGTGATGACCAACCAACCTCAATAGACCTTGAAACAACTTCACAAGCTATTTGCTCAGAAGCCTCAACCATGCTTATCACTAGATTGATAAAGGATACTGCAGACCTTAAAACCACTCTACAGCTAACCAATCAAAAAGTGCTAGAACTCTATGACCTAAACTCAAATCTATTGAGAGACTTTAAAAATCACCTAATGGGAATGCAAGAAGAACAACAGTGTTGCCATACCTGCCAGTCATATCCCACAAAGCCAGGGATTGGCAACCTAGAAGTCCATTCTAAACCTTTCATAATCAAAGCTCCATAAATCCCTAAAGTACCTGATTATGGACGTACTCCAGTACAACATAGCTATGAGGTGGGAGTAGGACCCAGCTCAATGCAAAAAATCACTCATGGGCTTTAGATTATTAAAAGGCCTCATCCTCCTTTGCCACTATATCGAGGATCATCCAAACCTTTAGCTGCACCAAACAGCACACATGGAAGTTATGACCAGCAGTTCACAGGAGATGGGTTAAAACCTCAAAGCCTACAAATTGGATCACACAATCCTCACAATCGCATAACAATTTCCTCAACTATTTATGTCAAATGTGCTATGGCTTAACCATGACCAAATAGAATCTACAGAACCACTGATGAACAGAGATACCAATTGGATATGATCCCCAAACAAAGTGCCTATCAGTTGTACACTCTGACATTGTCTTTCCACAGTGTCTTTCTATATAGAGCAAGTTCTGGGGCACTATTAAGCACTGGTTGAGGGACATGTCAACACCGTATTCCATCCTCTCTTGAGCTCTAAAACCTAGTTTAGGAGAAGAAAGGGCAGCCTTTTTAATAGTGACCACCGTACATCTTCTCCATTACAAACTGCGTTCACACAGGACACAACCGTTTAGGGCACCTGCACCGGGCCCCCGGAAGGCAACTAATCATGAAATAACACAGTCATCACATCTGAATGAGATTGACTGACTGAAAAGTGCTTCTTTCCTAGCCTGCCCTATAAGACCAGCCTTGTATTTGTGTTTACTCATAAATGATTTGACACTAGTTTAATATAACAAAACCCATATCATGCCTGTATGTATAGACCATGAGAGTCCTTCTGAAGAGTTGGCCTCATTGAAGAGGTCCCATAAAGGTTCCGGTACCCCTTCAGGCCATATCCTCACAGACATCCAGCTATGTAACTCTGCTATGATACTCCCTGATAATACCATTACTAACACCACTAATCTCTTGGAAAATAGTGATCCATCTTACAAAATATTGTCATGGTCCATAGTGAGTCTAAGTGGAAAACTTATAGATCCTGATTTGGGTGTTTCCATCAGTCACTTTGATGTGATAATATTGCAAGAGACATGAGCGTTGTAAAAAATCTTTAGGCAAGGAAACTCAAACTACAATGTAGAGGCAGTACCCTCCAAAGTGGGGCATCCATATCGTGGGCTATTGTGTTGGATGAAAAATAAGCCAGGGGTCTCCATAAGGAGTTTATAGCTTGATAGCAAAGATATTTCAGAATTGAGCTTTTAGGGACAAAATGGTCATAGTATAAATTTTTGCAATATGTACAATCACTCTACAAACAGGAACACTGACTCACCCACAAAAAAGTTGCTTTCTCAGCTCCTCTCTGAACACCTAGACACATCACCTATTGTCATTTCAGGTAATTAACACAACATATGAGCCCCTGGAATGGGTAGCAGCCATCTCAGAAGAGGAAGATGCGGCTAGGGGCATATAGGAACTTGAGGCGACACCCTTCAGAAAATGGTCATCTACCGGTTTGCAGCTATTCTCTCTGACCATGACTTTTGGCCTGCGTGCTTGCAATGACAGACTTATGTTGGACCTCCATCTTGCTCCCACATTCAAAAGAGGGAATAGCCAGTGTTGCATAGATTACATCCAATAAAGTATAAGCATATGTCACTTAGCACTAGACTTCAAAATAGTGACACAAATAGATAGTGATGACAACGCCCTCAAACTAACAATTAAGGACCACCTATAGTTGACTAACATAAACACAGTCTCCCAATCTGAGGCAATTGTATCTCTATCAAATATTAGACAGAGAGTCAAATGGTTCAAGCTATGTCTTAATCTTAATATACTACTCATATCTACACCACATTCCACAGTATACTGGGTCACTTTCAAACCTTAACAATTAACAATGTCGATCTAAAAAATTTGCACAAGGAACTGTTTAAGGGCCTACACAATTTCTCCACTGAAAACCAGAAGACAAGAAAGGCAAGGACAAATTAAAACCGTATGTGGCATTTGGGAGGGTTATATGTTGAAACAACGAGTGCTTGAACCACCCATGCCTCAACAACGAGGTCGGAATAACGACCTTGTTGTTATCACTAATGCCTTTACCACAGATGCCTGGTAAAGGCATTAGTGATCAGCCTCCACGGTTCTAGCATGCGTCCCCCAGACCCCCACCTCTTAAAATTACCACAACCCCCCCACCCTCACAACCACCCGAACCTCCACCCCCAAAATTACCCCAACCCCAACCCCCTCCCCTAAAACCTAAAGCACCCCAAGCCCCCAACCCACCCCTAAAACCTAAACCCTGACCCCACTCCCCCACCCTAAACCCTAATCACCCCGAGCCCCTCACCCCCAAAAACTAAAAATACCCTGAGTCCCCACCCCCTCCCCTAAAACCTAAAGCACCCCAACTCCCCAACCCACCCATAAACCTAAACACTGACCCACCCTCTCCACCCCTAAACCCTGACCCACCCTCCCCACCCCAAACCCTAATCACCCCGAGCCCCCAACCCACCCCCAAAAAAACAGCCCCAGTCCCAGCCCAACTTACCTCCTCCTTGACCGTGTTGACTCCCTTCTTCTGTGCCTTAACCACACATGTACGTGGTTCACACATGCATGGTTAAGGCCCTAAAACAAGGATGTCGTGGAAAACGAAAGCGTTGTTTCACTTTCGTTTTCCGCAACTTTGTAGTTTAGGACTCATTGTTCCGGGTGTTTCCCATTTGGGAGTGTCACGAAGCTAAAACACACCTAATCTAGGCAATCACACAGGGTGATCATGAACAAATCAAACATTCTAATGCTAACTACAAAATAATTATTGCTAAGCACAATCAAGAATGGAACAGTTCAAACTGGTTAGCCTTAGTGGAATCCTTGCTATTCAGAGACCAGAAAATCTTCAGGCAGATCTTTTCTCATGGTGACCCTAAAAACAAAAAGCACTGTTGAATACGCAGTGCAACCACAGCAGCGGTAGGATCATTTTTCTGCCATGTATGTTGCCCCTTCTTCACTAGCACCCTTACTCCCTGAGCAGGGACCAGCCACAGACCATTCAAACAGTTTGCCTAAAGACACATTTGTCCCATTCACAATGGAAGAAACCCTGAAAGCTGTTCAATCTATATGTTCCCATAAAGCACCAGGCCCAGTTAAGATTCCAGCTGACCTATTTGGATCAGAGCCCAAGGTATGGGGCCCATACATACATGCACTTTCCAATAAAATCATGTTATGTGACAGGGTACCTTCCTCTTGGCTAGGTGGTGAAATTATCCCCATCTATAAAAAGAGTGAAAGGACACTCCCTCCAACTATAGGCCAATTAGCCTAATCAGTAATAACCAGAAAGCCTTTGTTCACCAAATCCTCAATAGTCTATCAACTTGGATGGACACAACTAAGATCCCACTCCCCATGGTTAGTACCATTGACCAGGATTTCAGATTAAACCTTATAGTTTGGAAATACTTGTGGCTGCCAAATGACCATCTCTACATAGCCTTTTTAGATCCGAGGCCTGCTATGTCTGGTCCCAAGAAACCAACTTTGGCTTGCCCTGGTAGAATTAGGGGTAGAGCCCAAACTCTGGGATATTCTGATTAGGCTTCACAAAGGGAATTATGCCCAAGTAAGATGGGGGGATGGGGAGAGCTCCAGACCAAATTGACATCAAACTTAGTGTATGACAGGGATGTGTGCTCCCCCCCCCCACTCATTTCTCACTATATGTAAATTATGTGGTAAAATTTCTACTATCTAGCGTTCATGATTGTCCTAATTTGGGGGGGGTTACTCATCCCTGCATTCCTATTCGCAAATGATACCATGTTAATCTCTCACACTCTAAGTGGGTTGCAGAACCTTCTGAATTATTTTGCTGACTATTGTGATCCTTGTGGACTAGAATTAAATGCAACAAGAACAAAGATAATGGTCCTAAAACCTCATAGGTGTTTAAAGGGGGATTTCACATCCTCCACATAATTTTGACTACTTGTAAGTTAAGGTAAATAAATCTATGAAGTGGAAGGTACAAATACTCAAATCTGAGCTCATCCTTACTCAGAGCACCTCCACAATTGTCCAAAAATATAAGGCCACAACTCCTAAATCAGTATCACTGGCTATGGACATTTACAGGGCTAGGGCACAATCAGCAACCCTTTACGGGTCTGAAATCTGGGGCATAGGGAAGTTGAGTGGGTAGGTGTTCAAGGGAAACAATGTGATGAATTTGTTGTTCAAGCATCCAAAAAGCACCCTGGCAGTCCCAATATTCTTTGACATAGGATTCAAAAGAATAGGTGATGAGGCCAAACTGAAGCCAATACTTTTTTGGATTTCACTCTGGTCTACCCAAGTACTGGCCTCGTGTAGACTAGCTCAAGAGGAGTTCATCAATCTAGGGAACAGTGGGTCCATCTCTTGGTTACAATGTATGAAACAGCAACTGGGGATGCCAAGAATGGGCATGTACTGGTCTAACCCTTCCTCAATAAATAGCAACACTAGGGGGGTTATTACAACTTTGGAGGAGGTGTTAATCCATCCCAAAAGTGACGGTAAAGTGATGGATATACCACCAGCCGTATTACGAGTCCATTATATCCTATGGAACTCGTAATACGGCTGGTGGTATATCCGTCACTTTACCGTCACTTTTGGGACGGATTAACACCTCCTCCAAAGTTGTAATAACCCCCTAAGACTTTTGATAAATACAAATATTGGACTAACACGATCCATCACTGCCATCTGGAGGCCAATCAGGCCGAAAAGTTGTAGAGTTTCTCTATTTCAAGCCCCCACCCAAACTACAAATGTTCTTGGATGTATATATACCACCTTCAGGGCACACTCTGCTCCTGAAACAGAGTGGACACTTTGCTAGTGAACAATTTCACACTCAAATGGAACTCCAACCCAACCAAAATGAAAAACTATCTATTCTGTATCTCTAGCATTGAGGACCTTGAGTGCTATGTCAAACCTAGGAGATTATGGCTGAGGCCTATCTGCATTAAAATGGAAGTGGAACACAATAGGGCAGCCTACCAAATCCTCAGGACGGATAGTACCACTTCAATCTTATTTGGCCTTGGTTGTTATCTCCAAGTAGTTTGGCGAACAAGGAAACTCGTGGGCTAACCTTTGTAGTACTTTTTACCAACAACTCACTCGGTATATGTAGAAAGATGGTTGACATATTAGAAATTGCACACATACTACTATAGCACTTAGAACTATTTTTCAAACAATGCGTTTTTGGATGACAGCGTCGTAATGAACTAAGGCCCTCATTACAACCCTGGTGGTTGGTGTTAAAGCGGCGGTAATAAGGCAAACAGGCTGGTGTAAAAAAAAAATGGGATTACAACTGTGGCGGAAACCGCCAACATAGACAGCCACTTTAACACTCCGACCCCCAAGGCGGTAGAAACAAACAGCGTGGTGGTCACCGCCAACAGACAGGTGGGAGACAAAGTACAGCCCACCCTATTACAAGATGCCTATCCGCCACCTTTTCCGGGGCGGAACCAACGCTATCAAAAGCACAGCGGAAACAGTACACAGAAGGGAAAACACTCACCTCTTGACACCCAACGAGGAACCAGGACGCCATGGAGCCCGAACTCCACATACTGCCCATATTGGTTCACCTCCTCTTCTCTGAGGAGTACAAACGGCGGCGGCAGCAACCACGGTGAGTACTGTGCCTACAACACAGGGGAGGGGGAGGAAACAGAGTGACACACACATGCAACACCCTCACCCTCATCACCACACACAACAACATTACATATACCCCCCCCCCGGAAGAACGCAAGGACAAATGGAAATGATTGTAACCATTGTAATCAAGAAAAATACAGTATTCAAAAGTCAAAATTCAGTATATACAAATATGTACACCAGCTACACAAGTCCGGATAGTGCACTAATCATTGTCCGTGGAACACTGGCCCAAAATGCATGACGAGGACCACACATGATACCTGACTTGAAACGGAGGGAACATTGCAGGGGCATCAGATCGAAAATATACAGGCACCTCAGCAGGAGGGGGGGCACCTCAGCCTGATGAACGCACGACGGGGCTCCATGCCCACTGATGTATCCTGGGGAGTGCAAAGCCACAGTCTCTCAACTCTCTCCTGTGGGTGGTTTGCCCACTGCTTTATCTTGGGGAGTGCAAAACCACAGTCTCTCAACTCTCTCTAGTGGGTGGTTTGCCCACTGCTTTATCCTGGGGAGTGCAAAGCCACAGTCTCTCAAGTCTCTCCAGTGGGTGGTTTTGCCCACTGCTGCATCCTGTGGAGTGCAAAGCCACAGTCTCTCAAGTCTCTCCAGTGGGTGGTTTGCCCACTGCTGCATCCTGGGGAGTGCAAAGCCACAGTCTCTCAAGTGGATGTCATTCTCCACTGGTTCTGGAGGGGGCCTGGTGCCCAGAGTGCTACACCCTGCCAAGGACAGAGGTAGTGGATGTCAATCTCCACTGGTTCTGGAGGGGGCCTAGTGCCCAGAGTGCTTCATCCTGCCAAGGACATAGGTAGTGGATGTCAATCTCCACTGGTTCTGGAGGGGGCCTGGTGCCCAGAGTGCTCCACTTGCAGTGTGGCCGGTACAATTCCCTCACCTGGGTTTGCGTGCCATGAGATTTGCGAGGTTCAAGTAGCATGGTACGCCATGGAGGCAGCGACATACCGCACACTGCTGCGGCTGCACCTTCCACCTGCAGGTGCAACCAGTGATGGAAGAAATGCCTCATGGAAGCTGCCCAGGGTCCAGGAACTCTCCTCCAGCATCAGACGACTGACCACTGGAGATGGTAGCCATGTCAGCAGTGGTGCCTGTGTCCGAGGACGCCGCAGGGCCGTTGGCGGTGCTTGCGGCGGTGTCTGTCGCAGCGGTGCTGGCGGCGGTGCATGGGTCAGCACCTGCAGAGGGACACAGCAGGATGTTTCCTGCAGCCTCGGACGGCTGCCCACTGGGGAAGATGCTGGGGACTATTGCTGAGGCTGTAGATGTGCCGGGGGCAGTGCAGGTGATGGTGCAGGTGGCGGTTGTGGTGGCGGTTGCGGTCGCGGGGCAGCTAGCAGTTTTCCCTGCCGTACAGATTGGCGTGGTCATGGACAAAAAGTGTGACACTGGTCCCTCAGTCGGTGCCACCATGCCCTCTCCTGACCTGCTCTTCAGCTTTTGGCCCTTCCTCAGCTTTGATGTTGCCACAGTTGTCTTGCCACTATCCCCTTTGGTTTTTGCTGAGCCCCTGGTGGCTGGTACTTTAGGCTTCTCCCTCCGGGATGTGGGCACCTTTTTCACCTTGGCAGGTGGCGGAATGTCCTTGCCCTCACTACGTGGCACCCTGGCCGCCCAGATGGGTGGCGCACTCGATGACCCCGCAGTTGCTGGCACCACTGTGCATGGGGATTTGGTGGCTGAGGTGCTGGGCTGGGACCTGGAAAGCCTGGCCGGAGGCTGCTGTGAGGTGGATGGTTGTTGGGTGGGTGTGTGCCTGCGTTTGTGTACTTTGGGAGGAGGGCTCACAGACACACTGGGAGAGGACACTGGGGATGTGTGCATGGCATTGGGGGTGGTGAGTGCACGTGAGTGGTGTGTGGTGATGGGCGTACTGGTGATGGAGGCAGTGGCTGAGGATGTAGTGCATGCAGGTGTGAGTGGAGACGAGACTGGGAGGGAGGAGGCGAATGTGAAGGAGAGGGACACAGTGGAGGCTGTGGATATTGCTGTGTCTGCATGGGGATGGTGCTTGTGTGAGTGCCTGTGGGATGTGTGGTGCTTATGTTTGCCTGAGCCACTCTTGTGTGTTGATGAGTGTGCATGCTAGTCTGATGGTGTGCTTGGGATAGGCTGAGGTACAGGGGATTGGGTCTGGGTGGAGGAAGTTGGTGGGGGATGGCTCCCCTCTCGCTCCGTCCCACTGGTGGCTTCAGACTCTGGGGGTCATATTGACCTCGGCGGTCTTTTTTAAAGACCGCCGAGGGACCGCCGTGCGGAAGACCGCCAGTGCAGGCAGTTTGCCGCTCTGCCTATTATGACTGTTGGCAGCTCTCCGTCCCTTTACGGACGGAGAGCTGCCAACAGCCATACTGGCAGGAGGCGGGGAAGTGGAGGTTGCTCCACCTCCACCGCCACGCCAACAGAACACTGCCCACCGAATCACGTTCTGTGATTCGCCGTGGCGGTGTTCTGTTGGCGGTGTGGTGTCGGCGGGACTGCCCCCATGACTCCCGTCACCTCCCGGAGGATCGACGGACCAGGTAAGTCGATCGTCCTTTAGGGGAGGGGTGGGGAGGGTGTTGTGTGTTGTGTGCGTGCATGGGTGTGTGAGTGAGTGTATGCTTGTGGGGGTGATGCGTGTTTGGGAATGAGTGCGTGTATGTCTGTGGGTATGTCTGTATGGATGTGTACGTGTATGTTTGAATGTGGGTGTGCGTGTCTGACTGTGTGTATGGATGGTGGCATGTATGTCGGTGTGTGTGTGTGTGTGTCTTGGCGGGGTCTGCATGCGTGTCGGGTGTGTGTGAGTTATGTGATGTTGGGGGTCAGGTGAGGAGGGGGGCCCTGCCACCTTTGGGGGGTGGCAGGGGTGGTGGGGGTGTAGGGGAGAGAGTCGGGGTGGGGGTGAGGGGTGGGGGAGACCCCTCTCAGTGCCAGGGAAGGAATTCCCTGGCACTGATAGTGCTTACCGCCATGGATTTCATGGCCGTTCAAACCGCTGGAAATCCACGGCGGTAAGCCGGGTCCTAATACCGCTGGCGGTATAGTGACGGCTGCTGGGCTGGAGACCCAGGTCTCCAGCCTGGTGGGCAGAACGGCGAACCGACGGATGACCATGGCGGTAACCACCATGGTCCTAATTCACAAGGTAAGACCGCCAGCCTGTTGGCGGTCTTACCGCCGGTTCTCTGCCTTCCACCAGGGTCGTAATGACCCCCTCTGTTGTTTCACCCTCCAGGGCCTAGTGGGTTGCAGCTCCCTCCTGCTCTGGTGCCAATGCTCCTCCGCCTGATGATGCTATTACACAAAAGAACAGGGAGACCACAAAAAGGGGGGGGGAGACAGAAGAAAGACATGTTCAGTGCATGCAACACCACTACCGTTGGCAGACAAAACACACATGGAGCAGCCCTCTGCACTACGCCATGCACTAACAGTTCCTTTAACTTTCACCTGAACATGGGGTACGAGGCCTAACACCAATAGCTGCACACCTGGAAGTCACGGGAGCCTAACTAGATGTAGATGGCTCTTACCACTGTTGGGGTTGGGATGCCACATAGCCTGCCTCACAAGTTATCTTGCCTACAAACTTCGCCCTGGCCTAGGGGAAGCCACTGCCCACCTCCACCACCCAGACACCTTGTAATGCGTGCAGAGTCAGCTGAATGAGAGTTTACTCACCCCCTTATGGCTACTGATGCCCTCAAGCTTTGCAACGCCAGGTGCCTTTTCTGCAGGAGCATGGGCCAGATGGTGGTCTTGTGGCAGCTGTGGAGCCTGTGGACAGTGAAGAAGAGAAGGGAGAATAAAGAAGATGTAGACAACCAAAACAACATCATCATGCAATACTTCCAGTGAGACACAGGTAAGAAGATGCCACTGCTTCCCACATCTCAGTCTATTGTTGGAACTAGCATAAGTGTGTCATTTTCATTTAGTGTATGGACCCTGACTTGTCACTTTGACTTTCCATTTTACAGATTTGGGTCCCACTCTGTGCCCTCTGCTATGTTTACTGCTGGCCTACAGCTGTGTTACATTGGTATGTGAACAAGTAAATTGACATTGCTATATTCCATAGTTATTGCAATTGCACACTTGTGAAAGCACAGACTGACTCCAGATTGTTTTTGATTGAAGTGTGTTTATTCCTGTGCAAATAAATGGATGGGGTTGTAAAATGGGCTGGGGTGATGGTGGAGGAATGTCCATGGCAGAGTCCAGTGTATTTGTTTCACAGGTGCATTGTCCAAAAGGGCATAGGAAGTGGAGCAATGGCAGTTGAAGGATGGACAGGGTGACACAGTGGGACAGAAGGGTGACAGTCAGGGGGGTCTCATTTCCTGGCGTTGTTCTCTGTCTTGTTCCTGGATCTCAGGGACCGTTTGCCGGGTGGTTCTCCATTTGCAGGGGGTGGGGTGCTGGTGTCCTGTTGTTCCTGTGGCGGTGCCTCCTGTCCACTATCACCGGCGGAGGTGGAGGGCTGTTCATCGTCCAGGCTAGTGTCAGGGGTCCCTTGTTGTGCCACTGTGTCCCTCCTGGTTTTGGCGAGGTCTGCCAGAACCCCTGCAATGGTGACCAGGGTGGTGTTAATGGACTTCAAGTCCTCCCTGATCCCAAGGTAGTCTTCCTCTTGCAGCCGCTGGGTCTCCTGAAACTTGGCCAGCACTGTTGTCATTGTCTCCTGGGAATTATGGTAAGCTCCTATGATGTTGGAGAGTGCCTCGTGGAGAGTGGGTTCCCTGGGCCTGTCCTCCCCCTGTCGCACAGCAGTCCTCCCAGTTTCCCTGTTATCCTGTGCCTCTGTCCCCTGAACCGTGTGCCCACTGCCACTGCCCCTAGGTCCCTGATTTTCTTGGGTTGGTGGGTTTGCCTGGGTTTCCTTGTAGTGGTGGACACACTGCTGATTAACGTGTCCTGGGGACAGAGGGATGGGCCCGCTGGGTGGGTGCTGTGGTGGTGTTTCCTGAGGGGGGAGGCTCTGTGGTGGCTTGTGACAGTGTCAGGGGAACCGACTGTCCCGAGGTCCCAGATGGGCCGGGCTGGTCATCTTGATCTAGTTGTGCAGAGCTGCTGTCATCACTGTGGGCCTCTTCTGTGGGGGGACTGGATATGTCTGGCACCTCCTGTCCAGTGACGTTGGGTAGGGGTCCTGTTGGGTTGTAAATGCATAATTATTGTATGTGTGTCATCGTGTGAAATGGGTGGTTGACACTGTACTCCAGTGCTTGCATTATTGGCTTGGTCCTTGTGTGATTGGTGATTTTGGGGCATGAGTGAGTCTTTGTAGTGGACATGCTTGGGTGATGGGTGTCCATGTATTGGTGTTACATGCAGGGCTTGGTTTTGGGATGTGTGGGTTGTGTTGGTGGGGTATCTGTGGGTTGTTGGGGTGATGGGTGTGAGGGTAAGGGAGGGAGTATGTGATGGCAGGTGGGGTGGGGGGCATATAGTAGTAAAGATTTGCCTTACCAGAGTCCAGTCCTCCTACTACTCCTGCGAGGCCCTCAGGATGCAGTATAGCCAAGACTTGCTCCTCCCATGTTGTTAGTTGTTGGGAAGGAGGTGGGGGTCCACCGCCAGTTCTCATGTACAGCAATCTGGTGCCCGGATACCACAGAACGCACCTTCCCCCGTAGGTCGTTCCACCTCTTTCTGATGTCATCCCTAGTTCTAGATGCCGTCCCACCGCGTTGACCCTGTCTCCGATTCTGCACCATAGCTCCATAGCTCCATCTTCCTTGCAATGGAAGTCTGCTGCACCTGTGATCTGAATAGCTGTGGCTCTACCAGACGATTTCCTCCACCATGACCCTGAGCTCCTATTCAGAGAACCTGGGGTGTTGTTGAGGTGCCATGATGTGGGTGGGTGATGTGTGAGGTGGTGTGTGTTGTGATGTGTGAGGGGGGTGTTGGTGTGTGTTGTTTGAGGTGCGTGGGTGTTGTGTAAGTGATGGTGTTGTGTGTCTGTGGATGCTGGTGTTGTTTTTGGTAGTGTATCTCTCTGGCGTGGTTTCAAAATTCTGGTAGTAAGGGTTTGTGGGTGATGTGGGTGTGTGCTTTATAATGGATTGGGTGTGTGTGTGTGGGTGTGGTGTGTGTATGTGTAACAGGTGTGTGTATTTCGAACTGTCCAATGTGGTTGTGGTTGTGTTTTGTAAATGTGTGTGTATTTTGAGCGTTTGATTCGTGGGTTGTGATAGTGTGGGCGTATTCCTGTTGGTGTGATGGTGTGGGTTTTGCTATTGCCAGTTTATTGTGCGGATGTCTGTATTGTGGCGGATTCCGGGCTGTGGGTCAAAATACCTGTAGCGGAATTCCACGGCTGCAGCGGTATGTTGGCGGTCTTCTGCACGGCGGTAAGTGGGATTTACCGCCAGGGTTGTAATGAGGGCCATAATGTACTAATTCTTAATGTTCTTAGATGTAGTATTTTTTGTAGGATGTGTTTAGGGGCCATTATCTTCTGCTAAAATGCATGTTATGGATTGGAGCTTGAACAAACAATACTATTAATAGCAATCCATAGTAATTGGCACAGAAAGCACTGCAGCAGCAGCTTCTGCTTGTCCTTGGCTTTTTCTTTTTTCCCTTTTCAAGTGAAGCACAGATATTTAGAATAACTATCGTATTCGTAGGCGTATTTGACAGACCTTGTAATGAGGTTTTTGTTCCCCCTTTCTTATCTTTGTGAATCTTACTTGAACTGAATTCTGCCTATCCCAATGTTCTGATTCTAGGTATTCACATGAATGATTGTATCTTTATTTGTTTATTGCATTTGTACTCTCTAAGATGCCCCATGACCCTAAGGCCCATATTTATACTTTTTGATGCAAAACTGCACTGGTGCAGTTTTGCGTCAAAAATGTTACCGCCGGCTAATGCCATTTCGGTGCGCCGTGCGGGCATCAAATTTATACTTTGACGCACGGCGGCGCAACCACAGGTGTAAGTAATTTTCTTTGACGCACACCGCAGCATCAAGTCATAAAGCAAAACGACGATAACGTGGTGGAAATGACTGTCGATCGATTTACGACACCGCAAACCGGATATGCAGCGTTTTTTTACGCAATAGCGTCAAAATTACCGGCAAACACAGCCATTTCAGCAGAGGAGAGCCAAAATTGATCCCAGATGCCTGTACAGACCCCAGGAAGATGACAACAGACCAGGAACCAGCCAGGAGGACCCACACAAGAACCAGGATGGTTTTAAGAAGAAAAGAAAGTGTTGCTTCAATGCAGAGGAACAGGAAATTCTGGTGAAAGAGGTGACGGAACACCAGCACCAACTGTTTGTCACCTCAAAGTTGCCAATCAGTAGGAGAGAGGCAATATGGCAACAAATTGTTGACAAGATTAACAGTGTGGCAGAAGTACGCAGAACAATCATCGAGTGCAAGAAACGCTGGCATGACTGCAAGCATAGGACCCAGGAAAAGATGGCCAGGAACAGGAAGGCAGCACTGCAGACTGGAGGTGGGAGTCCAGCACACCAGGAGCCCCTGGACCACATGGCGGAGATGGTCGCAGCCGTCATCCCTGAGGAGATCGTCACAGGGATTCAAGGACAGGACAGCGCAGACTACCAGGAGACAACACACATGCAGGGTAAGTCGCATGGGGAATTAAAATGCACTAATGTCAACTACTACCGGGGGGGATACCGACCACAAAATGCATGGAAGGCATGATATACATGGAGTGGCATGGGTAAAGGGGTATGGCATGGGGGCATGGCCTGTACAGAGAGAAGCTGGGGCACACCATAACACAACATCAACAACAGTTCCATGGGGGTATGCTGCCATGCCAACGATGTAGCAAAGGTAAAGCCACGCCAAGAGGGAAGGGCACAACGTCAAACTGACATCCCGTCACACGTCAGCCACTATACCTCCTACATTAACTAGGGCCCAATTAACAACCTCTAGCCATACCGACAACTGGAATGTAACAGTGACAACAGTTGCCACTACCACCTCCGCTGTGTGTGCAGCTCAAGTAGCCAATGGCAGTAACGTCCCCATGGATCATACACACCTAAATTAGTGGGTTGAGGATGACAACTTTAACAATCCCCTGAAACAAGACAAATGTTCCAGTCCTGTCAATTGTGAATGCCCATAGTTGCCGCAAACATCAGCCAATGTCATCAACATTAGGAGCTACACAGCACTAAGGTCACACCCATGCTGCATATGTCAGGGTCCACCCTGTGCCTGGGTCACAATGCAACATCCCAAATGTCATACTGCTCAGGCAGTAGCATTGAGGGGTCACTGAAATACACCTGCACAGTCTGCAGAGAAAATAGGACACTGCTACGACTATCAGGGTAATGCAAACTCCACACATTCCCAAACATCAGTTGTACACATTATCAATGCTAACATCCATATCGTGCCATAACAATGTTATACATAGGATGCGTGTCATTTCAACTACATATAAGTGGAAGTGAAAGATCAGAGACTGGGGCAGGTTCACATTTTTAAGTGTGCTGCTAGTGCCATCAGAGCACCCACAGCCAGTGTAAGGTCTCACCATGAGAAACGATGTAGACAGAGGGTTGAGTAGGACAAGAAGATGGCAATGCACTATTTGGCCTAAGACAACACTAGAGGAGATGATGCCGACAAGTCTAATAACTTATCACAATACATGTGTCATGCAGGTGGGGCATAGGACTGGGAGAATGCCCATCTGAAAGACTGGAGCAATGAACAGGAAACAAGATCACAATGTGAAATCATCACAAGGCAGGCATGTCACATCACCAATGCCACAACACAGACACACTAATTGTACCCTATTTAATTGCAGATGACGATGGATCTCCTGCGGATATGCCTGTCCAGGACTACCCTGATGACATGGATGACGAGCTGACAAACATCAGCCACCAGCCCCTCCAATATGTCCTTGGAACCCTCCAGACCCCACCTTTTGTCACATGGAGGAGCACAGAACAAGCAGCCATCACAGAGGACCCACCCACAACCCCAATTGTAAGACCTGCCAGCTCCAATACAGCTGAGGACTCAGATGACACAGGCACCAGCTTTGAGAGAACTGTAGTCGGAGTACAGCGGGAGCTGGCCAAGGAGGATGCAAACTATGGAAGCCAGCCTAGAGGGGGTGCATTCGTGCATGATGTCAACTGAAGAACAGGCAGCAGCTATGCAAGGGCGAACAACTATCTTGCAGGAACTTGAAAAAAGGCTGAAGGAAATCAGCACAGCTGTAATACAGTTGACCCAACACCTACAACAGCAATCCTGTCAACGCGTGCACGAATGCAACATTGAATCTCTCAGGGCCGACCTGGCTGCCTACCATCGTGATGTGGCTGCTATTCTCAAAAACCAGCAGATCCTCCTTGCAGCAGTACTGCCCTTAAGACCTTCACAGGTAGCAGCAACTGGGATGTCTGACTCCACGTCTTCTAACACTGAGGTGTGTGTTGCCCCTTCACAACCACCACCACCAAGGACAGAGGAGGCAACACACACATCAGAAGAATAAGATATGGAACAGATCACATTCACACGTAAAAGTACCCGGAAGCACTAGTCCCTGCCACATGGCCACCTATTACCAAGGTCCAGCGCTTTGTAACATGCCAGTCTTGTAACAACTGTACTCAATGACTCTTCTGCAAACCACTGTATATCTTGTCAGCCTGCCCAGTGCTTGTCTCTCTCTTACTCATTGACAAATCCTGTCCCTCAGCACTGTCTGACACATCACCCCAGCATGTCAAACGCATTTTCCTTTAGTACTTGTGTAGGATCACAATGGAAGATGTCACTATAATGGACTCACAATCATGGACAATGTACATATAGCACTACAGCACTTTTCAATAAATAGCACTTACACAACCACTTTGTCTCTGTGTAATGTGACACATCAACCGTTCAGTAGATCACTGAAATTTTCCTCCTGTCAAATTACATAGCTTGTTAATACAACTGTCCTGAAATAATGTAGTCTGCTAACTATGCACAGTAGCCTGGATTGCACCATACTCTGCCCTTCCTGAGGGTAATATCTGATGAAAAAAGAAACCATACACCATAATGCTGTGTTGGACAGAATAATGCTTCCTCAAGGGATATCTAAGCCATTAAATAGTGGCAGCAAAATGTTGGCACCATGCAATACTAAGACATATAACATTGCCCACAAATCTAAGCAAACAGTCAACAAACTGCATGAATGAAGGTGTCTCAGTTTAAATCTAAATACGTAATCATGCTGAACAGTGTAACATATGATCTATGTGAGTTATGAACACGATATTACAAGAGTGCTTACTACCACTCAGCTAATAAGGGTTTCCTTGAATATCACACTGCAGTCAGATATAACACAGTGGGGGTCATTACAACATTGGCGGTAAAAGCCGCTTACCGCCGTGCAGAAGACCGCCAATACACCGCGGCGGCGGCGGGAGACCGCCACAGCTATTATGACACACATCGCGGAATCCGCTGAAATTCAGACACCCACACAAGTCCGCCACACCAAAGGTCAGCGATAAATATGCGGAAAAAATCCTCCACCTCCACGCCAACACGCCCATGCTATTACGACCCACGAATCCACGCGGCGGTCTTTCAACCGCGGTATTCCATTGGCGGTACACACCGCTGCGCTCAAAATACACACACCTCTCCAAAACACCACCACATAGGACAATTCAAAATACACACACCTGATACACATACAAACACCACTCCCACACATCCAATACAATATAAAACACACACTCACATCACCCACAAACCCCTACGACCACAAATTATAGACGAAGGCCAGAGAGAGACAGCACAGAATAGATAACACCATCACACAGAGGCACACTACATCATCACCCACACAACATCCACGCACAAAACACCACATACCACTACACCCACCACACTCATCAACACATACACTACCCCACACATCACACACACCACCCCATGTCACGCCAAAGACACCCCCGCTTCTCCTAGGAGGAGCTCAGGGTCATGGTGGAGGAAATCATCAGGGTAGAGCCACAGCTATTTGGCGCACAGGTACAGTACACATCCATAGCCAGGAAGATGGAGCTATGGCAAAGAATAGTCGACAGGGTCAACGCTGTGGGACAGCACCAAAGAAATAGGGAGGACATCAGGAAGAGGTGGAACGACCTACGGGGGAAGGTGCGTTCAACGGTATCCAGGCACCACATCGCGGTACAGTGGACTGGCGGCGGACCCCCACCTCCTCCCCCACAACTAACAACATGGGAGGAGCAAGTCTTGTCCATCTTGCATCCTGAGGGCCTCGGAGGAGTCGTCGGAGGAACGGACACTGGTAAGTCTAATCTTCACTATCATATCCCCCACCCTACCTGCATGCTATCACACCCCCCCACCCTCACACCCTCCCCTATCAGCCTAACTCCTCACTAATCTACCCATAACACCAACCACCCATCCCAACCCCAACACTTGCATGACACAACTAAGCATGGACACCCATCACTAAAGCATGCCCACTGCACAGACCCACAACACCCCCCAACCATCACCACACAAGCCCCCACACAGGAATGCCTGCACTGGGGTTCACGCACACCCATCCATAGCACACCATGGAACACACACATGCAATAATCATGTTCTCATACCCCTGCAGGAACCCGAAGGACCGTCACCACACCAGAGGGTCCAGACAACACCACTCCACCCCCAGAAGAGGCCCACAGTGACGACAGCAGCTCTGCCCTACTGGATCTTGATGACCAGCCCGGACCATCGTGGGCCTCAGGACAGTCGGTTCCCCTTGCCCAGCCACAGCCCAACACCGAACTGCCACCCTCTGGGAACACCAGCACAGCACCCACCCATCGGACCCATACCTCCCTTCCCAGGACAGGTCAATCAGCGGTGTGTCCACCACTACAGGGCACCCTGGCTAACCCACCACCCCAACAACAACAGGGACCTGGGGGCAGTGGTAGTGGGCACACGGTCCAGGGGACGGAGGTACAGGAACACAGGGGAACTGGGAGGGCTGATGTGCGACAGAGGGAGGACAGGCCAAGGGAACCCACTCTCCACGAGGCCCTATCCTCCATCATGGGAGCATACCACCACTCCCAGGAGACGATGGCAACGGTCCTGGACAAATTGCAGGAGACCCTGCGCCTGCAGGAGGAGCAGTATTTGGGGTTCAGGGAGGAGCTCAGGACCATCGGCTCCGCCCTGAGCACCATCGTAGGGGTGCTGACGGACATTCAAAAGACCTTGAGGGACACCGTGGCACTCCAAGGGGCCCCTGACACTAGCCAGGACGACGAACTGCCCACCACCTCCGCCGGCGCTAGTGGACAGGACGCCCGCCACAGTCCACCACACCAGCACCCCACCCCCTGCAGACGGACAACCGCCACGCAAGCGGGCCCTGAGATCCAGGAACAGGACAGAGCAAGATGGCAAGACCCCCGCCAGGAAATAAGACTACCTTGATTGTCCCCCCACTGTCCCACTTTGTTACCCTGTCCAGATTGGAACTGCCCCAGCTCCACTTCCAATGGCCAGATGTGCAATGTACCTGTGAGACTAATAGACTGGACTCTGCCATGGACATTATTCCACCATGACCTCTCCCCATTTCACAACCCCCCTACATTTTTATGCACTTCAATAAACACCCTAGAAACCTCAATAATATTGGAGTCAGTCAATGATTGTGAACTTTGTATTGTCAATTACAGTGTTAAAAAAGGTTAGCCATGGGAAGGTCAACATACCAATGTCACACATCACAAGCCTTTCAAGGGTGCAAGCTCTTGACACGTAGGTCAACACATTAGTGAAACTGAAATGGAAGGGGACAACTCAGTTAACAAATAGGGAGTGAAATGTAGGTACAGGATAGAGGTAGACGTGTGAAATGTAATATAATGTGAAACATGAAATTGTACTCACCTGTGTCTCATTGAAAATATTGCTGTATGACTGACTCCCTGTTGTCGTTTTCATCTTCATCAGCTTCCTCCTCATCACTGTCCACAGGCTCCCCACGCTCCCCCGCTGCAACAACACCATCATCTGGATCATCCTCCTGCAGAAAAGGCACCTGGCATCGCAATGCCAAGTTATGGAGCATGGAGCAGGCGATGATGATGTCGCACACCTTCTTCGGTGAGTAGAATAGGGACCCACCTGTCATATGGAGGCACCTGAACCTGGCCTTCAGGAGGCCGAAGGTCCGCTCGATTACCCTCCAATTCCGCCCATGGGCCTCATTGTAGCGTTCCTCTGCCCTGGTCCTGGGATTCCTCACTGGGGTCAGTAGCCAGGACAGGTTGGGGTAACCAGAGTCCCCCAATAGCCATACACGGTGCCTCTGGAGTTCACCCATCATATCAGGGATGCTGCTATTCCGCAGGATGTAGGCGTCATGCACTGAGCAAGGGAACATTGCATTTACCTGAGAGATGTACTGGTCTGCCAAACAGACCATCTGGACATTCATCGAATGATAACTCTTCCGGTTCCTGTACACCTGGTCATTCCTGCGGGGGGGACCAGAGCTACATGGGTCCCATCAATGGCACCTATGACATTGGGGATATGTCCGAGGGCATAGAAGTCACCTTTCACTGTAGGCAAATCCGCTAACTCAGGGAAAATGATGTATCTCCTTACGTGTTTCAGCAGGGCAGCCAACACTCTGGACAAGACGTTGGAAAACATAGGCTGGGACATCCCTGATGCCATGGCCACTGTTGTCTGAAAAGACCCACTTGCTAAGAAATGGAGCACTGACAGCACCTGCACATCAGGGGGTATTCCAGTCGGATGGCAGATTGGTGACATCAGGTCAGACTCCAACTGGGTACATAGTTCCCGGATTGTGGCACGGTCAAACCGGTAGGTCACGATGACATGTCGCTCTTCCATTGTCAACAGGTCCACCAGCGGTCAGTACACCGGCGTATTCCGCCATCTTCCAATATGTCCCAACTGACGGTGCCTAAGAAGGACAACAGCGAAAAAACTGTCAGCATTCCTCCAGGTATGTACCCACAGTCATACACAAGACTACACCAGACAATTAACCCATCCGGGAAAGGTTTTGAGTGTAGGCCTCGGTATGTGTGACGCAGTAGTAAATGAAGCCATGTGGGCCCCTGAAATGGCAGCTGCCTGACCTCTAAAATGGGACAATGGAATTGTGGGGTAACTGCGTTGGCGTTGCACACCGTTGCGGTAGGCGGTCATAGAGCGCGGCGCAATGCTACATTGGTTAACATTGGACCCTATGGGTCCCAGGAGCCAATGAACAGTTGCGCTGGCGGTGATGATGCGCACGGCCGCGGACGTCACCGCCGCGGACGTCACCACCATTTTCTATCTGTTCAATCACTAGATACCTGACCTTCGACAGGAGAGGACCTACACTGCTAGTGCTGCTGTGACCTCGGTCTGGAAGCGACGATGGCTGCTGCGTCTGGGGAAAGGGCCCCTGCCTTCACTGCACAGGAGTTGGAGAAACTTGTGGATGGGGTCCTCCCCAAGTATACGCTACTCTACGGTCCTCCAGACCAACAGGTTAGTACACAGGGAGCACGTTGTATGGGCTAGGCCTGGGTGGAGAGGGCTGGGTGGATGAGGGAAGGGGGCAGAGTACATAGAACAGTCATGCATGGGGATGAATGGGCCACAGGGATAGAGTTGGGAGGGGGCCAATTACAACGACGGTGTAGTAGGTAATGACTGGTCCTCTTTCCTTGTGCATGTCATGTAGGTCAGCGCCCACCAGAAGAGGGACATTTGGCGTGCAATCGCCAAGGAGGACCGGACCCTGGGGGCCCACCATAGACGGGGCACCCACTGCCGGAAGAGATGGGAGGACATTCGCCGCTGCAGCAAGAAGACGGCAGAGGCTCAGCTGGGGATGGCCTCCCAACGTGGGAGGGGTGCCTGTCGCACCATGACCCCCCTGATGTTCTGGATCCTGGCGGTGGCTTACCCGGAGTTGGATGGGCGCTTAAGGACATCACAGCAGACACAAGGGGGTGAGTTCAACCTCATGCAATGGACTTTGCGTGCTGTGGAGCTGTCTGGGTGGGGGGGTGGGCTGTGGGTGTCCCTAGGCCAGGGCGAGTTAGGTAGGCAAGGCCCCTCCGTTATGTAGGCCATGTGGCACCAGCTAAAAAAAAAGGCAAATTGATGTATAGTTGCCCCTTTGCCATCCATGTGGGCAGATGTCTACCATTGCCATGTAGGCCATTTCCCAGGAATTGCATGTGCAGAGGGCAGGAGCACGGCGTAATGCAGGGGGCTGCTGCGTTTGCCTTGTCCGCCAACGGTAGCGGTATGCCATGCACTAAAACTCTCTTTCTTCTGTCTCCAGCCTTTTTCTGCTCTCCCTGTCCTTCTGTACATCAGCATCATCAGGCGGAGTTACAGTGGCACCGGAGCACGAGGGAGCTGCATCCCACATGGCCATGGAGGGCCACACCACAGACTCTGATTTCACCAGTGGGACGGAGTGCGAGGGGAGCTTCACGTCGGCCACAGGATCACCAAACAGCAACACTGACTCGTCCGCCGATGGGAGCTCCCCTGTGGTGGCGGCACCATCTGTGCGCCCCACTTCTACAGGTACAGCCGCCACCTGCCCTACCAGCACCGCCCTCCCAGCAGCCCCTCAGCGTTCGCCCCGTGCCCGCTCACCCAGGAGGGTGGGCATCACCTTCGCACCAGGCACCTCAGGCCCTGCCCCTGTCACCCCTGCTGCCCTCAGTGAGGAGGCCATTGACCTCCTCAGGTCACTCACTGTTGGGCAGTCTACCATTGTGAATGCCATCCAGGGTGTAGAACGAGAGTTGAAACACAGTAATGCATTCCTGGAAGGCATTCATTCTGGTCAGGCTGGCCTTCAGCGAACCCTGCAATCTCTGGCCTCAGCACTGATGGCAGCCATTGTCCCTGTGTCCAGCCTCCCCCCTCCAACTTCCTCCACCCAGACCCAATCCCCTGTCCCTCAGCCCATCCCAAGCACACCTACAGACCAGCATGCACACAAGTCAACACCCAAAAGTAGCTCAAGCAAACATAGGCACCACACTCACCACAAGCACTCACACAAGCATCAGACCCATACAGACACAGCAACATCCACTGTCTCCACTGTGTCCCCCTCCTCCTCTTCTCCCTCCTCCCTCCCAGTCTCGTCTACACACACCTGCATGCACCACATCTACAGGCACTAGGACTCGCACCAGGACACCCAGCACCACAAGCCGCTCATCTGCACTCACCACCTCCACTGCCATATACACGTCCCCTGTGTCCTCTCCCAGTGTGTCTGTGACGCCCCCTCCCAAAGTACACAAACGCCGGCAATCACTCACCCAACATCCATCCACCTCATAACAGCCTCCAGTACCTGCACCTGCACCCAAAACACCTAAAGTGACACCTCCTACAACCACCTCCTCTTCCTCCACTCCCAGAGCCCCTCCAACTACCCATCCCAGTGTACGTCAGAAACTGTCCCTATGTCAAATTGACCTTTTTGCCCCCACCCCCCCCTCCAATTCATCAGTCCCGTCGTAGCGCCTCAGCCAAAATACCTCCAGTACCAGTGGTGCGTGTTCCAGGTTTTTGGAGTGCCCCGTCCACCAGGGCAGGCAGTAGGACCCAGAGCCAAGGCACTGTCAGCCCACCCCCTGTGAAGGCTCCGAAATTGGGGATTGGACGACGGGACCGTGTCAAGACTCCTGGTGGTACAAACAGTGAAATGGGATCCAAGGCGATTGGTGAGTCATCTGTAACTCAAAAGAAGGTGGGGAAGGTCCCGAAGAAGTCTCCCCAACCTGTTGTGAGTGTCACTGCGGAGAAGTGCGCCATCATTTCCGGCGGTCCAGACACAACCGCCAGCACCCTCGTTAATGGTCAGGAGACCACCGCCAGAGTCATAGCCCAGGAGGGCTCAAGTATCGTTACTGGTCCAGAGACCACCGCCAGAGTCATAGCCCAGGAGGGCTCAAGTATCGTTACTGGTCAGGAGACTACCGCCAGAGTCATAGCCCAGGAGGGCTCAAGTATCGTCACTGTTCCGGAGACCACCGCCAGAGTCATAGCCCAGGAGGGCTCAAGTATCGTCACTGGTCAGGAGACCACCGCCAGAGTCAAAGCCCAGGAGGGCTCAAGTATCGTCACTTGTCCGGAGACCACCGCCAGAGTCATAGCCCAGGAGGGCTCAAGTATCGTCACTGGTCCGGAGACCACCGCCAGAGTCATAGCCCAGGAGGGCTCAAGTATCGTAACTGGTCAGGAGACCACCGCCAGAGTCATAGCCCAGGAGGGCTTAAGTATTGTCACTGGTCCGGAGACCACCGCCAGAGTCATAGCCCAGGAGGGCTCATGTATCGTTACTGGTCAGGAGACCACCGCAACCGCCGGAGTCATAGCCCAGGAGGGCTCAAGTATCGTTACTGGTCAGGAGACCACCGCAACCGCCGGAGTCACAGCCCAGGAGGGTCCAGACTCTCACAGCCCCGCTGGGCAATGATGGTAAGTCATGCCACACACCAATGTCCAGTGTGGAGATCGTCATGCCACACACCAATGTCCAGTGTGGAGTTCGTCATGCCACACACCAATGTCAGTATCTGAACCGCCATCTTAGGCTACCGCTGAACAGTCCATAGGCAGCCATGGCAAAGCACCGCTGAACAAGGCCAAGACCGCCATGGTGAAGACCGCTGAACAGGGCAAAGACCGCCATGGCAAAGCACCGCTGAATAGTCCATAGGCAGCCATGGCAAAGCACCGCTGAACAAGGCCAAGACCGCCATGGTGAAGACCGCTGAACAGGGCAAAGACCGCCAGGGCAAAGCACCGCTGAACAGTCCATAGGCAACCATGGCAAAGCACCGCTGAACAAGGCCAAGACCGCCATGGTGAAGACCGCTGAACAGGGCAAAGACCGTGTGGGTATGAATAGTCCGGCACATCAGGCATCGTTCTCCCATGTGCAGCTGGGACAGTGACAGGACAGGTACTTTCACGGGGAGACTCATCCAGTCTGGGCACCAGTCCCCCTCCAGAACCAGTGGAGACCTGCATCTACCTGAGAGACTGTGGCTTTGCACTCCCCAGGATATGGCAGTGGGCAATCCACCCACTGTAGAGACTTGAGAGACTGTGGCTTTGCACTCCCCAGGATATGGCAGTGGGCAATCCACCTACTGTAGAGACTTGAGAGACTGTGTCTTTGCACTCCCCAGGATGGCACAGTGGGCAAACCACCCACTGTAGTGACTTGAGAGACTGTGGCTTTGCACTCCCCAGGATGGCACAGTGGGCAAACCACCCACTGTAGTGACTTGAGAGACTGTGGCTTTGCACTCCCCAGGATACATCAATGGGCATGGAGCCAAGTTGTGGATCTGGCTTCGCATTCATGTGGCTGAGGTTTCCCCCCTTCCCTTCCCCCTGAGGTGCCTGCAGTGTTTCTATCTGATGCCCCGGCAGTGTTCTCTTGGATTTTGGTCAGGTATCTATTGTGGGCGTCGCCCATGCATTTTTGGACTGTTGGTGCACGGACATTGTTGTGTACATATCTGCACTACTTCTTGTTTTGTACATTCATTTTTGACAGATTTCGTGATATATATCCGTATATTTTTTAATGAGTAGTATATTGGCTAAATACAAAGTTTGGCCGCTATTCGCTTTGTCATTGCATTCTTCCGGGGGGGTTGTGGGTTGTTACTGTGATTTTTGTGACTGCATTTGTGTGTATGTTGTAATATGCGAGGGTGGGGGTGTTTAGTGGGTGTCCCCGTAACTTTTGCCTCCCCGTGTCGTAGGTGCAGTACTCACCGGTATGTTCTACGCCTACATTGCTGTTGGTCGTAGATGAGCAGGAATGCAAGGGCAGGTAAGATTTGTAGTTCCGGGTCCATGGAGTCCTCGTTCCTCGTGGGATGTGTTGAGGTGAGTGTTTTCCCATAGCAAAAGCTGTTTCTGCCGTGTTTTTATCCACGGTGAATCCGCCCCGGAAAAGGTGGCGGATTGGTGTGTTGTGATAGTGTGGGCGGTACATTGTCTTCCGCCTGTCTGTTGGCGGTGACCGCCGTGCTGTTTGTCTGTACCGCCCTGGCGGGCGATGTCTTAAAGTGGCTGTCTCTGTTGGCGGTTTCCGCCAGGGTCGTAATTCCATTTTTTTGTCCGCCGGCCTGTTTGCGGTATTACCCCAGCTTTAACACTGTCCGCCAGGGTTGTAATGACCACCAGTGTCCCCAATCCTAAATCTGGTAGAACTGTATGTGACGTTGAAAACATACTTAATGTAAAAAACACTTTGGGATCCATAGTAACTGTGATTGGTGGTCGCAATGAATGGTCTAATCTTTGCAAGGTAGCTCTGGGGTAGCTGCCAATGTTACAGCTCAGTTGGGATTTGTTCGTAGCATAGGACACAAATGTAATACAACAGAATTCATGTACACTTATGCCAAGGCCCTGATCTACAAGCATTTCACACATACTGTAAAGGGTTCACTACATATTTATTAAACGGTAATAACAGAAGAGAAAACTCGGGGAAAAGCCTTACCTACCCTAATCTACCCTAACTACTCATTACCCACAACTGTCCCTAACTAACTTAAGCTAAACTTACTTATCACATGTAACGAAACGTTCTAAACATCAACCCCCCACCCCCCTTATGAGACGAGATACATGGAGGACAACAGATATTAACCTAAACACATACAGTAAACAAATATATATTTTTTTGTAAAAATTGTTTTTATATTTTTTTATATTTGTTTTTTCTTCAAAACACACATGAACCCCAACATAGCCCCCCACCCACCCACACACTCAAAAAGAAGAAATTGAAATACTCAGGACCCCCCACCTACTAACACTAACTAAACTAACAGCCTATACTAACCTAACACTAAGCCCCCTAAACCCACAAAGTATAAGAATAAGGAAAGAGGAGGGAGGGAAGGGAATCATGCCCATCAAAAATGTCTAGAGGAGGGTCCGCTTAATGGACCGCACCCACCTGTTGATATGGCGAACATCCTGCTGCAGGTGACTCATTTTCCTGAGGACACGGTCCATTTTGCGCTGCATGTCCACAAAAGCAGCAGGGTCAATTGTTGCAGCTGAGGTGGTCTGTGCGCCAGCGGTGGAAGTGTTGAGCCGTGTATGTCAATGCCTGTGGGCTGCCCTGAAGGTGGTCCACCGCTAGGGCCTGGAGCACTTCCTGATGTTGTTGGCACAACGGTCACAGCTGTTGGTGGTGCCACCTGGGTGGTAGTGGTGGTGGTGCTGGTGGTGGCTGTGGTGGGCAAAGAAGGGCCACCCTGTGGGAATGCCCTCCAAGCTCCAGACGCCCGTTCAGTCCTGTATCTTCGGGCCATCCTTCTGTACCCCGACTCTACCTGCAGAATATGTTGGTACCGCATTGCCCGCCTCTGGAATTCACACACCTGGATGGGTTTCATATTAGCAGCTGTGAAGACAAATGAAAAAAATTACATTAGGAACTGCATTGTGTGAAATGGCACAAAAAGTTAATCTGACAGTACATCTACTGTACGTGTAACAGCTCATATCATCATACAGATCATTGAATGTCCCTGAGGAAGTACATGGCAGGCCAGCCTACAAAGGATGTATCACACATAGCACATCCAAACACTACAAGATGGGTAACAACTTGCATGATTTTGGCATCAGAGTTCTGCCAGTTGTCAGCTAACAATCATGCTGCACATCCTCCGCCAATGCCAGGGCTACAAATGTCAGTGTACGGGATGGAAATCTAGGGCCACATGATCTGCAAGTTGTAAATGGACTTGCTAGTGTAGTACTCATGTGCTAAACCTGAGTTTGTATACTACGGTCAGACCAAAGATTCACTGATTTACATGTCTGTGTAACAAACTTGTATCATCAGTCCTAGGTACACTATTCACAAACCCATGCCTGTGTTTGAGGGTGGGGGGGTGGAGAAACAACTAACATTTTCAAACAACATGGACACCCAGGAAGCTTATGAAAGCTGGACATGTGTTTGGCTCAACACACACACCACAGGTAAGGTGTATCTACAAATATGAGACAGCAAACCCTTGACCAATCCCAGCACCACACATGTCTAGCAATGCAGCTCTTTGTCCACATCATATACTTCCAGTAAGCCATGACTTACAACTAACACAGAGATGCAAGAACACCCCTGGCCATTATTTGCATGCACACCTAGGCCATTGCACTCAAGTGCCACATACTCGTAGCACTACATGTGCAGCTACATGCTGCTAGGAGGTTCAACCAACAGTTTAATCGGTACTTTAGTGAATAGGGAAGCAGAAGTCTGTGGGTAAGCATTTTGCAGCCCTATTCTGGGAGAATGTGCAACTCTTGCTGATAAAAGTGTTATCCACATGACTCATCCCCATTCACATTGCGGGGCCTACAGGACTGACCTAGAATCCCTAAATAAGACAATAGGATAAGGATTGGCCAACTCTAAAATGGTGAGAAAATAAATTCCCACTCATGGAACAAGACAAATGATGGGCCAGCGCATCACAACTTGCTATTTGTTCAACACACAGGAGTCCATCACACATCACCAGCAAACACAACACATAACAGACATATCAACACTTACTGGAGTTGTCGGGGTCCTTGAATGAAGCCACCTCGCCCACAGCATAGGGTGCGGGTCCACCTGTAAGGCATGGAAGGGAGAAATGTGCTCAAAATCTGTGCACTGACCAACAACTCCAATGACAAATCAGGGTCAACGACCACAAGAGCACCGCCAACAGGCAGGCGGTGCTCTCAAGGGCATTCTGACCGCGGCGGTTTGGCCACGGTCAGAAAGGGAAAACCGGCGGTCTCCCGCCGGTTTTCCGCTGCCCTCAGGAATCCTCCATGGCGGCGCAGCTTGCTGCGCCGCCATGGGGATTCCGACACCCCATACCGCCATCCTGTTCCTGGCGGTTCGCCCGCCAGGAACAGGATGGCGGTATGGGGTGTTGTGGGGCCCCCATAAGAGGGCCCCACAAAGAATTTCAGTGTCTGCTTAGCAGACACTGAAATTCGCGACGGGTGCAACTGCACCCGTCGCACCTTCCCACTGCGCCGGCTCCATTCGGAGCCGGCTTCCTCGTGGGAAGGGGTTTCCCGCTGGGCTGGCGGGCGGCCTTCTGGCGGTCGCCCGCCAGCCCAGCGGGAAAGCCAGAATGGCCTCTGCGGTCTTTCGACCGCGGAGCGGCCATATGGCGGTTCCCGCCAGGCGGGCGGCGACTGCCGCCCGCCGGCCTCAGAATGAGGCCCTATGTGTAAGATTACATAAGTAAGTAAATCCACTCAGACATGATGATACTGCATCCGATATAGCACGGCTAACTTTTACATACCATGGGTCTCCAGTGAAATTTACACACATATCTGCACACATGCAGTGGCCCTAACTATCATGTGGTGGCAAACATGCTCCTTCATTAGTGAGCAGACATAATAATGGAGTGTATTTGTCTCATCATGTGTATCTAAGAGAGACATCCAAAGCCAGTTTCCTTGAGGAGTGCATTACCAGTCAACCAACCATTGTGGCTATGACAAATGTATGCCATTCCTAAACGAAAGGTGGAACAACAAACAGCAAATATCAATGTAAGATGTTAGCTCAGGGCACATTGCACTTTTTCCCTATGTCTCCAAATCCAGATCTGACATGTATCCGAAATGATGAAGGACCACAATAATCCCTAAGATTTATGTAACTTCTGTGATCGCTTTCCTTACACACTCACCAGACACACATGAGACATATGTCTGGGCCACATTGCTATCAACAATTGACGTGAAGCATGCACTCATTTTCTGCATCATGTAGTGCTTCGAAAGTCAGTCTAGCTGTTGCGTCAACCGAGGTAGGTAATGTTTTGGAAAATCTATACCTCAGTGGCAAATGTGACCTATATATACATAATTGGCTCCTGATTTGTGTTGCTGTCTCACACAAAGGCGGCACCAACTTACATTAAGAAAAAGTATTCAGTACGTTTGCAGAGCACTTGCTTCCTGACAGCTAGCAATTGTGGTCCTTAACATAGTGCATCAATGACCATGTATGTTTCCAAAGCATTCCACACACTCAACAACATAGCCAGCAGATATTGTACAAATCACCTGATGTCACTACAGAGCTTTTAATCGTGCACATTTACATGATTTGTACTCACGAACAGGGCCACCAATCACAATTCCCAGGTGGTCCAGCAGATCTTGCTCCCTGGAGATGAGGTCAGCCCAGCGGTACTTCAGCTGGTGGTCATTCCTCTGGCTCCGATACACATGTTGCAAGTGATGCAGAACCTTTCCCCACCGGATTCTCCGTGCCTCGGTGTGATACCCCTGTATCACCCGCCCACCTGCCTCTATCATAAAGGGGAGGAAATGGCACACCAGCCATATGAACTCCCCAAGCTCCTCCTCACCCATCTTGCCAAGACGTGGCCTGCCCAACATCTTAGCACAAAAAAAAGGGAAATAGGGGATAAAGAAGAACAAAGGAGAATAGGGGGAAAGTAGAATAAGCAAAAAGTAAACTAAACTACTAAAAGAGCCCAACTATACCCAAACTATCACGCATATAGTACGTGCGTCATTTTTTTCGACGCACAGGAGTAAAAATGAGGCTGCATCCATATATTTGGAAATAGTCTAACACCCAATTTTCAGTCCATAATGCGTCATTTTTCGGGCATAAGCGACATTTTTTGATGCTTGTGCATTATTTTTTGACGCATATATGTCAAAATGTCAGGGCATTAACTGGGTTTGGGTCATTTTGCCATTTTAATGTAATGTTACATTTGTGACACAACTGAGATAGGCTTATTGTACCCACTTTGGTCTTGACAGTGTATGGTCACATGTGGACATCATACTGCTACGGACCATGATCCGCTACTTCCTTAACAGGATTTTCATTCTTGGCAGACGCACTAGATGGCCATATGTGTGTGTCCTACATATATAAATTGCACAAATTGGGCATGTTTGGAGTCAGGAGAGGATAGCAAGGTGACGCACATAAGTTCAATACCTCAATGCCTATGGCTCAAAGTGTGTGCATTGGCTACTAATGTAGTTGTTGACCCAGTGTGTGTGCATCACAAGATGCATTATTGAAAATATGCTTGTATGAATGTGAAGTCAATGTGTCCAAACCTTAGATGCAAGTCTGTGTGGAAATAAGAGAGGACATGTGTTACTCATACATGTAGCAACATATGTTGTGTGCACTTCCAAGGTTTTGGGTGACGTAGACACCACAAATGACAAAGCATGCACCGGATAGTTGGCGGACGCTTGTTCATGTCAATGGTCCAAAAGTTGCCCATCCCATGTCCTGGAAATTTGGAAACTGCTTCCTAGGCACTTGTTAGTGAACCCACCATGAGTCAGGCACATGTACAAACTAAGTGGTATCATGTTATTGGCACAGACAGCCAAAGGTGACCCACAACTGTAATATCACGCCACAGTTGTGGTCATATGACTGAGCAACAACTCTTCTGTGGCTTTGGTGGACCAGCAGACGAGGCAGCACGTGGCCACATATTTCCAGTGATCAATTGCAAAGAGGTGTCTGGTTCATGTGTGTGGTCCAATGTTGATCCTGTATATTTTTAGGGGTCTATGTTGACACAGTTACGTCCAGGTCTCATCATGAGTCAGTGGCGGCTATTCCTGTATCTACTGAGTATCCTTCTGAGATCAATGGAAGTAAAGTCGATGAGGACATGAGAACCTACATGGGGATGGTCCTACCCTGTCACTGCAGATGTGTTATGAGACTGTCAACAGGGCAACCTTGGTGTGCTGGGTGAGATCATATCTCAGGAGTCGTGTTCCGGCAGGTGTCATTACAACATTTGTACACAGGTTGGCCTGTAAAGTTACCACTGCATCTGGGAACATCATAGCCTCTGTGTTGATTAATCTTGCAGCTATTCAGCACGCACAGCCCATCAATATATTGTGAGTAATGTGATTCAGCGTGTGAACTGTCAGGGTCCTAACATGTGTGGCCTTTAATGCACATTATCAGAGGTAACTGGTTCTGCTGGAGGCACCATACCCAATCCCTGCATTCAGCCATGGTACACTGTCACACTTTGTCGTTCATGCATACATGAGACCCAAACAAGGGATAGGCCATGATTTTGGTATTCCAAGACAATTTTACAAATATGGTACAATTAAAAAGCAGATAATGCTATACAATGTATTTGGGTATGCATTGAGGAAGCACCTGACAAAATACCCCCTGAGGAATGTGAGGTTTGTTAAAGCAAGTGTGGTACATATGTAACCACAAGGAACCGTTAGGGTGACGCACAGGCAGGTGCCAATCTGGCTGACAGGATGCAGGGTCCATCAGGATCCAGCAATTTCACAAGGTACATACTCAGTGGTCTGACTAAGACTGGTCGGAGGAAGAACAAGACAGTTGACATGGGAAACCCTGCTTGTCCTGTGTTTTGGAAGGTGACACATAAAGCCAAGGGCTGTGTTACATGGCTTAATTACTAGCAATGCATAACAGTGTATATGACAAAATGGCAACTTCTATGCTGTTCCAAGCATCTGCAGGGGCAGTGCATTTTCAAATGGGTGGTGTGCATGGAGGTGATCACAGGTGTGTGCTGCATCAGTTTATCACAAGTCCTGTAGGTGAGATTCCAGTTAAAATGGCCAACAGTACCTTTCGCACGGGAAGCATTCTACAGGTGATAACAGGGTTTAGAAACTACAAGCCAGTGTATTAATTGACCTGACGTCCATGCAGTCAGATGTACTATGACAATGGCATACCACAGGAAAGGGTGTAGCACACTGGATTACTATTGTTAGTCTGTGTGTGTAGAGGAGGGAATATCGGGGTACACATATTACCATTCCCGGGACCTCTTCAGACAGGTGGGTTGAGACCAGGAGCATGGGTGTGTCAGGAGTTAGGAAATGGGTTGACATGTACATGGAATGTCATGTGCACAATGCTTGTCATAGGTGTGGCACTTGTGCTGTCTATGTTCTGCTTCTATGGAACTTTAGTCACAGATAGTCCTTGCAAAGATAGGTGCTGTACGACTTACTGCTGTCAAGGGTCTGGACATACATTCCTGTTACCAATGCAATTCCACATCCACTGCCTCATGTACGAGGCATTTTTTTCACTTATAGACTGATGGTGTCTTAGTTGTGCGCCATATGCTGCAATGAACCATGTTGCCAACATGTATGTGTAAAATAGGTGTGGTCCTCTGCTATTGCCCTTCAAAGGTGAAATGTACAGGATATATGTCATTTACAGTGTGTGTGTATGTGACTGTTGTATAATACGCATCACAATTGCTTTGGAAATTTCTGTGTCCTGATCGGTATATCAGCAATGCTCCATGAGGCTACACTCTTATTCTGATAGTTAGAGATAAAAGTGAGCAAAAATGATTACCCAGACCATGATATGGTGATTATTATCGGTGTTTATTTACTTTAGTTAATACAGTGGTGATGGGGAGTTTTTTTTAAAGAAATTGTTCACAAATATTGGTGCCTACGCAATCCAGCAGCTGTGTTTTGTTGTTCCCCCTCATGTTGCAGGCCAGCATCCTCCTCTTCATCCTCTTCAGGCATTTGTGGCTCTGGTTCTAATAGGGGAATGTTCCTTCATATGCAAATGTTGTCCAGGATGGCACATGTCAAAATGATCTTACAGACCATTTCTGGTGAATATAGGAGGCTGCCACCAGTGATGTCGAGGCACCTGAACCTCAACTTGAGGATACCATCATCGATTGATGGCACAGTGACAGAAGATGAATGAGTCATGGACACTCCCAGGATACTTTGCCACGATGTTGGTGAACGATCCTTGGTGATCCACAATGGCCTGCACATTTATGGAGTGTGTGTGCTTCCTGTTGAGGTAGAGGTGTTCAGTTGCAGCAGGTGGCACATGGCGTACATGTGTTTAGTCGATGGCACCAAGGACGTGTGGGAATCCATCAATGAGATAAAACCCCTGTTTTGTCTCCTGCTGCTTCTGCAGTGTGTTTGGGAAGCAGATGTGGCGGGGTGTGAGTCCAATGATTGCATCCAGTAGTTTGGGCAAGAAGGCAGAGAATGATGGCTGTGATATTCCGGCAACCAGGGTGCCAGTGCTTTGAAAGGATCCACTTGCCAACATGTGAAGTACAGCTAGCAGCTTGATTTCTGTTGGGATGCAGCTGCTGAATGGCCTGCCAGTTCAGCCTGTACCTCTGGATGATTTCATGTTCCCTGAGGCCATGAAGGGTTGTTCTGGTGCGGAATATCCTGTCCTGCCTTCTGCCCTGCCTTTGGGATCCCTGCTGGTGTTGTGGTAGCTGCTGTTGTTGTTGCTGGGCTCTGCGTCTGCGTGCACGCTGGATGAGAAGCACTTCCATGTCTCCCTTTTGCTGCTCTGCTGTTGCTTCTGTGTGTTCTGATTAAATACAGGTGTATTTGCCCCATTTTAATTTTTTACGCAAATCGGGCTATGCGTCATTTTCCGCCTCCCGGCCGTGCGTCATTTTTGCCCGGAAGCATAAATACGACGCATGGCCGTTTAAGTAATTTTTGGTACGGGAACGCGTACCTTGCATATCATTAACGCAAGGCAGTTTCCCGCAACCAGAAAATGACGCACACTGTGGGATTTTGACATCCGCGGGCTCGGGTGTCAAAGTTTAAATATGGGGCAAGTGTTGCACATTCAGCGCAGACGGAGTATACATATGCCCCTCACTGTTTCCTTTAATATTTAGTGCGTATCTTGTTGCATTTCGAGCCTAGGACATTAAGCATTTAATTGCTATAGGGAGTTATGTTACCAGGAACCCACTTGCACTTTATTTGCTGTACCTTACTACACATTAGCACAAATCCAACTTGTGCCTTTTAGAACCTGTCTCATTAGGTCATTTTGAACTGTTTTTAAAGCTTTATATATATTTCTCTTTGGAACTTTTATGACCCCTTGGCTGAAATAAAGTTTTGATCTATTGATTAATATTTAAAAGTAGGGTTTAAACCCGGCAAAAAGAGGATATTTTAACAGGTCGAATTGGCAGTTTTCAAATTGCATAGATGGGCTACAGTGGCAGGCCTACACTGTCGCTATAGTGAGTGGCTCAAATGTTGTTACTAGGGATGTACCAGTATATTAAAGATTCCATTTGGGAATATTTTGAAGTTTTATGGTTCAGAGCACATGCACTAGCCTGCATAGAGTAAAATAAAAAAAATGGTGGAAATCCACAAAAAATGTGGGAAATCATAAATAAGTGGTGTTTTCATATATATATATATATATATATATATATGTATACACACACAAACACATATGGTCACGGGAAGGGCATGAAATTGCTCATAAATGTTTGTTTTCCTCATGTGAGGATATGCATACCCATTGCGGTGTTCAGCATGGCCCCACCATGTAAATCCGCAACAGATCAATGAATCCAGGCCCAATGGGAAAAAAACATAAACATACTCCTAGATCCACTTACACATCTTCTTATACCCCAACACTACCATGGCTACACCCATGCACACAGTCATACAGCCAATTACAATCTCACTTACATTACCACATCACCACTCACACATCCATGGGCATATCTACCCAGCCACTCACACGCCAACTCTCTCACACACACACACACTTAACACACAAGAACTCACACACCCACTCAGATACCCATCCAGCCACTGACACCCACTCACAGACCCATACAGTCACTCACACCCCACTCACACACCCTCAAAAGCACTCACATACCCACTCATACACCCAAACAGCACTCGCTCACAGACCCATATATCACCCACTCACAGACCCATGCAGCAACTTACACACCCAATCACTGACCCATATAGCCATTCATACACCTACTCACAGAACCATAGAGCCACTCACATCCACTCACATATACATAAAACCACTCACAGACCCATACAGCCATTCACACACCCATACAATGACTCAATCATCAACTCACATAATTATACAACCAATCACAGACCCACACAAGCACTCACACACCTACTCACAAATCCACACAAGCACTCACACACCAATTCACAGATCAACCCAACCACTCTCACACCCACTTATAGACACACACACACAGACACTCACACACCTGTACAGCCACTCACATACCACTGTATTAAATGTGTTGTTGTTTTGAATTAGTTTTCTTTACTTGTGAACAGATCTTTGGATTTGTCATGGAGGCAAATTTTTTTGCTGTTTTGTATTGAAACTGGACTTGTGTTGAAAACAAAATGAATCAGTGTTTGGGAATAGGGTTTATACTGAATAGAGCATTTGTGTTTATAATGTTTGGATGGTTATAACACATACAAGAGCATGCAGTCTTTCAATTTGTTGAGAAAAATCCTGTTGGCTCTGTCTGTTAAAGGGACTCCTTCTTTTCAATATATTCCATAAACATCTAAGGCCACGTTTTGGTGGTCTTTTGTAATCTCTGATGAATGCAAAAACTGTTTTATTGACATGTTTGCTGGATTTATCTATCTGTGGACGAAATTCAGTTGAACACTTCCACTTCTGTCTTTGGCAAATGTTGGAGAACACCAAGGCTGTTTGTGGGAAAAGTGACATTAATTTACCAAAGGTGTCCTTCAAAGAGATTTCCAGTCCTACCTCAGTAATTGTGCCTAGTTCATTACTACCACAGTGCACAATCATGAGATCTGGATTCTGACAATTTGCAATGCTTTCAACCAAAGGCTGCGATTGATGCCACGTTAACCCTGTCTGGTCAACCCGGGTAATGTCTACATTAAGTAAACCTAGGTCCCTGTCAATGCCATGCTTTCTCTTACTCAAAACACAAAACTATGGCCCACAATTCACACTCTGACCATTCTGCAGTAAACAGAAGTAGCATAGAGAAGAAGGCTGCAGCTGAATGAGGTAGTTCTGAAGATGAACGGCAGCTAAAATAGAGGATAGCACCTAAAACATAAGAGAAAATATTTAATTGGATAGTGGAGATGTGCAGATAAGTAAATATAGGTAGTGACAATTTAGGAAAAATGTAAGTCTATGATTTACTTTGGAAAATTATGTTGTTTGAGATATACTTGGAATTGCAAACAGTCAACCTCGCCTGTTACAGTTTAATTTGAAGCTCGCATTGTCACATAGGCTCTCATTATTCTAATGAGACTACTGGATTTTGAGTGGCAGAATTGCCTGCGGTGTGGGAGACTAAGTCCCGGGGCCATTCAGTGCATGTAGGTTTACCAGATTTGACTCTACACAGAAACCTTAATGGATTTCTCAAGCCCGATGTTTTCCCCGATGAGGCCCTACCTTTAATATTTGGAGGGTTTCTGATTTCCCTATTATAGGTCCCTAATTGCTTAAAGGATTAGGTACGTGTTAAGGTCCTGACGAATCGTGCCAGATTTTTTAGAGACTAAACAGCGAGAAACATGTTGACCTATCGAATAGAGTAACACAGGGGATCCTGTGTTTACCTACACTATTCTCCATTGTGAGATTTAGTGCCTACATTAGTTTTTTGTCATTTGTGGAGTGTAGACATTATTTTACTATTTCCCCATATGTTGTTTTTTAATCATGTCAGGGGTATTACTATCATAATAAATAGTAATTTTTACCTCTAGGCATTTTTAACTACCCTTATACCAATCCTTTTCATACTTTTTTGACCGGTTGTTCACTATCATTAAAAGATCTCCGGCAAAGAGCCCCCTTGTGGGGCCCGTCAGGCATTGCAGCGCCGGCCTGACGAGGAGCATAGACCTATGATGAAGCATGTCACCGGAAGGTGAGTGAGGGCTCTTTGCTTCGAATAATTGATTTCCATCTAATACAGAACCATTAGTTTGAAAGAAACCCCTGTGTGCTTTGGAACTGTGTGTATATTATTTTGATATATTACCTATTGGGAGACTAAGTCTAACCTACTGCGGATGACACCTGTCGCTCCAATCCGGGTTTTGCTCCGGCTAACAAGCAGTGCTTCATCTCTACTCAAGGATAGAGATGACTGGGGAGCCGAGCATATAACATAATTGGCTTCTTAGGGAAGTCGTGTTCACTCAGGTCCCATCCGTTTCTCTCATTTACAATTCAGTCCCATATATAATTGACAAACAGAAGCAGTATATGTTTCAATAATGAGTTTAATAAAACAACTGCATCTTAGATAGCAAAGCATGAGCTGCGATAACCAGGATGAAACAACATGACAGTATTAAAATTGTGACGAGAAGAGTGAAGCATAAAAACAACGCTATCATATTGTCACTATAATCAATGGACTAGTTCCTACCTAGGCTATGTTAAGCTCTATTTCTGCCCTTCAGGTTCCCTTGGGAAGACATCAACCCCCATACCTGAGCAAAGGCCTTCAGTCTGCGTTAGCATCTGTAGCGAAGCATTCAGAAATCAGCATACAGTCATGGTTCCCAGGCTGGAATCTCCCTCTAACGTGTAAGGGAGAAGGAAGTGTTTTTATAACAACACAGCTGATGTTCTGAGAAAATGTCCCTACGTAAAGATGTATGTTTTCTACGAATGTTGGAGACTAAACTTTTACCACGTTCATCAGCAGCGTACCGTCCTATAGCCTTGGAAGAAGCACAGAGTGGTCAAGAATGTCTTGTTTGAGAACAGAGTGCTGGCCTAGGCAAAAACAGTTAGATAAACGGAAAATAAAACAAGACCGTAAAAATGGTTGTTGTAACAATAAAAAGAAGAAGCTGAATAAAATATATCTAGGTTAAAGTGCACAGCGGCCTAGTGTGTTACAATAACGTGCATGGAGCTATAACTAAAATGGCTACACAACAGTACGTTGCTCACTGAAAATCTTGTGAACTTTTGACCTAGTGCCAGCAGACAGTGTTGTAAAAATGGTTACTATGAAAATTGAGCTAAAGGAGTATTGGGGGGGAGGGAACCAAAGAGACTGCACTATGAAAGTCAGAAGCAGAGTGGTGTACAGGCATTGTTTATGAAGAAGTGTTTGGCTTGCAGATTTTTAAATGCTTCTAAGGGATTCGGTGTTGATCCACCATACATTTATACAGGGGGGACACATTGAGCACAATGCTACAAAATTGAGCTTCTATACAGGAGTCTTAGAAATAATTAAAAATACTATTTAGGAGTAGTATAAAAAAAATAAAAGATGAAAGGGGCATGTGATTTGCTAAGTATAGTAGGATCAGTGAAGCAGAGTGGGAAGAACAGCAATTATTGTCACGTTTGCACTGAGAGTGGAAGAGCATTATTATAATTTTGACTTGAGATTTGCATTAAATAGAGATAGTAACTGATATGAGAAGAAGAGTTGGAGAACAGTAGTTGGAGAACAGCAAATACATTTTACTAGTATGTGAATTAGGGTCTATGGTAGAATACTATGTGTAAACAATTTATAACTGTATATAAGCTGAAATAGAATGTGTACCATACAATAAAGGGGAAAATAGAAGGGAAGTTTGATGATGACATCAAGCAAAAACAAACTGACCAGGAAAAGAGAAAAAGGAATTGGTATACTTAAACTGTGGTTATTTTATAATGTCCCTTTAAATTAATGTATTTGAAATAAGAAATGGGTGCTTGCTTATAATATGGAGTTCAATAGTATGTAATGTGCACTAACTGACAGAGTGAGACAGCCACTCATATACCTAGTTACACTCCCAAAACAACACTTATGTACCCACCAATTACATACATAGACAGTGACTAACAGACTGAGAAACTCACCAATAAAAGCATTCACACATGAGTTTACTTAGCTATAGATCCATATACATAGTCATTAACAGAGCCATGAAGGCAATGTCACACTAACTCACACACCAGTACAGAAATTCATATACCCAGCAGTCAGACAGTTAGGTAATTAGACATTTGCACATATATTTACCCAGTTATACACCGTTACCTATACATATAAGCATTTATATACATATTTACAAAACCACACAATAATTTACACACCCAGCACACAGTGATAGAAGCAGATGCACATCCACTCACACACCCACATTTCAGTTTTATATGCACCTTTAACAGAGTTTGTAGTACACTCAAACACTAACTAACACAGACAGTTAGGGATCCATAGAGGCACTTACATACCTATTCACACACCCTAACAGTCAGTAACACAGACACTGAGTTACCCAAACATCTACCTAAATATAAAGTGACACACACAGAGGCACTGATACATTACTCAGATATCTACTGAACAAGTGATACACCTATACACACACCCATTGAGCCACTTATATACAGATTTATACACTTATAGTTAGACAATTAGAGAGCCTGTCATAAACTGAGATAAACATTTATATAGCTACAGATTTGCTTATAGTACTTAATGAAGTAGTACATAATATAAACTTATATGTATTCTATATTTGCTTTACGGATATTGAAAAAGGAGGACTTGTAATGCTGAGAAATTTCGGAAGAAGAAAAAATCAGAGGTAACAGTGCTATTTGCTTGAAACTGAGAGTAAAAAATCACATGATGCAGAGAGTTCACTGAAAAAAAGAGCTGCTGGAAATAGAACTAAGGAGTTTCTTCTAACAGTATATGGAAAAATGCCAAAAGTTGAAAAAATTGCAACTTACGAGCAAGGTTTAAAAGCAGCTCACAAAGGAGAAGGAGTAAGTCAGATTTTAAGTGAGAAATCGTATGAGAAAAAATCTAGTTTGACAAGGAGGCAGAAACAACTTAAAGAAATATGAATGAGAATGTTTGGAAGTAGGGTAATACAGAATTTGGTATGGAATATGAAGTTTTATAAGAGGAAAAGGGCAGCATTGAAGCAAAAACAACATATTAAGCAACATATTTATAATTGTTTGTCGCAGGGTAGCACCGCAAGTCTTCTTTCTGTTCAGCCCTGCTTCAAAGAAAAGGGCAGGAATGCACCAAAAGGACAATTTTACACAAAACGTTGTTTTGTCTGCAGTGAGATATACATCTACTTGCAAATTACCCAAAGACACTTACAACCTCAGGAGAGCAGAGGCTTCAAAATATATTAATAACTACAAGACTCTCATTTTGAAAATGTGGAATGCCAATGTGGATATTCCATTTGTTGCAGAGAAATCTATTGATGTTGTTCATTATGTGACTTCATAGATAACAAAACCTGAGAAATCGGAGATGAAAGATGTGTGGATAGAGATTTTTGCTGAAAAGTGCCTAACAAAAAAATTGTACAGCTTCAGTTTGAAGATGTTTTCACACAGATAAATTGGATCCTATGAATGCTATGATTGGTTGAGTTTAGCTAGTTTATTATTTAAGCTGAGACAAATTATTTTGGTGCATCTATGCCTAGCATCAAATCGAAATAGAGTTTTGAAGTCTTTTCCAGAATTTCAATATCTTGCAGCATTTGAGTGTACAGACATTGTAAAAAAAAACATGTTGGAGACTTATTATTTAAAAATGATTGTACATCTTGAAAATGTTTGTCTTTATATGATACTCCAAATCTATGAATATAGAAACAATGTGACAGAAAATGTAGATGAAGGTAAATTTGCAGTAGTTGGTTGTGATGGGTGTTTTGTGCAACACAGCAAAGGCAGTCTAATTAATCATAGAAAACTGAATTGCCAGAATGTTGCAAAAAGTCAGTTAGTCAGTGAGTATGAATGAGAATCATACTGACTCGGATAGATGGGTGATACTTTGAGTTAGACACTTAATGAAAGCAAAAAAATAAGCAAGTTAGAGAGAATTGTTATATTGTACGGTTTGCACCAGGACTTGGATTCCAGCCAGGCCATGTGTGCAGACCATCCTTTGAAGACAACTCCTGTGGTCCAAGGCCTTTGCCGTGCCCATTGGGCTTTGCCAGCATGATCTGAACTTTACCATGTCCTTGGAAGCAACCCCTGCTGCAAACAGCTTTTGGTCATGTGCAGCGGGCTTTCCAGCAGGGCTTTGCCTAAGGTCAGGACCTGTGCCCTACCCTCTGTGAGCAGCTGTAGGCATAATCTAGATTCCAAAAGCAGACCAGCCTGCTCTGCACATCCTTCAGACATGTGCATGGCCAGCAGTCCTCGGGCCAGACCCTTTGGCCAACCTCTGGCCAGACTGTATGACCAACCTCTCAAGAGCAGTGCTCCAACCCATGCTGCATGCAGTCTTTGGCTGTTCACAGTGGGAGTGGGCTGCAGGATTCAGCCTCCGACCAAGCCATGTGACCCACTCTCTGCATGCAACCAACTTAGTGCTAAGTCCCACACTCTGTACTAAGCCCCAAGCTGTTTATTTGCTACTGGATGGCAGTGGTCTTCAAGCCCCAGGATTCTCTCCTGCAAGGAGGGAGTGGAAGAAGAATGTCCTGATAACAGTTCTATAAATGCAGCCATCGTGCCCGCAGAACAGTCCATGCATAGGTGAAGCCTGGGCAAAGGGTGGGTCTGTCCTCACCTATCATAGGCAGGAAGAGGCAAAGCAAGGCTGCCCCCTTTGATTTTTGCCTGTCTCTTTACCCTGAGCCTCAGGACTGTGGATAGCATTATTTAAAGATGGTTGGTTCCTCAGCATTTTTATGTAGGTAAAAGGAAAGATACCATCATCATAGGACGGAAAGACATTGTTGTCTCCATCTAATTCTTAATTACCAGATATGTGGGTGAATATTGTGGGAATTGGGCTAGTTAAGGAGAGGATAGATGAACTTCAGCAACTTTCTAGATAAGCTCTAGCATTGACAGAGGACAATTCATGAAGTATGGCAATTGGCTCATGAAGTAGTAAATGTTTAAACAACTAAGACAGAGTGATTAACAAACCTCCAACAACACATAAAAGAAATCGTTGAATTATTCAAAGTTCTCAAATTGACATTATTGAAGGAATTGAAGGCTCACAGCCTACCACAAGCTCACCCCCACCTAAAAGGAAACAAAACTAGTGCAGGCACCAATGATTCAGAAGGTCACAGGGGGAAGAAATGCTCATAATGTATCAGCCAATACAAGTACTAGTTCTCCCTCTCCTTTGACTGGCTTCCTGGGCAACACGTATAAGTCTGAACTCAACAATTGCAAATTACACTAATTGATCACTGTTTGACATTAATTAGGAAATTAGAGGTGATAGTAAATAATTTTTTATTTGCTATCCAAGAGAAGCTTAAAACCTTAGATGATAATATTTCTTATAAACCCCACTAACTCTGGGAGCCCAACAGCAGGCATGTTCTTCCTGCTGCATCAGGTTTACGGACAAACCCTGACTGGAGATAATCAACCTGAAGCAAGACATATCATGGAAAGTGCCCCTAAAACAAATAACACTAGTCTGGGTCCAAATTGCAACAGTGAATATCCAACTCCAAGTGGGAGGCTTCACAACAGAACAATTTTGGCACCTCAACAAAGGCACAGTAGAGACATAAATAGTTAAGTAAAAAATGAAGGCCCTCATTATGATCTCGGTGGTAAAAACCGCCGAGATCTGTGCTGGCGGTCAACAGAAGATCCACCAGCGCGACGACCCCCCCACCGGCTGTATAATGTTTTCCCTGCTGGACTGGCGGGTGGAAAAAGTGTTTCTGCCCACCGGCCCAGAAGGGAAAAGGGCCGTAACATTGACAGCGGCTCGAAATGGAGCCACCGCCAATGTTGGTGTGCGGCGGGTGCAGCAGCACCCGTCGCGCAGATCACTGCCGATAATCGGGCAGTGAACTGCGTGACGGGGCACTGCACGGGGGCCCAGCAGCAACCCTTCTGCCAGCCTTATTCTGGCAGGGGAACCCGCCAGGGAAAGGCTGGAGGAAAAGGGATCATTATTCGACAGGGCAGCGCTGCTTGCTTGCTTGTGCTTGCAGCGCTGCCCTGTCGGATAATGATTTCCTCCATTGTCAGGCTGCCTGTTGGCAGTAGCCTGGCAGTGAAGGAGGGCTGCTACAGGTGTCCCTCCCTGTGATCATTATATGGCGGTTCAGACCACCGTGGCGGTCTTTGCCGCCGCCGGCATGGCGGTCTGAACCGCCAGGGTTCATAATGAGCCCCTAAGTCTTTCTCCAACTGCCATCTGACTGCACACCTTACATGATAGTTTAGGGGCAGTTTTACCATTAGTTGCCAACATAAGAGAAGCTTGGCTGGATCTAAAATATAAGGCTGTTTACTAGCTAAGGAAAACTCAGATTAGCTGCCAATTTGTTAGACAAAATAGTTTCAGTGAAAAAGGTTGCTTGGACTGGCCACAAATTTTTCAGTAAAAAGGGTTGCTTGTGTTGTCCACAATTTTGAGCACATCGATTGCGGTTGTGTTGCTAATGACTTCAACAGGCCTATGGTGGTTAGAAATGTATTACAATACCTGAAACACTTAACAAAATTACCAGGAAGTGTACAGGCCCACCTCTTGGGGTACTTTAATAGGCCACATCCTAAGAACCCTCCAACTGATTCTGATTCTGCTACAGACTTTCATATGGAATAAATAAATCACTCAGTAATCAATATTGAAACAAGAAACTGTTTGACATCCTTGATGCAATCCAAAGTATTGATTGACTTTAATCTTTTGCTCACATCAGGGTCACCATATACCTCCTATTGTAGGAACTGCAATGTCGGAGGAGATTCTAAAGGTCAGAGCATACAATCAGATTACTCTACCAGAATGATGGAGTCCACAAGTCACAGAGGCCACAGACGTCTCTCATGGAACTTAGCAGTAGTCCACTCTAAATTGACTGATATAGACTGGCTAATGTTTCCGCATGATTATCACATAATTTGTTGTCAAGAGATTTGGACGACAAATAATTTCTGTATTGATGGCTTCCATACTAATTGTAACCTGGCACAGCAGGAAGGGTGAAGAAAAGTTTGGCAGTTCTTATCTCTGTTAAACTCTCCTGTTTAAAGGTGGAAGTACTTTGCTGCACCACCTGGTTGCAAATGTTACATTTGTCTTTTACAGGGGCTTTTGATGTGGTGATCATAAATTAATGTTATGATATTTTTGAACAATGATCCACTGTGGTAATTAATCAGTTGAATGATACTATTTCACATTTTACTATGATAAATAGCTGCCAGTGTCTAAAAAAATTGGGCTGGGGACTTTATTATTCTTTCATGTATGTTCAGTAAGCAGCCCATTTGTGGTCTTTAGGATGTTATTGGTGAGGAGATTGCTCATTTCATACATTATGGAGATGCACTAAATAGGCTAGTTGTTAAAAATTGACTTGTTTTTGCAAGTGATAACATTTTAGCCCTTGGCCAAGAGGCTCCATCCTACATTGGTTTTGGCCATTGTGGTACTATTGATTTTATTTTGTTGTCAAAAGAACTGAACACTCTAATCACTGACTTTAAAGTGATTGTCAATTTTGCCAGTGGTCATAATCCCATCTCTTTGTTTAACAATTTATATTAGTTAAATGGCTGTATAACCAATAATGTGGGGTTATTATTATTTTCTAACAAGGGACTGAGAATTAATTAAGATAAAGCTGACCCAACTCTGTTTACTGGAAACCTAATCACAAAAAATTAGGAAGCTCTACCCAATTGTCTGTCGCTTGAGGCTCACCCAAGTACTGTGATAAATGTTTTTGGTGTGCTATGTAAATCCATCTGTAAATGCTCACAATCAAGACGGCTTCAAAACCAGCTGGCTGCAAAACCAGCTCCCTCATGTAAATGGTTTAACCCTGCATGCTCTGCTGCCCACAGGCAACTTAACACAGCCCTCATATCCCTTCCAAGAAATGATGAGACTATTAAACTAGCTCACCAGTGGTGGCTGGTGATATTTGAAAGTGGGGTGTAAAAGTTTGGGATGAGGGACCTGTCATGAGCGAGCATAGCGAGCAATCCCGACTGTCATAAGAGGGCTTCGGGGGGGGGGGCTTTTCCCTGGGAGAAATTTTTGAAAAAAGAGTGGGGAAATGGTGCATTTTTTAGTGAATTCGAGAAAGCAAAAAGATTAAAAAGGCATTTGTGAAAGCTTAGTCTTTAAAGGGTCACAGCCTTGGAGAGAGAGAGAGCGAGAGAGATAGAGAGAGAGAGAGAGAGAGAGAGAGAGAGAGAGAGAGAGAGAGAGAGAGAGAGAGAGAGAGAAAGAGGGAGAGAGAGAGAGAGAGATTAATAATTGCTCATGAACATTCAAAACACATCACACCAAAGAAGTGCCTTGATTATTCATAGGCAAGGGCCACACACCAATAGGTAACCCCAACAGCTCTTTACCAAATTACTGACAGAGGAGTTTTGTGACCACTGCGCTTTGGAGCTTGAAAGTGGTGAAAAAGATTGGCGCATTATTATTTACAGAGCTTTTTAAAATGCCACTTGTAATATCTTTCTCATTGTTCTTTATACAGACACATCCATGGCCTGTCTTTGCTCTATCACTAGCTCTACGAAGTCACATCACAACACCTCTTTCACAGACAAGTGCACATGCATTACCAGGAAGATATCTTACAGATGGGCAAGCAGAACTATTGTCTATAAACATAAAATAATGCATTTCAGGATACAGCTAGCCTCCCAGGGACCCACATACAATCTTCAAGAGAGAGACCCTGGCGCTGCTTCAGTATCACACAGGCACAAAAACACACATCTATATCCAACACACAAAGAGAGGGGTGTACAGTACACACACTTGCAGATCCATCACATCATCTGTGTAAACACTTGCAGTCTGAAATAAAGATTTTAACACACCTCAGAGACAACTCCAGAGTTAGGGAGCACACCACTGGTGCTATTGAATGTTTACAGTTAGTGGACCAAGTTACTCTGACACGCTTGTGTAGGCATACCGATTCAGGTGTAGTCCCAGGTGCATGTGCCCATCATAAGTACTGTGCATTTATAGGTGCTTGACTAACTGTAGTTTGTAAAGTGCGCCACTCACAGGGGTTTCTCAGAGATCAGTGTATATAGAAATCATCACAGCAACACTTGCTCTGCTAGATGTGCGAGCTTCACTGTTAATTTTGCATCATGCACACCTTTCATATTTAAATGTACCATAGCTTTATTTAACACACAGGTGGCTCATCGCTATTGTTCTAATGGATAACCACAGAAACACATACACCATGGCCTATCTGCAAAATACATAAACACTGACTTTAAATATGCACTGCCCTATGATTCTGATACAATGGAATGGTTTTCAATTGCGAGCACCACTCAACGATGGGCAACAGCTCACTGTGCCTAGTTAAGTTCACGTGCGTGCCACACCAACACAGACATTCCACATTCAATGTTTCCCCAAGCCTTCATGCTGTCCACATCATGAGGCATTGCGCCTTGGTCAGCCATCTTTGGGATAAAGGTAATAGTATCAATTTTCCAGTCCTAAAACACCGGTGGGATGCACTTCTCGGTCCGTAAGTAACTGATTAGCTGCCAGAGAACCAGCCTTTTGTGCCGTGCCATGAGAAACAAATCAAAATGCTGCTGAATTTGTTTTTGTCTTAAATACCATGATCATTTTTTAAAATAAATATATATATATACACATACATATATGTATATCTAAGCAAACAACATTTGGGGCTATGGTTCTCGAATGAAGACATGTGTAACAGGCAGAAGAGCAGACCTCGGCCCTCTGAGGGTACTGCCCTTCAAAAAGAACCTAAAAACAATACCTTTATGTGGGAGTGTGCGCACCCTCGTGAGACTGCTTCTTAAAGGCCTGGAATGGATCCTTTTCATGGACCTAGGGAAGGTCCTTGTCACATAGTAACAAGATGAATTTTGTTGGAAAATGGGTTATTGGTAAGGACAGGTCGGTACCTACACTTAGCAATAGGCCACTAACCTCCACTTAGGTCCAGTTAGGTCAGAGTAAATTAAACCCAGCTCAACCCTTGGAGTGTAAAGCATTCAAATATCACAGAACAGTAACTAAATAAAACACAGGACACAGTTTAAAAATCCAAAACCAATTTATAAAAATAGACTATATTTTTATCCTTAAAATGACACAAAAACAAATAAAATCGGATAAGGGGAACCGGAGATATGAATTTTTAAAGAATTATTGTTTTCTAGCACCTAGAAACAAAATGTGCCAATCTGGTCATCTGGTCGCACCTCGACTGGGGCAAAGTCAAAGTTTAAGGCCGACCGCGATGGAGCCCGGCTCGGCTACAGCCCGCGGGAGGCCTCGGTCAAAAGTTTACCTTCACACTTAATCATTTTTCTGAAGATTTTCTTCAGCGGGACGAACCAGCCAGTCCAATCCGACCTCTGGGAACCTTTCTCCGGATCCGTGTCGCGGGAGCCCTCGGTGGAGATTTTTACCTTCAGAGGTAAACCTGGATCTTGATCCGACGTCCTTGGATCCCTCCTCGGATACGCTGGCTGGGAGGTCCTGGTCAACTTTCTACGTTCGGACTTAGGCCCTCATTACTACATTGGTGGTAAAGGCGCTTACCGCCGTGCAGAAGACCGCCAAAACACCGGCACGGCCGCAGAATTCTGCCACAGCTATTATGACACACATCTCGGAATCCACTGAAATTCAGACACCCACACAAGACCGCCACACCAAAGGTCAGTGATAAACTGGCGAAAACAAATCCTCCACCGTCACACCAACAGAAACACGCCCATGCTATTACGACCCACGAATCCAAAATACACACACACTTACAAAACACCGCCACATTGGACAATTCCAAATACACACACCTGATACACATACAAACACCACTCCCACACACCCAACACAATATAAAACACACACCCACATCACCCACAAACTCCTACGACCAAAAATCAGAGACGAAGGCCAGATAGACCGAGAGCACAGCAATAGGCAACCCCACTACACAGAGGCAAACAACACCATCACCCATACAACATTAGACGCACAATACACCACACACCACTACACATCACCACACACATCAACACTTACACCACCCCACACATCACCCACACCACCTCATGTCACGCCAAAGACACCCCCGGTTTTCCGAGGAGGAGCTCAGGGTCATGGTGGAGGAAATCCTATGGGTAGAGCCACAGCTATTTGGCTCACAGGTGCAGCACACATCCAAAGCCAGGAAGATGGAGCTATGGCAAAGAATTGTCGACAGGGTCAACGCTGTGGGACAGCATCCAAGAAATCAGGAGGACATCAGGAAGGGGTGGAACGACCTACGGGGGAAGGTGCGTTCTGTGGTATCCAGGAACAACATCGCTGTACAGCGGACTGGCGGCGGGCCCCCACCTCCTCCCCCACAACTAACAACATGGGAAGAGCAAGTCTTGACCATCATGCATCCAGAGGGCCTCGGAGGAGTAGGTGGAGGAATGGACACTTGTAAGTTAAATCTCAACTATCATATCCCCCACCCTACCTGCATGCCATCACACACCCCGACCATCACCCCCTCCCCTATCACTCCAACTCCTCACTAATGTACTCATAACACAAACCACACATCCCAACACCAAGCCCTGCATGGAAAAACAAAGCATGGTCAGCCCTCACCAAAGCATGCTCACTGCACATACCCATAACAACCCCCTAACCATCATCACACAAACCCACACACAGGAATGCTTGCACTGGGGTACACAAACACCCACCCATTGCACACCATTACACACACACATGCAATAATCATGCTCTTATATCGCTGCAGGACCAATACGGAACGTCACCACACAGGAGGGTCCAGACATCTCCACTCCACCCACAGAAGAGGCCCACAGTGACATCAGCAGATCTGCCCATCTGGATAGTGATGACCAGCCCGGACCATCGTGGGCCTCGGGACAGTCGGTTCCCCTTGCACAGGCACAGCCCAACACTGACCTTCCACTCTCTGGTAACACCAGCACAGCACCCACCCAGCGGGCCCATACCTCCGTACCCAGGACACGTCAATCAGCTGTGTGTGCACCACTACAGGGAACCCAGGATAACCCACCACCCCAACAACAACAGGGACCTGGGGGCAGTGGTAGTGGGCACACAGTCAAGGGGACAGAGGCACAGGAACACAGGGGAACTGGGAGGGCTGCTGTGCGACAGGGGGGCGGACAGGCCAAGGGAACCCACCCTCCACGAGGCCCTCCCCTCCATTATGGGAGCATACCACCACTCCCAGGAGACGATGGTGACGGTCCTGGCCAAGTTTCATGAGACCCAGCGCCTGCAGGATGAACTGTATTTGGGGTTCAGTGAGGAGCTCAGAACCATCAGCTCCGCCCTGGGCACCATCGTAGGGGTGCTGAAGGACATACAAAAGACCATGAGGGACACCGTGGCACTCCAAGGGGCCCCTGACACTAGCATGGACGATGAACTGCCCACCACCTCCGCCGGCGCTAGTGGACAGGAGGCACCGCCACAGGACCACCACACCAGCACCCCATCCCCTGCAGACGGACAACCACCCCGCAAGCGGTCCCTGAGATCCAGGAACAGGACAGAGCAAGATGGCAAGACACCCGCCAGGAAATGACACCACCCTGATTGTCCTCCCACTGTCCCACTTTGTTACCCTGTCCCGATTGGAACTGCCCCATCTCCACTTCCTATGCCCATATGGGCAGTGCACCTGTGTGACTAATGGACTGGACTCTGCCATGGACATTCCTCCACCGTCCCCCATCACCATATCACTACCCCACTCCATTTTTGAGCACTGAAATAAACACCCTTGAACCACAAAACAATCTGGAGTCAGTCTGTGATTTGGTAAATATGTATAATCAATGACAGTGTCAACATGCATTTCCAATTTTAAAGCCAACATACCCATGTCACACATCACAAGTCCTTGAAGGATGCAAGCAGATGACACACGTTGCTAACCACACCTGTGAAACCGTAATGGAAAGGTACAACTCAGTGACCAAATACTGCTATGAACTGACAGACAGGATAGAGGTAGAAGTGTGAAAGTGAATGTAATGGTAAAAAGAAAACTGTTCTCACCTGTGTGTCACTGGAAATATTGCTGTATGACTGACTCCCTGTTGTCTATCTCTTCTTCCTCAGCGTCCTCCTCATCACTGTCCACAGGCTCCACAGGCTCCAAAGCTGCCACAACACCGCCATCTGGACCATCCTCCTGCAGAAAAGGCACCTGGCGTCGCAAAGCAAGATTGTGAAGCATCGAGCAGGCCATGATGATCTGGCACACCTTCCTTGGTGAGTAGAATAGGGAACCACTTGTCATATGGAGGCACCTGAACCTGGTCTTCAGGAGGCCGAAGGTGTGTTCGATCACCCTCCTAGCCCGCCCATGGGCCTCATTGTAGCGTTCCTCTGCCCTGGTCCTGTGATTCCTCACTGGGGTCAATAGCCAGGACAGGTTGGGGTAACCAGAGTCCCCCAGTAGCCACACCCGGTGCCTCTGGAGTTGACCCATCATATAAGGGATGCTGCTATTGCGCAGGATGTAGGTGTCATGCACTAAGCCAGGGAACATAGCATTAACCTGCGAGATGTACTAGTCTGCCAAACATACCATCTGTACATTCATAGAATGATAACTCTTCCGGTTCCGGTTCACCTGTTCACTCCTGTGGGGGGGGGGGACCAGAGCTACATGGGTCCCATCAATAGCCCCTATGATGTTGGGGATATGTCCAAGGGCATAGAAGTCACCTTTAGCTGTAGGCAAATCCTCCACCTGAGGGAAAACGATGTACTTCCTCACGTGTTTCAGCAGGGCAGACAACACTCTGGACAACACGTTGGAAAACATAGGCTGGGACATCCCTGATGCCATGGCCACTGTTGTTTGAAATGACCCACTTGCTAGGAAATGGAACACTGACAGCACCTGCACTTGAGGGGGGATTCCTGTGGGATGGTGGGTACATAGTTCCTGGATAGTGGCACTGTCAAACCTGTAGGTGATGAGTAAATGTCGCTCCTCCATTGTCAACAGGTCCACCAGCGGTCGGTACACCGGAGGATTCCGCCATCTTCTCAAATGTCCAAGCTGACGGTGCCTAGGAAGGACAACAGCGACCACAGAGTCAACAAAATCCCAGATATGTACCCACAGATACACAGAACATGACACCAAAGATAAAAATCTTCCTGTATGTGTGTCGAGTGTAGGCCCAGGTATGTGTGACGCAGTTGCAAATTAAGCCATGCGGGCCCCTGAAATGGCGGCTGCCTGACCTCTAAACTGGGACAATGGGATGTGAGGTAACTGCGCTGGCGTTCTACACCGTCAGGGTGCATTGGTTAATATTGGACCCTATGGGTACCAGGAGCCAATGATGAAGTGCGCCGGCGGTGATGATACGCACCACCGCGGACGTCACCGCCGCGGACGTAACCGCTATTTTCTATCTGTTTAATCACTTGATACCTGATCTTCGACAGGAGAGGACCTACACTGCAAGTGCTGCTGTGACCTCGGTCTGGAAGAGACAATGGCTGCTGCGTCTGGGGAAAGGGCCCCTGCCTTCACTGCTCAGGTGTTGGAGAAGCTCGTGGACGGGGTCCTCCCCCAGTACACGCTACTCTACGGTCCTCCAGACCAACAGGGAAGTACACAGGGAGCACGTTGTATGGGCTATGCCTGGGTCGAGAGGGCTGGTTGTAAGAGGGAAGGGGGCAGAGTGCACTGAACATGAAGGACTGTGAATGCATGTGCAACATGGCAAGGGCTGGTATGTGGGCCACTCACTTCGACGGTGCTCTTGCTAATGACTCCTCTTCTTCCCCTGTGCATGTCATGTAGGTCAGCGCCCACCAGAAGAAGGACATTTGGCGTGCCATCGCCAAGGACGTCCGGACCCTGGGGTCCACCAGAGACGGGGCACCCACTGCCGTAAAAGATGGGAGGACATTCGCTGCGGGAGCAAGAAGATGGCGGAGGCTCAGCTGGGGATGGCCTCCCAACGTGGGAGGGGTGCCCGTCGCACCATGACCCCCCTGATGTTCGGGGTCCTGGCGGTGGCCTACCCTGAGTTAGATGGGCGCTTGAGGGCATCACAGCAGACACAAGGGGGTGAGCACACTATCATTCTGGGGACTTTGCGCGCAGTTGAGGGGTCTAGGTGTGGGAGGAGGGCTGTGGGTTTCCCTAGGCCAGGGCGACTTTCATAGGCTAGGCCCCTCCATAATGCAGGCCATGTGCCACTCCACCCCACCGCAGTAGAGTGCCAAGTACAGGTATACATGCCCCTGTGGCATCCATGTGTGCAGATGTCCACCATAGCGATGTAAGCCATATCCCAGGAATTGCATCTGTAGAGGCCAGGAGATCGGCGTAGTGCAGGGGGCTGCTGTGTCTGTATTGTCCGCCAACAGTAGCGGTAAGCCATGCACTCAACCTGTCTTTCTTCTGTCGTCCACCCCCCTTTCTCTACTCTCCCTGTTCTTTTGTGCATCGCATCATCAGGCGGAGGTACAGTGGCACCGGAGCACGAGGGAGCTGCATCCCACATGGCCATGGAGGGCCACACCACGGACTCAGAATGCACCAGTGGGACAGAGGGTGAGGGGAGCTTCACGTCGGGCACCGGATCACCAACCAGCGACACAGACTTGTCAACCGATGGGAGCTCCCTTGTGGTGGCGGCACCTTCTGTGCCCTACACTTCTACAGGTACAGCAGCCACCTCCCCTACCAGCACCGCCCTCCCAGCAGCCCCTCAGCCTTCGCCCCGTGCCCGCTCACCCAGGAGGGTGGGCATCACCTTTGCCCCAGGCACCTCAGCCCCTGCCCCAGTCACCCCTGCTGCCCTCAGTGAGGAGGCCATTGACCTCCTCAGGTCACTCACTGTTGGGCAGTCTACCATTGTGAATGCCATCCAGGGTGTAGAAAGGGAGTTGCAACACGGTAATGCATTCCTGGAGGGCATTCATTCTGGTCAGGCTGCCCTTCATCGAACCCTGCAATCTTTGGCTTCACTACTGATGGCAGCCATTGTCCCTGTGTCTAGCCTCCTCCCTCCAACTTCCTCCACCCAGACCCAGTCCCCTGTACCCCAGCCTCTCCCAAGCACACCATCAGACAAGCATGAACACACCTCAACACACAAAAGTAGCTCAGGCAAACATAGGCACCACACAACCCACTGGTACTCATGCAAGCATCACCCACATACAGACACAGCAACATCCACTGCCTCCACTGTGTCCCCCTCGTCGTCGTCTCCCTCCTCCCTCCCAGTGTCGTCTACACTCTCACCTGCATGCACTACATCTACAGGCACTAGGACTCGCACCAGAACACCCAGCACCACACCCGCTCACCTGCACTCACCACCCCCACTCCCATTTACACAGCCCCTGTGTCCTCTCCCAGTGTGTCTGTGACACCCCCTCCCAAAGTACACAAACGCGGGCACCCACACACCCAACATCCATCCACCTCACGACAGCCTCCAGTACCTGCACCTGCACCCAAAACACCTAAAGTGACACCTCCTACAACCACCCCTCTTCCTCCACTCCCAGACCCCCTCCAGCTACCCATCCCAGTGTTCGTCTTAAACTCTCCCTCAGCAACGTTGACCTCTTTGCCCCCATCCCCACTCCTCCAATTCATAAGTCCTGTAGTAGCGCCTCAGCCAAAAAGACTCCAGTACCAGTGGTGCGTGTTACAGGTGTGTGGAGTGCACCGGCCACCAGGGCAGGCAGTGTGACACAGAGCCAAAGCACTGCCAGTCCACCCCCTGTAAAGCATCTCAAGTTGGAAAGTGGCCGACGGGACAGGGTGAAGACTCCTGGCGGCAAAACTGCTCACAAGGGTCCCAGGGGGATTGCAGAGTCAGCTGTGACTCCTCCAAAGGTGGTGAAGGGCCAGAGGAAGTTTGCACAGTCTGGTGAGAGCAGCACAGCGGAGAAGGGCGCCATCCTCCCCGGCAGCCGGGACGCCACCGCCAGCACCGTTGTCACTGGTCAGGAGACCACCGCCAGAGTCAGTGCCCAGGAGGGCAGCGCTATCATCACTGGTCAGGAGACCACCGCCAGAGTCAGTGCCCAGGAGGGCAGGAGTATCGTCACTGGTCAGGAGACCACCGCCAGAGTCAGTGCCCAGGAGGGCAGGAGTATCGTCACTGATCAGGAGACCACCACCAGAGTCAGTGCCCAGGAGGAGGGCAGGAGTATCGTCACTGGTCAGGAGACCACCGCCAGAGTCAGTGCCCAGGAGGGCAGCGCTATCGTCACTGGTCAGGAGACCACCGCCAGAGTCAGTGCCCAGGAGGGCAGGAGTATCGTCACTGGTCAGGAGACCACCGCCAGAGTCAGTGCCCAGGAGGGCAGCGCTATTGTCACTGGTCAGGAGACCACCGCCAGAGTCAGTGCCCAGGAGGGCAGCGCTATCGTCACTGGTCAGGAAACCACCGCCAGAGCCAGTGCCCAGGAGGGCAGGAGTATCGTCACTGGTCAGGAGACCACCGCCAGAGTCAGTGCCCAGGAGGGCAGGAGTATTGGCACTGGTCAGGAGACCACCGCCAGAGTCAGTGCCTAGGAGGGCAGCGCTATCGTCACTGGTCAGGAGACCACCACCAGAGTCAGTGCCCAGGAGGGCAGGAGTATTGTCACTGGTCAGGAGACCACCGCCAGAGTCAGTGCCCAGGAGGGCCCCAGCTACCACAGCCCCGCTGGAAAATGAGGGACCGTCATGTCACACACCAATGCACAGGTCAGAAACCGCCATGGCAAAGCACCGCTGAACAAGGAAACACCGCCATGGTGAAGACCGCTGAACAGGGCACAGCACAGCTGAACAGGGCAGAGAACCGCTGAACAGATCAGAGACCGCCATGGCAAAACACAGCTGAACAAGGAATCACTGCGATGGTGAAGACCGCTGAACAGGGCAGAGAACCGCTGAACAGATCAGAGACTGCCATGGCAAAGCACCGCTGAACAAGGAAACACCACCATGGTGAAGACCGCTGAACAGGGCACAGCACAGCTGAACAGGGCAGAGAACCGCTGAACAGATCAGAGACCGCCATGGCAAAACAACGCTGAACAAGGAATCACCGCCATGGTGAAGACCGCTGAACAGGGCAAAGCACCGCTGAACAGGGCAGAGAACCGCTGAACAGATCAGAGACCGCCATGGCAAAGCACCGCTGAACAAGGAAACACCGCCATGGTGAAGACCGCTCAACAGGGCACAGCACAGCTGAACAGGGCAGAGAACCACTGAACAGATCAGAGACTGCCATGGCAAAGCACCGCTGAACAAGGAAACACCGCCACATCGATCATCGTTATCCCATGTACAGCTGGGACTGTGACGGAACGGGAACCGTCACGGGGAGCTTAATGGAGTGTGGGCACCATTCCCCCTCCAGAACCAGTGGAGACTGTCATCCACTTGAGAGACTGTGGCTTTGCACTCCCCAGGATTGTTCAGTGGGCAACCCACCCACTGTAGAGACTTGAGAGACTGTGGCTTTGCACTCCCCAGATATGTCAGTGGGCAACCCACCCACTGTAGAGACTTGAGAGACTGTGGCTTTGCACTCCCCAGGATTGTTCAGTGGGCAAACCAACCACTGTATAGACTTGAGAGACTGTGGCTTTGCACTCCCCAGGATACATCAATGGGCATGGAGCCCCGTCGTGGATCTGGCGTGGTGCTGTAATCCGGCTGAGGTGCCCCTCCCTTCCCTTCCCCCTGAGGTACCTGTTGTATTTCGATCTGATTATCTATTGTGGGCCTCGCCCATTAATTTTTGGACCAGTGGTGCACGGACATTGATATGTGCATACCTGCACTGCTTCTCGTAATGTATATACTTTTGAATGTGTATATATATATCTGTATATATTTGGTAACTGTATTTTGATACATTACAACTTTTGAACTGATTACCTTTGGTCTTTGCATTCTTCCGGGGGGGGTTGTGGGTTGTTACTGTGATGTTTTGACATGCATAGCTGTGTGTGTTATAATGTGCGAGGGTGGGGGTGTTTCGTGTGTGTCCCCCTGACTTTTGCCTGCCCCCTCCCCTATGTCATAGGTGCAGTACTCACCGTTGTCTTCGCCGCCGCCGTTGCTGGTGTTCGTAAATGAGCAGGAAGACAAGTCTGTGGGCGGTGACCGCCGCGCTGCTTGTCTGTACCGCCGTGGCGGTCGGAGTGTTAAAGTGGCTGTCTATGTTGGCGATTTCCGCCACGGTCATGATTCCCTTTTTTTGTCCGCCGGCCTGTTTGCGGTATTTCCGCACCTTTAACACCGTCCGCCAGGGTTGTAATGACCCCCTTAGTCTCTTTTTTGGAGATTTTCTTCACCGGACGAACCTGCAAATCAGGTTGGGTCGCGGTTGAGGTAAGCCGGTTAGAGTTGCCGCGGCGGGTCGGTCCGTCTATGAACTTTTCAAAAGTTCTCCAATCTCCTCCAAACTTCTGGATCTTCTCCCTGATGTTCTTTTAAGGTTATTTTGGGGTCCACAGCTCACCCCAAGATTCCAGAAGCTCTGAGATTATCCTTGGGGGTGTAAACTACAACTCCCAGAATGCAGCTGGTGCAAACTCCTTTTCGGCCACTGGACAGTGGTCAGTGGTTGATTTCTTCAGGAGTTGGTGCAGGGAACTCTGGTGAGCAATTTTTCACCTGTAACAAACAAGGAGTCCCTCCTTGAACCAGTTGAAGCCAGGCAAAGTCCTTCTTGTGGTGAAGCCCAAGTATGCAGCTGATTCAGTTCTTCAGAGTGCAGGGTCCAGGTGCAGGCCAGAGGTCCATCAGGGCAGTCCTTCTTCTTCTGTAGTTCTTCCTGGTAGGGATGTGGTAGGGAACTGAGGTGTAGGTGCAGGTCTGCCAGTTTTATCCTTGCTCCTGGGTGAAAAGCAGGGGGGTCCTGGTCCTCCAATCAGGTGCAGGGTCCTTCCCCCTGTGATGACCACTTCCTGGGAAGTGTGGCAAAAATCAATCCCAGGAGGCAACATTCCTCAAAAATCCATCATGGCTAAAAATGATTTTGGGAGGTTACATCTGGCTGAGCACACCAACTGGTGTGGCTAAAAATCCTAAACACACCCCTCTCCTGCCCTCTCCTAATCTAATCAAGGGGGCAACTAGTTGGCTGGGGTTGCAGGATGTGGGGGTGTTGCTGGGTTACTCCAAATGTCCTTCTCTGCCTTTGAAGACCTGTTTGGCAGCCCTCCCCCTTCCTGCCCCACCATCTGCTGAGGGGAGATCCCCTCCCAAAGGCACATCTCTTTGTATGAAGCCAGGACACTTCATACCTCATCAAGCAGCCTGGCCAGGCTGCCAGAGGCTGGCCAATCAGAGCACAGCAGCAAAAACAATGCAGGGCTGAAGTTGGCAACTTTTCAGGTAAAGTTTAAAATTCTTTACCTGAACAATTTACATTAAATTCAACAACTGGAAGTTGTGGGATTTATTATAACAATTCATTTGATACCAAATTCTCTGTATCTGTCACTTAAGAGGACTTTTAGAATTAAAATAAAGTTTCCCCGTTCTAGCCTATAAAGGCCATTCACTACAATGAGGGAAAAACGAATTTGGCTGTTTTTACCTCACCAGGGCTTATAAAACTGTTTTTATAAGGTCCCTGCTTATAGTTACATGGTACCCAGCCCTAGGGGCACATAGAGCACACCTTAGGGGTGACTTATATGTACAAATAAGGTAGTTTAAGACTTTGGAACTACTTTTAATTCCAAAGTCGAATTTGCATATAACTTTAATTTAAAAGCATCCAGCAAGGCAGGTCTGCCTTTAAAATGACACTGGGCACCTCAGCAGTGCACCTATGCAGGGGTCCCTAAACCTCCATGCCCTACCATATACTAGGGAGTTATAGGTAGGTTAACTTAGCCAATTATAATTAGCCTAATTTGCATACTGAGTTTACACAGAGCACAGGCCCTGGGACTGGTTAGCAGTACCCAGGGCACCATCAGAGTCAGGAAAACACCAGCAAAAAGTGGAAAATGGGGGCAAAAAGTTAGGGGGCCTCTGCAATCAGCCCTGTTCTCTCACAAATGTATTTTGTTAGATTTATACCGCAGATAAATTAAATCAGTGGGTCTGTAAGCTGATAGTTTTCTGACACTCTATGGGCCACTGTGTTGCATTTTACTCCTCCTTTCCTCCAGCCTATCTCTCCCTGTCCTTGTCACAGTTGTGTGAATTCTGCCCCTCTCCCTCCTCCCGCTCATATGATGGCTTCCCTTCTTGTGGAGGCAGAAATAGGCTTGTAATAGAAGACGAAGGATAAACGAGAAAAGACAGTGGCCGGGGCCTTTGAGGGCAGATGGAGGCCCTGTAAGGCCAGGCAGGATCCTAAACTGTGGACGCTAGTTTCTGCGCTCTCCAATAAACCAGCTGACACACAAAAACAAGTTACAATAACAGTCAGAAGCTGTGCGCGCTTCCCTCGTTTTTAACTACAAAGACAGCATTTCAGCAGAAAAACAAAACACAAACGTAGGCGAATGTGGTAAATTCTTGCAGCGCCTGCACAATGTGCCTAGTGTTGGTAACTGTTGCTGTGTGCAAACAGCACAAACACAGGGCCATGTTATCGGAGACAACATGCCCTCCCCCAGACCGCTTTCAGTCCCTGCAATGGTCAGCAAACGTTGCATTACTGTCAAGCGGTACAAAATGACCTCATATACACATTCGGTCAACAAAAATGTACAGTAGTGGCCGCTGGTTTGGAGATTGTTATCTCCGGCCTGAGGGCTGCTACCGCCATGGCAGTTGGTGTGGTATATTGGTGGGTTGGCTTCATCCAACCCGCCAGTGTCATAATGTGGCAGAATGTACCACCACATTTACACCGATGCCGGGGTCATAATGACCCCATAAGTTTGTTCTTCCTATGTTCTTGCTGAAGAACTCATGTGCCGAATTGCTCATGATTACACAGGTGAGAGTAAGCACTCAATTTCCCATAGTTTTCAATCAAAAGAATAATGTCAAATTACTGAAATGTCTCTGATTTAATCCGGTGTAATCAAAATTCACCCAGGCCTAATGTAAATGACACTCAGACAGACACATTTCAGAACAGAGCTGACCGAAAGCTGCAATGTGTCTGTATGTATACATGTTTTACCTATATTAATATATGCATAATTTAATTGTTTATTATCACAGGATTCTGGCAGACCGCTAAGAAGAGATACTAGCAAGTTTTATTACAGTGCATATCTTGTACCCCAAGGGTTTATCAGAGGTGGTAACCAACACCATACACCTACCTCACAGAGGTAATCTGTGACATTTTATTTAACAAAATACCCACTTGTACGCTTTAATAGAGAGAACTAGCAATACACCATTAAATACCTATTGCATTTAATATATGCTTTCACAATCAATATATCATTTCTACTGCACTTATCATCATGTTTTATATTAAACAGATCATACCTTTCGTATCATAAACATTTTTTCCTAGTGAAAAAATCAGGCCTCTAGCTTGTCACCATAACCAGCTGAGGGCTGATGTACTGAGCATACGTTTTCCCTCAAGGCAACTATCAGGCACAGTCATAAAATTATATAGTATAAAAATTACAGTTAGCAAGCAAACTACCATCTCTAATAGGAAGCTCTAGCAAAGATTCTGATTGCAAATATTCTATACCCAGGGATTGTCAGAGGGGGTAACCATCATCAAAGGGCTTCCATAGTCTGGTATTCTGTGAGGTTACATGTAACAAAGTACCTATGTATATACTTTAATGCACAGTAATAATAATCTACGTCTACATGCCTATTAACTTCAACATATGCTTGTCATACTCAATACACCAGGCTTACTGCTTTATCGTATCTTTTCATTATAAGCAGTCAGGCCTATAACCTTTATCATTAGCTTGCCACCATAACCAACTGAAGCCTTCTGTACTGAATGTGAGCTTTCCACAAAGCAACCATCCAGCAGACAGTCATAAAAGTACAAACGCATACAAAATTATAGTTGCCAAAGCAAAACACTGTGGTGGTCATTACAACCCTGGCGGTCGGTGTTAAAGCGGTGGTAAGACCGCCAACAGGCTGGCGGTAAAAAAATTGGAATTACGACTGTGGCGGAAACCGCCAACAAAGACAGCCACTTTTTAACACTCCGACCGCCACGGCGGTACAAACAAACAGTGCGGCGGTCACCACCAACAGACAGGCGGGAGACAATGCATCGCCCACACTATTATGACAGGCCAATCTGCCACCTTTCCCGGGATGGATTCACGTGCGGATAAAAACACGGCGGAAACAGGAATCATGAAGGGAAAACGCTCACCTCTACACACTCCACGAGGAACGAGGACGCCATGGAACCAGAGCTCCACATTTTCCCAGCCTTTATCTTCTTGTTCCTCTACCAGGAGCACGAACGCCGGTGGCGAAGACCACGGTGAGTACTGCACCTACAACACAGGGGAGGCAAAAAACAGGGACACACACATGCAACACCCCCACCCGCACCCACTGCAACACACAAACAATGCATATCAATACATCACAGTTACACCCCCCAAACCCCCCGGAAGAATGCAAAGACAATAGAAAATGAGTGTAACCATTGTAATATATTAAAAGCAAGTAGGCAGAAATATATATATATATATATACACCATGTACATATTATATACCAAGCATAGTAGTCCAGGTAGTGTTCTAAGAAAGTCCGTGGAACACTGGGACCACACGGTATGGGCGAGGCCCACACAAGATCCCCGACCATGACGGATAGAACACTGCAGGGGCATCAGAGAGCAACTAAACAGGCACCTTAGGGGGAGGGAAAGGGGGGGGCACCTCAGCTGGATGAGTGCACGATGCCAAATCCACGAAGGGGCCACATGCCCACTGTTCAGTCCTGGGGAGTGCAAAGCCACAGTCACTCAAGTCTCTACAGTGGGTGGTTGGCCCACTGTTCCATCCTGGGGAGTGCAAAGCCACAGTCTCTCAAGTCTCTACAGTGGGTGGTTTGCCCACTGTTCCATCCTGGGGAGTGCAAAGCCACAGTCTCTCAAGTCTCTACAGTGGGTGGGTTGCCCACTGTTCCATCCTGGGGAGTGCAAAGCCACAGTCTCTCAAGTCTCTACAGTGGGTGGTTTGCCCACTGTACCATCCTGGGGAGTGCAAAGCCACAGTCTCTCAAGTCTCTACAGTGGGTGGTTTGCCCACTGTTCCATCCTGGGGAGTGCAAAGCCACAGTCTCTCAAGTCTCTACAGTGGGTGAGTTGCCCAGTGTACCATCCTGGGGAGTGCAAAGCCACAGTCTCTCAAGTCTCTACAGTGGGTGGTTTGCCCACTGTACCATCCAGGGGAGTGCAAAGCCACAGTCTCTCAAGACTCTACAGTGGGTGGTTTGCCCACTGTACCATCCTGGGGAGTGCAAAGCCAAAGTCTCTCAAGTGGATGCCTTCTCCACTGGTTCTGGACGGGGCTTTGTGCCCAGAGTGCTTCATCCTGCGAAGGACAGAGGGAGTGGATGTTTCCCTCCACTGGTTCTGGAGGGGGCTTTGTGCCCAGAGTGCTTCATCCTGCTAAGGACAGAGGGAGTGGATGTATCTCTCCACAGGTTCTGGAGGGGCCTTTGTGCCCAGAGTGCTTCATCCTGCTAAGGACAGAGGGAGTGGATGTATCTCTCCACTGGTTCTGGAGGGGCCTTTGTGCCCAGAGTGCTTCATTCACCCCGTGATGGACTCAGTTGCGTCAGTGCCCTTGCCGCTCATGGGCCAGCGGTGCTTGAGATGGTTGTGCCCTGTGCAGCGGTGCTTGAGATGGCGGTCTCCATTGCAGGGTCTCAGCTGCTGGCGGTCCCTCATGGCCCAACGGGGCTTTTGCTGGCGGTCCTTCATGGCCCAACGGGGCCTTTGCTGGCGGTCCTTCATGGCCCAACAGGGCTTTTGCTGGCGGTCCTTCATGGCCCAACGGGGCTTTTGCTGGCGGTCCTTCATGGCCCAACGGGGCTTTTGCTGGTGGTCCTTCATGGCCCAATGGGGCTTGTGCTGGCAGTCTTGTCCTGGGCAGCTGGGCTGGGTCTGGCGGTGGCCTCCTGGGCAGCTGGGCTTGTGCTTGCGGTGGCCTCCTGGGCAGCTGGACTGGTGCTGGCGGTGGCCTCCTGGGCAGCTGGGCTGGTACTGGCGGTGGCCTCCTGGGCAGCTGGGCTTGTGCTGGCGGTGGCCTCCTGGGCAGCTGTGCTGGTGCTGGCGGTGGCCTCCTGGGCTTGTGCTGGTGGTGGCCTCCTGGGCAGCTGGGCTGGTGCTGGCGGTGGCCTCCTGGGCAGCTGGGCTGGTGCATGCGGTGGCCTCCTGGGCAGCTGGGCTGGTGCTGGCGGTGGCCTCCTGGGCAGCTGGGCAGGTGCTGGCGGTAGCCTCCTGGGCAGCTGGGCTTGTGCTGGCGGTGGCCTCCTGGGCAGCTGGGCTGGTGCTGGCCTCCTGTGCAGCGGGGATGATAGCAGTCTTCTCCGCCGTGCTGCTCTTCCCAGACTTGCCGGGTTTCTTCTGGCCCTTCCCCACCTTGGAAGGTGTCACAGCTGGCTCCACACTCCCACCGGGACCCCTGGGAGCGGCTTTGGTGGCTGGAGTCTTCCCCCTCTCCTGCCGGGCACTAGCCAACTTCTGAGGCTTCACAGGTGGGGCACTGTCTGTGCTGTGGCTCCGTGCCACACTGGCTGCCCTGGTGACCAGTGCACTCCAGATTCCGGTGACTACAGGCACCACTGGTCCCGGAGAGGTTGTGGCTGAGGTGCTAGTTCGGGACCTCTGAGATGGACGGGGTGGGGGAGGTGTGGGAAAGAGGTCAAGGTTGGACAGGAAAAGTTTTTGGGACACACTGGGATGGGTAGCTGGAGGGGGTTTGGGAGTGGAGGAAGAGGCGGTGGTTGTAGGAGGTGTACGTTTGGTGACTTTGGGTGAAGGTGCATGCACTGGAGGCTGTCATGAGGTGGATGGCTGTTGGGTGGGTGTGTGCCTGCATTTGTGTATCTTTGGAGGGGGCGTCACAGACACACTAGGAGAGGACACAGGGGACGTGTGAATGGTAGTGGGGGTGGTGACTGCACGTGAGCGGGGTGTGGTGGTGGGTGTGTTGGAGAGGGACATAGTGGCTGTAGATGTAGTGCATGCAGGTGTGAGTGTAGACGTCACAGGGAGGGAGGAGAGAGACGAGGAGGAGGGGGACACAGTGGAGGCAGTGGATGTTGGTGTGTCTGCATGAGTGTGATGAGTGTGTGAATGCCTGTGGGATGTGTGGTGCTTATATTTGCCTGAGCTACCCTTGGGTGTTGAGGTGTGTGCATGTTGGTCTGTAGGTGTGCTTGGGATAGGCTGAGGTACAGGGGATTGGGTCGGGGTGGAGGAAGTTGGAGGGGGGAGGCTGGAGACGGGGACAATGGCTGCCATCAGTGCTGAGGCCAGAGTTTGAAAAGCTCGGTGAAGGGCCGCCTGACCAGAATGAATGCCCTCCAGGAATGCATTTATTTGTTGCAACTGCCTCTCTACACCCTGGATGGCATTCAAAATGGTAGACTGCCCAACAGTGAGGGACCTGAGGAGGTCAATGGACTCCTCACTGAGGGCAGCAGGGGTGACTGGGGCAGGGACTGAGGTGCCTGGAGCGAAGTTGATGCCCACCCTCCTGGGTGAGCGGGCACAGGGCAAAGGCTGAGGGGCTGCTGGGATGGCGGTGCTGGTAGGGGGGGTGGCGGCTGTACCTGTAGATGTGGGGAGCACAGATGTTGCGGCCACCACAAGGGAGCTCCCATCAGAGGATGAGTCTGTGTCGCTGGTCTCAGCTCCTGTCCCCGCCGTGGAGCTCCCCTCGCCCTCCGCCCACTGGTAAATTCAGACTCTGTAGTGTCGCCCTCCAGGGCCATGTGGGATGCAGTTCCCTCGTGCTCCTGTGCCACTGCTCCTCCACCTGATGATGCTAATGCACACAAGAACAGGGAGACCACAAAAAGGGGGGAAGACAGGAGAAAGACATGTTGAGTGCATGCATTACAGCTACCGTTGGCGGACACGACAGACACAGAATCCCCCTGCACTACGCCGCGCTCTTGGGCTCCACTGTTCAATTCCTGGGAAATGGCCTACAAGGTTATGGAGGACATCTGCACACATAGATGACACAGGGGAATGACTAGGTGTACTTGGCACTCTACAGAGGTGGGCTGGGGTGCCACATGGCCTGCCTTACGGAGGGGCCTTGCCTACGGAACTCGCCCTGGCCTAGGGAAACCCACAGCCCACCTACCCCACCCAGACACCTCCACTGCGTGCAAAGTCAGCAGAATGTCGGTGTACTCACCCCCTTGTGTCTGCTGTGATGCCCTCAAGCGCCCATCCAACTCCGGGTAGGCCACCGCCAGGATCCGGAACATCAGGGGGTCATGGTGCGACGGGCACCCCTCCCACGTTGGGAGGCCATCCCCAGCTGAGCCTCCACCGTCTTCTTGCTCCAACGGCGAATGTGCTCCCATCTTTTCCGGCAGTGGGTGCTCCGTCTGTGGTAGACCCCCAGGGTCCGGACATCCTTGGCGATGGCACGCCAAATATCTTTTTTCTGGTGGGCGCTGACCTACATGGAATGTAGAGGGGAAAAAGAGAAGTTATTACCAACTGCACCGTCAAACTGATTGGCCCCCATCCCTACCCTTGCCATGTGGCACATGCATTCACCGTCTTTTATGCACGCAGCACTCTACCCCCTTTCTTCTTACATCCAGCCCTCTCCACACAGGCATAGCCCATACAACGTGCTCCCTGTGTACATACCTGTTTGTCTGGAAGACCGTAGAGTAGCGTGTACTGGGGGAGGACCCCATCCACGAGCATCTCCAACTCCTCTGATGTGAAGGCAGGGGCCTTTTCCCCAGACACTCGAGCCATTGTCTCTTCCAGACTGAGGTCACAGCAGCACTTGCAGTGTAGGTCCTCTCCTGTCGAAGATCAGGTATTGAGTGATTGAACAGATAGAAAATGGCAGTCACGTCCAAGGTGGTGCGTACCGTCACCGCCGTCGCACATCGTCATTGGCTCCTGGGACCCATAGGGTCCAATGTTAACCAATGCAAAATTGCGCTGCGATCTTCCACCGCCTACTGCGACGGTGTACAACGCCAGCACAGTTACCTCACATCCCATTGTCCCACTTTAGAGGTCAAGCAGCCGCCATTTCAGGGGCCCACATGGCTTCATTTCCAACTGTGTCACACATACCTAGGCCTAGACTCAACACACATACAGGCCACCTTTTGTGTATGATTGGTGTTCTGTGTAAACTGTGGGTACGTACCTCTGAGTTGTTTGACTCTGTGCTCGCTGTTGTCCTTCATAGGCACCGTCCGCTGGGACATGTGAGGAGATGGCGGCATCTTCCGGTGTAACGACCATTGGTGGACCTGTCGACAATGGAGGAGCGACATGTCATAATCACATACAGGCTTGACCGTGCCACAATCCAGGAACTGTGTATCCAGTTGGAGCCAGACCTGATGTCAGCAATCCGCCATCAAACAGGAATCCCCCTTCAAGTGCAGGTGCTGTCAGTACTCCATTTCCTTGCAAGTGGGTCATTTCAAACAACAGTGGCCATAGCATCAGGGATGTCCCAGCCTATGCTTTCCACCGTATTGTCCAGAGTGTTGTCTGCCCTTCTGAAACACATGCGGAGCTACATCGTTTTCCCTCAGGTGGAGGATTTGCCTACAGTGAAAGGGGATTTCTATGCCCTGGGACATATCCCCAACATCATAGGTGCCATTGATGGGACACATGTGGCCTTGATACCCCCCCGCAGGAGTGAACAGGCGTACAGAAACCGGAAGAGTTATAATTCGATGAATGTACAGATGGTATGTTTGGCAGACCAGTGCATCTTCCATGTGAATGCTAAGTTCCCTGGCTCAGTGCATGACGCCTACATCCTGCGGAATAGCAGCATCCCTTATGTGATGGGTCAATTCCAGAGGCACCGTTTGTGGGTATTAGGTGAGCACCTGGAAGCAAGACAGTGGGAATGGCTGTCTGGGTTTGGGGCTACCCTACAGGTTAGTGTGTGTCTAATACTTGTCCCTCACCATTTGCAGGTAACTCTGGTTACCCCAACCTGTCATAGCTACTGACCCCAGTGAGGAATCCCAGGACAATGGCAGAGGAACGCTACAATGAGGCACATGGGCGAACTAGGAGGGTGATCGAGCGGACCTTCGGCCTCCTGAAGGCCAGGTTCCGGTGCCTCCATATGACAGGTGGATCCCTATTCTACTCACCAAAGAAGGTGTGCCAGATCATCGTGGCCTGCTGTATGCTTCATAACTTGGCATTGCGACGACAGGTGCCTTTTCTGTAGGAGGATGGTCCAGATGGCGGTGTTGTTGCAGCTGTGGAGCCTGTGGATAGTGAAGACGAGGAAGCAGAGGAAGAAGACATGAACAACAGGGACTCAGTGATCCAGCAATATTTCCAGTGAGACACAGGTAAGAGTACAGACCTGCCTACTACATGTACTTAAACACTGCTACCTCTCTACTGTCTGTCGTTTTCACCCACGGAGTTGTCAATTTCCCTTACGATTTCACAGATGTGGGTCCCACTGTGTGACATCTGCTTTGATTCCTCATGGACTTGAGCTGTGCGACATAGGTATGTTGACATTACAATTGAAAGAGCATTTTGTCACTGTAATTGCTAATACACTATTTCGAAATCACAGACAGACTCCAGATTGTTTTGTGCTTTAAGGGTGTTTATTTTAGTGCTCAATATTGGAGGGGGTAGCAAAATGGTGAGGGGTGATGGCGGAGGAATGACCATGGCAGAGTCCAGTCTATTAGTGTCACAGGTGCATTGCCCAAATGGGCATAGGAAGTGGAGCTGGGGCAGTTTCAGTATGGACAGGGTGACAAAGTGAGACAGTAGGATGACAATCAGGGTGGTCTCATTTCTTGGCGGGGGTCTTGGCATCGTGCTCTGTCTTTGTCCTGGATCTCAGGGACTGTTTGCGGGGTGGTTCTCCCTCTGCAGGGGGTGGGGTGCTGGTGTGGTGGTCCTGTGGCGGGGTGTCCTGTCCACTAGCGCCGGCGGAGTTGGTGGGCACTTCATTGTCCATGCTAGTGTCAGGGGCCCCTTGTAGTGCCACATTGTCCCTCCTGGTGTTGAGTAGTTCCTTCAGCATCCCTACAATGGTGCCCAGGGTGGAGCTGATAGTTCTGAGTTCCTCCCTGAAGCCCATATACTGTTCCTCCTGCAGGTGCTGGGTCTCCTGAAACTTGGCCAGTACCGTTGCCATCATCTCCTGGGAGTGGTGGTAGGCTCCCATGATGGAGGAGAGGTTCTCGTGGAGAGTGGGTTCCCTTGGCCTGGCCGCCCCCTGTCGCACAGCAGCCCTCCCAGTTCCCCTGTGTTCCTGGGCATCTGTCCCCTTGACCGTGTGCCCACTGCCACTGCCCCCAGGTCCCTGTTGTTATTGGGGTGGTGGGTTATCCTGGATTCCCTGTAGTGGTGGACACACAGCTGATTGACGTGTCCTGGGGACGGAGGCATGGGTCCGCTCGGTGGGTACTGTGCTGGTGTTTCCAGAGGGGGGAAGGTATGTGATGGCCTGTGCCAGTGTGAGGGGAACCGACTGTCCCGAAGGTCCCCGATGGGCCGGGCTGGTCATGTAGATCCAGTTGGAGAGAGGTGCTGTCATCACTGTGGGCATCTTCTGTTGGTGGTGTGGACATGTGTGGACCCTCCTGTCCTGTGACTTTGGGTAGGGGTCCTGCAGGGGTATAAAAGGATGGTTATTACATCTGTATGTGTCATGGTGTGCAATGGGTGGGTGACCGTGTACCCCAGTGCTTGCATTCCTGTGTGGGAGCTTGTGTGATGGTGGTTTAGGGGGTTGTATGGGTATGTGCAGTGGGCATGCTTTACTGATGGGTGCCCATGCTCTGTTGTTGCATGCAGGGCTTGGTGTTGGGATGGGTGGTTGGTGATGTTGGGACATATGTGAGGAGTTGGGGTGCTGGGGGTGAGGGTGGGGGTGTGTGATAGCATGCAGGTAGGGTGGGGGATGTAATAGTTAAGATTTGACTTACCAGAGTCCATTCCTCCGCCTACTCCTGCGAGGCACTCAGGATGCAGAATCGCCAAGACCTGCTCCTCCCATGTTGTTAGTTGTGGGTGAGGAGGTGGGGGTCTGCCGCCAGTCCGCTGAAGACGCCTGGTGGTGTCTTGAGACCACGGAACGCACCTTCCCCCGTAGGTCGTTCCACCTCTTCCTGCTGTCCTCCCGATTTCTTGGGTGCTGTCCCACTGCATTGACCCTGTCCACTATTCTTCGCCAAAGCTCCATCTTCCTTGCAATTGAGGTGTGCTGCACCTGTGATCTGAATAGCTGTGGCTCTACCCGGATGATTTCCTCCACCATGACCCTGAGCTCCTCTTCCGAGAACCTGGGCTGTCTTTCCCGTGAAATGGGGTGGTGTAGGTGATGTGTGGGGTGGATTGTGTGGTGAGCAGTGTGCTGATATGTAGTGGTGTGTTGTATGAGGTGCGTGGAAGTTGTGTTGGTGATGGTATTGTGTGCCTGCCGATGCTGTTGTTCTTGCTGGTGGTGTCTCTCTCTGGCCTTCTTTCTGAATTTTTTGGTCGTAGGGGTTTGTGGGTGATGTGGGTGTGTGTTTTATATTGTAATGGGTGTGTGGGAGTGGTGTGTGTATGTGTATCAGGTGTGTGTATTTAGAATTGTCCAATGTGGTAGTGTTTTGTAAATGTGTGTGTATTTTGAGCGCGGCGGTGTGTACCGCCAATGGAATACCGCGTTGAAAGACCGCTGTGTGGATTCGTGTGTCGTGATAGTGTGGGCGTATTTCTGTTGGCGTGGCGATGTCGGTTTTGTTTTCGCCAGTTTATCACTGACCTTTGGTGTGGCGGACTTGTGTGGGTGTCTGAATTTTGGCGGATTCCGAAATGTGGGTCATAATAGATGTGGCGGTTTTCCACGGCCACGGCTGTGTGTTGGCGGTCTTCTGCGCGGCAGTAAGCAGCTTTTACCGCCAATGTTGTAATGACCACCAATGTCTCCTAAGAGAGCCTTACAATAATTATTGGAATGCATATCTTCTGTCCCCGAGGTTTGTTCTGGTGTATCACCAGCACCAAAACGTTTCCCTACTATAATAATCTGTGAAATCTCCCTTTAACAAACTGCCTACCCACAGGAGTAGCACAGTGTAATAACAATCCATCCTTAAAAGCCTAGTTTCTTTAACGCATGAGTTTCACAATAAGTCTATCAGGCTTCTGGATTTGCCATAACGTTTCATAATAAGTAGATCAAACCTCTGAAATCTTACATGATCTATTCCAAAGAACCAATGGTGTCTTTACCTTTAACATTGGCCTTACACTTTACCCAACACCAGCCTGTTCAAGTGCACTGAAACTGGCAACTGTGTGCATACGGTTATAAAATTACAAATATGTTGAAAAATGCAGCCTACAAAACAATATACAATTGCTCTACAAGGGCCTAACAAGAAACATCACAGAAGGAACCCTCACACTTTGTCAAATTGGGAGGCCAACACCAAAACCGTGGCCTACTAAGGTCATCTATAAGGTTACATGTAGCAAAAAACCTGTCTGTAGCCTTTTAACAAAATGTGATACCAACCAACTGTTCAAAGCTAACTGGCTTTCCATATGATTTTCACAAATAGTAAGCTAGACATTTTTCCTTTGTCATAATGTTTCACAATAGGTAGACTAGAACTATGGCTTCAGACATAACATATTGAGTGCACTAAACAGGTATATTGTTTATCTCCATAACCACAAGACAACCATGAGACACACAGTCTTAAAATTAGAAATGTACCCAAAATTACAGTTGGCTAAGCAACGTATGATCTCTCCTAAAACTGTCGAACAAGGATTCTCACAGAGCGAACAATCTATATTCCCAGTTTGTCACACTGTGTGACCAACACCAAAGCCATTGCCTAATGCTTCATGCTGTGTGATTCCATGTAACAGAATACATATCTGTTGGCGTTATTATAGAGTAATACAATTCTAAACTTAAATAAACGTCTCAACTTTAACATATGCTTTTCAAACAAAATATGTCAGGTCTGGTGCCTCAACCACAGCATTTCATCATAACCAAGTTAGGCCTAATGTGATTATCATTGGCTTGCATCATACCCAACTGAGTATTGATATATTTATTGCATCAAGGATAATCTTTGCTACGACCCAAAAATGTAATTCAAGTAGTCTTTTTAGTGGTAGCACACAAATTTGATCCAATCAAGTCCTGTAGTCTGGGAAAATCACACAGTGGAGCCTACACCCCTATCTCAGTAGAACTGTGGAAGCTCTTTTTTGTTGAACCCATAAGGCCATGTGACAGTTACATTGCCCAGACAGACCTACAAATCTGCCTAGAATAGTGTAGCACTGGTCCCTGAAATACAAAACTGAACTCTGAAGACTAAAGTTGATGACTGACCTCCTCCTATCCGTGCTGCTGTCAGAGAATAACAAACACCATACATGATTTAAGAACCCATCAGTAGTAGGCTTGGGAAGCTGCACCAGTCTTCAATTTTCCATGTGTACTAATGAGTGAGTCAAATCATTGTTTTAAAAGCTTCTATTTCCCAATGTGTAATTGAACGCTGTGCACAGTTCCACTTTCTGGAAAGGTAGTCCAACTTTTAAATGATCATTTTTTGTCTTTTTCCTTCACAGGGAAACATTTTCACTTTCTAGAAGCCCATTTACTCACACCCCCACCTGAATTGGAAGTGATCCATTTCCTGCCCCACCCTGCAAAGGGAGTTATTGTAGCCCCTGTGCTGGAGTAAAACTCCAAAATGTTTCCAGGTAGAAACTGGCTTGTAGGCATTTGTGAAGGGTCACAAAGTAACGATACCTGTGGGTGTTCACGAACCCATAAGTCAAACCACAACTTGATCCACCCAATCCCCACCACTCGTTAGCAGTTTACTAATACACATTAATGTTCAGTTGAGGCAGGTAGTCACACAACCCTAAAACCATTTATGCCCTTTCTTTTGTAAATTAAAAGAGTGTACTTTATCACAGAATAAAACTGAGGGAATACAGCAATGCAGCTCTTCTTGCCTTTTCTCTCGGATGATAGACTTTACTGACAAGTTAAGAGTAGTTTTGATTATATAGAAATATTGCTGTTTTCAAAATAATAACACTGACATAAAAATCAGCCCAACTTGTAAATGCGCATATTATGGATAATGCAACTGTGTTACTCTAAAGTACCAATGTAGGAAATCATTTTAGATAAAGCTTGAATAACGTAAATAGCTCGCTATCAATTACAACGCAGTATCAGTTTGTCAATGAAAGATAATTCAACACAGAAACTTAAAGCATGCATGGAGGAGCCAGGCAGTCATACTCTTGGGAGTACCTTTGTGTCATCAAGGTGTGCGCTACTTTCACATTGCAGCTGGCGCAGAGCCCGAAGCAAGATCTGATTAGAGAGATGTATCATTTAGGGGAATCCATGGATCTCTTGGAAGATGGATTACTTACCAAACCAGTTTGCTATTGAAATGATAGCAGATGGCTGTGGCTGAGTCGTAATTAATAAGTGTTACACCTGCTGTGAGTTAGTTTTAGGTTGAGGGCATTATTTGATTTAATGATCTTCACAGGATAATATTTTCTTTCTAGCGCAGTGTGCACTCTGAGAAAACAATGGGTTAGCTGCCGCCTTTCTTCACTTTAATTGGTTTACTCTGAGATGTAATAGAACAGATGCCAACCACACATGAGACCATTTACAGAGATACTGGGGCGGATTGATGACCTGCTTCAAAGGGATTGAAGACATGCTCAAGAGCGCAGCATGCAAACAGGACTTCAAGATTAGATACACTTCTTAGTTTAGTTTTATGTTCAGCTGCAGTCATTTGTTTAACCGTAATAAAAACGGAAAAAGAACGAATCACAAATGTAACCAGTACTGCAGTACAGTTGATTCCTTCGACCAACATGTTCTTGTCTGGGTTCCACCTTACCCGTCCCTCATCATTCCCATCATCCCATCCCTCTTTGGAATTTTCAGTGGACAAAAGGTCGTGCCCAGAGCATTTGGCTTCTACCCAGCAAATGGCAGTCATTTTGAGAACTCACAGGCAAAAGGTAAGAGGTCCAGACGTTTCTTAGCTTCCTATGAATGAGTCAGTGACATTTAATGAATAGAACTAGAAACGTGACAGCAAAGAATTCAAGTTCTGGCCCTTATGAGTTTGTATTCATTGATGCATTTTCCAGACAAATATTCAATAAAAAGTGAATCTCAAAAGATGATTACAATGAAGGTAAAAGAAATCTAAAAGACATGTATATTTCTGACGCAACAGTTTGGTTGATAATGTCCAAGCTTTGGTGACCACCATAATCGATAGGAAGATGTTAGAAATTCGGTCTGTAGCTTGCACAGGTATGCACCCTGTCCAGGAAGGGACCACAATCCTAGTCAGGGTATGTCACAACAGAAACCTAAATCATGTTATGCTCATCCTTGGCACAAAGCAGGCAGGCTTAAATTAGAAGGCAGTGTGTATGTATGCAATTAACTCATACAGTAACACAGTGAAAACACCACAAAAAGTCTCCACACCAGGTTAGCAAAATAGAGAATATTTACCTCAGTAAAATAAAACCAAAATGACAAAAATCCATCTAGTGCAACTCGAGATATGAAATTTTAAAGATTAAATGTGAATAAAGTGCCTAGAAGTCACTAGCGATCAAAAGGACTGATGCAAACCCAAACTCAAGGCTGACTGAAATGTAGGTTAGGCAAGCTACAAAACTCACACAGGGCTCACTGAAACAGTACCTTGGATGGAGGATCGCGGCAATGCTAAGGGCACGATGCATCAATATTTTCCACGCAGCCGGGTAACTGCAGTGCCAGCAGGCTCTGTTGAGGTAAATGCGATGCAGCAGCATCGGGCCACAGCAGTGTCATCGTCGGAGATGCAATGAACTGATTTTCTTGCCATGCTGGGGCTACACATCAGTTTTACTGCTGCACTCCGGGCAATGAATCGACTTCTCTGTTGCACTTTGGGTGATGCATCTATTTTGGCAGAATTCAGCTGCAGAACCCACTTCTGAGGCCTAGAGCTTGGAGGGGGCTCTCATGCAAGGATGTGACTCACAGAGAACAGAGTTCAGCAGCACCAGGAGAGTTGTGGGCATTCTTTGATGTCTCCGAGTCTGGAGGAGCACAGGGGGAAAGCCTGCAAACCCTTGGAGATTACTCTGGTGTGAAGGGAGAGTCCTTCTTGCAGGGTCAGAGAGCAGCAGCCAGTAGGGAAACACGTAGAAAAGCAGTCCTTGAAGAAAGCAGACCAGTCGAGTCCTTTGTGCAGCACAGCAGTTCTTCTGACAGAGGTTCAGTTCCAGGTCCAGAAGTGTCTGATTTGATGTGGTCGGTGACCCAGTATTTATACCCAAATGTGCCTTTGAAGTGGGGCAAACTTCAAATAGTGGTTTTGAAGTGCTCCAGTTTCTCATTCAGCCCAGTTCTATCTGCCAGGAGATCTGTGGGGGGTAATCAGTCCTTTGTGTGGGGTCAGGCTGCACTGCTTTGTAGTGTGAGAGCTCCTCCATCCTTCCTGCCCATGAAGACCCATCAGTATGCACATGCAGTTGAGTGTCCTGTGTTTATGGTTGTGTGGAAGAAATGCACAAGGGAAGCTGTCACCCAGCACATACCAGATGTGGATGGGAGACAAGTTGTAAGGCACATAGAGCAGTAAGAGCAGAGAAATGCCTACTTTCTAAAAGTGGCATTTCTAAAATAGTAATACTAAATCCAACTTTACCAGTGAAGATGATTTATCATTATCATTCCATTGATATGAAACATGATGTAGCTACTCCTTTCTGATCATAAATTACAGCTTATAGGAATATTAATGAATTCCTAATGCTGCCCTATGAGAGGAAATTAGTTTGAGGGTTTACCAGGACATGCAAAACTTACAACTATGTGTGTTAAATACACTGCTCACGTGAGTGTGAGAGTCTGTATTCTTTGTTGTATTTTCTAAACAACAATTCAGTAAAGGGCAAAAGACAGGTACAGCAAAAGTAAAAAAAAAAAAAGAAAGCACTGTATGTTTGTAATGTAATATGTAAGTTGATGCTGTCCAAGTTTTGGTGACCATCTGAGAAAACGTTTGAATTTACATGTCCACCATTGAGTTCAGCAGTTTTGTAAGGATGTTGCCTGGGTATAGAGAGAGTATTTAATGGATACATCAACATTCAAGTTTATTTTGTGCAATGCAGAGCTTGAGAAGGTTTCCTTTGAAAGGTCCAATTAAGTGATACAATAATAGCAATTGAAAGGTGAGTCTTAGGCTGATCATCCATTGACTAAACAATGTGGTACATAATACGTTCAGCAGAGAGTTCCAATGAAGGTCTGATGGTGAAGAGATAGATTTCCTTTCTTGAGGACAAATTTACTACTTCTAAATTTAGTGTCTGATTAGTCCTGATAGGAGTCATAGGACATAACAAGAGCTGATAACAATTCATTAGTTGTGGCTCAATTAAATTTAATGGCAAATAATTGCAATGTGGATTTAGTTAAGTAGTGGATGTGATTATTTGGTAAGCATAACATTTGTATAAAATTAAAACAAAATTTGAAAATATCTATTTAGAAAAAGACAAAATGGGTACAATGGGTAAAATAATATATATATTTTTTAACAAAATCTTCTTAGTGTTCCTTTTTTCATATGATTAGCATTAGCAATAATAACAATGAAAGAACACATGTAGTATTTTGGTATTGTGCGTGTCTTTTTATAGACCACTTTCCAAATCCCTCTTGAGGGCTTTAGTGCTTCCTATTGATGAGTGCCTAACTTCCCCAAACGTATCATTAGTATAGGATCACTTAAATAGCCTGTCTTTTATCATGTTTTTAGTCACCCTTTGGTGCATTATTAAAAACATCACAAAAAATGAATGTACATTTACGTTTCTTCCATTGTTTATCAAATACAATGCAAGCATGGCCCCTTTCAACCCTCACTCATTTTAATAAGCAGAACAACACTACACAAAAGACAGTCATAATTGCAAGTCATTTTTAGACTAGCAGAGAAAGTTATGATTACAAATGTTGGTTTTAACTATCATATAAAGTTTATGGCTTATTAGGGGGAAATACAAACTATCCAATTTTGAATTTCAAACATTGGTGCAGTATTTGCAACATCCATTTGAGTTGCTCTGCTAACCCATGTCTACTGTGATAACATTAGCAAATTGTATGCTACTCTCCAACCTCCTACATACAGACCCAGAAATATTTGGTATCCACTGAGTGATTATCTACTAACATTAGATACTCTGTTATTAGGAATGTAGGAAACACATCACATGTGAAACCTTTGCCAGCCCTGTCTGCCTTGCCATGATGTGATTGGTCACCCTACATAGTATCATGTGTGAGCTTCCTCTCTCTATTTTATTCTCTATTCTGACATTTTCAACACTTTGTCAATGTACTAATGACGCATTGTGCATCCCTCTTGCTATTGGTATTGTATGGTATGTTAAAAATTCTTAAATTAAGTTTAAAAAAAGCTGAAGAAAGCCAATTGGCACGTAGACTAGAACCTTCAGCCTTCTGTTTAAGGAACTAAAACCCTAGCCACTAAGCCACAAATGGCTTCTTAGTGCCTGGTGTCCAGACATCACTATGACATTCAAACCGAATATGGTGATGGGAAAAATACATAAATCTTTCATCTCTAGGAATGCTTAACATTCAAAACACAAGTAAATAAACAAACACACTGCCATGAGTGCCAGAATTCGAACCTTCAACCTACTGAGAGACAGTCCAAGAGGTTTATCAGGAGGCCAGAAGTGACTCTGTTCTGCTGTGCATCAAAAGGTAACTATAACATGCCAACCAACATTTTGCTCGTGTGCCACTTTGAAGTAATTCTATGGAGAGACCATTGTAATAACAATCTCTCTCTCTTCCATCCCATTATGGGACGGAAGGAAGTGAGAGACAAAGTGACAGGACCATGGGGGGAGCCTGAAGGTCCCCCTAGTCCCAGCCAGCTTTATCCCTCCTGCAGAAGCCGACGTTGCTTCTGCATGCAGGGAGCAGCTAAAAATGCAGCTCCCTGCATGCGTGAGCACTGCTTTCATCTCTTTCCCTGCACGCTTGTTAGTGTGCAGGGAAAGAGATGAAGACCCTGCTTTCAGCAAGCAGGAGCTGTTCGACAGCTCCCGCTTGCTGAAAGCAGAGTTAGGTGTGCCTTTGCTTGGCTGAAGCTGCCAGCTTCCACCAAACAAAAGGAAACAGCTGCATCCTAAAGGTGGGCACCTCAAGAAGTAGCAGGACCAGGCCCTGGGGGGATGGTGATCCCCATGCCCGAGGGTCAGGGAAAGTCCCACTCCTTACTAGCCCAGAGGAGGGGGTGGTTCCCAGGGCTTGCAGGGGTCCAAGAGCCCCCCTCAAATTCATTAAATTCGGCCCCCTGGGAGGTGGTGGTCCCCGTGGCCTAGGGGGGGTCCACGCAACCCCCTCACACAAAGCAATGTTCAAAATTTTCATCTGTTTCCCTGCCACTTCAGTGGCTGCAGGGAAATAGATAAAAAGTATGCTCCCAGGAGTAGGCGCAATTTTCATGCTCACGTATGCTGGGAGCAGACTTAGGCCCAAAGATATGGGGATTTGGTGCAGGGCATCTCAGCAAGTCACTGTACTGCACTGCCCTGCATTGAATTGAAAGGGCAGGAAAGAGCCATAGCTATAGAATGTGGCACATTCTTGTCCTTTCTGCCTGCACTGGTGGCATTTCAGCAGTCTAGCGCCAATGCAGGCACCCTGCATCATGGTGCAAGGGTGCCTGCATTGTCGGCAGTATTTTTTTGTGCAGGAAGGGGCAGCTTTCTACACGAAAACAATCCTGGGAGTCGTTTTCCTCTTTGTGTGTGCGCTGCAGAATAAATAAATAAATATATGTGTGTGTCTGTGAGTGGTTTCACTCCCTTTCTTTCCTCCACAATTCCTTCCCTTCAGGAAGACGTAATAGCTCAGGCTGGGGAAGAACAACAGCAGCACAGTCAGTGTTATGGTGAGAGTATTCACCATAGGGAATTTTTATTTCATCGAAATGTTCAGTAGCTGGTGAGAAAAATGGTAACGCGTTTTGGCTGATAAGCCTTCTACGCACTACCATAAGCATTAGTGAAAGTGATTTAAAAACACAAACAGGTCACATGACCTGAACACCATTGAATCAGAAGAGTTACTCAATATCACCTTGCAACATATAAATTCCTTTAAAAAAGATGTACACTCTTTAAGAATATAAATAAATAGCACATGTAGGTCATAGTTCATTATGAAAAAATCAATAAGCTCATTCAACAATTCAGTACATGATTTTCTTAGAACAGTCAGCATTTTCATTCCAATTTGTTCAATATAGATGTTTCCACCATTGAGCCTATTTAATCTGTGATGGTTTACTTCACCAATTTTAAAATAATCCATGTCACACGTAGTTAAGTACACAGGAAAAAATCAATGAGCTAGTTCAGCAATATTGTACATGGTTTTCTTTAAACAGTGAGTATGTTCATTCCAATTTATTCAACATAGGTGTTTCCACGATTGAGCCTTTTTAATCTGTGATGGCTCATTTCCCAAATTTTAAAATAATCCATATCACTCATAGTTAAGTACAAGGAGTTCTTTAAGACATATTTTTCTTTGAAAGGACTTTGGCATGAATATTATCATTCTAAGTATTTAAGAGCTATTTTACCCCACAAAACAAAATATCACATGCGCCTTCAATTATATTTCTTCAGTTCTCTCATTCATTTACCTCACATAAGTAAACAGTACAGTACTAGAAGGGGTAATATTATTTTTTTAAAGGAATTCATTCATCAGATTTAAGATCCTATGGCACCTTCAGTTTAAGAGACTAATCCCAGCCATTAATAGAATGCACTGTTATAGGTTCCCTGAGCTGCAAGAACTTACTTACATCTATAATGTCACTTACTGGTCACATCAGTAATGCAACATGTGTTTTGCCTGGCTATCACCTTTTAGCACCTATACAATGTTTTATTATTCATCAGTCTTGGATAACAAACCACACCATTATACTGTAGCATATACCAACTTCCAAACATTCTCATGTAGCTATTCAATTATTTCATTGGTCACCTAAAGGCTCAGATCCAGAGTTTTGTAAGAAGGCATGAAGCACAGCATTTCCATTCAATCCCCACAGTGTCTCGGTTCCCATTAGGATAACCTATCTGGGTTCCTGAGACTCAATTCTTGATTTCCCCCTCTAGGGGTTCTCTGAATGTGATGAATTCCAAAGTAACAAAGACCTGTTTTATCACCATCATGTTCCTCCTAAATATGTTTGGCCATAGCATATGACATATCTCCATTCTGAATGACTCGGATGTGCTGTAAAATCCAAAGTTTCAGCTTATTCCCAGTACTTCCTATATATTGCTTACCACATCTTCACTCAAGGACAAACACGATATACTGTGTTGCACAGATAATGTTACTTCTAACACTAATTTTCTTTCCAGTCATGGACTGAAATTCACATATGTTGCATCCATAAATACAGGCCTTGCACTTTTGACATCTCCAAAAGCCTTGTTGTCTTTGTTTGAACCAGTTCAAATCTGTACTCAGAGCTTTCTGCATATAACTGTGTACCAAATGATCTGCTAGTGAATATGATTTGCTGTGTGTTATCCTGGGTTGTTCTGGAAGTAATGTTCTCAAATTCTCACCCAATCTCAAGATCCCATATCTCTGCAAGTTTTCTGTTTCACAATAAATAATTAGGGGCATATTTATACTCTGTTTGCACCGAATTAGTGTCATTTTTTTTTACTCTAATTCGGTGCAAAACTAACTCCATATTTATACTTTGGTGCTCGACCCCTCTAGCACCAAATTTATGGAGATAAAGTCATTTTTTGAAAGTGGAGACCTACTTTGCCTTAATGAGATGCAAGGTAGGCATTCCCGTGCAAAAAATGACTCTATGGCCTTAACGCCATATTTAGGGGCATATTTATACTCTGCGGCATATTTATACTCTGTTTGCACCAAATTAGTGTCATTTTTTTTTACTCTAATTCGGTGCAAAACTAACTCCATATTTATACTTTGGTGCTAGACCCATCTAGCACCAAGGCCCTGATTTAAACTTTTTTTGCACCGCATTAACGTCATTTTATGACACAAAAGTGGCGCAAACTTACAAAATATTGGCCCTTATTTATACTTTTTGCTGCAAAACTGCACTAACTCAGTTTTGCACCAAAAAGTTTAGCACCGGCTTGCACCATTTCTGTGCACCAGCCGGGCACCATATTTATGGAATGGTGCAAGCCGGTGCAAAGGGTAGGCTAGAGTTTTAAAAAATGACTTTCATCGGGTGGGGCTGGCAGTATAGAAGAAGAGGGTTTAGCACCAAAAAATGGCTTTAGGCAGGTTAGAGTAAAAAAAAAAAGACTCTAACCAGATTAGCGTCATTTTATGGTGCTAAACCTACCATGCCACATGACTCCTGCCTTAGAAAAGGCAGGAGTCATGCCCACCACCCCAGTGGCCAGCACAGAGGACAGGGGTCCCCTGGGCATGGCCATTGCACCCGGTGCCATGTATGGGGGCCCATTTCAGGACCCCCTATGGCACTTTCAAAAATAAAATGCACTTACCTGTACTTACCTGGGATGGGGTCCCCCATCCTCGCAGTCCCTCTAGTGTGGGTGGGGGTGCCCCTAGGGCCTAGAGAGGGTACCTCTGGGCTTATTCCATGGTGTTCCACCATGGAAATAGGGCCACAGGTCCCCTAACACCTGCCCTGACCCAGGTCTTAAAAAATGGGGCAAAGCAAGCTTTGCCCCATTTTTTGACCCCTCCTCCCTCCCTTGCACCATTTTTACATGGGAGTATAAATATGGTGTTAAGGCCATAGAGTCATTTTTTTGCACGGGAACGCCTACCTTGCATCTCATTAAGGCAAGGTAGGTTTCCACTTCCAAAAAATGACTTTAACTCCATAAATTTGGTGCTAGACGGGTCTAGCACCAAAGTATAAATATGGAGTTAGTTTTGCACTGAATTAGAGTTTTAAAAAAATTACGCTAATTCAGTGCAAACAGAGTATAAATATGCCCCTTAGCGTCAAACAATGATGCTAATCTGGTCAGAATCATTTATTTTGACTCAAAACTGCCTAACGTCATTTTTTTTTAAGCTAGCCTACCCTTTGCACCGGCTTGCACCATTCCATAAATATGGTGCCCAGCTGGTGCTAAAAAATGGTGCAAGCCGGTGCAAAACTTTTTGGGGCAAAACTGCCTTAGTGCAGTTTTGCACCAAAAAGTATAAATAAGGCCCTTAATCTCTTTTACAGGAGAAAGCCCTTTTTAAAGCATCTTGTAGCACACAATTAGGATAACCCCTAACTCTAAATCTTTTACACATGCCCTGCACCTCAATTTAAAAAACAGTCTTCTGAGCAGGTCTGTCTTGCTCACAGTAATTCCCCATATGGGATGCCCCATTTCACAGCCTGTGGATGTCCACTATAGGAATTCAGCAGATTGATGCAACTAGTTGGTTTCCTGTGAATGGAAGTGCAGACCTTCCCCCTTATCAATGTACACAGTCATATCCAAGTATGTGATATTGGTTGCACTGATTTCATATGTGAACTTCAATCTAGTTTCCAGACATGTTTGTGTTTGGTAGATTTCTCTATATGGCCGCCGAGCCCAGGAACAAAAAGACAGGTGCTGCCTTACCAAACCAGGTTGTTGTGTGATAGATAATTCTGATGTCTCCACAATACCATTTGAGTAGTGGAATTTGGGGCTGAACCATATTGGGGAGCTCCCAAGAGAGTACTCTCTCTGTGCTTATCGCCACATGCACCTGCTCTCTGCGTTGGGCTAACCCGCTATTGTCCCTCTGCACAGACTGTTATCGAATGGGACTCCCCGATTGAAAAATCACTCCCAGAGACTGCACCATTGTTCTATCCCTCAGATGCTGTCTCAGTATCTGGTGTCTCAGTCTCTTATGCTATGTCAGAGCTGTCCTCTATAACCCGAGTGGGGGCTTGAGCAGCAGTCATCCAACAAGATGCCATCTCTGCTACTGGCTGAACTATCGCTCTAAAACACTAGCCTACTTAGGCAGTCACAAAATTGCTGGTGGGTGTGTGTGTGATACGTGCAACAGTAGAGGTCACCTTACCTTCGCTTCTTCTCTCAATCAGCACATTCTCTCAAGACACTCAAAAAAGACACACTATTACCTCACCTTGTCACATACCAATCGTCGCAGTCTTTAGCACCTCTAGCGCCCAGTCCAACAACCGTTATTGGTGCTCCCACTCCCATAACCTCCTCCTCCGATTCCCTCACTACCACCCAGCAAAAGTGCCCTTCATCTCTCCATAGCCCCCCCGCACATACATTTAATTTGTATTATAGCGCAGGTAAAGGCTGTCTTTACTAATCTACTCAGCTAGTTACATAAAATACAGATTTGAGCTTTGCAGTAGGCATATAAACCTTCTGCACTACTTTATGGCATCAAAACTGCCACTAGGCAAAAGTCAGATCCTTTTGTAGCAGAAACATCATCACAAGACTTACCTGGCTTTTTTTATTGCTGCCTAAAAGCTACAATTGAAACACGTCAGTTGAAGTATGTGCATTGCTTCAAAGACATAAAGTACAACTGCTAAAGAACTGGTTGTGAATATATATATATATATATATATATATATACACATGTAAAGAGATATCACTTTTATATGTGAGTGTGGTTTTCATCGGAGGCCAATCGCAGCCCCCAGGGAAATCACACGAGTTGACAAAAGTGATTGTTATATCTATCTATCTATCTATCTATCTATCTATCTATCTATCTATCTATCTATCTATCTATCTATCTCTATATATATGTATTTATATTTATATATATGTACATATATATATATATATATTTATTTATATATATATATATACATATTTATAAATATATGTATAGACAGAGAGAGAGATCTTTATATACTCATCTATATCTATCTATCTATCTATATATATGTATATATATATATATATAAAGATCTAAATAGCTATACATATCTATATATAGATATATATCTATATAGATAGATCTATCTATATATATATAGATATATTTATCTATAGATATGTCTATATATAGATCTATGTATATATACATATATATATATATATATATACACATATATATATATATATATATATGTATATATATATATATATATATATTGATCTATATATTTTTTTAATAGCTGTGTGGTTTCCTTGGGGGCCATAGTGGCCCCCAGGGAAACCATACAACTATTAAAAAAATTATTGCCCTGCTCATGTGTGACCCCCCTGTCAATTTCTTTAAAAAAAATAAAAAAATAGTATTTCTTGAACCCCTGTGCTGCGATCGAGGGCCAGGAAACAGGTTGAGGAAGGCCTTGTTTGAAAGGATAAAATCTCCCCTTTCAAACAAGGCCTTCCCGAACGTAAGGGAGGCCCGTTTGGGCCCGTTTCCCCACCCAGCAAGAGGTGGCTGTCAGCGCGGACATGTCTCCTGGGTTTTTTTTTTATTAAAAAAATTATAATTAACCCCCTCCCTGAAGTTGGCCATTGGTCATGACCGGCACCAGGGAGGTAGTGCAGGCGTCGGCCATGGCCGACACCCGCCCCAGTGAGGTTAACCAACTTGGTAGGTGAGCAGTTTGTTTTTGTGTTTTAATGTCCTGTTTCCAGGACCATGATGTTCTCTGCTTCAAACAGCTGTTTAAAAGCTTCTAGTGGCGTTGCTATTCTATTGGCCATATTTAATTCTCAATTCATAGCTCTCCTATTCTGGTAGTAAAGAAAGAAAAATCAAAAGTATCTCTTTCTCAGCACAGTGTCTGCACCTTTGTTCTAATTTTGTCACTTAAAAGGGTCCATAAGCTCTCACAGGCAACCTAACCAACAAATGGGAGCTCAGAGTACAATATCCTGCTCAAAAAACAGCCGCTCCAGTTCCAGGCTATACCTGTTCAGATCTAAAACATTCAATCAAAGTCCTTTTGGCAGCTGCAAAAGAAGTAGTTTTGCATTCCAATTTTTTATCCATTCAAAATTGCGCTTTCTCAGCAGTCTAATTTTACCTTTTCTTTAGACACACGCTTTTAACACGAAAATTTAAGTTTCGGTAAGTTTAGGTAAGTACAGTGCTTGAAACTTACCGAAACTTACATTTTCGTGTTAAAGGCATATGCGTAATAATGGATAAATTGTAAAGGTATTGCGTGGTAATGCCACGTTGTAAAGGCTGTTCCCCACGTATGGTGAAGATGACTAACGAACTCATCTATTGTGATTGCTAAGGCATATTTGTTTTTGTAGTGTACACTTACAAACGGTGAATATAATTATTTTCAGACTGTAATTAGGAATCCATAAAAACGTATATACTTGGGGAGAGTATTATTGTAAAGGTCGAAATAGAGAATCACCTCTTAATGTGTCTTCTTAATGTTAGTTATTTATGCGGTGCAGGGCAATGTGGCATTACGAATGATTCCATTCTATTCACGTCTCCAGTTAATCGCATCCTGTTGTTGTTCAGCCAAAGGAAAAGCTTATGGTCAGGTCTAACCTGTATACCGGAAGTGCTTCTGTCATTACCCGCCTCATACAGCACATAGATTATGGCATGGAATATGTTATTATCACAAGGCAGATGAGAAAAAGGGGCACATGAGTCAGGACCATGCTGTATTATGATACATTTGCGTGAATGGGAGATGCTGTTAAGGTATATAAAGAAGATTTAACGCTGCACAGTTCACACAATTATATGGCATAAAGAGGATGACTTTCCAGATGACCAAAATAGCCTTTGATTCGGAGAAGCAATGGACTACCAAGAGAAAAGAAGCCATGGTGTCAAATCTATTTTCAGTGCTGCTGCCTAGAGGAAGCTTTCTAACTTGCTTGCATATTTGCTACCCTCATTGCCCGTGATGCAAATAGAGCATATAGTAATGCAAACATGGACCGAAGTAAATAGGTAAGTCCCAGAAAGCTCCTTTTTGTAGGTTTTGATGGACAAAATATTATTCACGTGAATGAACATTGTTTAATAAAGCATTGATACCGCGATTCCATTTTCCTTCAGCAAATGTCCTACCAACCTGAGTTTGAGGACAAGGTATTGAAACAAAATATGCATCGGTGTGGCACAGAAAAGGGAATTCGAGACTTCCCCTTCATGGCAATGAGACAAGCAAACACAAGATATATGAAATGGCCATGTGATCATGACAAAAGACACAACACAGAGACAGGGAAGCTGAGAGCATTGGGAAATTAGTAGCGGTGGGAGGAACTCACGGAGTTTCACTCCGTGGAATTCTGCAGAGTTACAGAAAAACTTTGTAAGTTTCTGCAGAATTCTGCCAAAGGGGGGAAAATATGCAGCTCATGCTGCAATTTAGCACCAGAAGCATAAACAGCTTTGAAAATCAGTGTGTACTGCACCATGCGTTGCACAAGAGCTCGGGGCTATTTCAAGTTGTTTTTGCTTCTGCTTGAGTAGAAAACCTACTCGAGAGGCAGCAAATCCATTCAAATGCCAGCCCTCTGAATGCAATCGCTCATGAATGCCGGTGATCATCCGCGTTAGAAAATCATGGTAGGGGATGCCAAATATCACTTGCTCTCACCAGCTCGCATATTTTGGAGCCTTGCCAGAGAAAAAATTTGCCACACTGGTGATTTGATCAGAACTTCACCTTAAAAAGTCAAGTAGAGTGGTCAAAAATCCTCTGATTTCTCGGGGGCACAATGGAATATTTCACCCACCCCTAGAAATTAGCCACGTGCAGCTACACAACTGTAGCTCAAGTGGGCAGGCAAAGGTCAAGCATGCACTCTGTAACAGGAATAATGCAAATGACAACACAGCATATGGGAAGACATGTGTAGATAATGACAGAAAGTCAGAATATGAGGTGGGGCCAGGAATGGTTTACATATGGATACTGCTTACCTGTAATAGCGCAATGAACTAAAACACAATTAACTGGATTGTGACCTACAGAGATTGCCAGTGATTTAGATTAATTCAATCATTCCAGCCATCATTTTTCGTGCTCTTAATAAATCAACATGATAAACAAACTTTCTGAGAAGCCTTCAACACTATTGTAAGGTTAGGCAGTGAATGACAATGAGGTCACCCAAAAACATGAACTTACTTCACACATACCCTAACCACTCCGACCACATACAATATTTGGTAGACAATAGCAAGGTCAATCCTCCTCACTTGGCGGTCTGACTACTCAGTCTACAGGAAGACACACTGATCACTCACATATGGCTTGATCAATTGTAATAAGATCCATTGTGCTTTTAGAGTACCCCACATTAGAATAACTAACAATATAGACCAAATGATTACACTTACATGCATATAGTGAAAAGTCACAGTACTGTATAACACTTCCTTTAACCAAACACAAAACTTGCAGAGAGCAATGTTAATCCAAACTGCACCAAGTGGCAAAGGATTTGGCAAATGTTGTGCTGCACAAACAAATGGATGTTACAATAACATAACACTCTCTCCAGAAAAGGGACAATAGATGCTTGACAAGGCAACACTCTACAATGGTAGGGCAATATGAATATATTCAACAAAACCACACTCATACAGACACACACTCCCAGTCTTTCTCTCTCTCTCACTCACAAACGCACACACAAACTGCTGTAGGTAATACACTGACACCTGTGACATTGAACTCAAATACTCACCTGAGGCAGTGGGCAATGAGATGAGTATAGTGGGTCAAGTAACAGATCAACATTGAGAAACAGAACCACAGGGACCAGGAGGGATAGTAACCAAGAAATAAGGACGCTGGAAAACAAGAAGATAGGGATATTTAGGTATTCAGAGACAAGGGTAACAGGAGACACAAGTCTAAACATTGCTTTCACAATACCTTTTATCTAGGTGTATAAGAGTACATGCAGAGATATCTGTTTTTGGTTATTACTAGATGCTTCCTGTTTGTTGCTAAGTTCTGGAATACATCCTTTACATGAAAAATCCAATAATTTGGAGGAACCACTCTATGGAAGATACACAGTACTATCAATGAAACAGACAGTGATACAAACATCAGAGTCCATTAAGAGATCTTGTTGCCTGGTCATGCAAATGATGACTCATCATATTCACATAAGCTGGTAGTGACAGGAATCCCATCACTTTTAGACCCAGCATCCTTGGTGTGGTATACCCCTAACTTTTTGCCTTCAGACCTCCTGTTTTTGCTGACATTGTTTTGGCTGGCCTTAGGACTCTGTGCACTTTACCACTGCTATCCAGTGCTAAAGTACTTGTGCTTTCTACTCAAAACATGGTAACATTAGTTTAAACCCAATTGGCATATTTAATTTACTTATATGTCCCTAGTAAAGTGTACTACATGTGCAGAGGGCAAGTAAATTAAATGCTATCATTGGACATGCAGCACTGATTGTGCCACCCAGTTAACTAGCCCTTTAAACATGTCTCAGGACCATCTTTGCAGAGCCTGTGTGAGTAGTTCTAGCCTGCCATTTCAACTTGGCAAAATAAAACTTTTGTCAGGCCCAAACCTTCCTTTTTTAATACATATACATCACTCCTAGGGTAAACCTTGAGTGCCAAAAGGGCATGGTGCAATGTATTTAAAAAGTTGGTGATGTAGTTCTAAGTTTTACATGTCCTGGCAATGCAAAACATTTACATTTGTTTTTCACTACTGCAAGGATTATCTTTCACAGCGGATAACATTGAAATTACTATATCACATTTTATTAGTGTAATTTATATATGGGAAGATATAATTGGTTCATGTTTGGTGTCTGTGGAATCCTAATTTAAAATCCTAACTGATGGTGAAGTCAGATTTTAACTTACAATTCTGAAAAAGCCACTTTTAGAAAGTTGGCATTTTCTCAGCTATTTGGTGCCTACAACCTGTCTCTGATCACATGACTGGGTGTAGTTGGCAATTGATCTTTGTGTGTTCCTCCTAGACAAGCCTACACAATGGGAACTAGGATGTAACTAGATTGGCCATCACTGGCAGGGAGGAGCTGGGCTTAGCCTCACTTCCACCTGAATAGGCTGTGCTGTGCCTCCATACAAAGGGATGCATACACCCCTGTAATGAGTCTGGAGCCAGGGTCAGGGCCAGGAAGGTAGGACATCTGTGTACTTCAAAGACATGCCTTTAGAAGCTTCTCCCTATTAAAAAGTCACAAATATGTGTAAAAGAAGGACTTCAGCCACCATTACTTCAGTACACTTCCAGACCTGTACATACTGTACCAGGAAGAGGGACTGCTTTGCTGCTGCAAGGACTTCCACTCTGGTGGAATGCTAGTCTGAAGGACCCGCTGCCTTGCTATGCTCATCTGCTGCCTAGTGTCCTCTTGCCTGGGGAGGAAGAACTGGAGGTGCAATTTGCCTTGAATCCAGGACTCCTGCTGGCATCCTGATCTGAGCCTCAGGGACACAACTATCTACCTACCAGTTCCTGGACCCATTTTCAGGGAATTATTGACCTCTGGCAGGTGTCTCCCAGGTCCTGGACCCTTGGTGTGAGTCTCAAGCTCTTAAAGTAAAGCTTCTGCGTGCTTCACGACTTTGAATTAGTCCATTTGCACCGGAACAGCAGCACTATTACCAAAAATCAGCACAAGCCAACGGGAGCCCGTCTCTTCACACAGCAAGTACCATTGGCGCATGTGGATCGCACACACAAAGCTGTAGCCCGTGAACGTGAAGCCTGACCTGATCTCAGCACCCCGCTCACCACTGCCAGTGACACTCTTCTTGCTCCCGGTGACTTTCTTCTTGCATCTAAATGGGACTCTTTGCACCACACTTGAGAAGGTAAAACTTCAGCTTGACTAATCAGGGACTACCTTCGACCTGCGCTCCATTGTGGTGGGCCTGACATTTTGACTTTGAGCCTGTCCAGCATGACCACATATCCAACCACATATCCGTGGTTGGCACTTTATGCTTTTAGGCGGTACATTGCAGTTTATTCTTCAAAAAATCATAATTCCAGTTCTACTGATTCAATTGTTTTCATTTTGGTCTTGTTTCCTTTTTTTAATTAAGATCTATTTTTCTAGCTGGTGTGGGATCTTTTTGTGTGGGGTTTTTACTGGTTTACTATTTGAAGTGTTGCACACATCCGTTGCACATTGCCTCTAAGGGCCCACACCCCAGTCAACCAGTAACCCAATTTCTAACAATCAGCTATGAAGACATCCACTAAAATAACCCACTACCAGCAGATAAAAAATATGGTGGCAGATACAAAATAGAGAGAGCAAGAAAACCTGTTTGACTCACAAAGGAACAAGTACACACCATGAGGAGACACCGTCAAGAATGATTTTAATACTTCCAAAGTCTGATTGCTCAGTGTAAGAGAGCCAATTCATGGACTGATGAGTGGGGATATAATTTGTGTGCATAGCCACACGGGTGAGTAGGGCAAAAACCACATAAAGAAGATGGCCTTAACAGCTCTAATCAGTAAGGTATCCCACAATAAAAATAGCAAAGGCAATAATGATATGCATTAAGGAGACAAAGTGCACTGCATATTCAGAATGTGAATAATTCCAGCTACAGAAACAGCACTGAACTACTCAGTATACTAGTGGATACTGGCACACAATAATGTGCTATTTTTGTCTTGATATGACTAGAAAAATGGATAACAGACGTTTAGGCTTAGTTGCAACCTCTCACAAAAAATGATTCGCCCACCCAGTTGAATCCACATGAAATGCAACACCAAGGAAAGCCTCTTGATACACTGCAGTGCTGTCTTTTGAAAATAGAAAGCTTTGATGCTGAAAAGAAAGAACTCCAAAGGCGCATGCCTTAGACATTATTCAAGCTGGGATGAAGGTGTCTATTTTAAATGAGCTGAAGCCTGCATTCAAACAATTTATGTACTAAAGTAAATAACTGCTTCATAAAAAAGGCAGCACTTTCAGCTTACATTTTGCATTGGTTAAGACGTTGCTGATAGTTTATAAAAATAAGTGGCAACTACTACATTCAGTTGAGATCTAAGGCGAATGGAGTCTTAGGAGCCGATTACGAGTTTGTCAGCCTAAGGACCGCCTAACCCACGGTGGTAGTTGGACCGCCCCACTCCTGGTGGTCCAAACACCAGATTATGATCCTGGTGGTCAGACCACCAAGAGACCGCCCCCACCGCCAGGATCATAGATCCCGACATGATGGCCCTGTTTGGAGTTGTGGTCAGCCACAGAGGTGCTGAGTTCAGCACAACCATGTTGATTATGACTCAAATTTCCACCAGCCTTTTCCGTAGTGGTTGCCCCACCATGGAAAGGCTGGTGGAAAGCCAATGCTGGGGGCCACAGAGGGGCCCCTGCACTGCCCAGGACTATGTCATGGGCAGTGCAGGGCCCCCTGCCAGCATCCCTGGAATGTGCACTGTCCACTCTGCTGACAGTGAGCATTCAGGGGATGCTGGTGTCTAGTGGCATTGGCTTGGCTCCCTAAGTGAACCAAGGCCTTGGCCACTGCACTTCTTCCACCGAGCCGTCTGGCCGAAATGTCATAATATGACATTTCAGCCAGTCAGCCCAGTGGAAACATCATTATATGACGGGGATGAGGCTGCTGGCTTGACTGCAGCCTCATTACCCAGACTTTGGCAGTCCGACGGATGGACCGCCAATGTCGCAATCGGCCCCTTAGTTTAAATTCAGACTGTAGCAGGAAATACAATACTGATGCAGCAGAAACACTACTGTTAAGATTTTTTTGGGAAAGACCACATAGACTCCCAAAAGGATATGGTACCTCAATTGAAATGGTGTTTAGAAAAAATAGAGAGAGACAGACATCCCGCAAATTAAATATCATGACACACAAATATAGTGATGCACAAATATCGTTGACAAGAATATCATTTTTTGAAGTAAGTAACACAGTTGTAAATAATATTGATGTTTTTAATATCATTTTCACTTATATAGTGGTTAAACATAAGTTTTTTAATTGTTTTAATGTATTTTAGTTTATATTCATTTTGTGTTACAATTGTTTATATAAATGTTATCAATTGTTCTCAAAATGTATCTTGTGGTTTTTAGTGATTAGAACTTGTTGTAAGATTTACTGTAATTTATAGTGTTATAGCAGGTTGCTGGGTTTGTAGGGGCATAGGGTGGGAAGTTACTTAGGTAATTATTGATTGAGAATTATTTATTTAATAGATTGTATTCAATTAGTTTTAGGATGTTTTATGAAATACTGATTTATTTCTGTTATATGTTATTTGCAGGCTGTCTGGTTTGTAGGGGTATATGGTGGGAAGGTAGTTAAGTCATAATTTATTAGCAATGCATTGTTATTTGTTAATTATTTTAATGATTTTTAATTAATGGAATATATATCTATTTTACCTATATTTTAGTTGTGAGCTGCTATGTTTGAAGGAATGTAAGGTTGGAATGTAATCAAGTAATAAAATAATTAACAATGTAATATTAATTGTTGGTTACAACATTCATTTCTAATAATATAAAATATGGAATACTAATTTATCTTTCTTATAATTTGGTTCTAGTTTGTAGAGGATTAGGGTGGGAAGGTTATTAGGCAATAATTAATTAACTATTAATTATTATTTGTAACTTATTTAATTGAATTTTAAATATATAAGTTATGGAACAATTATCTTTTAATTATAATTAGGTGCAGGGTCATAGGTTTGTAGGGGTATGTGGTGTTAAGTTAACAAATTAACTATTGAGTAATAGTTATTTATTAATGACTTTTTGTTCAACAATAATGATGTAAATAGATTGTCATTCGTTTTTCAATGCATATATATAATTATGTGGGAATGGTAAAGTTCATCCCCCCCATATCCAACACGTTCCCTACTTTTGGAGATACTGAAGTGGAAATAGTAACTTTTATCCCATCAAAGAACATCGCTGTCCCTACTGTTGTGGTGACTGGGTTGGGGATAGTAAATTTGACCCCTCCAAAATCCAACACTTTCCTTACTGTTTCATAGACGAAAGTATGAATAGAAGTTATATCACTTCAAAATCCAACACTTTCCCTACTGCTATGTTGACTCTAGTGGGAAAATTAAATTTCACCCCTATGAAGTAGGCTTTCCCTACTGCTGCTTAGACTGGAGTGGCAATAGTAGAGTCAACTCCTCCAAATTCCAGTGTTTTTCCTCTACACTTACTGGAGTAGAAAAAAGTAAATCTAACTCCTCTGAAGTCCATCACTGTCCCCTTATTTTAGTGACTGGAGTGGGAATAGTAAATCTAACCTCGCTGAAGTACAACACTTTCTCTACTGCTGCATAAACTAGAGTGGGAATAGTATAATAGTTTTAGACTCCAGTAGTGTTCATAATATTGGTTAAGTAGAATTTATAGCATTAATTGTTTGATTTTGTAAATATTTTATATTATTTGTTTTTTTTTTGTAAATTATTTTGAGGTTGATAGTACTTTCTGTAGATGTGTTTTTTGGATTTTTTTAAAGTTATAATATTCTATTTATGGTCCACATGAATTAATATATTTTTCCTTATTTCCTTATTCAATTGTTTATATGTCTTTATTTCATATGCTTTTATTGTGAATATATATGTATATATATGTGTATGTGTGTGTGCGAGAGTTGTAACATAATTAATTATATATATATATACATACATGTATCTATCTGTATATATATATATATATATATATATATATATACATATATATACATATATATATATATGTACACATATATCTATCTATCTATCTATCTATCTATATTTATATGTGTATATATATATATATATATATATATATATATATATATATATATATATATATCCAAGTGGCGGGCGCCACTAGGTAGTCATAGTTAGAACCATGTTACCATAGAAAAAGCGTTTCTTGACTTCCTATATCTTTAGAAAGTTTGACAAATCCTCACAAATTTTTCCAAAAATAAGTGGCCCGGTGATTCCTGTTGCGTATGGAAAGTGTGGGGTGATTCGTCTAGCGGGGCTGAGTAAAAGGGGGGGTCAAAAAGCATTGTGTTTACCGTGTTCATTTCCATAGGACCTTTACACATGACTACAGCTGAAACCCCTGAACGGAATTACACCAAATTTGTCAGCAAGCTAATTTTTGGTACACAGCTAACGCTTTTGCTAATTTGGTGTAAATGTGTTCACTAGTTTGTAGGGAAAATAAGTTTGTATATCTGGGGACGTAGATCCTATATAAGTAACAATACAGCCACCATTTTTTTTTTTTACAAGATATGGTCCCTGGGGGTGAAAATCCATATTGAAAGGGTCAGGGGTGAGATATAGGTGCATTTTAGGAGCAGATTGTGGGTTAAAATAATTTTGCGTCACCATGTGTGATATTCTCAAAAATTTGTGAATTTTGGGAATTTCCACAAATTATTCAAAAATATTCACGAATAAGAAAAAATTAAAAGGAAAACCACAGACTCTTTCATACACTAATTCATTCATTCATACATGCACTCAGAGACTCATGCACCCACTTTCACACCCACTCAGTCACTCAAACACCTGGTCACAGACTCACACACCCACTTTCAGACCCACTGAGACACGCATGCACTCACTCACAGATCCACGGACAGAGACAGGCCCTGTGGGCAAACTCTGCTGCACACAGTCAAAGGCAGTGTGTGGCACAGGGTTGGGTGGTTATAAGGGCTTGGCTGCTAGGCCTGGAAGTAATTAAAATTACATTTAAAAAAACCATTGAAATTCACTGAAAAAAACAAGGGCTACAGAGATGTTATAGTTAGGTTCTGAACTTACTGGCACAAAACCATAGAAATTCTGAAGTTATAGTTAGAGTTCTTTCAAGTCATTAGCAGATTAGCTACTCTTAGTGCTTTACCTTTGGAGCTATTGTTTTCTACTGGCTGCCGCCTAGTTTAAAACATGTTCACACATGACCAAAAACTTAATAAAATCGATTTTCTTTTATCTATTTCTGAACTATATTAGTGTCAATGGTAATTTTTGTTTTGATATATTTGTACTTTGTTTTGCATTATAAGTATAGGTATACTATATTGTGGCAAACAGTATTTTGGACATTATATTTTAGTCAGCCATACTGTTTACCAAAATACTGTGACAGTAATCCATTGCATTATGACAGTGTACAGTTTGCCTGTCCTGTGAATGTCTATAATTTTTTGCTATTTGCTTCCCTTCCCTAAGACTCCATTGCTGCTAACAGAAACGGCCTAAAATGCTGTATCATTGATTCATATAATCATAAATAAAGCCAATCATGACTGTGACATCTCTCAAGAGAAACAACTTTGAGACACAAAGTCGGCTGTAAGAGTGGCATGGAACCAAGCAATGATCAGCTGATGTAATGAGAAGAGTAAAATAAAAGGTGGATGCATCACAGTCTGATGATTCCTACAAATGCTGTCAATAAATATCAATGCATGTGGACCGTCTGTGCTGCAGAATACTACCAGAGAGAACAGAGAATGTATGATCAGGCAGTCTGGCTTGACATGTAGCTGTGCTTCAGAAGTGGCCAACAATGGCATGCTCATCAACGGTGAGCAAAGCCAGAACCATTTTAAGAGTGATGCCTACATGCCTGCCATCTTAGAATGGAGGATACCACATAAAAAATAAGACTGCTGAAAACAAAGGTAGAGCGGACGTGGAGTGTGAGCAGTATGGTTGCTCCACCACCTACTTTATTATCTGTTTTCACCAAAATACATTCCAGTCAGCCTAACCCTTAACTGGAGCCCAGGCACATTGCAGTCAGCTTTGTCTCTTCTCTTCCTTCACACAGGTAAATACGCTATAAAACAAAATGAAAAAATGCACCTCACAAGTCTCGAATTTACGAATATACCCACAGAGCTCTTACCATGCTATACCCCCATCTTGCCTATACACTTTTTTCTCCTCACACAAATGTACCAATCTTTACAAAAACCTAGAAAATGCACAAGTCCCATAACTCTAAAGCAGAAACAACCAATGGTTCACTTAAACCTCATTTGTAGCCAACTTCTGTGGCACAAGGCATACCAAATGTAAGAATTTAGGCTATTGGTTGAAAGGGGTAGAAGCCTCACTTAGGCAACAACCACAATCCTTGTCTGGATGAACCTCGAATGCCACTAAATTAACCTGTGCTTGAACTTCTGTTAGCTAGACATAAAAGCTGTCAGATTTAACATAGAGGCAATGTGTAAAGTCTTTATGCTACACACAAGCAGTAATACAGTTAAACCCCAATACAATAAAAATCCCACACCAATTTAGAACAACAGAATAAAATAATAACAGAACAGCAAAAATGCAGTCAGTAGAACTGGAGATATTTAATTTGAAGTTTCTAGTTAAAATAGGGCCTAAAAGCAGAAATCGCCACTTGCAGTCATTGGGTCAATCTTGACTGGAAGAAAGCCAAATGTTCAGTCTGACTCGCATGGAGCATGGACCAGGTTAGTCCCACTGAAAAGTTACTTTTTAAGTCAGATGCGAAGAGTTCGGTTCAGGTTTGAGAGATCTGTGAGGAGGAGAATGAGCATCACAGACACTCATCGTTGTGATTAAGAACAGGTCAGGCTTTCCGGATGGTCTTCACTGTAAGACGAAGAGTGGGTCCAGAGACTCAGAATGTTGCTGCTGTAGCTTGACTTTAGTGGTGGTAGCAGACTGTTGCTACTGTCGTGCAAAGCGCAGTTGTCGCTGATCATTGGTGGTCACAGGAGGCACATAAAGCAGTTATCACTAGAACTTCCCATTGGTGATCATCGTGGCATAGGCCCTCATTACAACCCTGGCTGTCGGTGATAAAGCGGCGGTAAAACCACCAACAGGACGGTGGTAAAAAAAATGGAATCATGACCGTGGCGGAAACTGCCAACACAGACAGCCACTTTAACACTCCGACCGCCACCGCGGTAGAAACAAACACCGCGTCGGTAACCGCCAACAGACAGGCGGAAGACAATGTACTGCCCACACTATTACAAGGCACCAATCTGCCAGCTTTTCCGGGGTGGTACCAACGCCATCAAAAGCATGGCCGAAACAGTACACAGAAGGGAAACCACTCACCTCTTGGCACCCAACGAGGAACCAGGATGCCATGGAGCCCGAGTTACAGGTCTTGCCCATGTTGGTTTACCTCCTCATCTACCAGGAACACAAAAGACGGCGGCGACAATGATATTGAGTACTGCACCTAGTACACAGGGGAGGGGGAGGAAAAACAGAGTGACACACACATGCAACACGCAACACCCCTACCCCCCACCCACAACATACACACACAAACATCCAATAACATCACAGATACCCCCCGTCACCCCCTGGAAGAACGCAAGGACCAATTGAAATGAGTTTAACTAGTGTAATAATCGAACAATCAGGTTGCCCAAGATAAATTGAAATCATCAGTATATACAAATATTTACAGCAAGTACACAAGTCCGTACACTGACCCATTAAATGTCCGTGGATCAGTAGTCCCAAAAAGGATGGGTGAATCCCACACATGACACCTGCCTCAAAACGGAGAGAACTCTGCTGGGGCATCAGGTCGAAAAAAACACACGCACCTCAGGGGGAAGGGGAGGGGGGCACCTCAGCCGGATGATGGGATGACGCCACTGCTCCTCGAGGGGAATCCATGTCCACTGCTTGGTCCTGGAGAGCGCAAAGCCACAGTCTCTCAAGTCTCTCAAGTGGGTGGGATGCCCACTGCTTGGTCCTGGGGAGGACAAAGCCACAGTCTCTCAAGTGGGTGGTTTGCCCACTGCTTGGTCCTGGGGAGTGCAAAGCCACAGTCTCTCAAGTCTTTCAAGTGGGTGGTTTGCCCACTGCTTGGTCATGGGAATGCAAAGCCACAGTCTCTCAAGTGGGTGGATTGCCCACTGCTTGGTCCTGGGGAGTGCAAAGCCACAGTCTCTCAAGTGGGTGGTTTGCCCACTGCTTCGTCCTGGGGAGTGCAAAGCCACATTCTCTCTAGCGGATGCTGTTCTCCACTGATTCTGGATGGGGCGTGGTGCCCAGAGTGCTTCATCCTGCCAAGGACTGAGGTAGTGGATGCTGTTCTCCACTGGTTCTGGGGGGGGCATGGTGCCCAGGGTGTTTCATCCTACCAAGGACTGGGGTAGTGGATGCTGTCCTCCACTGGTTCTGGAGGGGGCATGGTGCCCAGAGTGCTTCATCCTGCCAAGGACTGGGGTAGTGGATGCTTGCCTCCACTGGTGCTGGAGGGGGCATGGTGCCCAGGAATGCTGTACCAGCAGTGTGGCAGTTCCCATTCCCTCACATGGGTGTCTGAGCCACGAGATTTACCGGTAACAGGTAGCATGATACTCCATGGAGGCAGAGCCACACTCCTCCGTGCGATGACTAAGGCTGCAAACTGCTGGAAGTGCCAGTGCTGGTGGTGGTGTCTCATGTAGTGTGTGCAGGGTCCAGGACATCTCCTGCAGCCTCGGACGCCTGACCACTGGGGATGCTGCTGATGTCCGCTGTAGTGGCACTGGCTGGGCACGTCACAGGGCAGGTGGCGGTGTCTGCGGTGGTGTCTGTGGCGGAGATGCTGCCGGTGGTGCAGGTGTCTGCACTTGTGGAGGGAGACACCAGGCCATTTCCTGCAGTCTCAGAAGGCTGCCCACTGGGGATGATGCTGGTGACTGTAGTTGAGGCAGCTGCTGTGCAGGTGGCGGTGCAGATGGCGGTGCAGGTAGCGATCGTTGTGGCAGTGCCCACCGCGGTACAGGTTGCTGGGCTGTCTTGCGAAAGAGGTGACACCAGTCCCTCACCCGGAGGCTCCGTTCCCTGAGCTGATTTCCGTTTGCTCTTGTGTCCCTTCCCCACCTTGGAAGTCGCTGCTGGGAACTTGGCACTGTCCTCTTTGGTTCTGGAAGAGGTCTTGCTGGGTGGTTGGTGCGGCTTTTTTCTTCTGCATGCTGGCCCCTTCTTTACCTTGGCAGGTGGCGGAATAGGGTGGTCCTTGGCTTCAGTAGGTGGCACACTGGCAGCCCTGATGGGTGCCTCCTTCAATGTTCCTGGACTTGCAGGGATCACAATGGATGAGGATTTGGGGGCTGAGGTGCTGGTCAGGGCTCTAGACAACCTGACCCTAGGGGGAGGACGAGGGGTAGGTGTAGGGAAGAGGTCAATGCAAGCCAGGAAAGGTTTCTTAGACACACTGGCATGGGAAGATGGAGGGGGTTTGGGAGTGTTTGTAGGAGGTGTGCGTCTGCTGAGTTTGGGTGAAGGTGCATGGGTTGGAGGCTGTTGTGAGGTGGATGGCTGTTGAGTGGGTGTGTGCCGGCGTTTGTGTACTTTGGGAGGAGGGCTCACAGACACACTGGGAGAGGACACAGGGGACGTTTGAATGGTAGTAGGGGTGGTGATTGCACGTGAGCGGTGTGTGGTGATGGGCGTGCTGGTGAGGGAGGTAGTGGCTGAGGATGTAGTGCATGCAGGTGTGAGTGGAGACGAGACTGGGAGGGAGGTGAAGGACGTGGAGGAGAGGGACACAGTGGAGGCAGTGGATGTTGGTGTGTCTGCATGGGGATGGTGCTTGTGTGAGTTCCTGTGGGATGTGAGGTGCTTATGTTTGCCTGAGCCACTTTTTTGTCTTGATGTGTGTGCATGCTGGTCTGATGGTGTGCTTGGGATAGGCTGAGGAAAAGGGGATTGGGTCTGGGTAGTGGAGGTTGAAGGGGGAGGCTGGACACAGGAACAATGGCTGCCATCAGTGCTAAGGCCAGAGCCTGAAATGCTCTCTGTTGGGCCGCCATGCCAGAATGAATGCCCTCCAGGTATGCATTTGTTTGCTGCAAATGCCTCTCTACACCCTGGATGGCATTCAAAATGGTTGACTGCCCAACAGTGAGGGATCTCAGGAGGTCAATAGCCTCCTCACTGAGGGCATCAGGGCTGACTTGGGCAGGGCCTGAGATGCCTGGGGCGAAGGAGATGCCCACCCTCCTGGGTGAGCGGGCATGGGAAACACACTGAGGGGCTGCTAGGAGGGCAGTGCTGGTAGGGGGGTGGCGGCTGTACCTGTTGTTGTGGTGGGCAAAGATGTGCCCGCCACCGCAAGAGAGCTCCCATCAGAGGAGGAGTCACTGTCACTGGTGTCCCCTCCTGTCTCCCCTCGCCCTCCATCCCGCTGATGCCTTCAGACTCCGTACATTCACCCTCCTGGGCCATGTGGGTTGCAGCTCCCTCCTGCTCCGGTGCCACTGCTTCTCCGCCAGATGATGTTAATGCATACAAGGCAGGGTAACAAAACAAAAAGGGGGGAAAGACAGAGGAGACACATGGTCAATGACAGCAACACCACTACCGTTGGCTGACACAACACACAGGGAGCATCCTTATGCACTAGCCTATGCACAGTTCTTAGGAAAATCACCTGCCCATGGGGGACTATGCCTAACCCCATTTTCTGCACACCTGGAACCCACAGGAACCTGACTAATTGTAGATAGCTACTCCCACTATTGGGGTTGGAGTGGCACAGAGCCTGCCTAACAAGGGACCTACCCTACCACGTTCGCCCTGGCCTAGGGGAACCCACAGCCCACATTCCCCACCCAGACACCTCGTAAAGCGCGCAGAGTCAGCTGAATGAGACTGTACTCACCCCCTTGTGGCTGCTGTGATGCCCTCAAGCGCCCATCCAACTCCGGATATGCCACCGCCAGGATCCGGAACATCAGCGGGGTCATAGTGCAACGGGCACTCCTTCCACGTTGGGAGGCCATCCCCAGCTGGGCCGCCACCGTCTTCTTGCTCCAGCGGCGCAGGTCCTCCCATCTCTTGCGGCAGTGGGTGCTCTGTCTATATTAGACCCCCAGGGTCCGCACTTCCTTGGCGATGGCATGCCAAATACCCTAGAGGAAAGGTAAAGTAGGAATGGAAATTACTCCCCTGTCCAGTTCTTCTTACTCATTGGCCACCAGTTCCTACCCATGCCCTGAAACACATACACTGACCATCCTCACATGCAGGACACAGCCCCTCCCACAACATGTATCTTCCATCCAGACCACTCCATACATTCATGTCCCATCCATCATGCTCACAGTGTACTCACCAGTTTGTCTGGGGGACCATAGAGTAGCGTGTACTGGGGGAGGACCCCATCCACCAGTTTGTCCAACTCCTCTACGGTGAAAGCAGGGGCCCTTTCCCCAGACACTGTAGCCATTGTCGCTTCCAGGCTGAGGTCACAGCAGCACTTGCAGTGTAGGTCCTCTCCTCTTGAAGGTCAGGTATCAAGTGAGTGAACAGATAGAAAATGGCGGTCACGTCCACGGCGGTGCATACCGTCACCGCCGGCGTACATCGTCATTGGCTCCTGAAACCTATAGGGCCCAATGATAACCAATGCTGAATTGTGCTGAGGTCTTCGACCACCTACCGCGAAGCTGCACAACGCCAGCGCAGTTACCTAATTTCCCCTTGTCCCTCCTTACAGGTCAGGCAGCCGCCATTTCAGGGGGGCACATGGCAGGGCACCTAACTGCGACACAGCACATTTGGGCAGGAATACGGACAGACAGCGCCACACACCGATTAAATCACATTAGTGCAAAACACCCTTGTGCAACCTATGTGGTACATGACCCTCTGCTCACTATTCTCCTCCATAGTGCACATCCGCTGGGGCAGATGATAAGATGGCATCATCATCCTCCGGTGTACAGACCCCTGGTAGACCTGTCGACAATGGAAGACAGACACATCATTATCACCTACAGACTTGATCGTGCCACAATCCAAGAACTGTGTGCCCAATTGGAGCCTGACCTGATGTCAGCTATCCGCCATCCCACAGGTATCCCCCCTCTAGTGCAGGTCCTGTCAGTGCTCCATTTCCTGGCCAGTGGTTCCTTTCAAACAACAGTGGCCATGGCATCAGGGATGTCACAGCCAATGTTCTCTAACGTGTTGACCAAAGTGTTGTCTGCCCTGCTGAAACACATGCGCAGCTACATCGTTTTCCCCCCAGGTGGAGGATTTGCCCACAGTGAAAGGTGACTTTTATGCCCTGGGACTTATCCCCAACATCATTGGTGCCATTGATGGTACACATGTGGCATTTCCCCCCCCCCCGCAGCAATGAACAGGAATACAGAATTCGTAAAAGCTACCATTCCATGAATGTGCAGATGGTGTGTTTGGCAGACCATTACATCTCTCATGTGAATGCCAAGTATCCTTGCTCTGTGCATGACGCTTACATTTTGAGGAATAGCAGCATCCCTTATGTGATAGGCCAAATCCAGAGGCACCGTGTATGACTAATAGGTGAGCCCAAGGTCCCCACACAGTATGAATAGGTGTCTGGGTATGGGATAGTCCCTAAGGGTTGGTGGATGTCTAACAGATATCCCTCTACATTTGCAGGTGACTCTGGTTACCCCAACCTGTCATGGCTACTAACCCCAGTGAGGAATCCCAGGATAAGGGCAGAGGAACGCTACAATGAGGCACATGGGCGAACTAGAAGGATTATAGGGCGGACTTTCGGCCTCCTGAAGGCCAGATTCCGGTGCCTCCATTTAACAGGTGGCTCCCTATACTACTCACCGGAGAAGGTGTGCCAGATAATCGTGGCATGCTGTATGTTGCACAACCTGGCTTTGCAACACCAGGTGCCTTTTCTGCGGGAGAATGGGCCTGATGTTGGTCTTGTGGCAGCTGTGGAGCCTGTGGACAGTGAAGAAGAGGAGGCAGAAGAAGAAGATATTGACAACTGAAACAACATCATCATGCGGTACTTCCAGTGAGACACAGGTAAGAGACTGGCATTGCTCCTCTTATATGAGACTACTGTAGGACATTGTATAAGTCTGTCTTTTTACCTCTGTGTATGGACCCTGACAGTTCACTTTGGCTTTCCTTTTCACAGATCTGAGTACCACATTCTCCCTTCTGCTATGTTCACTGCTGCCCAACAACTGTCATACTTTGGTATGTGCAAATGAACAAAGAGGTTGTAATAAAACATTTGTGAAAGTACAGACTGACTCCAGATTGTTTTGTGATTCAAGGGTGTTTATTTAGGTGCTAATAAGAGGAGGTGGATGTGCAATGGGCTGTGGTGATGGTGGAGGAAAATCCATGGTAGAGTCCAGTCTCTTTGTATCACAGGTGCATTGTCCAAGGGGGCAAAGGAAGTGGAACAATGACAGTTCAAGGTGGTCAGGGTGACATAGTGACAATCAGGAGAGTCTTATTTCCTGGCTGGAGTCTTGGCAATGTTCTCTGTCTTGTGCCTGGATCGCAGGGACCGCTTGCGGGGTGGTTCTCCTTCTGCAGGGGGTGGGGTGCTGGTGGCCTGTTGGTCCTGTGGCGGGACCTCCTGTCCACTAGCACCGGCGGACGTGGAGGGCTGTCCATCCTTTGGGATGGTGTCAGTGGCCTGGTGGCATGCCACTGGCTCCCTCATGGTGTTGGCCATGTCTGCCAGCACCCCTGCTATGGTGACCAGGGTGGTGTTAATGGACTTCAAGTCCTCCCTGATCCCCAGGTACTGTTCCTCATGCAGCCGATGGGTCTCCTGAAACTTGGCCAGTACCGTGCCATGGTCTCCTGGGAATGGTGGTATGCTCCCATGAAGTTGGAGAGTGCCTCGTGGAGAGTGGGTTCCCTGGGCCTGTCCTCCCCCTGTCACACAGCAGTCCTCCCAGCTTCCCTCTGTGCCTCTGTCCCCTGAACCATGTGGCCACTGCCACTGACCCCAGGTCCCTGATCGTCCTGGGTTAGTGGGTTTGCCTGGTGTCCCTGTAGTGGTGGACACACTGCTGATTGACGTGTGCTGGGGACAGTGGCATGGGCCCGCTGGGTGGGTGCTGTGATGGTGTTTCCTGAGGGGGAGTTTTCAGTGGTGGTTTGGGACTGTGGCAGGGAAACCGACTGTCCAGAGGTCCCTGATGGGCCGGGCTGATCATCTTGATCCAGCCGTGCAGAGCTGCTGTCGTCACTGTGGGCCTCTTCTGTCGGGGGACTGGATATGGCTGGCACCTCCTGTCCAGTGATGTTGGGTAGGGATCCTGTTGGGGTGTAAATGCATAGTTATTGTATCTTTGTGTGCCATCTTGTGCAATGGGTGAGTTTCCCTCTACTCCTGTGCTTGCATTATCACCTTGGCCCTTGTGTGAGTGGTGATTGTGTGCCCTGGCTCTCTCTACTGGACATGCTTTGGTGATGGGTGTCCATGTAGGTCTGTGATGGGTGTCCATGCATTGTTGTGACATGCAGGGCTTGGTATTGGAATGTGTGGGTTGTGATAGTAGGGTATCTGTGAGGTGTTGGGGTGATGGGTGTGAGGGTAGGGGTGGGTGTTTGTGATGGCATGCAGGTAGGGTGGGGGATATAATAGTGAAGATTTGCCTTACCGTAGCCCAGTCCTCCTGCTACTCCTGTGAGGCTCTTAGGATGCATGATCGCCAAGACTTGCTCCCCCCCTGTTGTTAGTTGTGGGGGTCCACCGCCAGTCCTCTGTACTGCTACCTGGTGTCTGGATACCACGGAACACACCTTCCCCCGTAGGTCGTTCCACCTCTTCCTGATGTCATCCCGTGTTCTTGGGTGCTGCCCTACTGTGTTGACCCTGTCGACAATTCTCCACCATTGCTCCATCTTCCTTGCAATGGATGTCTGCTGCATCTGTGATCCGAATAGCTGTGGCTCTACCCGGATGATTTCCACATCCATGACCCTGAGCTCCTCCTCAGAAAGTCTGGGGTGTCTTTGAGGTACCATGATGTGGTGTGGGTGATGTGTGAGGTGATGGTTGATGTGATGTGTGGGGTGATGTGTTGGGGTGTGTTCTTTGAGGTGCGTCGATGGTGTATGAGTGATGGTGTTGTGTGCCTTTGGATGCTGGTGTTGTCTTTGCTATTCTCTCTCTCTGCTTCTTCCAAAAATGTTGTTGTAAGGTGTTGTGGGTAATGTGGGTGTGTGTTTTATAGTGGTGTGAGTGTGTGGGTGTGGTGTGTGTATGTGTGTCAGGTGTGTGTATTTTGAATTGTCCAATGTGGTTGTGTTTTGTAAGTGTACGTGTATTTTGAGCGCGGCGGTGTGTACCGCCAATGGATTACCGCAGTTGAAAGACTGCTGCGTTGATTCGTGGGTCATGATAGTGGGCATATTCCTGCTGGCGTAACAGTGGGGGTTTTGCTATCGCCAATTTATCACTGACCTTTGGTGTGGCGGACTTGTGTGGGTGTCTGCATAGTGGTGGATTTCTAGAGTGGGTGATAATACCTGAGCCGATTTACGCCACGCCCACGGTATGTTGGTGGCCGTCAGCATGGCAGTCAGTGGCCTTTAACGCCAGGGTTGTAATGAGGGCCCTATTCTTGGCATAAATGAGTCTATCATCACCATTTCTTGATGAGGGGGTCACCCTGTTGCCATCCAAGAGTCCAGAACCTGGGGAGGGAATTCTTGGGGATCAGGGAGTCACAAGAGCATAGGCCAACAGGTCCATTTGCGGGTCCAGGCAGATCCAGTAGCAGCAGGTCAGCGAGGCAGTTGCAGGGGTGCCTCTGAAGCTTGTTGTGTCCCTGCAGCTCACAAACAAGGTCAGCCAACTGACCCTTTGAGTCACTCTGTTTAGCCTGAGATGAGGCAAGCAGGTCCAGTCTTCCCTCTCAGACAGCAACGCAGTCCTCAAGCAGTTAGGCAGTCCTCTGGCAGCAGGGCAGTGCTTCTACAACTTCCACAGGTCAAGGGGTTTTCTAAAAAGTGGCTCTGGTGGTCTGATATTTGTAACTCATCCCAGTCTTTGTGTAGAAGAACTCCATGTCCTACCCGCACCTGGTTCTGGAAATCTTCTCCCCTTTCCCTGCAAGGTTCTGAACTGTCTGGGTGACACAGAGGGGGCAGGCCTGGTGTCAAATTCCTTTGTGTATGCGAGGGGCATAGCCTTTTGAAGTGTGAGTGGGGCTGGGTAAACCTCCTCCAGATCATCCTGTCAGAATGGCTGCCCTGTCCACATGAAAGCCTCCTTTGTGTTATTGTCTAAAATCATTACTCAAACCCCAACAGTAGAGCCATTCACAGTCATGTGACCAACGACACTGGAAGATAGCACAGTCAACTGGAAGAAGAAAATGCCCACTTTCTAAAAGAAGCATTTTCAGAATTATAACAAAAAATCGGACTTCGCCATTAAAGAGGATTTTAAATTACAATTCAAGTGTGAACTGCATACCTCTATCTACTTCTAATCCAAAATAATCACTTATTAAATGTAATAAGGTGGCCCAGTGCTACTCAATGGGAGTCATAGGCCTTACAACAGTGAAAAATTACATTAGATGTTTTTTACTGCCAGGACATGTGAAACCTATGTACACATGCCCTACTTTTTTAATACAATGCACTCTGCCCTATGGATCTTTTGGGCCTTCCTTAGGGGTGACTTATAAGTGTTAAGAAGGAAGGTTTGGACCTTGCAAAAGGTTTTTTTTGTGAGGTTGTAATAGCAGTTTAAAACTGCACTACAGGCTGCAGTGGCAGTCTACTTTAGTGGGTGGCACAGTGAGTGCTGCAGGCCTAAAAGTAGCATTTAATTTACATCCCTGGGTACATGTAGGACCATTCACTAGGAACGCGCAAGTAAACTAAATGTGGCAATTAGGTTTCGGAGAATGTTTAGGCAGAGAACACATGCACTTTAGCACTGGTTAGAAGGTAAGACTTACAGATTCCTAACAGCAACAAAAATGGGTTCAGTAGCGTAAGGCAAATATCTAGGGGAGACCCTGCAAAAATGGCCACATCATCAGCTGCTAAATGTTCCACTCAACCAGGTGCGTAGATAGGTTAGAAGAAAGTCTTACTCCTTGATTACCTGCCCTCTAGTTCTCATTGGTCCTATACAGGAGAACACCTCTTCTCTGATGAGGCCTGTGCACCCCAAGAACTATATCTTAAGGAAACCTACCATTTAATACTGAGGATCCATAAATATGTTAACATTGTATAACCAAACTACTTGTTTACTGACAAGACAAACTAGTCTTATTTCCTATACTTTCTATACTTTGTTTTCTAGACTTCCTACAAAAAAGCCAGAGTGAAATACAAACAGGAAACACAAACAAGGCTTTTGAATGTCTATAATGGTCCACTTCCATAAACGTTCTTGAAACCCTCAAGACACCCTCACAAAATCATCATGTTTTCTAAAAACATCAATAGATAATACACCACCTTTAAAGTTACCATACCGGGAAGCTGCTGCATTTGGCTTGGAGAAAATCCAGTTCATAACAAGTTGGTTGCTGAGGGTTCATTAATACCTGAGGAATTACCAAAGGAATAAGTAATTCATGTTTTGATTCCCCTGGTAATTCCACATTTTAGGCTGGACTCTCACCAGCTGATAACTTCTGGTTTAAGGAAAAATCATACCATTACAATGGGGCTGCAAACTGCTGTTACTGACCTAAATGGAATTAAGAAACGACTTATAACTAGGGATGGGTGGTATATTCTGCTCTGCTGGCAGAATTGGCAGAATTCTGGCTACGCAGCATAATGCTTGTAATGCGGAGTTCTGGCCAAATTCCACCAACCGCCGTGGGCAGAGTTTTTGATCATGCAAGACTCAAAAACAATAAGTTGGCAAGGGCGAGCAGTATTTGGCATCCCGTAATGCAATTTTTGGTCAGTAGATGGGCACCCGGTAAGATTTCTCCAATGCAGGTTGTCACAGGTCTCAAGATTATTCGCAGTCAACAAGCTGCAACTCAAGTAGGAAACTACTCGAGCGGCAGCAAAATCAACTCAAGAAGCTGCATGCTTTAGCACAATATGGTGCGCTGTTTCTGCTGATTTTTCAGTGTGGAAGGAGCTCCTACCACTAAATCACACCATGAACAGTGTAACGTGCCTATTTTCGCCAATTCGTAGACTATAGCAGAATCTTGCAGAGTTTTTTTGTAACTCCACAGCCATGGACTTAAATGTGAGGACGTAATTGTGACATTCATAGGAGGGAACTTCAAAACTTTAAGCGAGAGAGAGACGGTCATATGAATTCAAAATATCAACTTGACAAATAGTTCTACGAACTACATATGCCGCGGTGACATTGTGAGCCGGATGGTATTTTTCTAAGAATTTTGGACTTCAGCAGGTAATTTGGTTTTAGTCGTCGATACTAGTCGTCTCGAAGTGAGTAAGTAGCACTTAGCTAAGTTTCCAAGAGGTTGGGGAGATTCTAATTCAGTGAGGGGGCGTCAGAATGCCTGCAACATTTGAGGGTAAATTAGATGATACATCCAACTCGTTTTTTCAGCTATAAGGAAAAGAGTTATAATTGTAAAATAAATTCAATCATTTTCGGTTCAATGATTCCACTGGTCCTCTGCCACAATATGCTAACTACAACGTATATAATAGATCTATACCTGAGATAATTTCGTTGCCTCATCTTGTACAGTGGCCTCCCCATATGCTCACCATACATCGAGTAGAATAATCGCTTTACAAATTAGGTAATTTGTGAGAGTCCAAACCATTCTTATGTGTTGCATCGAATAACGTGCTCCGTATATTTTCTTGTAATGCCCCTGATCAACAACGTGTTCACTTTTTAAATTGCAAGGCCATTATTTAAACTGGAATACAAAAAGCGGCCTCTGTTCAAGGGAGACCTACTCGGTGCGCAAAGTTTTATATCATACTACCTTGAAAGCACTTGAGGCCAAGTTTTAATATGTGGCCATTACAGCCAGAGGATCATTTATTGCCTACTTGATACTGTATCGTCGACTTAATAGCCTCATATTCTCTTCCGCTGTTCTATTGACTTGTAACATTGATTTAAGAAGCAGTGTTTTTAAAGTTTAATTTAACAATGCAGCAGGAGACGCTTGCCTCCCTACCGGTGCAGTGTAGATTACAATAACAGGGTCTATCACATGAAATATGTTCCCTTCCTCTGGCTGAATGGAGTATAAATTGCAATGTGGCACTGTGTTATAGCCTGCTGCAAAAGCAACAATATTAACTATATTATCTACAACCTAGGCTTGGTCTCGTTGATCCCAGTGAAAAAAATAATATTTAGAACAATCACGATTCTTCATTGCTGTTCTCATAAGTATGTGATTTAAGGCAAAAATCTTGAAAGAAAAATACACGGAAACAGAAAGGCAGTATGTGAAATGATATCATGACTGCATAAAAAGTGAGGTGGCTGACTAAGCAATGCCTCAGAGGAACCTGCATTACAAAAATGCAATATAACCATTTTTCGTGATACGTTTGCTTAAATAAATGAGGTGAGACCACACCATATAAATAGGCTTCACAGAGTGTGAGGCTTCATGAAACCGAGGAGGAATAATCCAAGGGAGAGACTTCCCAGAAAGCACCACGTGAGGTGCTAATTACGTTTAACGTCACAATGCCGGATAAAAGTGCTCCAGCAGGCAAAAGAAGACCTACCTTCTATGTACCAAAGGACTACACCACTAAGGGGGTCATTCTGACCCGGGCGGGCGGCGGTCGCCGCCCGCCTGGCGGGAACCGCCAAATGGCCGCCCCGCGGTCAAAAGACCGCGGGGGCCATTCTGACTTTCCCGCTGGGCCGGCGGGCGCCCGCCAAGGGAGCGCCCGCCGGCCCAGCGGGAAAGGGCCTGCAACACAGAAGCCGGCTCCGAATGGAGCCGGCGGTGTTGCAGGTGTGCGACAGGTGCAGTAGCACCCATCGCGATTTTCACTGTCTGCTATGCAGACAGTGAAAATCATGCTGGGGCCCTGTTAGGGGGCCCCTGCAATGCCCATGCCAGTGGCATGGGCAGTGCAGGGGCCCCCAGGGGCCCCCACGACACCCGTTCCCGCCATCCTGTTCCTGGCGGTAAAAACCGCCAGAAACAGGCTGGTGGGAAGGGGGTCGGAATCCGCGCCGCCATGGAGGTTCAGCCCAGCCAGGGGAAATCCGTCGGGAAACCGCAGGATCCCCTTTTCTGACCGCGGCTTTACCGCCGCGGTCAGAATGGGCAATGAAGCACCGCCAGCCTGTTGGCGGTGCTTCCGTTGCCCGCGGCCCTGGCGGTCTTGGACCGCCAGGGTCGGAATGAGGGCCTAAATGTCCAAAGAACGCGGTGCCGTTTTTACTCTGCTGACAAGCAACATTCCTCGCCAATCCCCCACATTTAGAAAGGGCTGTGGGAGCCACGGAAAGTGGGATAAAGTTTCAACTTTACAAAGGTGAGACCCTAGAAATTGTGTAGATAAAAATGCCAACAAGATAGCAAAGCGGCTTTTCGGGCAAGCAAATGCGTGCATGCTGACTTGTGTTGGCTTGTTTTATATGAGCCATATTGTAGGACAGTCACAAAAGCACTGTTTCTTTTACTGGAATCAAAATATGTGAATAGATTTAGTGTGACAATATTGGTCATGTAAAGTGGTAGCAATTACATCTTGGTTATTTTAATTTATGTATTTTATACAAGTATATATCAAAAAAGGAAAACCCACATAACCCCTGGTTAGTAAGAAACAGCTTTGTGAAACACTTCAGAGAGAGTGTAGGAGGCTCCCTGGTATATTTTGATCTTTATCAATTTATAGGTGATTGATATAAATAACATTCTTTTTTCTTTATCTTTATTAAGCATAGCGATGAAAGAAATTGCCAATTTTTCATTTTTTCTGAGCAGCAATTACAAACTGTATTCATGTTTAAAATTTCTTCTGTTACAAGTATGGCTTTCCAATTGAGGAGCATATTTACAATTATTTGATGCAAGGCAGCACTACAGGCCTCCTTGATGCGCTGCCCTGCATCAAAGAAAAGGGCAGGAATGTGCTTTATATATAAGATACAGCACATTCCTGTCCTTCTCGCCTGTGCTGGCCTACAATGTGCTGCCATGCGCCAACACAGGTGCACTTGCACCATGGTGAACGGGTGTCTGCATTGCAGAGATGATTGTTTTGTGTACGAAGGGGTACCTTTCTACAAAGAAACCATCAGAAGAGGCATTTGCCTCTTTCTATGTGTGCTGAACAATGCAGCACACATAGAAAAAGGAAAACAAGGAGAAATAAAGGCATTTCTCCTAATTGCACCTCCCTTAAGCCTCCCCCAGAATGCCATGGGTGGTACATGGGAACACCCACCATAATGGCAATAGCACTCCTCGCTGTCGCAGGGTGAGTCAAAGTATGGACGTGTGCTGCATTGACTCAGTCCATATTTACAAGACCATGAAAAGCCATGCAGGGTGGCTTTATGTGGCTTTGAAAGTATGTCTCTGCAGTGTGCCCTGCAGGACCATCACTAAAAGTAACATTACGACCTTGCAAACGCCTTGTAAATATGACAATGAGTTTTTTTTCATTTGTTACTAAATTGTAAAGGGATCCATCTGGCATATTATATTACATTTCTATACAATCCAAAATGAACCACATAGCATTACCTGAATACAAAAAATGGTAACCACATTTTGTTTAAAGTATTAATTAAATTGTACCAAAATAATAAAAAAATACCACTATCTCTGTAAAATACAACATAGAAAAACATGACACTATTTGAAACTACTCTACTACAGCTACTTGGAAAAAAAATCACACATCTTCACAATTATCTTAAAATGAAAATGTAAACTTTATCCTATTCAACATTTCAAGAGAAATAAAATAATTAAAAAGTACATACACAGTCTAGTAGCTGAAGACCCTCAATGCAAAAATCCTGTTCCACAGTGTTGTAACCTGTTGTTGTTTTGCTGCATCCTGTACATGGTTATGTAGTTCCCTGCTGCCCAACCAGTGTGTGTGATGTGATGAAATGTCGATGAGTGCTTGAGTGGGCAGAGTGTCAGTTGGTGAGAGTGTGCTGAGCAGTAGGATGATGCTCCTGATGGGGCATTTACTCAGCTACTTAATTACGTGTAACCTAAGAGACTTTGGGCCACATTTTGACTTTGGTGGTCCCATCATGGAACTGCCAAAGCTGTGGGGAGGATGCCACTGCTATGGCGGTGGAGTCCCTCCTGCCCTATTTCAATGTTCCCGTCGGTCTGACGAGCGGGCACTTTGCAATAGAGCATTCTTGCCAGTCAGAACAGCAGGAACAGTGCAACAAGATAGCACTCGGTTCACTTAAAGGAGCCAAGTGCTATCTCATAGCACAGTGGGGGCCAACCAGCACCCTAGTGGTGCTGGGCAGGGGGAACCCTGCACTGCCCACACAATGGGCACTGCGGAGGCCTCTCTGTGGCCCCAGTACACCCTCACCACCAGCCTTTCCATATCGATGAAACCGCTATGGAAAGGTGGGAGTGGAGTTGTAATCATGCAGGAGGCACTGAGTTCATTGCCGTCCCAGCTGAGTACAATTGTGACCGCCATCATGCAGTCGGGAACCATGTTCCCAGCGGGTCGGTCCATAAGTTTATAATTGGCGGTCGGACCGCTTGGAGTGCGGGCGTCTGAACATCAACGTGAGTGTGGCAGTCCTTGGACTGTCACACTCGTAATGAGGCCCTTTATCTCAATAAATCTACATTTTGAACCTATGTAACTGGCTACCTGACATCCTGTCTTCAAGAAAGATATCTTCATAAACAACACACAAGAAAACACAATTTTAAAAATCCTCCTTACATGCAAATTATACTCAGCATAAAATAAACAATCATCAAATATATCCATACAAAATCCTTTGAATCCCTTCAAACATGAAAAATACATTACAAAAATGCAATACACCCCAGTAAATAAAAACAAAATCACAAAGAATGTGTGAGGTTTGGATATAAAAGAGTCAAAACCATTTTCTTTGGAAAATAAAAAAATACACACTCTTTTCAAACAATAGCTAGTATTATTTGTTACCAAAATCCAAATATATCAAATCAAAAACAAGCAATGCCTAAAATTATAAACATAGCATACCTGTACATCCTCCTAACAAACGTAGATTACTGAAACAGAAGAAATCACTAACTGATACACCAGGCTCTAACACAATTACTAAAAGGTATATAATTATTTATTTAACTCGCCTAACCAAATCTATATAATGAAACACATATACACAACCCTTTCTGTAGACTCACGCCACGTAAATTGAAAAACATACTCTCTAAACCAAAATAGAAGTGCATCACCAGAATTGACTTCCCTGTTAGCCAGCACTGTATTGTGAAGATGAAAATGACTAGAAAAAATAGTTAGAATTAAGAATATAACATCAAACTGGAAAATAAAATGTCTCTCATACATTAAAAGGAAATGAAGAAGTTATATAAATGATTGTTTATTAATGTAAAATTGTTTAAAAAATGATAACTGCTTACATAAATGTTTAAAATTTGCTAAAAAAATCTGACAAAATTAACATTTCAATGTATTAACAAAAACTGCCAAGAAATGACAAAATAATTTGTTAACAGTATTTAATTAATATATGAATAGTTATCTTTTGTTTTCAAGACTATTTTTTATAAGATATGTTATTGATTTTTTCACACATGAATAAATCACTGTCCGGAGAGATCAAGGCAATACCAATCTTTCTCATTCCTAGGCACCACAGTAAGTACAAAGGAAATAATTAAAAGTTTCTCTGGAGATTACTGCACAGGTCCGCTCTCCCCAGAGTTGTGTTTCACCACAAGTCCCTCGCCTTCCTTTCACGTTTGTATGTTGGACCTCCCCTTCAAGTACTGCAGGCCCACGCTCTGTCTGTCACAGATTGGGGTATGGTAGTGTCTGGAGTGGTATCCCCTGTGTTTTAAGTCAGCCCCTAGCTACGTAGATCAGCTGCTCTAGCCCCCTGCATTTGTGTAGTTCTTCCTTTCATTCTGTAGGAGATGGGGCTTTTGTAGCCTTCCAGTGTCTGGCTGTACCATGATTTGCTAGCACAAATCCCAGTCATAGAAGGGATCTTATGTATTGTTTTCACTCTAAGTTGTCTGTGATGTGTAGGAGAATGAGTTTGAAGTCATGGGTAAGGGCCATCCCAGGAACCTCCTGAGACAAGTTGTGATCTCCACCCAATATGTGGTCAGGATCAGGCAGATCCAAATCGTGTGTAGGAAGTCCCCATGGTGCTTGGAACAGCGTAGGAAGAGTGGGGAAGTAATTGCTCCTATTTGCCACAGCCAGATGAGCATGAGGTAAATCTTGAGAAGATATTTAAATTGTATGAAGCTATAATGGGCAGCAATAGCCAAGTCTCTAGGAGAGCTCACGGCTTCCTGTGAGTCGTTGACATCCAGCTCTCCCAAGTCACATGCCTGTGTCTCCTGCAATGTGTGAAGTGAGTAGGAGTGTGCGTGACTAGTGGATTTATATATGTATGATAATTTATGTCTTACCCACTGGGGTTAGTAGCATCTGGACTTTTAGGGGGTTAAATTCTGGCAGCTCCTTCAAGCCAGAGACGTAGGGCGTGCATGCATGTCTGATCTGTAGGAAGCAGTAGAACTTGTTTGTATGGAGCCCATATTCCTTGTGTAGGTGTGAGATGGATGTGATGTATGTGCCCTTCATCACATCACCCAGTGAAAAGATGCTAATAGGGTCCCACTTGTTAAAACCCTCCAATGCAGTCCCTTCTGGGAGCCAACACCCAGTCCATATGAAGATTTCCCTGGTCAACCATTTAGTCCAGCCTAGTGCCTGAAGTTAATACTATTTTTAATGCCATAACTGTGTCTCTAAAAAGGAATGTTATATTTCATCATATTATAAATTTGATTGATATTACTAATATGGCAAATATGACAAACTATGTTGTAATTGGATTGCTTATTCAAATATGATTAATAAAAATTACTTAATGTCTCTGTACATGTGTATATAAATATATAATTATATTTGAGAAAAATATATTTTTTAATAAGTGTTTCTAATTGTGGATGTACTATTATATTTAACATGTAAAATTTTAGATACATTTCAAACATATTTTATTGCTTTAGTTCATATAGAGAATCATGGTGTGCATGCGATAGAGTATAATTTTCTATACATTTTCATCTTTGCGTATTGGTTTCAATATGATTATGCAATGTATCATGACATCTCTGCTGTCAATGATGCCCACGTCTCCTAATGAAATAATTGAAATTAATTCCATACATTTGGGCTTTCTTTGATGAGGCTACATATAATTTCTTTACAGAACAATAAGCATTGTACATTCCATTTCTTGGTGAGTCTACTAATATTGTCTACTTGGCAGTCTACTGTTTTTGTTGAAACCTCCTCAGGTGATGCTGGATTGTGTAGTCCGTGTCCCAGGTTGATGTGTCTGCTGGTTCTGTCTTGGTCATTTCTATTGTCAGGGATCAGGGTCATGATATTTCCCATGCCCTACAAAATCAGGCTGTCTCATTCCTCCTTTCCTTTTGTGTAGAACTGTGCTTTTGCTTTCAATCCATTTTAGGATGTAGTTTACATTATTAGGTAGATTTCCACCTTATTGTAATGTAATATTTTGCTAATATTACAGCTGACTCTATGCATCCATGAGTCACTTTCCTGTCTTTAGGTTGAACATATAATCTCAGTATGTAAGTTTCTGGTATGTTTTCTATGGGTAAGTTGGTTAGTTTTGTTAAAAGGTGCCACAACACTCTCCCGTTGGTGCATTCTTGCACCATGCCTAAAAAATCTGCATCCTCTTTACTCATCTCAGACATGTCATTTGGACACCTGTATAGAATCTGTTGATATTACTGAGTGTGATGTAAGCACATTGTATATAGCAATATTGTATTAATTTCAATTTTTTTTGTAGCATTCTGCACTACTCATCTCAAGTCATCTTCACTTTTAAAAATTGTGCTTCTGATTTTCAGAGGTATGCACTCTATCCAAGCAGGAACCACAGTCCTAGTCAGGGTAAGTCAGATACATACCATAAATTAACCTGTGCTCACCCTCTGGTAGCTTGAGACAAACCAGGCAGGCTTAATTTAGGAGGCATTGTGCAAAGTATTTTTGCAAGATGCAAAACATTAAGACAGTGAAAACACCACGCAAAAAAATCCACACCAGGTTAGAAAAAATAGATCTTCATTTAATACAAAACAACACAAGTCCAGAGTAACAAAAATCCAAAAAGTAGAAGTCAGGAGATGCATTTTTAAAGAATATCTGCAATTATAGTGCTTAAAAGCTTAAGTGCCAACTGGGGTATGTGGTCGTGCCAGACCGGGGTTAATCCAAAGTTCAGGCCTACCTGTGATGGAACCAACCTTCTCTCGCTGAAACAATACCTTGAGTAGATGGTTGTGTCAAAGATGAAGATCCATTCAAACAGACAGTGGAGACAATGCGAAGACGCTGCATCCGTTCCAATCCATGCAATTAGGGATGCATTGTTGTTGAGCCACACAGTCATTTATACGATGTTCACGTGGTGGGGCGTTGAGCCCTCTTTGATGACGGTGATATGTAATTGTTCAGCCATGCTAAGGTGATGCGGCTGGGATAAGGGTGATGCGTTGATTCCGAGCCATGCAGCTGGTGCTGCAATGTCCTTATCCTCAGCGGGAGCAGCGAAGCATCAGCATCAAGGGGAGATGCAGTGGATCTTATCAGTGTAGTTGTGATTATGCATTGATGCATGTAGAAGACAGCTGCAAAGCCTAAGCCTACTTCCAAGGGCCCAGGGTTGGATTGGCATCACTTGGCAGTGTAGGACTCACAGTTTGCAGAATCCAGAAGCTGTAGCAGAGATGAATAAAGTATTTGATATCCCTGACGCTTCAAAACAGGAGGCAAGCCAGCAAGCCCTTGGACTCATTTTGGTTCTGGGGATGTAGAGATGGAAGTCCAGTACTTCTCACTCCCAGGCAAGCAGTGCAGCAGGCAGCAGACCAGACACTGCGAAGGAAGAGTTCAGCAAAATCCAGCAGAGTTCCAGCAAAGTGACAGTCCTTCAGCAGCACAGCAGACCTTTTTCCTGGTAGAATGTCCTCAGGTCCAGACATGCACTGATTTGGTGGTGTCTAGGGTTCAGTACTAAGTTGTGCCTATGAAGTGGGGGAGACTTCAAAGAGAGGCCTTTGAAGTGCCTGAAGTCCCTGCCCTCATTACGCTTTCTCCAGACACACTACACAGGGTTACGCAGCTCTTTGTGAGGGCTCAGGGTCCAACCTATTTAGGTGTAAGTATCAGCTCCTCCCACCCATCCTGCCCTTGATGACCCATCAAGATGTTAATGGCCCATCAGAATGTGGATGACCTATCAGGCACACCTAAGCTTCCTTTGCATGTGCGGTCAAGATGGAATTCACAAGAGCCCAGGTGTCACCCATCCAGACATGTATTCAAAGACAGGCTGAGGCACATAATGGGTAAAGTGAAAAAATGCAAACATTGCAAAAGTGGCATTTTCAGACTTGCAACTTAAAATCCAACTTTACCAAAAATTGAGATTTTAGATTGTGAGTCTAGAGACACCAAACTTGAAATATCTATCTGGTTCCAATTGGAAATCACACCTATAAAATCTCAATGTTAACCTTTAGGAGAAACAGTCCTTGCAGTAGTGAAAAACAACTTTTGAGTGTTTCCCTATCTGGAAATGTGAAACTTAAACATATATGTCCAACTTTATAAATACACTGAAACGTGCCTTTAGTGCTGTCAAAGGCCTGCTGTAGGGGTGTCATATGTATGAAAAAGGAAGGTTTAGACCTGGGAAAAGGGTTAACTTGATGGTTACGCATGGCAGTTTAAGGGGGTCATTCTGACCCCTGGCGGTCCAACGACCGCGGAAGCACCGGCAACAGGCTGGCGGTGCTTCCATGGGCATTCTGACCGCGGCGGTACAGCCGCGGTCAGAAACGGGAAACCGGCGGTGTCCCGCCGGTTTCCCGCTGCCCCAGGGAATCCTCCACGGGGCGCTGCAAGCAGCGCCGCCATGGGGATTCCGACCCCCTTCCCGCCAGCCTGGTTCTGGCGGTTTTCACCGCCAGAACCTGGCTGGCGGGAACGGGTGTCGTGGGGCCCCTAGGGGCCCCTGCAGTGCCCATGCCACTGGCATGGGCACTGCAGGGGCCCCCTAACAGGGCCCACATAGATTTTCAGTGTCTGCGTGGCAGACAATGAAAATCGCGACGGGTGCAACTGCACCCGTCGCACCCCTTCCACTCCGCCGGCTCCATTCGGAGACGGCATCCTCGTGGAAGGGGGTTTCCCGCTGGGCGGGCAGGCGGCCTTCTGGCGGTCGCCCGCCAGCCCAGCGGGAAACTCAGAATGACCGCCGCGATCATTTGACCGCAGTGCGGTCATTCGGCGGCTCCCGCCGGGCGTGCGGTTACTGCCGCCGGCGGAAGTCAGAATGACCCCCTAAATCTGCCCACACATGCTTTGCAATGGCAGGCTTGGAGCATGTTTGAAGGGTAACAATCAGTGCTGCAGTCCACTAGTAACATTTTGGGGGTCATTCTGACCCTGACGGTCATGGACCGCCAGGGCCAACGACCGCGGAAGCACCGCCAACAGGCTGGCGGTGCTTCCATGGGCATTCTGACCGCGGCGGTACAGCCGCGGTCAGAAACGGGAAACCGGCGGTGTCCCGCCGGTTTCCCGCTGCCCCAGGGAATCCTCCACGGGGGCGCTGCAAGCAGCGCCGCCATGGGGATTCCGACCCCCTTCCCGCCAGCCTGGTTCTGGCGGTTTTCACCGCCAGAACCTGGCTGGCGGGAACGGGTGTCGTGGGGCCCCTGGGGGCCCCTGCAGTGCCCTTGCCATTGGCATGGGCACTGCAGGGGCCCCCTAACAGGGCCCCACATAGATTTTCAGTGTCTGCGTGGCAGACACTGAAAATCGCGACGGGTGCAACTGCACCCGTCGCACCCCTTCCACTCCGCCGGCTCCATTCGGAGCCGGCATCCTCGTGGAAGGGGGTTTCCCGCTGGGCGGGCGGGCGGCCTTTTGGCGGTCGCCCGCCAGCCCAGCGGGAAACTCAGAATGACCGCCGCGGTCATTTGACCGCGGTGCAGTCATTCGGCGGCTCCCACCGGGCGTGCGGTTACCGCCGCCGGCGGGAGTCGGAATGACCCCCTTAATGTTCAAGTCCTGGGCACATTTAGTGCACTTTCCCTGGGACTTACATGTAAATTAAATATGCATATTTTAGACAGGCTAATGTCATCATGTTTTAGGGACAGAGCAGATGCACTTTAGCACTGGACAGCAGTGGTAAAGTGATCAAAACGCTAAAGTCAGCAAAAACAAACTCAGCAAAATAGGAGATCAAAAAGCAAAAGGTCAGGTTGATACCACACCAAGGATGTCAGGTACAATATTCCCCAATAGGCCTATATAAGTCCACTGACCATTTGTTGCGCAGGCTGTTTAACAAACAGTTAGAACCTTCTTTTGAGTTTGGAGAATGGATACGCCATCACAAAAATGATGGACATCCCATCCACCCTCACAAGTGTAATATAATATAATGCACTTGTAATTAGGTGGATAGGATATCTGTCACATTTGAGATGGAGTAATCCATCTGCCAAACTTGAAATAAGGCCAATAGTGTGTTCAACTATTGCTTAGTATGTGAGTGTCAAAGGTTTGACCCTGCGGGTTGTAACCCCTGATAATAAGGTGGCTTATCGGGCCTAGTTTTCAAAAAAATTCATATTGCAGAAGTAATTGACCCTTACAAAAAGAAGTGTTCCCTTTGGATTTTGCATAGTCCCATTAGGTCCTTGAAATCTTTCAAGGTCTTCCCTTCACATGTGTCTCCTATCATCTCTTTCCGCTTGTCCATCTATGTGAGCTTCATCTTCTAGTCTCCTCTATACTATAGAACTTGTATACATTTTAGAGAGAGTTTTGTGGTGTTGCTAATACTTGTGAATGTCCTCTGCAGGCAGCATTCCCAGCAATATCTGATCATATTTAGGAGCATTGATGCATTCTCTATGCCCCCTTTAAGTATCATCAAAATGTTCAATAACTCAGGTTATGGTTCTGAGATAAATTGCTTTGCACTTGGCCATCTGTTGCCCATTGCTGCTCAGTGAAAAAGTTTGTAATCAGGAGTGACTAGTCCATCTTCTACTGGTCATCACCTCTTGCCTCATGTCACCCACATCAGGGACAGTAATTTGTTATTCATCTCTTTGAACTATTCTTTGGGTACTCTGAATGGTAATGCTATGAATTAATTTAGCAGGTGTTGTAGAGCCACCATTATGAATGTGCTAGATTCCGTGCTTCAGAGAGTGGCAGGGTGTTCTTGAAAGTCAGTCCTGCCCTGAATGGCGGCCACAGTAGGCTTTAGATTCACATCTAATAGAGCTGACCCATTATGAAAAATTTGGACCCCCCAAGTTTTTCACCATAATTGGCTCCCATTTCATGTTCTTGGGTACAGCCTAAAGCCACTATGATCTAGTATTTGTTTCACAGAGCGAGCGCTGGATTTGCTCCAACTGATGTATAAGCCAGATTTTGCCTCCCTCCCTCCAAGTGCTTTTGTAGCCTTCTCTTTATTAGTGTAAAAATATTTTAAAGAAGAGCAGAATATCATCTGCATACAGTAATATATGATGTCTTATTATTAGTAAAGCTTCTAAATGAGATCATTTGCTGTGAAAAGTTCACCATTTTCTCCATTGTGATAGTGAAAAGTAACAGAGAAAGGGGATGTGATGGGCCGGACTGGGCCGACCCGCACACCGCACCTACTTGTTCTGCCGCTGCCTCTCGTGACCCGGATACACTTTCAACTTTATCCAATCACAACATCCCAGAGCCGTCCCGGCGGGAACCCAGGTGTTTAAAGAGCCTGCCGACTCTTCCTAGTGCGTTGGCGTTCGGGAGCGGTACAGAGGAGAGGAAGATGACCGACGGGAAAAAGAAGGAAGGCGTGGATGTCAGGGAGCTCCGAGACGTATCCAGCGGATCCCCGAGCTGGGCGGAGCCGGCCGCACCGTCAGCAGAATACAGGCCAAAGGAGAACAAGAAGAAGCCGGTAGTCCCATCCTGGGACGAAGGAGACAGACTCTGGGAAGCAAGACGCGAGTGCCAGCCACGCTTCAGGAGAAGCATGGCAGACGCAGGTGCGTGGGGTTTTCCTGGGCAGGGTTAGGGAGAACGGGAGGGGAAGGAATTAATTGGGGAAACAAAATGGTGAAGGGCACACTTAAACCGAGAGGAGCGCACAAGTGAGGGTGAACGGGACAGAGAAAAGGAGAAGAGGGAAAGTGAGTGAACACAATAGAAGAAAAGCAGGAAAAGAGAAGAGGAGATAAAAAGAAAAGAAAATAGAGAAGTACATGGACTAAAAAGTAACAAATAACCGAGCACATCACTCGGATAATAGGACAACAAGATACTGAGACAGAAGAAGGAGGAGTAAGGGCAGAGAAGAGATCAAGGAATCACCTCTCATAGGAAAGGAAGAGGAAAGAAAAGATAGTGACGAACAGAGAAACACAGGAAAGAGAAGAAAGAGACACAAAGACCAAGAGATAGCGTAGTGAGAGACAGGGAAAGACAGCGGCAGAAAGAGGTAGGAAAGAAAACACGAAACACTTACCAGGCTAATTCTTCTTCTCCCCACATGTGCTTCCCGAGAGACCTAGAGGAAAAGGAAAGAAGAAGACAAAGTCCATTAAGACCTGCCAGAAGGAAAGACACGGAGAACACGACTATAACAAGAACACCACTACCCATCACATTTCTATATATTCAATAAAAGACCACTTACCTATAGAGTACCGAGTGATCATTAGCGGCCATCCTGTAACAGGGGACAACTCTGTTGAGTTCCCCCACTAATAGGGATTTTGTTGAGACTATTTGTCCCATTCTAACACATGCAATTGAGCTGGTTTAAAGCAAAGAAGTCCATGTTCTAAACTCCCTACTCAACCCCATTTTAACAATTACTGTGTATGAATATTTCTACTGTAGAGTGACCAAGTTATTTCTTTTACATCAATGGAGACTATTAATGCATTGGGTTGGGGGTTCAACAAGCAGCCCAATACTTGGAAACATGGATGTTATTGCCTGGGATTAGCCAGCTCTAATCTAAGTCTATTAGCTTCTGTAAGAATGGCATCGGTCTAGTGGCTAGGATTTTATTCAGTATTTTACAATCAATATTAAGTATTACAAAAGGTCAGAATGATGGCACCTTCAAATTTACCCTTGCCTGGCTTTGGCAGTGCTTCCGTTATTACCTCTGGATGTAAGTTCCAGACTGTGGTCTGTTTTCATGGTATTTTAAGGCTCAGCTAAGATTGGTGCGTTCTGATCAATATTGACACTTAGAATTCGATACGAAGGCCATGTGAACTGGGTGTTTTTTCTTGCCCATGTTCCTTACTGCTGTCCTAATTTCATTGACTGAGATCCTCGTCTACATACATTGCCGCTTCAGGTGCCAATGCCTTTAAGCTTGCTTGTAGTATCCTAGTATTTCTTGATCGCTGAGTTCATCCTGTACTGCATATAGGGTTTAATAATACTGCATAAAAATAATATTTATCTAAGTCTGCAAGTGTACCATGTTTCATTGTTTCATCTGATCCCTAGTATGAGTGACCCTCTTTTAATGAGATAGGACAAGGAGGCAAGTAGCCTCATTTCCTTTTTGCTCCTGTCATGGGTTTCTTCCAAGGACGCCTTTAAGCAAAGCACCTAAGTATTTCTGTATACTGAATAACTATTCCTCTCTTCATTTAACAATTCCCATTCAAGTTCACTTATTTCTAAGCCCCTTCTTATTTTAAGCTTCCAATGTTTCATGGCTGGGTCGATCTAAACTGCATGGCTATTCTTTCTACAAAGGCCTCAAATGACCATCTCGAACACTTCCATTCGACAAGTATTGATAATGTTGTGTCCCTGAAATAAATATAGAAATCTGTGCTTATTGTGTGTTCAAGCACCTGGGGGCATATTTATGGGGATTTGGCATAGGACAGCGCAGCAAGTCATCTTGCTGCTCTGTCCTATGCCAAAATGAAAGGGCAGGAATGCACTATATTTGTGCAATACTCTGCATTTCTGCCCTTTCCCCCTGTTCTGTTTCTGCATCCTAACATCAACGTAGGAACCTTTGCATCATGTTGCAAGGGTACCTCCATTGCGTGCAGGATTGGTTTTGTGCAGGAAGAGGCACCTTCTAGCATAAAAACAATTCAGATAGGTGTTTTCCTCTTTCCATGTGTGCTGCATTCTGCAGCACACATGGAAAGAGGAGAAATACAAATATTTCACCCTCTTACGCCTCACTTCAGGAGGTGTATGTTTTTTGCACTTCCCCAGGTTTGCATGATTTTCAAAAATCTGAGGCAGCATCTAAATCCATGGGTGTTGTGTGGGGAAACTTACTGCAATGCCCATGGAACACCTCTGTGGCATAGAGTAAAGCACCGCAGAGACTTACCCTTGCACTGCTTTGCCTAGCTCCATATCTATGAGGCCATGCAAGGCAATGCAATGGCTTTTGTGGCCTTATAGATATGATTATGTAGTCTGGCCTGCTGGAGCATCAAAAAAGGTGGTGCTCCAGCAGCACATGGGGCTCATAAATATGCCCCTTGATCTTTTAATATCTCCAGAATGGGATTGTCATCCTTAGACCAACCACCCCATTTCATGGTCAGGAGTACTCAGTTACATTCTGAACGGGTTCTGGTTAGGTATTCCACCGGTCAGAATTTACATGTATGTGAGGGAAGCATGCCTCAATTAAAAAAGGGTTCCCTGAGTGGTGGGCCCTCCATGTATCTGTGAGTTTCCATTACTGTAGCCATCTGTTTGGTACTTGGGCTGTTTTTATAGATGATGAAGCAGCTAAAGGGAATGTGACGTGTTCAATTATTCATTTCTACGCCATTAAAGTTTCTACAAACTATTTGTTACCAGTGCATCAATTTTGAAAGGTGTTCCAAGATCTCTGTTGGAATGTAAGTTGTTCAGTGTTTCGAGTGTAGCTGTTTACTACTGCAATGTCTTTTTCATGACGTCTTTCAATAACTACAATGAATAGCTTACTCTTTGTCTTTTCCTTTTGCTACAATTTAGAATGGGAGTTCCTACTAAATCCAAATAATTTTTCCCTCGTATAGGATGAGTATCTGGTACAGTACAACTGTTCTCTCTAGCGATTCCAGAAAGGCAACCCTATGCCTTTGTTAGTTGGGTCACTCGGAATAATGCTATTTGTGTCCCCTCCTCTTCAAGGTATTATTGAGCCACCTCACAATCCATTTGACAGTTTATATTCTTGCTCGTTCCCCACTCATCTCATATGTTGTGATATAACTCCTGCAGCTAATTAACCCCCATCCTGTTGTATGAAGAACATGTTAACTTCCTTAACCTCCCTCCCTAACTGAAAGCCAAGAGCCTTTCAACCAAGAAACAATTCAATTATGGTTTCTAATCTGTCTTACAGATCCATGGTTGGAGTCCAACAAAGTAGCCAATGATTGCGTGGTAAATTGTGTATAATCGTGTTCCTAGTCTAACCTGTCTTCTGCAATATGGATAAAAGTGTATATATTTTGATCAGCTAAGTCATGAAAGTGTTTTTTGACAGCATACTCTTTTTATCTTCTCTAAAGACAAGTTCTCTTTATTAATGTCAAATCAGTTCACCTGCAATGCTTAGGGGCAATCTGGCATCTGCTATTCTTCCCTGCAACTCCAAGATTGATCTGATTCAGTGTTCATTCCTTCTTTGAAGAACTCTGTGGGGTATGCCACAAATTGGTCATTCTGCAGATTTGCCGCTGTGACTACTGCCCTCTCTCCATCACATTGCACTTGAGATTGTGCTGGGTGGTTAGGGTACTTTCTGTCATTCTTCAGCTGTTTGCAACATCTTGCTGGGATCTGTTCCTTTGAAGATGAGGGCCTTCTCCTGCAGAATGTTGCTCAGTTTAATCCCATACCACCTGGGGATCTGTGAAGAAACATATGTCATTGGCTGCTAGTAACTTTAGTTTATCTGGGAATATGAGGCCATACTGTACACCCATTCTACAAAGTCTACATTTCATTTCAGTGAAGGAGGCCTGCTGTTACTGAGCAGGTACTCTAAAGTCATAAAATATCATGACTTTCCTGTTCTTGAGCCTTATATGCCCTTTCTCATTTGCCATCTGCAGGATGAAGTCTCTATGTAGGTGGATCAGGAGAATTGCCGCTACTCGTCTTGTAGGTGCTGACATGGAAGGGGTGCTTTCTTTGCATGTAAGCTCTGTGCCCATCTTTTCTGTGTGCCTGGATACTGCTTCGATTCTAGCATAGCTATAAACCTTATCTTTAGCACTAACCATACCCCAGCGACTATAGTCTACCAGTGAAATGTGCCCTCTTTGAAATAGTCTTATTATTTGTTCCTCTCAGATAGTGTGCAGTCTCCTGGTGACAGGTGCATCTCCACAAAGCATTCCACCTGTGCTCTTATTTGTGGTTTCTGTCACATATCACTCTATGTTTTGCGTAAGCAGTTGTGTTTCCAACCATTCATGTTTGGTTTATGGAGAGTTTCTTATTTCTAACAAGAGGAGGGGTCTTCATTAATTCATCTATCTCGGTAACACAACAAACCTTTTAATTATGCTAGCTCATCAGGGAGGGTGCAGTGTTACCATCATCTAGCCTCAAGCTAAATTACACTAATTTAACCAATTTCTGTTGGCTCAGTGTGTCTCTGCCACATCCTAAGCTGCTGCCACTCATTCAGTCATGATCGGAAATCACTTCAGGTTGATTTTTAGTCCACTGCTCAAGGTGTTTCTCTCACATTGGGACAAAATCTCCAGCTTCACCGCTTTCCCACTGCCATCCTATGCTGCATCTCGCAGTAATGGAATTAGCTGGTGTTATATCTGACAGCGTTAGCGTGGTCTTCCCCCAACCTTTTTTCCTGTTTGCCTCACATTTTTGCTGTAGCTTTTTGATGACCTTGAAACTCTGAGCACTTTACCATTTCTGACCAATTCTAAAGGGCATGTTCTTCTCCCCTAAAACATGGTAACATTGGTGAACACCTAATTGCCATATTTAATTTACTCGGAAGTTCCTTGTAAAGTGGTATACCATATACCCAGGGCCTGTAAATGTATTACTATTAGCAGACCTGCAGCACTGATTGTGCCACTCACACCAGTACCTTTCAAACCTGTCTCAGGCCTGCCATTGCAGAGCTTGTGTGTGCTGTTCCACTGCCACTCTGACTTGGCATTTAAAACCTTTTGCGAAACCTTAAATTCCCCTTTTATTACATATGTCAGCCCTAAGGTAGGCCCTAGGTAGCCCATAGGGCAGGGTGCTATGTAAATAGGAGGTAGAACATATATTTTTAAGTTTACCTGTCCTGAAAGTGAAAAACTCCCTAAGTTGTTTTTCACTACTGTGAGGCCCACTTCTCTCATAGGCCTGCATTGGGAATTCTTATACATTTAAGTCATAGTTCCTGATCAGAAAGGAGTATCTACATCATATTTCATGTCATTGGAATGGTAATGATGAATCCTCTTCACTGGTAAAGCCAGATTTAACATTGCTATTTTAGAAATGCCACTTTTAGAAAGTGGCCATCTCTCTGTTCTTACTGTTTTGTATGCCTTGCAGCCAGCCTCTAATACAAGTCAGGGCTAGGTCAAAGCTACACTTTTTGCATTCCCTCTAGACAGCCACAAGCACAGGAAAGGTTGGTGTGAAAAATGTGTAATACATATTCATCTGCATTCTGTTGGGCCTTCCTGAGCTGGAAGGGTGGAGGTGAGCTGACACTTACACTTCAATAGAGAAGTGTCTATCCCCACTCAAAAGGCTGAGCACCCCCTACTGGTAGTTTGGAGCCAGGAAAAGGAAGAAAGGATCTCTTTGCACTCAAGGAGCTGCTTTGAAGTCACGCTCACTTAAAAGGCAAATTTGGTATAAGTACTGGGTCTCTAACCCTACCAAATCAGTACATTTCAGGACTTGTGAAGAACTCTGCTGGAGTAAAGACTGCTGTGCTGTGAGGATTGCCACTTTGCCTGGACTGACTGTTCCAAGGAACTGCTTCTCTGCTTTGTTGAGTGGCACTGCTGCCTGCTGATCTCTGCCCAGGAGAGAGCAAGGAATAAACCTACCTTGCTGAATCTAGAGTGACTGCAAGGGCTTTCTGGCTTGCCCCCTCTTCTTCTGCATTCTCAGTGACATCATACTTTCTGCTAGTGCAACTGGACTCTGCCATTTGTGAACCCTACCCTTGCCTGAGGTGTCCCTCAGTTCTGGGCCTCAGAATTGGGCTCTGCTGCTTCTTTCTTCCAAAGCTGACACATTGCCTCGAGTGCGCAAGAAATTCTGTCACATCACACCTTCGATGCCGACACAGAGGCTGATCAATGTCAACAGATTGACAACAGCAGATTCTCAGCCTGCCCAGCCTCATGACAATGCTCTGCACAGCTTGATGATCACATTCACCTCAGTGGAGCCCGACAACGATGCAGTGACCTGACTGCATGGTAAATACAGCTGCATCAAGCCCTCAACTTTGGCACTCTGCTCCTTCAAATGTACTGTTTCAGAGGACCCTGTGTGGGTTCTGTAGATGGCCTACCCTGCATTGCAGTCAACCTGAGCTTGGGATTTTGTATGATCCCTCATGACCTCAAGTAACCTTTTGACTGCTAGTGACTTATAAGCACTATTTCAGATTTATTCTTTAAAAATTCATATCTTGACTTTTGCTGATTAGATTTTGGTCTTTTTTTCTCTCAGATAAATATTCTATATTTTCTAACCTGGAGTGGAGTCTTTTGTAGTGTTCTCATTGTGTTACAGTGCGTGTTGCACAAATACTTTACACATTGCCTCTTAAGTTAAGCCTGACTGATCTGTGCCCATCTACCCGAGGGTAAGCACAGGTTCATTTAGGGTGTGTATCTGACTTACCCTGACTAGGATGGTGATCCCTACTTGGACATTGTGCATATCTCTACCAACTAGATACCCAATTTCTAAAACCTTGTTCCAGCCATCACTGATGTTTTCTCTCTACAATCTTCCCAGTCCGGATGGTACTTTTAATTGTAGCTATGGTTGATGCTGTGACAACATGATGTAGGATTCCACAGACTGATCAGGAAATCAGATGATGTGCATGCTATGCCATGCCTTTCATGCCTTCCATGCCACATCCACCTTTAAAATTGAATGTTCATATATTAGGAGTTGAAATGAATTAGGATGTTTAGATACATGTTTAAATTGATGCACATGATTGAAAAATACAACTGAAGTCTAACTCTTTTTTCAGACCTTAAACAATTAATAATATAATTTAATTGTTTTAATCCCATTACTAATCTAATGTGTGGTCCGGGAATATTATTTGATGACTTCTTAGATGGTTCAGTAGTGTGTGCAGAGTGAATCTCTTTCTTACCGGGGTAAGTGGATTATAAACATTATAAAGAAGAGCTCCTGCATCATTATAGAATGTTATTTTAGACCCCAAAATAGAGTTTGATTCAATCATAAATGGGGGGCAGGTGAAATTTTGGTTTAAATGAAAATAAGTGACCAAGAAAAAAATATATACATAGAGGTGAGCAAATCTAGAGTGTTGCTGGTGTTGTAGAGAGCTCCTTACTGGAGCTGCTCTCCACCTAAATTTGGGAACTACCCAGAGTTCTCTCTTGTGTTTTGCATAATTTATGCGTCACTCTAACCCTGAAAGGGACTTGTTTTGACTTATACTGGGTGCTTCCTTGTGTCTGGACAAAGCTAAACCCCACTGAAGAGCTCTAATGAGAGCAAAACACGTGTCAGGGGTTTCTTTACTCATTCCAGGTTGGCTTGGATGGTATTTGACCAGTTAAAAGCTGTAATACTGTGCCTGGAGTGGTAAATGGCTTTGTCATTTTTACAGCTCGGCGAGGATGACAGTGTGTCAATCCTATGCTTAAAGATTTTACTGTACAAATGGCAAAAGACTTTGGGGGTCATTACAACCTCGGCGGTCTTTTTACAAGACCGCTGAGGGACCGCCGTGCTGAAGAACGCCAGTGCAGGCGGTTTTCCACTCAGCGCATTATGACTGCTGGCAGCCCTTTTCCGGACGGAGAGCCGCCAGCAGCCATACTGGCGGTCGGCGGGGAAGTGGAGGTTGCTCCACCTCCACCGCCACATCAACAGAACACCACCCACCGAATCACGTTCTGTGATTCGGCGTGGCGGTATTCTGTTGACGGGGTGCTGGCAGCGGAGCAGCCCCCATGGATCCCATCCCCTCCCGGAGGATCAACGGACCAGGTAAGGTGATCGTCCGTTAAGGGAGGGGAGGGGATGTTGTGTGTGTGTATGGGGGTGTGCGTGTGGGATTGAGTGCATCAAAATACACTATGTACTTAGACTACAAAATTCTCAATTTAAATTCCCTATCCCCACCTCAAATGTCTACCACAATTCGATCAATCACCACAAATTTAGGTAAATTCTCATTGCCAAAATGGTATTTGTGGAAATGTCTCACTACTAGATAGCTTTGACCATGGTGTCTAATAGACCTCCTATGTTCTAATATTCTCTTCTTGGCATGATGGATTGTGCTACCCACATTAACTTTTCACACTGCCAGATTAAACAAAAAATACAAAAATCTGTGTTGCAGTTGTAATGAACTTTTATGAGATGTTCCTTACCATTACTTGCCACTCTCAATTTCTTATGATTCTCACTGTTCTTGCAAGCCCGACATTGCATACAGCAGTAAAAACCTGATGGTAAAGTATTCCATCTCATCACCAGTCCCTCACTTGTCACCATGTTGTAGCTCAATTCATTCTTCAATGATTTGTTTCTCCTAAATGTGACCTGTGGTGAATCATGTATGTATTTCATTAATACTAGATCAGTTTGTAAGATATGCCAACTCTTCTCAAAAATCTTCCTCACATTATAGGACTGATTAAAATATGATGTGATGAATCTCACTGTTTCTGATTGTTCCCGATTCTCTTTGATCTTATACAATAGACATTCCCCAGAAATGTTATCAACCTTCTGTTTAGCCTGCATAATGGTATTTTTACCAGAACCTCTATCCATGAACCTCTCTCACATAATTTCAGTTTCTCATTGGTAATCCTCAATAGACCTACAAATCTGTTGTGCTCAAAACAGTTCATTATAAGGAATGTGGTTGATTAAACTAGATGGATGGGCACTATGGGCATTAAGTATGCTGTTTCTAGCCATTTTCTTTCTAAATAACTTTGTTGTCAAAAGATCATTATCCACCACAACTTCCACATCCATAAATTCAATATGAGATGCACTGTGATGTTCAACAAATTGCAAATTGCAATTGTTCTGATTTAATCTGTCTACAAAACTCAAAACTGATTTCTCATCCCCTCGCCAAATCACAAAAATGTGATCTATGTAACAACACCATAAAACCACCTTATCCTCAAAATCTGAAACTTCAAAGACACCTGCTCCTACCACCAACCCACAAAAAGATTAGCATAGCTGGGGCGAATCAAGTGCCCATAGCAGTACCTTGTAGTTGCCTGAATATTTTGTTGACAAAGATGAAAAATTTGTTTTTCCAACAATAGTTGATCATTTCACATATCATTTCCGTATGGAATGATAAAGAAACAGATCTAGCTCGCATTTAAAGTCTGATTGCCTTGAGACCCAAATCATGATGAATGCAAGTATATAAACTTGCAACATCTAAAGTGAGTAACAGATAATCATGTTCACATTGTATATCTTCAATGATCTTCAAAAAATGTGTAGTGTCTTTTACATAAGATGGTAATGCTTCTACAAATGGCCCGGGATAGTAATCAATATTTTTAGAGGTATTTTCCAACAAGGAGCCTATGACTGATACAATTGGCCTTCTAGGGGGATTCAATTAATCTTTATGTAATTTGGGCAGAAGATAGAGTACAGGGATTTTTGGATGATCAGCCTTCTGTCTAGCAATAGATAATAATGCATGTCTGATACTTTGATTTCCTCACTGCTGAACTTCATATAACAGTTAGCATCACCCAACTGTCTCACTCCTTCAGCAAATATTGATTTACATCAAGAACAACTACATTTCTTCCTTTGTCTGATTGTCTGATCACAATGCTTTTATCTTCTTTTAAACCTTTCAGTGCTTTAACTTGTGATGTAGACAAATTATTCTTCTTTAAATTATACAGGAATGTAACTTATCCTTTTCAATTGTTTTGTCACATCTCTGTCGAACCCCTCAATAGCATCACAATGTATTACAGATAAAAAGGTGGATTTTGGTTTAAAAGGACTAGGACATGATTTATCAATCCCCATACCCAAAATTTCCAAATTCATAAAGGGATCTTCATGTGCCGCAAAACCATCATGTAAGGTTGTCATAGTATGTAAGGTTTCCATGTCCGAAATGTGCAGCTCACTTAGCTCAGAAATCTTCTCAGTCTGCTTTGGCATACTCACTCTATTGTAGTACTATTTTTTTAAGTTGAGTTTTCTAACAAATTTAAACAGATCAATCCTAATTTGGGTTTAATCAAAATTACCAGCAGGGCAGAAAGAGAGGCCTAAATATAAGAGTTGTTGTTCCTCATTGGCCAAATCTCTATTAGATAAATTTACCACGCTCATGGCACTGATTTTCGTGCCCTTTTTGTCATTCCCACGGGCCTTGAGTCTTCTCTTACATCTTCTTCTCTTTGCTTTCCGATTCCTCTTCCTCGATTCCTTCTCCTCTTCCTCTCGGTCCTTTTCCTCTGCCCCTCTGTAAATATGATTCCTTGCGTTGTTCCGTTCTTCCCTGATTTAAAAGCTGGAACTGTTTAAAAAAATTAGATCTACTTGCAGCTTTACTAATTACCAAACCTTTCGCTAATGTAGATTCTGAATCATCAGAAAGAATGCTGTCAGAAACATCACTTTCATCTTGTTCCCTGAAGGAGAAGGTCTTCTTTCAACAAACCTTCGGCAATATATCCGGCACATTCAGTATACATTTAATCATATTTGTGATGAAAAGCTAGAATTCTCCCTGTTTGGTAATCCTTGAAATCGCGTCTAAATTGCCTTAGCTTTTTGTTAGTAATTTTTTCTTTGAGTTTAAATAACTTATTTTCCTTATTTTTCATAAACTTATCAAAGATCTCTTGAGCTTTCACAGTTAACAACTCAGCTCTTATCTTGTCAATATCCTCCAGAATCCTTATCCTATTTTTTGTGGCATATTTACTCAAAATTCTCATTGTATTCGCTTCTTTTATTTTTTACTTGGCAGCCATTACGGTGGCATTTTTGTTGCCGGACTAGTGGTTGGTTCTGGAGCCAGGTAGGGCCTCCCGCATGCCTCATTTAAACGGGGGCGGCCGCCGGCTCCCGTTTTTAACTTTTTAATATTGTTGATAGCACTTTTAATAATTGTTGTTTCTTTAGGCTGTGCCACTACTTCTACGATATTTTGTTTTGGTGCAAGGACTCCCTCTATTAATTGAGTCTTGGGGGGCTGTTTGGGAACCTTTTAAAAATATTTTTACATTTCTCTCTTGGGGTGTGGCTCTGCACCGGTGCCCGTGTTTTTAGGGGATCCTGGTCACTTCTTTTATTTTTTACTTGGCAGCCATTATGGTGCCATTTTGTGGCAGCCATCTTTGTTGCCGGACTAGTGGTTGGTTCTGGAGCCAGGTCGGGCCTCCCGCATGCCTCATTTAAACGTGGGTGGCCGGCCGACCGCGCAGCAGATGCGCCGCTGGCACGCCAAAGGCGCGCCAAAGGCAAGCCCGTCTGCGCCCGTCCGTGCCCTGACGTGCCCAGTGCCCAGGGATGCTGCTCATTTTTCTACGAATAGATTGATGTATTCTTCCTCTCAATTGCACGCTCTTAAAGGCACCCATATATGTTCTACCCCTGTAGGTACCTCTCAGTCTTTTGTTTGTTCCTCATGTCCTAGCTGCTCTTAGTCGCCCATTGCCACCCCTCCTCCTAATACCTCCTCTCATCAACTGGGTAAACCGCTGTTGCTTAACTGCCGCTCTCTATTGGCACATTCTTTACACATTGATATGCTTTTAGAAGATTTAGTACCGGATGCCTTGTTCCTGATGGAGACTTGGCAAATGAAGAATCTTCAGTCGATATCTGTAATACCTTACCCCCTAACTACTCTATAGCTCATATAGATAGACTCCGGATGAGAGGCGGCAGTATAGCCATTATCTATAAAAACTCGATTAAGTGTGCGACTTTGCCACTTGAGATACCAGAATGTGAAAGTATGTTCTTTTCTCTGTACCTGTCTTCTACCTTCACTTTCTCGGGAATTCTTCTCTATCGTCCTCCCAGCCCTTGTGCAGGTTTTTTGGAAGTTTTACCCGATGTAGTAGCCAGTCTCATCGGTAAGACTCCCAATCTAACTGTCCTTGGTGATTTTAATATTGATTTTGACAACTTAGATTGTCCCCCGGTGAAATCTCTGTTAGCCTCCTTCGCCGCAATGGACATGGGCCAACCTGTCACTGGTCCCACTCATCTGAAGGGTCACACCTTAGACCTTATTTTTAGCAATATCTCTGACCTTACCATTTCGTCTTCTCTGCCTTTACTCTGGACGGATCTTTTTCTACTGTCATTTACTTTTCCCTATGATGTTTCTAGAAACCCCCAAACCAGGATCACCACTGTGGGGCGTACCTGGTTGAAGTTAGTACCAAGTTCCTGGCATACTGCACTTCGTGCCTCTTCTACAATTAATGACTATGCCTCCCCCAATGCCGTGGAGCTATTTGATAGCAGGATCTCTACCTCTTTGAATTCAGTTTTGCCAATTAAACTGAGAATAAAAAAAAGGTTCACAATTCTAATCCTTGGTTCTCATTCTCTCTATTAGAACTCAGAAAGAATTGTAAAAAATTGGAAAGAACTTGGAGGAAAAATTATAGCTCCTCTGCCAAAGAAGCTTATAGACAAGCCACTAGATCCTATCATCATAATATCAAGGCAGCTCAAACCTCCTATTATAGCAACAGAATAGAGAATTCTTCTGCCTCTCAGAAATAGATTTTTCAGATTTTTAAAGAGCTTACCATAATTCCTATGCCTCCCTCCCCGGTAGAAGCTTCCACTACATATAGTAATGTCTTAGCAGCTCATTTTCAGGATAAGATCACTAAGATATACTCTGGTTTTATCTCATCCCCCTCTCTGGAGAAGGCAGATGAGCAGGATATGAATCCTCCTTTTGCTGGGCCCCAGCTAACTAATTTTCCACCCCTCACAGACGCGCTAACTCTTAAATTTCTCTCTAACATCAAATCGGGCTCCCCATTGGACCCTGCCCCCCGTCTATTCTTTTGAAGGCTGCAGACATTGTTGTCTCACCTCTGACAGAAATACTCGGTAGCTCCCTGTCTTCAGGTATTCTTCCCAAGTCCCTTAAACATGCTATTAGAAAACCTCTTCTGAAAAAGCCAAAGCTTGACCCCTCCACTTTGGACAACTACAGACCTTTTGCTCTCCTTCCTATCTTAGCTAAGATTCAGGCGAATCATGTAAACTTGCAACTGACCAGTTATCTTGAGAGTCATGAGCTTCTACAACCCACTAAAATGGGTTTTAGAGCTCAACACAACACTGAATCGGCACTCCTTACGGTGACTGAATCAGCTCGTCAACTTCTAGATCAAGGAGGTCATGTTGCTATTATCATTCTTGATCTTAGTGCAGCCTTCGATACTGTTGATCATACCCTCCTTTGTGAGAGGCTCTCCAAGACAGGGCTAGGAGGCATGGCCCTTTCTTGGCTTTCTTCTTTCCTCACTGGAAGATCCTTCCAAGTTTTGGATCGTTCTTTTCTGTCCGACGTTGTGCCTCTGAGTTGTGGAGTTCCTCAGGGCTCTTCTTTGAGCCCAACTCTTTTTAATATTTATTTATCATCTTTGGCCACAGTAGTCACTCCCTATAATCTTTCAATGGTCACTTATGCCGATGATACTCAATTAGTGGTATCCCTTTCTAGTATTGGGGATTACTCTTCCGCCAATCCAGCCTGTTGTATGAAGGATATCAGGGATTGGATGACCTTATCTAAACTTAAATTCAATGATGGCAAATCAGAGGTATTGATCCTAGGCAATGGTACCCCCGCCTCCCCTTTGGCATTGCATTCGGAGGCTTTTATAAGCTTGCCTTCCCCAAAGGCACAGGTAAAAAGCCTAGGTTTTCTGCTTGACACTCGTTTGACGATGGAGCTACAAGTAAAAATAATCTCCTTGGTTTGTTTTGGCTTTATCAGAGCTCTTAGGATGATTCTTAATCTTCTGCCTTTTACTGCCAGAAGAATTCTTGTCCAGGCCTTGGTTCTCTCTCGCCTAGACTATGGGAACTCTTTATATCTTAGTTCCCCAGAGTATGTAATAAAGAGGCTGCAGATTGTGCAGAACGCAGCAGCTAGACTTCTTATGAACTCCCCCAGGCACCTTTCTGCCAAATCGGCGCTGGTAACTCTTCATTGGCTCCCTATTAAACAACATATTCATTTCAAATCTATGCGTTTTATTCACAGAGCCTTACATAACAGGGGACCTCTTTTTTTCATAAGCGGATCTCCTTCTATGCTCCTTCTAGACACCTGAGATCTCTATCCTCCCGAAAGGTTTATATACCTCGTGTCAAGAGATCATGGGGTGGTAATTCTTTTACCATCAGGGCTGCCGTGTTCTGGAACGCTCTGCCCTCTGAACTTCGCCACGAATCCTCAGAACTTCTGATTAGGAAGAAGCTAAAAACTTTCCTTTTCTGTAGTTAATCTGCTCCCTTCGGTCTTCCGAGATTCGTTGTGTACTTCTAGCGCTGGGATGCCCTAGGGTAGCTATGCGCTCTATAAATTCATTAAACTAAACTAAATATTCAGAGAGCTGTGTTTAGAATTTTCAGCCCATTCTTCCAATGTTTCTGCGTCCGGTTCCTCATATGTTGGCACTGTATAGATCCGTAAACCCTTAGGTACTCTTTCAGCCTCTATATATCGCTGAAGGGATTCAACTTCCCACCACTTGGATAGCTCCTTTTTATGTAGTTTTTCCAATTTGTCATACATGATATGTGTTTTCACTACAGTTCATACATTGCTAGGATTTTGTTGTTTGGACTGAGTGCCATCTATTTGGGTAAAAAATATAATGTACTCAATTTTTCTTTGCATCAAGCAACTAATATATTTACAAAAACTGAATATTCAACATCAAACAAACGGAGATGTGAGAGTATATTAACTCTCTCTTTCATCCATATGTATATATATTCCAAATCCTCTCCTTTGAAGAAAAGCAAGTCACACTCATAATGTTGCAGTAAATTGAAGTTATTCCTTTGACTGCATCTTGCAAGTCCTTGATATTTAAATTAAAATAGACAATCATGATGTTTTTCGGTCCTCATAATCTTGTTCACAGGAGTAAGCTACCAAGTATTTGCCTCAGCTGAGAGTAGACCCAAGCTGTGTATTTTTGTATGTGTCTTGGCTCCCTAGTGGACCCACCTAATAGTATAGGACTCCCAGCACTAATGTCTGCCATCAGTCATAAACAGTCCTTGTCGTGAATAGTATAAATGCCTTTCATGAACCCGAGAAATAAAATGTTTATTTAACAATTAAGGGTCATATTAGCAGTTTGCACCAATTTAAAATTCTGACTCCTTATTGGATCCCCTTTGGTGGGCTACTAGCACAGTGCATTTTGGGACTCATGGCCTTCACCATCCATTTTGCTGCTATCCAGAGGGCAATGTTGTTAGTTGAACATTTTCCCATTCTGTGCAATTAATTACTGCAAACTTTGTATCTGTACAGTCAATTTTTGGGGCTATTTGAACCCATTGCCACAGTAATCCGTGGCAGCAACCCTTTCCTAAAAAGTGTTCTTCATGCAGTCAACAAACTGGTCCTCTTGCTAGGCAAATATATAATTAATTTTGCTGAAAAAAAACAAAGGTTAAAGTAATGTTAATGTTAGGCTGAATTTCTCAGTGACAAATTTAATTCAGCAGTTATAGTTAGCAACACTAACTATAACATGTGCCTCCACCATGCACTGCTTAAGACCTCACTCATGAGATTACTCATGATGTGTTCTAGGACATCATTTATCACATCACTAAAGACAGTGGTGTTTTTCGTAATTATAAGTGAGATCACCTGGAAGTAGGATTATTTGCTAATGTGTTTGGATGCAAGTAATTTCTATACTTGTATTCCCCATAATTCAAGCATTCAGGCCTGTCACCACTTTTTGAGAGCCAGATCCTTTCATATTCGATGCACATTAAGACACAAAGATGATTCTAGATATGGTTGGTTCTGTTTGAACAATAATTTTTCAGCTTTGACAATAAATATTATCAGCAAACTCAGGGCCCTGTGATGGGGACCTGCTTCACCCCCATTTATGCATGTCCCTACATGGTCATTTATCATTATAATGACAACATAGTGCTCTGGCCCGATACACTGATGACATATTTGTCATCTGGAAGGGGTCAAAACAGACAGACTTGAAGTTTGCTGGTGATCTGAAGAAGAAAGATTACAATCTCGGGTTCACCAGCAATATTCACAACAGTATTTTAGAATTCCTGTATTTTAAAATTGAGATACATGACTTCAATATAGAAACAATACTACTTTGGAAAAAAACAGCTCAGAATAGTGTGCTACATGCCACAAGTAATCACCGTAAGAATCTGATTTGTAGCATGTCTAATGAAGAACTGATAAGGGTGAGAAGGACCTGCTGTAGTGATGCTGCATTTATGGAAGAGAAGAAGATCAAGTTAGAGGGTTCTGCATACAGTGTTACAAACCTGAAGCCTTGAAGACTGTAGACTGCAATCAGTAAAGTAGACACACTGAAAAGGGTTGCTCTGCTTGTTCAAAGTAATAGAAATTCTATCAAAATCAAACCAGTTAAATGCTTCACACATGCAGCAAACAGGCAAACAAGGTTAGAGGACACTACACAAGTACTTGCATGTCTCACATACAGATGAGGTTATATTTAAACATCTGGCGACTCATCCCAGAATATCCTTTAGAAGAAAGGCATGCACTGAAAAAACATGGTCTTTATTACACAGGAGGACAAAAACAATCGAAGATTTCTGGCTTTGTGACCTGTAAAAATTGTAAAGCATGTAAATATGGTAAGAAGGTATAGGTTTTCACTCTATCTGAAACAAATTTGGAATTTAGGATTAAAAAAAGTCCATCTTACAACTCTGACTTCTGTATTTACGCTTTGCTTTGAAAATTCCATCCAACCAGCACTACAGTATACAATTCACAAAGTGAAGAAATGGATGTTAGAACATATGATTGTGATCACCTGTATGATAAGCACTATCCAGTTGCAAGACATTTCAAAGAGTGTCACTCACATGATAGTGGTAAGTTGAACTTTTTTGCATTTGACCAGGCTCCACCAAATATCCAAGGTGGGGACAGAGTGCTGACATTATGAAAGCTGGAATCTCGTTATATTATCATTTCATCACTCTGCACTCCACGGGAGTGAACCTGGTTGAAGAGATGGCTGTACAGCTGGGCTAAATGTGCATATTCTGAAACAAATTTACTGTATTCTAGACACCTACAGCTCAGTCTTATTAATGCCATATTGAAAGGCTTTGCATTTTGTGCATGTCTTGAATACCCTACTCTTTGCTAGCCAATGTGTATTATAGGATATTTCTGGACTAGTGTTGACTAACATGTCCCTCATTGATGTTACCTTTCTGTAAGTCACTGGTATTCTTCTTGCTACTTTTTTTTAACCAATTATTGAATCATTTCAAGCTAAATGCTAGTTTTTGTTTTCTCTCAGTACTAGGGTCAGTAATGAATCGTTTCTCATTATGGGTATTCAACTTCTTTTTCTTTTTACTGCCAAAGGTCATATCTCCTCTTTTCACTGCGTGTGCTCTGTGTCTTGCTGCCCTTAGTGTTTGTTCTAGATATCCTCTCTTCTAATCAAATCCCTTTGTGCCCTTATTGTTTCCTCCTGTCACTATAGTTTCTTTTTTAATCTTAGGTTTTCTCCAGTAGGGATGCTTTTTTGAGACTAATAGAGTGAAAGTTGTTGGCATGTAAAGCTGTGGCCCTCATTGGAACCTTGTTGGTAAATGCCGCCTACTGCCGCGCTGATGGCCGGCAACATACCGTGACCGCGGCGGTAATCCGCTACGGGTATTGTGACCCACACAGAGAAATCTGCCACTATACAGACACCCACACAATACTGCCACACCAAAGGTCAGTGATAAAATGGCGATAGCAAAACCCACACGCCAACAGGAACATGTCCACAGTATCACGACCCACGAATCACCACAGCGGTCTTTCAAGCATGGTAAACCATTGGCAGTACACACCGTCACGCTCAAAATACACACATACTTGCAAAACTACACCACATTGGACAATTCAAACTATACACACCTGACACACATACACACACCACACCCACACATCCACACCAATATAAAACACACAACCACATTACCCACAACCCCTTCCATGAAAAAAAAAATTGCGAACAGAGAGAGGCACAAGGCAGGAGCACCCACTCAATCAGAGGCACAAAACACCATCACACATACACCATCCACGCAAATCACAAGCATACACCCCAACACATCACCCCAACACTTTACCCCACACACCCTCACACATACCACTCACACCATATCCATGGCACCCCAAAGACACCCCAGGTTTTCAGAGGAGGAGCTAAGGGTCATGGTGGAGGAAAACCTCCGGGTAGAGCCACAGCTATCCAGATCACAGGTGCAGCAGACGTCCATTGCTAGGAAGATGGAGCTGTGGCAGAGAGTTGTGGACAGGGTCAATGCCGTGGGACAGCACCCAAGAACATGGGATGACATCAGGAAGAGGTGGAACTACCTACGGGGGAAAGTGCGTTCCGTGGTTGCTAGACACCAGGTAGCAGTACAGAGGACTGCCGGTGGATCCCCACCTAACAACATGGGAGGAGCAAGTCTTGGTGATCATGCATCCTGCGGGCCTCGCAGAAGTAGCAGGAGGACTGCACTCTGGTAAGTCATATCTTTACAATTATATCCCCCTTCCTACATGCATGTCATCACATACCCCCACCAATACCCTCACTCCCATCACTCTATCGCCTCACACATGCCCCCTCCAGAACCAGTGGAGAGATGCATCCACTCACTCTATCCTTGGCAGGATGAAGCACACTGGGCACAGAACCCCCTCCAGAACCAGTGGAGAAAGGCATCCACTCACTCTATCCTTGGCAGGATGAAGCACACTGGGCACAGAGCCCCCTCCAGAACCAGTGGAGAAAGGCATCCACTAGAGAGACTGTGGCTTTGCACTCCCCAGGACCAAACAGTGGGCAGAGAACCCACTTCAAAGACTGGCTTTGCACTCCCCAGGACCAAGCAGTGGGCAAACCGCCTACTTGAGAGACTGTGGCCTTGCACTCCCCAGGACCAGGCAGTGGGCAAACCACCCACTTGAGAGACTGTGGCCTTGCACTCCCCAGGACATTGCTGTGGGCATGGAGCCCCCACAAGGAGCACTGGTGTCCCATCTTCCGGCTGAGGTGCTGCCCCTTCCCTATCCCCCTGTGTATTTGCAAACTGATACCCCTGCAGTGTTCTCTTCGTATTGAGGCAGGAGTCGAGTGTGGGCTTGGCCCATGAATTTTGGCCCAGTGGACCACGGACATTTGTGAATGGACAGTGTACGAATTTCTGTCCATATTGTATATTTGTGTAAGTACTGTTTTTTAAACTCTATAGTATGTCTGCCTTTTTCTAAAATATCACTAATTTGACTCAATTCCTTTTGTCCTTGTGTTCTTCCACTGGGTTACGGGGTATATCTGTAATGTAGTTGGATCTGTTTGTGTGTATGGTGTTGTGGTTCGGGTGGGGATGGGGGTGTTGTGTGTTGCGTATGTGTGTCACTCTCTTTTTCCTCCCCCCTCCCCTTTGTACTAGGTGCAGTACGCACCGTTGTCATCACTGCCGTCTTTGATGTTCCTGGTAGATGAGGAGGTAGACCAGCATCAGCCGGATCTGTAACTCAGGCTCCATGGCGTCCTTGTTCTTCCTTAGGTGTCGAGAGGTGAGTGGTTTCCCTTCTGTGTACTGTTTCCGCCGTGCTTTTGATGGTGTTGGTACCGCCCCAGAAAGGCTGGCAGATAGGCAGGTTGTGATGTGGTGGGCAGTACATTGTCTTCCGCCTGGCTGTTGGCGGTTACCGCCGCAGTGTAAAGTGGCTATCTGTGTTGGCAGTTTCCCCCGTGGTCGTGATCCCATTTTTATTTACTGCCGGCCTGTTGGGTGTGTTACCGCCACTTTAGCACCGACTGCCAGGGTTGTAATGAGGGCCCATAATTCCCACAGTGGGTTTCTTAAATATGTTGTAATTTAGTGTATTTTCTTTTATGTAAACAGTGAGGTCTAACATGTTATCTCTGTTGGATTAATGGTGCTAGTGAGTTTGATGTTCAGATCATTGCTGTTAAGATCAATCCTTTAACAAAATTTGCCACACTTTTTACTGACCCATTCCATATTATAAACAAGTTTTCTATGAAATGCACACATAACACAATTATGATCCAATTCATGTTCAAATTTTTGACGGAGCACCTGCTCCTCCAACCAGCTACATGGAGATTAGCATAACTGGGGGTAAAACAGATGCCCATCGCTGTTCCTGTAATTTGTTGAAATATCTCCTTATCAAATAGGAAAAAGTTATTAGTAATACACCACTTCATCATCTCTATTAACATCTGAATATGTTTCAGTAAGCCTACTGGCTATGCCCCCAAAAAGTGTTTAAAATATCTTAATCCATCTTCATGGTGTATGCTCACATAGAGCAGTTATATCTAATGTCATTAATATATAGTTTTTCTCCCATATGATGTCATAAATTGCCTGTGTCCTTTACAGCTGATGGCAATGTTTTTATGTACTGTTGTAAAAGGTGGTCTACGATTCTTGAAGTGTGTTAAAACAGTCCATGTATGGCGGATATTATTGGGTGGCCAAATGGTGCACTCTCTTTTTTATGCATAGTTGGAATGAGGTAAAAATCCAGAGTCTTTGGTTGATCTTTCCTAAGAAAAAAAAATATTCTTCTGGACTCAATAAACCTTGATCTATTCATGTATATAACTGTTTAGTATACTCAGTTCTGGCTTCTTGCATTTTTGCATTTGTTGCTCTTCTATAGCAATCAGTATTATTGAGTTGTTTGTATGCCTCTTCCTAATACATCTTTGGGGGCTATAGTACTGTGATACCCCCTTTGCCTGCTATTATGACCCGTATATCATGTCCACATTTCAATTTCTTCATTAGATTATCACATTTCATCCGTGTTTGTCCATAAATCTTATGCTTCTTATGTCCTATCACATGATACAGTGCTTTTGTTTCCTGTGTTACAAGCTCTGCAAAGATATCAATACCATCTCTCTGTACAGTTATATAAAATGTAGATGATGGTTTGAAGTATAATTGGACTTTCCCTTATACATCAAATCCTAAAGATTCTATCAGCTAATCTGCTGTACAGATTTCTGTTTTCCTTAAACTTTAATTCTCAAACTCTTTCATTCTTTTATGAGCTCAAAATGAGAGATCTAAGCTAATTGTTTCTGATTCAACTATGGGTATTCATTCTTGATGTCTTCCAGGTTTTTGGCAATATAATTTTTGCAATTTTAAAGTTCTAATAATAGTGTATATATCCACTTTATTTGACTGTAGTTTAATGAATTTTCAGGGCAGAATGAGTGTTTCAGTGCTAGAATTTGTTCTTCTGCTTTGCTTAAGTTAATGTTTGATAAATTAATGATAGCTTTTGTGTTTTCTACTGCTTTTGTGGCCACTGCTACTTGGAGGAAAGAGCTGTTATCTTTTTTATTGAACCTTCTACTTTGCTTGTTCCTCCTCCTTTTGGGTTATTTGTTGTTGTTCCTCTTGGTCTCAAATTGCATCTCCTGTCCAGTCGTAAAATATTCAGTTTGACAATGACTGATGGAATTTCTGAACTTGGGGGTTTCCCTCCTCTTGTGGCTTCCTTCTCTAGATCAGTATCAACTTCTGAATTGAGTTCAGAACTTGTATCCGGTATAACTCCATTGTATAGAGCTCTGTTTCTGGCTGGTAGTCTCTGTCTTCTGATATTTTCAAATCTCTTTGGAAAAGTATGAATTTGACCCCACTCAAAGTCAATGTTGTCCTTTCTACATTTCAACACTTTTCGATTTTAAATGGTTTCTTCCTGTTTCAGAAACTTCTTTTAAATTTTGATCATCCATTAATAAATAAGGTATTGTAGGACATCACATAGACATAGACCCTAGAGTGCTGTGCTACAGATGCTATTCTAAATATGTTAACAATATTCATTTTGTTCTTATGATTAATAACGGTCTTTTTTGATATTTTTATATTATTCTGTGTAGTTGTTTTAGATGTACTGAGAAACATATTGTTCCTGTAGTAATAAATACATTTTCTTCTAAATGTTCATTCATCTTAGTACAATGTGTGTGTGATCCTGTGAATAATGAAATAGGTTTGCTGCTGTTCCCTCTGTGCCCCTGGTACCTCAGTGTGATTGTTAGTTACCAAAAAGCAATGCTTCTATCTCATTTATACATTGAATAGTGTTTTGCAGGGCTAGAATACTCTGTCTAACAGTCACTGCTGGTGTATTGAACCAAGTTCACCCGTGTCACCCGTGGGTGGGAAAGCACACCTTGTAAAGTTATGCCCAAGTCATAGCTTATACAACAGTTGGTGCCTAACTTGGGGCTTGTGTCTTACGGACACGCCTTGAGTAGTTTTTTACTTTTCACACACATAAACCATTATAACATCATTATGGAATGATCTGTAGTAATCATGGTTACCTCCTACTGGGGATAAGGGAACACCTTTATCCATAGGTTTGTCAAGCTTGACTCATAAAAAGTTATTCCCCATTCTGTGGGTTTTCTAACTGTTTGGTTTCCATTCTCAATTGAATCCATTCATTATGGCAGCACCTATTGTGATGGGGTCAGTTGTAGGGAAGCGGTCACTCAGCATCTCAAAGCTGTAGGTGTCCCAAAGGAGGTGGGGGCAATTACTTTTGTAATAGGTGCACATCCAGCAAATGCTTTGAGACATTTTAGTCATTGGTGGAGTTTGACCCTATTTATGCTGCCTCAGGGCAGTTTCAAGATTATACAACAATAGATCCACCAGCACACTATAGGGCATACCAAGATTTGGAAATCCCTTTAAGCTACCAGGAACACCAGAATAGGTTTGCGGGTCAAGTGCCAAACACACACAGAAATGTCTGTTCAAAAAATTACACTGACGGTTCCATTAAAGAGAAATCTGCAATGGAAGGGTAGAAAAAAATGATAAAGATAAAATATGTGCTGGATCACCGGCTTCTTAAAAATCCAGTTGAAGTGGTTTAATTTAAGAAACAGCTAGAAAATGAAAATGCCTGAATGCTATTGGATTCTGATAGCTACTATTAATGTTATATTCAGGACACTAATGGTAAAAAAAACGGAGAGGGTAACCAAACTGAGTACCAAAGAAAAGAAGAGTATTGTAAGAAAAGTTAAGCAGGACATGAGATTGATGTGAGGATAACAAAGAAAGACAAAGGATTTCACTAAAATCCCAGTAAAGAAGAAGAAGGTCCTCCAGTGAAACATGACTTAGGCAAGTGCTCTCATAGACAGTGCTGCAGAAGTCACAATAGTACATCAAAACATTCCAAGGTTTCTAGATGAAAATCTTCACTCCCATAGTGCCTGAGGATGTCAGGGAAATGTTTGCCAGTGAGTGGGATGTAAGGCAGGTACCAGTCTTATATAGGAATTAAACGGATTGTATTGACATGCCATTCCCTTAAGCAGAGAACCACAAGCTCAAACCCCTTTAACCCCTTCGCTGCCAGGCCTTTTCCCCCTCCTGTGCCAGGCCTTTTTTTGCCTGTTTGGGGCAGTTCGCGCTTAGGCCCTCATAACCTTTTGTCCACAAAAGCTAACCAAGCCAAATTTGCGTCCTTTTTTTCCAACATCCTAGGGATTCTAGAGGTACCCAGACTTTGTGGGTTCCCCTGAAGGAGGCCAAGAAATTAGCCAAAATACAGTGAAAACTTTGTTTTTTTCCCAAAAATTGGAAAAAGTGGCTGCAGAAGAAGGCTTGTGGTTTTTCCCCTGAAAATGGCATCAACAAAGGGTTTGCGGTGCTAAACTCAGCAGCTTCCCAGCTTTCAGGAACAGGCAGACTTGAATCAGAAAACCCAATTTTTCAACACACTTTTGGCATTTTACTGGGACATACACCATTTTTGCAATTGTTTGTGCTTTCAGCCTGCTTCCAGTCAGTGACAGAAATTGACATGAAACCAATGCTGGATCCCAGAAACCTAAACATTTCTGAAAAGTAGACAAAGTTCTGAATTCAGCAAGGGGTCATTTGTGTAGATCCTACAAGGGTTTCCTACTGAAAATAACAGCTGAAAAAGAAAAATATTGAAATTGAGGTGAAAAAAAACATCAATTTTTCTCTACGTTTTACTCTGTAACTTTTCCCTGCAATGTCAGATTATCGAAAGCAATATACCGTTACGTCTGCTGGACTCCTCTGGTTGTGGGGATATATAGGGCTTGTAGGTTCATCAAGAACCCGAGGAACCCAGAGTCAATAAATTAGCTGCACCCTGCAGTGCGTTTTCATTCTATACCGGGTATACAGCAATTCATTTGCTGAAATATAAAGAGTAAAAAATTGCTATCAAGAAAACCATTGTATTTCCAAAAAGGGCCTCTAGCTCAGCCGACACCTAGGAAAACCTACCAAACCTGTGTATTTCTGAAAACTAGAGACCTAGGGGAATCCAAGATGGGGTGACTAGCGGGGCTCGGACCAGGTTCTGTTACCCAGAATCCTTTGCAAACCTCAAAATTTGGCTAAAAAAACACATGTTCCTCACATTTCTGTGGCAGAAAGTTCTGGAATCTGAGAGGAGCCACAAATTTCCTTCCACACAGCGTTCCCCCAAGTCTCAAGATAAAAATGATACCTCACTTGTGTGGGTAGGCCTAGCGCCCGCGACAGGAAACGCCCCAAAGCGCAACGTGGAAACATCCAAATTTTTGAAAGAAAACAGAGGTGTTTTTTGCGAAGTGCCTACCTGTAGATTTTGGCCTCTAGCTCAGCCGGCACCTAGGGAAACCTACCAAACCTGTGCATTTCTGAAACCCAGAGACCTAGGGGAATCCAAGATTGGGTGACTTGCGGGGCTCGGACCAGGTTCTGTTACCCAGAATCCTTTGCAAACCTCAAAATTTGGCTAAAAAACACATGTTCCTCACATTTCTGTGGCAGAAAGTTCTGGAATCTGAGAGGAGCCACAAATTTCCTTCCACCCAGCGTTCCCCCAAGTCTCCCGAGAAAAATTATACCTCACTTGTGTGGGTAGGCCTAGCGCCCACGACAGGAAACGCCCCAAAACGCAACGTGGACACATCCAAATTTTTGAAAGAAAACAGAGGTGGTTTTTGCGAAGTGCCTACCTATAGATTTTGGCCTCTAGCTCAGCCGGCACCTAGGGCAACCTACCAAACCTGTGCATTTCTGAAAACTAGAGACCTATGGGAATCCAAGGAGGGGTGACTTGCGGGGCTCGGACCAGGTTCTGTTACCCAGAATCCTTTGCGAACCTCAAAATTTTGCTAAAAAAACACATGTTCCTCACATTTCTGTGGCAGAAAGTTCTGGAATCTGAGAGGAGCCACAAATTTCCTTCCACCCAGCGTTCCCCCAAGTCTCCCGATAAAAATTATACCTCACTTGTGTGGGTAGGACTAGCGCCCGCGACAGGAAACGCCCAAAAGCGCAACGTGGACACATCCACATTTTTGAAAGAAAACAGAGGTGTTTTTTGCGAAGTGCCTACCTGTAGATTTTGGCCTCTAGCTCAGCCAGCACCTAGGGAAACCTACCAAACCTGTGCATTTCTGAAAACTAGAGACCTAGGGGAATCCAAGGAGGGGTGACTTGCGGGGCTCCGACCAGGTTCTGTTACCCAGAATCCTTTGCGAACCTCAAAATGTGGCTAAAAAAACACATGTTCCTCATATTTCTGTGGCAGAAAGTTCTGGAATCTGAGAGGAGCCACAAATTTCCTTCCACCCAGCGTTCCCCCAAGTCTCCCAATAAAAATGATACCTCACTTGTGTGGGTAGGACTAGCACCCACGAAAGGAAATGGCCCAAAACACAACGTGGACACATCACATTTTTTTATAAAAAGCAGTGCCTACCTGTGGATTTTGGCCTGTAACTCAGCCGGCACCTGGGGAAACCTAGCAAACCAGCGCATTTTTGAAAACTAGAAACCCAGGGGAATCCAAGATGGGGTGACTTGCGGGGCTCTGACCAGGTTATGTTACCCAGAATTCTTTGCAAACATCAAAATTTGGCTAAAAAAATACTTTTTCCTCTCATTTCGGTGACAGAAAGTTCTGGAATCTGAGAGGAGCCACGAATTTCCTTCCACCCAGCGTTCCCCTAAGTCTCTCGATAAAAATGGTACCTCACTTCTGTGGGTAGGCCTAGCGCCCACGAAAGGAAATGGCCCAAAACACAACGTGGACACAACATATTTTTTCACAGAAAACAGAGGTGTTTTTTGCAAGGTGCCTACCTGTGGAGTTTGGCCTGTAGCTCAGCCGTCCCCGGTGGGGGGGCAGAAATGCCCTAAAATAAATTTGCCCCCCCAACCCCCACACCCACCCCCCCGGGAGCAACCCTTGCCTACGGGGTCGCTCCCCCTGCATGACATTGGCGCCAAAAAACAAATCCCCGGTGCCTAGTGGTTTCACCTAAAATCGGCCAATCTGCCCCCAAGGGGGGCAGATATGGTCTAAATACAATTTGCCCCCCAGGGGAGCGACCCTTCCCTAATGGGTTGCTCCCCATCTCTAAAAAAAACAAACCAAAAAAAAAACGAATTTGCCCTAGTGCCTAGAGGTTTCTGCCCCCCCTTGGGGGCAGAAATGGCCTAAAATAAATTTGCACCCCCCCCCCACCCCACCCCGGGAGCGACCCTTGCCTATGGGGTCGCTCCCCCTGCGTGACATTGGCACCAAAAAACAAATCCCAGGTGCCTAGTGGTTTCTGCCCCCTTGGGGGCAGATTGACCTAAAATCGCCCAATCTGCCCCCAAGGGGGGCAGAAATGGTCTAAATACAATTTGCCCCCCAGGGTAGCGACCCTTGCCTGATGGGTCGCTACCCATCTCTAAAAAAACAAACAAACAAAAAAAAATAAAAAATAAAAACATTTGCCCTGGCGCCTAGAGGTTTCTGCCCCTGCACCCAGGGGGGGCAGAAATGGCCTGAAATAAATTTGCCCCCCTAACACCCCCCCCCCCCCCCGGGAGCGACCCTTGCCTACGGGGTCGCTCCTCCCTGCGTGACATTGGCGCCAAAAAACAAATCCCAGGTGCATAGTCGTTTCTGCCACCTTGGGGGCAGATTCACCTAAAATCGACCAATCTGCCCCCAAGGGGGGCAGAAATGGCCTAAATACAATTTGCCCCCCATGGGAGCGACCCTTGCCTGATGTGTCGCTCCCCATCTCTAAAAAAACAAACAAACAAACAAAAAAAAAATAATAATAATTTGCCCTGGTGCCTAGAGGTTTCTGCCCCCCCTGGGGGCAGAAATGGCCTAAAATAAATTTGCCCCCCCAGGGAGCGACCCTTGCCTAAGGGGTCGCTCCCCTTGCGTGAAATTCACGCAAAGAAAAAACTCCCTGGTGTCTAGTGGTTTCTGCCCCCCTTGGGGGCAGATTGGCCTCATCAAAATAGGCCAATCTGCCCCCAAGGGGGGCAGAAATGGCCTAAATATAATTTTCCCCCAAGGGGAGCGACCCTTGCCTAAGGGGTCGCTCCCCACCTAAAAAAAAAAAATGAAACATAAAATAAAAGGCCGATCTGCCCCCAGGGGGGGCAGAAAAGGCCTTTCCGAAAAAATGCCCCCCATGGGAGCGACCCTTGCCCAAGGGGCAAATTATGTGAATTTAAAAATAAAATAAAAAATCCCTGGTGTCTAGTGGGGTTTCAAAAGCCGGATTGCAAGCAATCCGGCTTTTGAAACCCTCGGAAAGACTTCAAAGGGAAGGAAATACTTTTCCTTCCCTTTGAAGCCCCTCCGGGCCTCCCCCAGTGATTGAAAGAGAAATGCAAAGTATTTCTCTTTCAATCGCGCTGGAAGCAGAGTTTCCAGCGCGATGGGGTAGGCCCATGTGACAAATCAGCGCTCCCCCAAGTTCCCCTGTGCCTTGGACGAGGAGATCTCGTCCAAGGCACAGGGGAACTGTAGCCTTGGACGAGATCATCTCGTCCAAGGCACAGAAGCGGTTAAAGCCAGAAACAAAATATGGTATGAAAACAATACTAGATCAGTTGCATTTCCAGGGCATAATAGTGCCTTGCCTTTTACCAATGAATATGCGCTTTTCTCTCATCTCCAAACGAGACGGCTCCTAAAGAATAGTTTTGGACCATAGCAATTCAAATTCGCTCATAGATAAGCACATGCATAAGCAGTACAAATTGCACATTGCACAGGTTTAATGACCAACCTAATGCAGAAAAAATACAAAACAACCCTGGATATTTCCAATGGGTCCTTCCTTCAAAACATTGTGCCTGATAGTGAGTATCTAACCAATTTCAGTTTCAACGAAGTGCAGATTCCATTCTAACGCTTGCCCAGGGGGTATAAGAACAGTGCTGGCTTGTTCTCAGTGCAAATCATGGAGACCGTACAACCAGCTCCCAAGATATTGTCATACATTGATGATATTTATGTCAGTTATGATGATTTGGATCCCTACCTAATCATGGTAGGCATAGTAGTGACCATATTAACATCACATAGTTACACAACTAATCGATGATTGCCTACCTCATGGTGATCTTCGTAGGATACAAGCGATTCAGTGAGGGTAAAGGTTCAGCTCCAGACTTCCTTCAGAAGTGTGTAACCTTACAACCTCCCAACATACTGAAAAAGTTAGAATCCCTGGTGGGGATTTCTTAACTTTGGTTCTGCCTATTTGCCTCATTACACTGAGAGGTCATACAAGGTCTACATTCTGATTTCTCGTCCCTTTTCATCCAAACAATGGTTGAAGATGCATACTGATATCTTGCGTGCTCTACAAGCAGACTTACTTGAGCCTAAATATTTCCAAAGTAGGGACAATAAAAACAATCTAGTTATGAAGTCATAACCAGTGACTATCAGTACACCTATGAGGCTTACATGCATAAGCAATACAAATTGCTCATTGCACAGGTTTAATGACCAACATAATGCAGAAAAAATACAAAACAACCCTGGATATTTCCAATGGTCCTTCCTTCAAAACATAGGCCCTCATTACAACCCTGTCGGTAAATGCCGCTTACCGCCGTGCAGAAGACCACCAACATACCACTGCGGACGCGGAATTCCGCTACAGGTATTATGACCCACAGCTCGGAATCGGCCATAATAAAGACACCCACACAAGTCCGCCACACCAAAAGTCAGTGATAAACTGGGGATAACAAAACCGACACCATCACACCAACAGGAATACGCCCACACTATCACGACCCACGAATCAACGCGCTCAAAATACACACACATTTACAAAACACAACCACATTGGACAAATCGAAATACACACATCTGATACACATACACACACCACTCCCACATACCCAATCCAATATAAAGCACACACCCACATCACCCAAAAACCCTTACTACCAGAATTTTGAAACCACGCCAGAGAGAGACACTACCTTAAACAACACTAGCATCCACAGACACCCAACACCATCACTTACAAAACATCCACGGACCTCAAACAACACACACCAACACATCCCCTCACACATCACAACACACACCACCTCACACATCACCCACACCACATCATGGCACCTCAGGTTCTCTGAGGAGGAACTCAGGTTCATGGTGGAGGAAATCGTCCAGGTAGAGCCACAGCATTTCGGATCACAGGCGCAGCACACCTCCATTGCAAGGAAGATGGAGCTATGGCGCAGAATTGTCGACAGGGTAAATGCAGTGGGACAGCATCCAAGAACAGGGGATGACATCAGGAAGAGGTGGAACGACCTACGGGGGAAGGGGCGTTCTGTGGTCTCCAGTCACCAGATTGCTGTACAGAGCACTGGCGATGGACCCCCACCTCCTCCCCCACAACTAACAACATGGGAGGAGCAAGTCTTGGCAATACTGCATCCTGAGGGCCTCGCAGGAGTAGCAGGAGGACCGGCCTCTGGTAAGTCATATCTTAATTACCATATCCCCACCCCACCTGCATGCCATCACATACCTACACCCTCACCCTCACCCTCACCCTCACCCTCACCCCTCTAACCACTCACATATGCCCCACTATCACAACCCAGTGATCCCATTACCAACCCCTGCATGCAAAACCAAAACATGGACACACATCACCAAAGCATGTCCAGTACAGATACCCACTCAGACTCCTCAATCAGCACTGTGTCCACCACTACAGGGAACCCAGGCAACCCCAATAACACAGGACGATCAGGGACCTGGGGGCAGTGGCAGTGGGCACACGGTTCAGGGGACAGAGGCACAGGAAAACAGGGAAGCTGGGAGGACTGCTGTGCGACATGGGGTGGACAGGCCCAGGGAACCCACTCTCCACGAGGCACTCTCCAACATCATGGGAGCTTACCATCATTCCCAGGAGACAATGGCAATGGTACTGGCCAAGTTTCAGTAGACCCAGCGGCTGCAGGAGGAACACTATCTGGGGATCAGGGAGGACCTGAAGTCCATTAACAACATCCTGGTCACCATTGCAGGGGTGCTGTGCAAGACCTTGTCAACACCAGGAGGGACACACTGGCACAACAAGGGGCCCCTGACACTAGCCTGAATGATGAACAGCCCTCCACCGCCGCCGGCGTTAGTGGACAGGAGGCACCACCACAGGACCAACAGGACACCAGCACCCCATCCCCTGCAGATGGAGAACCACCCAGGAACAAGACAGAGAACATTTCCAAGACCCCCGCCAGGAAATGAGACCCCCCTGAATGTCACCCATTTGTCCCACTTTGTCACCCTGTCCAATCATCAACTGCCATTGCTCCACTTCCTATGGCCCTTTGGACAATGCACCTGTGAAACAAATAGACTGGACTCTGCCATGGACATTTCTCCACCATCCCCCTAGCCCATTTTACAACACCCTCCACTTATTTGCACAGAAATAAACACAGTTCAGTCACATAACAATCTGGAGTCAGTCTGTGCTTACACAAACGTGTAATTACAATAGCCATGGAATATAGCAATGTCAATTTACTTGTGCACATACCGATGTAACACAGGTGTAGGCCTGGAGGAAATATAGCAGAGGGCACAAAGTGGGACCCACACCTGTGAAATGGAAAGGCAAAGTGACAAGTCAGGGTCCATACACTGAGTGAAAATGACAGACTTATGCTAGCTCCAACAATAGTATGAGATGTGGGAGGCAGTGACATCTTCTTACCTGTATCTCACTGAAAGTATTGCATGATTATGTTGTTTCGGTTGTCGATATCCTCTTCTTCTGCATCCTCTTCTTCACTGTCCACAGGCTCCACAGCTGCCACAAGACCATCAGCTGGACCATCCTCCTGCAGAAAAGGCCCCTGCCATCGCAAAGCCAGGTTGTGCAGCATACAGCAGGCCACGATTATCTGGCACACCTTCTTTGGTGAGTAATAGAGGGAACCACCTGTCATATGGAGGCGCCAGAATCTGGCCTTCAGGAGGCCGAAGGTTCGTTCAATCACTCTCCTAGTTCGCCCATGTGCCTCATTGTAGCGTTCCTCTGCCGTTTTCCTGGGATTCCTCACTGGGGTCAGTAGCCATGACAGGTTGGGGTAACCAGAGTCACCTCCAAATATCGAGGGACAACTGTTAGACACACACTAACCATTAGGGACAACCCTATTCCCAGACACCTATTCACACGGTATAGGGTCCTTGGCCTCACCTATTAGCCGCACACGGTGCCTCTGGAGTTGCCCCATCACATAAGGGATGCTTCTATTCCTCAAGATGTAAGCGTCATGCACTGATACAGGAAACTTGGCATTCACATGGGAGATGTACTGGTCAGTCAAACACACCATCTGCACATTCATTGAATGGTAGCTCTTCCGGTTTCTGTACACCTGTTCACTCCTGCAGTGGGGTACCAATGCCACATGTGTCCCATCAATGGCACCAATGATGTTGGGGATATGTCCCAGGGCACAGAAGTCACCTTTCACTGTGGGCAAATCCTTCACCTGAGGGAACACGATGTAGCTGCACATGTTTTTCAGCAGGGCAGACAACACTCCGGACAACACGTTAGAGAACATTGGCTGGGACATCCCTGATGCAATGGCCACTGTTGTTTGAAAGGAACCACTTGCCAGGAAATGGAGTGCTGACAGGACCTGCACTAGAGGGGGTATCCCTGTGGGATGGCGGATAGCTGACATCAGGTCTGTCTCCAACTGGGCACACAGTTCCTGGATTGTTGCACGATCAAGTCTGTATGTGACTAATATGTGTCTCTCTTCCATTGTCGACAGGTCCACCAGCGGTCTGTACACCAGAGGATGCCGCCATCTCAGCACCTGCCCCAGCAGACACGCCCTATGGAGGAGAACAGCGAGCAGAGAGTCAGCCAACACTGAGGTATCACAAAATGTCATTTATTAATCCGCAATGTGCCTGTAACTGTGTGTATTCCAGGCCTACATTGGTGTGACGCAGTTATTATTAATGCCATGTGTCCCCCTGAAATGGCGGCTCCCTGACCTGTAAGGTGGGACAAGGGGATTTGAGTTAACTGCACTGGCGTTGTACACCGTTGCGGTGGGCGGTCGAAGACAGCAGCGCAATTCTGCATTGGTTAACATTGGGCCCTAAGAGTCCGAGGAGCCAATGACGATGTACGCCGGCGGTGACGGTACGCAACGCCGCGGACGTGGCCGCCATTTTCTGTCTGTTCACTCACTTGATACCTGACCTTCAACAAGAGAGGACTTACACTGCGAGTGCTGGTGTGTCCTGTGTCTGGAAGCGACAATGGCTCATGTGTCTGGGGAAAGGGCCCCTGCCTTCACTTCGGAGGAGTTGGAGAAACTAGTGGATGTGGTCCTCCTTCATTACACACAACTGTACGGTCCTCCAGACAAACAGGTGAGTACACTGTAAGCATGCTGCATGGGCAATGGCTGTTTGGAGTGGTGTGGATGGAAGATACATGGGGGGGCTGAGACCTGCATGTGCGGACGGTGAGTGTATGTGCATCAGGGCAAGGGTGGGAACGGGGGGCAATGAGTATGACGGTCCGGACAGATAAAGATTTTCCTTTCCCCCTGTACTATTCCTCTAGGTCAGCGCCCACCAGAAGAAGGCGTGCCATCGCCAGGACGTCCGGACTCTGGGGGTCAACCACAGACGGAGCACCCACTGCTGGAAAAGATGGGAGGACCTGCGCCACTGGAGCAAGAAGACGGCGGAGGCCCAGCTGGGGATGGCCTCCCAATGTGGGAGGGGTGCCCGTCGCACCATGACCCCCCCTGATGTTCCAGATCCTGCCGGTGGCATATCCGGAGTAGGATGGGCACTTGAGGGCATCACAGCAGCCACAAGGGGGTGAGTACACTCTCATTCATCTGACTCTGCGCGCATTACGAGGTGTCTGGGTGAGGGAGGTGGGCAGTGGGTTCCCCTAGGCCATGGCGATCTTGGTAGGCAAGGTCCCTTGTGAGGCAGGCTATGTGGCACCCCATTAGTGGTTAGAGCCATCTACACCTAGTCAGGTTCCTGTGACTTCCAGGTGTGCAGCTATCGGGCTTAGGCCTTTTACCCCATGGGCATGTGATTAATCTAGGAACTATAAGTGCATGGCGTAGTGAAGAGGGCTGCTGTGTGTGTTGTGTCCGCCAACGGTAGTGGTGTTGCATGTACTGAACATGTCTTTCTTCTGTCCCCCCCCCCCCCTTTTTGTGGTCTCCCTGTTCTTGTCTGCAATAGCATCATCAGGCGGAGTTTGCATTAGCACCAGAGCAGGAGGTATCTGCATCCCACTTGGCCCTGGAGGGTGAAGCAACGGATTCTGAAGCCACCAGTGGGATGGAGGGCGAGGGGAGCTCCACGGCGGGGACAGGAGGAGAGACCAGCGACTCCTCCTCTGATGGGAGCTCCCTTATGGTGGCAGGCCCCTCTGTGCCCACCCCATCAACAGGTACAGCCACCACCCCCCTTCCAGTACCGCCCTCCCAGCAGCCCCTCAGCGTGTGTCCTGTGCCCGCTCACCCAGGAGAGTGGGCATCTCCTTCAACCCAGGCACCTCAGGCCCTGCCCCAGTCAGCCCTGCTGCCCTCAGTGAGGAGGCTATTGATCTCCTGAGATCCCTCACTGTTAGGTAGTCTACCATTCTGAATGCCATCCAGGGTGTTGAGAGTCATTTACAACAAACAAATGCATACCTGGAGGGCATTCATTCTGGCCAGGCAGCCCAACAGAGAGCATTTCAGGCTCTGGCCTCAGCACTGATGGCAGCCATTGTCCCTGTGTCCAGCCTCCCCCCTCCATTGTCCTCCACCCAGACCCAATCCCCTGTACCTCAGCCTATCTCAAGCACACCATCAGACCAGCATACACACACATCAACACACAAGAGTGGCTTAGGCAAACATAAGCACCACACATCCCACAGGCACTCACACAAGCATCATACCCATGCACACATACCAACATCCACTTCCTCCACTGCGTCCCCCACCTCCACGTCTCCCTCCTCCCTCCCAGTCTCATCGCCACTCACACCTGCATGCAATACATCCTCATCCACTACCTCCATCACCAGCACGCCCATCACCACACACCGCTCACGTGCAATCACCACCCCCACTACCATTCACACATCCCCAGTGTCCTCTCCCAGTGTGTCAGTGAGCCCTCCTCCCAAAGTACACAAACGCAGGCACACACCCACCCAACAGCCATCCACCTCACAACAGCCTCCAACCCATGCACCTTCACCCAAATTCAGCAGACGTACACCTCCTACAGCCACTACCGCTTCCTCCACTCCCAAACCCCCTCCATCTTCCTGTCCCAGTGTGTCTAAAAAACTTTTCCTGTCAAACCTTGACCTCTTCCCTTCATCTCCACCCCTGTCCCTCCCCTAGGGCCAGACTTTCCAGGTCCCAACCCAGCACCTCAGCCACCACATCACCAGGCACAATGGTGCCAGCAACTGCGGGGTCATGGAGTGCTCCAACCATCAGGACTGCTAATGTGCTACGGAGCGAGGGCAAGGACATTCCGCCACGCCCAAGGTTAAAAAGGTGCCCACATCCCAGAGGGAGAAGCCAAAAACACCTGCCACTAAGGGATCAGCGAAAACGAAAGGGGATAGTGGTAAGACAACTGTGCCACCATTAAAAGTGGGGAAGGGCAAAAAACTGAAGGGCAGGTCAGGAGAGGGCATGGTGGCACCTACTGAGGGACCAGTGTCACACCTTCTGTCCACGTCCACGCCAACCTGTATGGCGGCGAACACTGCCACCTGCACCGCCACCTGCACCGCCTCAGACAGTGGCACCATGGCAGACATGCCTACCATCCCCAGTGGTCAGTCGTCATAGGCTGGTGGTGAGTTCCAAGAACCTGGGCAGCTTCCATGAAGCGTTACTGTCATCACAGTTGTCACCTGCATATGGAATGCGAAGCTGGAGCAGTGTACGGTATGTCTGTGCCTCCATGGCGTATCATGCTACCTGTACCTCGGTATTCTCGTGGCACACACACCCAGGCAAGAGTATTTTACCGGCAACACTACACGTGGAGCACTCTGGTCACAAAGCCCCCTCCAGAACCAGTGGAGAATCACATCCATTATCTCAGTCCTTGGCAGTATGAAGCACTCTGTGCACAAAGCCCCCTTCAGAACCAGTGGAGAATCACATCCACTACCTCAGTCTTTGGCAGGATGAAGCACTCTGGGCACAAAGCCCCCCCCAGAACCAGTGGAGTAAGGCATCCACTACCTCAGTCCTTGGAAGGATGAAGCACTCTGGGCACAATGCCCCCTCCAGAACCAGTGGAGAATCACATCCACTACCTCAGTCCTTGGCAGGATGAAGCACTCTAGGCACAAAGCCCCCTCCAGAATCAGTGGAGAATCACATCCACTACCTCAGACCTTGGCAGGATGAAACACTCTAGGCACAAAGCCCCCTCCAGAACCAGTGGAGACTGTTATTCACTTGAGAGACTGTGGCTTTGCACTCCCCAGGATAAAGCAGTGGGCAAACCACCCACTGGAAAGACTTGAGAGACTGTGGCTTTGCACTCCCCAGGATAAAGCAGTGGGCAAACCACCCACTGAAAAGGCTTGAGAGACTGTGGCTTTGCACTCCCCATGATAAAGCAGTGGGCAAACCACCCACTTGTGAGACTTGAGAGACTGTGGCTTTGCACTCACCAGGATAAAGCAGTGGGCAAACCACCCACTGGAAAGACTTGAGAGACTCTGGCTTTGCACTCCCCAGGATAAAGCAGTGGGCAAACCACCCACTGGAAAGACTTGAGAGACTGTGGCTTTGCACTCCCCAGGATAAAGCAGTGGGCCAACCACCCACTGGAAAGACTTGAGAGACTGTGGCTTTGCACTCCCCAGGATACATCAATGGGCATGGAGCCCTCTCATGCAGCAGTGGTGTCGTGCGTTCATCTGGCTGAGGTGCACCCCTTCCCCCTGAGGTGCCTGTTTCATTTCGGTCTGATGCCCCTGCAGTGTTCTCTCCATATGGAGTCAGATATCTAGTGTGGGCTTTACCCATGCATTTTGGGCCCAGTGGTCCACGGACAATGATTGGTGCACTATCCAGACTTGTGTAGTTGGTGTACATAATTGCGTTTACTGTACTTTGAACTTTGATAATGAGATTTCACATGATTACATGTGTTCAAATCCATTCCTTTTGTCCTTGCGTTCTTCCAGGGGGTGACGGGGTGTATATGTAATGTTGCTGCATGTATTTGTGTGTATGTTGTTGTGGGTGAGGCTGGGGGTAGAGGTGTTGCATGTTGCATGTGTGTGTCACTCTCTTTTCCCTCCCACCACCCCTGTGTTGTAGGTGCAGTACTCACCGTGGTCATCGCCACCGTCGTTGGAGCTCCTTATAGAAGAGAAGGAAGACCATCATCAGCAGTATCTGCAATTCGGGCTCCATGGCGTCCTGGTTCCTCGTGGGGTATGGAGAATGGAGTGTTTTCCCTTCTGTGTACTGTTTCCACCGTCTTTTTGTTCGGGTTGGTTCCACCCCGGAAAAGGTGGCTGATAGGCATCTTGTAATAAGGTGGACAGTACATTGTGTTCCGCCTGTCTGTTGGCGGTGTCCGCGCGCTGTTTGTTTGTACCGCTGTGGCGGTCGGAGTGTTAAAGTGGCTGTCTATGTTGGCGGTTTCCACCACGGTCGTAATCCCATTTTTTTTCCCACTGGCCTATTTATGGTATTACCGCCACTTTAACACCAACCACCAGGGTTGTAATGTGGACCAAAGTGCCTGAGAGTGAGTATCTAACCACTTTCAGCTTCAACGGAGTGCAATTTTCAATCCAACGCTTGCCCAGGGAGTATAAGAACAGTGCTGGCTTGTTCTCAGCTCAAATCATCGGGAACGTACAACCAGATCCCAAGATATTGTCATACATTGATGACATCTATGTCAGTTATGATGATTTGGATCCCTACCTAATCATGCTAGAAATAGAAGTGACCATATTAACATCACATAATTACACAACTAAATTGAAAAAATCAATGATTGCATACCTCATGGTGATCTTCCTAGGATACAAGCGATTTAGTGAGGGCAAAGGTTCAAATCCAGACTTCCTTCAGAAGTGTGCTACCTTAGAACCTCCCAACACACTGAAAAAGTTAGTATCCCTGCTGGGGATTTCTTAACTTTGGTTCTGCTTATTTACCTCACTACAGTGAGAGAATTTCAACCTTGTATGACCTGATTTCTCAAACCTTTTCATCCAAACAATGGCTGAACATGCATACTGATATCTTGCGTGCTCTACAAGCAGACTTACTTGAGTCTAAATATTTCTAAAGTAGGGACAATAAAACCAATCTAGTTATCAAAGTCATAACCAGTCACTATTCGTAAACCTATGAGACTTACAACAAAGGACAGATCATCCCCATTGCTCAAAAATCTCACTTGTGTTTCCTGGCTGGAGCAAGTTTGGCTTCCATCGAAAAAATACTACCAGCTATCTTAAAAGAGCACCGTTTGGTGCAGGCAAAGCATATCATTATTGTTTTTCCCATTACAACACTAGTGGCAGCAATAAAGGCAAGCATACCCAATGTGTTGGAAAGTGAATTATTTTGTAAGGGCAGGTAGGTCCCTACACTTAGCAGTAGGATATAAAACCCCACTAGGCCCAGTTAAGGTCTCAGTAAATTAATCCTCGATCAACCCTTGGTGGCTTGGCTTACAAGCAGTTAGGCTTAACTTAGGAGACAGGTGTGTAAAGCAGTTAGGGGGTCATTCTGACCCTGGCGATAAAATCCGCCAGGGCCAACGACCGCGGGAGCACCGCCAACAGGCTGGCGGTGCTCCCATGGGCATTCTGACCGCGGCGGTACAGCCGCGGTCAGAAACGGAAAACCAGCGGTGTACCGCCGGTTTCCCGCTGCCCTGGGGAATCCTCCATGGCGGCGCAGCTTGCTACGCCGCCATGGGGATTCCGACCCCCATTACCGCCATCCTGTACACTGGGCACTGCAGGGGCCCCCGTAACAGGGCCCCACAAAGATTTTCAGTGTCTGCCATGCAGACACTGAAAATCGCGACGGGTGCAACTGCGCCCGTCGCACCCCTTCCACTCCGCCGGGCTCCATTTGGAGCCGGCATCCTCATGGAAGGGTGTTTCCCGCTGGGCTGGCGGGCGGCCTTCTGGCGGTCGCCCGCCAGCCCAGCGGGAAACCCAGAATACCCGCAGCGGTCTTTTGACCGCGCAGCGGTATTCTGGCGGTTCCAGCCAGGCCGGCGGCTTCCGGCTTTTGGGGAAGTCCAGTTTCTGTACCAAGTGGCTTTCTCTCCTTTGAAGACCAGTTTGGCTACTCCCATCCTGCTCTGCCATCTGCTGTAGTGGTTCTCCACCCACCAGATGCTTCCTTTGTCTTACACCTCATTAAAGTAGCCTGGCTCAGACTGTCAGAGGCTGACCAGACCAGGAAAGGGCACTGCATGGCTGAATTTGGTATCTTTACGAAAGAGTTCTAAAGCTCTTCCCCTGTGCTAAGCATATTAAAGTCAACATTGGGAAGTTGTGGGATTTATTATAACGTTAATTTTGGTGCCAAACTTGCTGTATTTTGCTCATCTGTATTGGAAATAAGACTTTATTATTTTAAAATAAAGGCCCTTATTACAACCCTGGTGGTAAATCCTGCTTACTGCCGTGCTGATGGCTGTTGAGATACCGTGGTCGCGGCAGAAATCCACTACAGGTATTACAACCCACATCTTGTAATCTGACATAATTACAGACACCCACACAAGTCCGCCACACCAAAGGTCAGTGATAAATTGGCAATAGCAAAACCTACACCGTCATGCCAACAGAACTACGCCCATACTGTCACGACCCACGAATCAACGAAGCGGTCATTCAACCGCGGTAATCCATTGGCGGTACACACCGCCGCGCTTAAAATACACACACATTTACAAAACACAACCACATTGTTTGCTTCAAAATACACACACCTGATAGACATACACACACCACACCGACACACTCACACCACTATAAAACACATACCTACATTACCCACAAACCCTTACAACGATTTACTTGGAAGAAACAGAGAGAGAGAGAATAGCAAACACAACATTAGCATCCACAGGCACACCACACCATCACTTATTCAACATCCACGCACCTCATACAACACACACCAACACAACACATCACACAGCACAACAAACAGCACCTCACACATCACCCACACCACATTATGGCACCACAAAGACACCCCAGGTTTTCTGAGGAGGAGCTCAGGGTCATGGTGGAGGAAATCATCCAGGTAGAGCCACAGCTTTTTGAACCACAGGTGCAGCAGACCTCCATTGCAAGGAAGATGGAGCTATGGTGGAGGATCGTGGACAGGGTCAACGCCGTGGGACAGCATCCAAGAACACGGGGTGACATCAGGAAGAGGTGGAACGACCTACGGGGGAAGGTGCGTTCTGTGAAATTCAGACACCAGGTAGCAGTACAGTGGGCTGGCAGAGGACTCCCACCTCCTCCCCCACAACTAACAACATGGGAGGAGCAAGTCTTGGCAATACTGCATCCTGAGGGCCTCGCAGGAGTAGCAGGAGGACTGGACTCTGGTAAGTCTAATCTTTACCATTATATCCTAACTGCATGCTATCAAAAACACCTAGCCCAGCCCTCACACCCATCACCCCAACACCCCACTGATAACCCACTATCACAATCCACACTTCCTAATACCAAGGCCTGCATTTTACAATAGTGCATGGACAGCCATCATCAAAGCATGTCCAGAACAGATACCCAGGCCCCAAAATCACCATTCACACAGGGCCAAAGATAAGAAGCCAAGCACAGGATTAGAGGGTAACTCACCCATTGCACAGGATGGCACACACAGATATTATAACTATTCATTTACACCCCAACCGGACCCCTACACAACGTTACCGGACAGGAGGTGCCAGACATATCCAGTCCCCCCACAGAAGAGGCCCACAGTGACGACAGCAGCTCTGCACGCCTGGATCAAGATGACCAGCCCGGCCCATCTGGGACCTCAAGACAGTCGGTTCCCCAGCCACAGTCCCAAACCACCACTGAACCTCCCCCCCTCAGTAAACATCACCACAGCACCCACCCAGCGGGCCCATGCCACTGTCCCCAGGACACGTCAATCAGCAGTGTGTCCACCACTACACGGACCCCAGGCAAACCCACTAACCCAAGACAATCAAGGACCTGTGGTCAGTGGCAGTGGGCACACGGTTCAGGGGACAGAGGCACAGGACAACAGGGAAGCTAGGAGGACTGCTGTGCAACAGCGGGAGGACAGACCCAGGGAACCATTCCCAGGAGACCATGGGCACGGTATTAACCAAGTTTCAGGAGACACAGCGGCTGCAGGAGGAACACTACCTGGGGATCAGGGAGGACTTGAAGTCCATTAACATCACCCTGGTCACCATTGCAGGGGTGGTGGCAGACATGGGCAACACCAAGAGGGACACAGTGGTACACCAACGGGCCCCTGACACTAGCCTGAATGATGAACAGCACTCCACCTCTGCCGGCGCTAGTGGACAGGACGTCCCGTCTGTAGGAGGCTGGACTGGCTTGTAGTGGGTACCAAGGGGTACTTACACCAGTCCCAGGTATCCCTTGTTAGTGTGGAGGGGTGTCTAGCAGCTTAGGCTGATAGAAAAGGTAGCTTAGCAGAGCAGCTTAGGCTGAACTAGGAGACGAGTGAAGCTCCTTCAGTACCACTAGTGTCATACGCACAATATCATAAGAAAACACAATACACAGTTATACTAAAAATAAAGGTACTTTATTTTTATGACAATATGCCAAAGTATCTCAGTGAGTACCCTCAGTATGAGGATAGAAAATATACACAAGATATATGTATATAATACCAAAATATGCAGTAACAGCAATAGAAAACAGTGCAAACAATGTATAGTCACAATAGAATGCAATGGGAGCACATAGGGATAGGGGCAACACAAACCATATACTCTAGAAGTGGAATGCGAACCACGAATGGACCCCAAACCTATGTGAGCTCGTAGAGGGTCGCTGGGACTGTAAGAAAACAGTGAGGGTTAGAAAAAAAGCCCACCTCAAGACCCTGAAAAGTGGGTGCAAAGTGCACCTAACTTCCCCAGAGAGCACAGAAGTCGTGATAGGGGAATTCTGCAAGAAAGACCAACACCAGCAATGCAACAACGATGGATTTCCAGATGAGAGTACCTGTGGAACAAGGGGACCAAGTCCAAAAGTCACGATCAAGTCAGGAGCGGGCAGATGCCCAGGAAATGCCAGCTGTGGGTGCAAAGAAGCTGCCACCAGATGGTAGAAGCTCTGGATTCTGCAAGAACGACAAGGACTAGAAAATTCCCCTTTGGAGGATGGATGTCCCACGTTGAGAAGAGTCGTGCAGAGGTGTTTTCGTGCAGGAAGACCGCAAACAAGCCTTGCTAGCTGCAAGGGTCGCGGTTAGGGTTTTTGGATGCTGCTGTGGCCCAGGAGGGACCAGGATGTCGCCAATTGCGTGAGGAGACAGAGGGGGCACCCAGCAAGACAAGGAGCCCACTCAGAAGCAAGCAGCACCCGCAGAAGTGCCAGAACAGGCACCACAAAGTGGAGTGAACTGGAGCTCACCCGAAGTAACAAAGGAAGGTCCCACGACGCCGGAGGACAACCCAGGAGGTCGTGCACTGCAGGTTAGAGTGCTGGGGACCCAGGCTTGGCTGTGCACAAAGGAAATCCTGGAAGAGTGCACAGGAGCCGGAGTAGCTGCAAAACACACAGTTCCCAGCAATGCAGTCTAGCGTGGGGATGCAAGGACTTACCTCCACCAAACTTGGAGTGAAGAGTCACTGGACTGTGGGAGTCACTTGGACAGAGTTGCTGAGTTGAAGGGACCTCGCTCGTCGTGCTGAGAGGATACCCAGAAGATCGGTGAAGCAGTTCTTTGGTGCCTGCGGTTGCACGGGGAAGATTCCGTCGACCCACTGGAGATTTTTTCTGAGCTTCTAGTGCTGAGAGGAGGCAGACTACCCCCACAGCATGCACCACCAGGAAAACAGTCGAGAAGGCGGCAGGATCAGCGTTACAAGGTCGCAGTAGTCATCTTTGCTACTTTGTTGCAGTTTTGCAGGCTTCCAGCGCGGTCAGCAGTCGATTCCTTGGCAGAAAGTGAAGAGAGAGATGCAGAGGAACTCTGATGAGCTCTTGCATTCGTTATCTGAAGAATTCCCCAAAGCAGAGACCCTAAATAGCCAGAAAAGGAGGTTTGGCTACTTAGGAGAGAGGATAGGCTAGCAACACCTGGAGGAGCCTATCAGAAGGAGTCTCTGACATCACCTGCTGGCCCTGGCCACTCAGAGCAGTCCAGTGTGCCAGCAGCACCTCTGTTTCCAAGATGACAGAGGTCTGGAGCACACTGGAGGAGCTCTTGGCAGGTGCAGGTCTTTGTCCAGTTTTGCGCTAGAGCAGGGCTGGGGGATCCCTGAACCGGTGTAGACTGGCTTATGCAGAGATGGGCACCATCTGTGCCCATCAAAGCATTTCCAGAGGCTGGGGGAGGCTACTCCTCCCCTGCCTTAACACCTTTTTCCAAAGGGAGAGGGTGTAACACCCTCTCTCTGAGGAAGTCCTTTGTTCTGCCTTCCTGGGCCAAGCCTGGTTGGACCCCAGGAGGGCAGAAACCTGTCTGATGGGTTGGCAGCAGCAGCAGCAGCTGCAGTGAAACCCCTGAAAAGGCAGTTTGGCAGTACCCGGGTCTGTGCTAGAGACCCGGGGAATCATGGGATTGTCTCCCTAATACCAGGATGGCATTTGGGGGGGCAATTCCATGATCTTAGACATGTTACATGGCCATGTTCGGAGTTACCATTGTGAAGCCACACATAGGTAGTGACCTATGTGTAGTGCACGCGTGTAATGGTGTCTCCGCACTCACAAAGTCCGGGGAATTTGCCCTGAACAATGTGGGGGCACCCTGGCTAGTGCCAGGGTGCCCACACACTAAGTAACTTAGCACCCAACCTTTACCAGGTAAAGGTTAGACATATAGGTGGCTTATAAGTTATTTAAGTGCAGTGGTAAATGGCTGTGAAATAACGTGGACGTTATTTCACTCAGGCTGCAGTGGCAGGCCTGTGTAAGAATTGTCAGAGCTCCCTATGGGTGGCAAAAGAAATGGTGCAGCCCATAGGGATCTCCTGGAACCCTAATACCCTGGGTACCTCAGTACCATATACTAGGGAATTATAAGGGTGTTCCAGTATGCCAATGTAAATTGGTGAAATTGGTCACTAGCCTGTTAGTGACAATTTGGAAAGAAATGAGAGAGCATAACCACTGAGGTTCTGATTAGCAGAGCCTCAGTGAGACAGTTAGTCATAACACAGGTAACACATACAGGACACACTTATGAGCACTGGGGCCCTGGCTGGCAGGGTCCCAGTGACACATACAACTAAAACAACATATATACAGTGAAATATGGGGGTAACATGCCAGGCAAAATGGTACTTTCCTACACCGTCACAGGGCCAACAGGCCACCAGCACCCCACCCCCTGCAGAAGGAGTACCACCACGCAAAAGGTCCCTGAGATCCAGGAACAAGACAGAGAACATTGCCAAGACCCCTGCCAGGAAATAAGACTCTCCTGAATGTCACCCTTCTGTCCCACTATGTTATCATGTCCACCTTGAACTGCCATTACTGTACTTCCTATGCCCCCTTGGACAATGCACCTGTGATACCAAGAGACTGGACTCCACCATGGACATTCCTCCACCATCACCCCAGCCCATTGCACAGCCCCCTCCACTTATTAAACACCCTTGAATCACAAATCAATCTGGAGTCAGTCTGTACTTTCACAAATGTGTTATTGCAACCTTTCAGAAAAATAGCATTGTCAATGTTCATTTCCACATACCAATGTTCAACAGTTGATGGGCAGCAGTAAACATAGCAGAAGGCACAAAGTGGTACCCAGATCTGTGAAATGGAAAGCCAAAGTGAACTGTCATGGTTCATACACAGAGCTAAAAAGGGAAAATCATGCAATGTCCTACATTAGTCTGATATGAGAGGAGCGGTGCTAGTCTCTTATCTGTGTCTCACTGGAAGTATTGCATGATGATGTTGTTTCTATTGTCTATAACTTCTTCTTCTGCCTCATCTTCTTCACTGTCTACAGGCTCCAAAGCTGCTACGAGACCGACATCATGCCCATCCTCCTGCAGCAAAGGCACCTGGCGTCGCAAAGCCAGGTTGTGCAACATTCAGCATGCCATGATGATCTGGCACCCCTTCTTCGGTGAGTAGTATAGGGAGCCGCCTGTCAGATGGAGGCAACGGAACCTGGCCTTCAGGAGGCCGAATGTACGCTCAGTTATCCTCCTAGTTCACCCATGTGCCTCATTGTAGCGTTCCTCTGCCCTTGTCCTACGATTCCTCACTGGGGTCAGTAGCCATGACAGGTTGGGGTAACCAGAGTCACCTGCAAATATCGAGGGACAACTGTTAGACATACACTAACCCTTAGGGACAACCCTATACCCCGACACCAATGTAAACTGTGTTGGGACCTTGGGCTCACCTATTAGCCACACGCAGTGCCTCTGGAGTTGCCCCATCACAAAAGGGATGATGCTATTCCTCAAAATTTAAGCATCATGCACTGAGCCAGGATACTTGGCATTCACATGGGAGATATACTGGTCTGCCAAACACACCATTTGCACATTCATCAAGTGGTAGCTTTTGCAGTTTCTGTACACCTGTTCATTCCTGGGGGGGGGACAAATGCCACATGTGTACCATCAATTGCACCAATGATGTTGGGGATATGTCACAGGGAATAGAAGTCACCTTTCACTGTGGGCAAATCCGCCACCTGGGGGACTACGATTTAGCTGTGCATGTCTTTCAGCAGGACAGACGAAACTCTGGTCAACACGTTAGAAAACATTGACTGAGACATCCCAGATGCCATGGACACTGTAGTTTGAAAGGAGCCACTTGCCAGGAAATAGAGCACTGACAGGACCTGTACTAGAGGGGGGATACCTGGTGGCTGGCGGATAGAGGACATCAGGTCTGGCTCCAACTGGGCACACAGTTCTTGGATTGTGGCACGATCAAGTCTGTAGGTGATAATGATGTGTCTGTCTTCCATTGTTGATAGGTCCATCAGGGGTCTGTATACCGGACGATGACGCCATCTCATCATCATCTGCCGCAGCGGACGTGACCTATGGAGGAGAAGGGTGAGCAGAGGCCATACACCACATAGGTTTCACAAGGGTGTGTAGAACAAATGTGATGTAATCAGTGTTTTGCGCTGTATGTCCGTATTCCTACATAAAAGTGCTGTGATGCAGTTAGTTGGCCTGCCATGTGGCTCCCTGAAGTGGCGGCTGCCTGACCTGTAAGGAGGGACAAGGGGATATGAGGTAACTGTGCTGGCGTTGTGCAGCATTGAGGTAGGCGGACGAAAACCGTGGTGCAATTCAGCATTGGATATCATTGGGCCCTATGGGTTCCAGGAGCCAATGACGATGTACAGCGGCGCTGACGGTACACACCATCGTGGACATGACCGCCATTTTCTAACTGTTCAATCACTTGATACCTGACCTTCAGCAGAAGAGGACCTACACTGCAAGTGCTGCTGTGACCTGAGTCTGGAAGCGACAATGGCTACAGTGTCTGGGGATAGGGCCCCTGCCTACACTGCAGAGGAGTTGGACAACCTGGTGGCTGGGGTCCTCCTCCAGTACACGCTACTCTACGGTCAACCAGACAAACAGGCACACACCCACTCAACAGCCATCCACCTCACAACAGATTCCAGTCCATGCAACTTCACCCAAATTCAGCAGACGTACACCTCCTACAACCACTACTTCTTCCTCCACTCCCAATCCCCCTCCATCTTCCCGTCCCAGTGTGCCTAAAAAACTTTTCCTCACTAACATTGACCTGTTCCCTACACCTCCCCCCATCCTTCCTCTAGGACCAGGATGTCCAGATCCCAACCCAGCACCTCAGCCACCAAATCCTCGAGCACTGTGGTCCCTGCAAGTCCAGTAACATCATGGGCAGCACCCATCAGGGCTGCCAGCGTGCCATCTAGTGAGGCCAAGGATCTCCCTATACAACCACCTGTAAAGGTGAAGAAGGGGACAACATGCCATAGGGAAAAGCTGCACCAACCACCCAGCAAGGGCTCCTCTAAAACAAAAGGGGACAGTGCCAAAGTCTCAGCAGTGACTTCCAAGGTGGGGAAGGGACACAAGGCTCAAGGGAAGTCATCTCAGGGCACGGAGCCTCAGGGTGAGGGACTGGTGACACCCCTTCTGCAGGACAGAACAGCAACCTGTACGGCCGCCACAAACACCAACATCTGCACTGCCACCTGCACCGCCACCTGCATGCCCACCTGCACGCCCACCTGCACGTCTGCTGCCTCTGCTACAGTCCGCAGCATCATCCCCAGTGGGCAGCCGTCCAAGGCTGCAGGAGCCGTCCTGGTGTCTCCCTCCACAGGTGCTGACACATGCACCACCGGCAGCATCTCTGCCGCTGACACCACCGCAGCCACTGCCAGCTGCCCTGTGACGTGCCCAGCCAGTGCCACCACAGCAGACATCAGCAGCATCCCCACTGGGCAGCCATCCTAGGCTGCAGGAGCCATCCTGGTCTCTCCCTCCACAGGTGCTGACACATGCACCACCGCCACTGACACCGCCACAACAACCGCCAGCTGCCCCGCAACGTACCCAGCCAGTGCCACCAAAGAAAGGAATCAGCAGCATCCCCAGTGGGCAGCCGTCCGAGTCTGCAGGAGACGTCCTGGACCCTGCACAGAGTACATGAGGCATCACAACCAGCACTGGTAGTACCATCAGTTGGCAGGCTAAGTCAGCGCAGGGTGGAGTGAATCTCTGCCTCCATGGAGAACCATGCTACTTTTTCCCAGGAAATCTCATGGCTCAGACACCCATGTGAGGGAATGGGAACTGCCACACCCCAGGAGCAGCATCACTGGGCACCAAGCCCCCTCCAGAACCAGTGGAGAGATACATCCACTATCCATAACCCTGGCAGGATGAAGCACTCTGGGCACTAGGCCACCTCTGGAACAAGTGGAGAGATACATCCAGTACCCATATCCTTGGCAGGGTGAAGCACTCTGGGCACTAGGCCCCCTCCAGAACCAGTGGAAAGATACATCCACTACCCATTTCCTTGGCAGGATGAAGCACTGTGGGCACTAGGCCCCCTCCAGAACCAGTGGAGAGATACATCCACACACACAGTCCTTGGCAAGATGAAGCAGTCTGGGCACTAGGCCCCCTCCAGAACCAGTGGAGAGACACATCCACTACCCATATCCTTGGCAGGATGAAGCACGCTGGGCACTTGGCCCCCTCCAAAACCAGTGGAGAACAGCATCCACTGGACAGACTGTGGCTTTGCACTCCCCAGGAGCAAGCAGTGGGCAAACCACCTACTTGAGAGACTTGAGAGACTGTTGCTTTGCACTCTCCAGGAGCAAGCAACGGGCAAACCAACCACTTGAGAAACTTGAGAGATTGTGGCTTTGCACTCCCAGGAGCAAGCAGTGGGCAAACCACCCATTTGAGAGCCTTTACAGAGTGTGGCTTTGCACTCCCCAGGACAAGCAGTGGGCAAACCACCCATTTGAGAGACTTTAGAGACTGCAGCTTTGCACTCCCCAGGAGCAAGCAGTGGGCAAACCACCCACTTGAGAGACTTGAGAAACTGTGGCTTTGCACACCACCACTGGTCCACGGACAATGAATGGAACGCTATCTGGACTTGTGTAGTTGCTGTACATATTTGTATATAATGATCTGTTACAGACCTGTTTCCCTATCTGAATTTCCAATTATTATACTCGTTATAATCATTTCATTTTGTCCTTGCGTTCTTCCAGAGGGTTACGGGGTGTATCTGTGATGCAATGGGATGTATTTGTGTGTATGGTGTTGTGGGTGAGGGTGGTGGTGGGGGTGTTGCATGTTGGGTGTGTGTATCACTCTCTTTTTCCTACCCCCTCCCCTGTGTGCTAGGTGCAGTACTCACTGTGGTCTTCGCCGCCATCTTTGATGTTGCTGGTAGAAGAGGAGGTAAACCAACATTGGTAGCTTCTGTAACTCGGGCTCCATGGCATCCTGGTTCCTCGTTGGGTGTCGAGAGGTGAGTGGTTTCCATTCCACAGACTGTTTCCGCTGTTCTTTTGATGGCGTTGGTACCGCCCCGGAAAAGCTGGCAGATGGGCGGGTTGTATTGGGGTGGGCGGTACATTGTCTTCTGCCTGTCTGTTGGTGGTTACCGCCGCAGTGTTTGTTTCTACCGCCGTGGCGGTCGGAGTGTTATAGTGGCTGTCTGTGTTGGCGGTTTCCGCCATGGCCGTGATTCAATTTTTTTTGCTGCCTGCCTGTTGGCGGTATTACCGCCGCTTTTAAACCGACTGCCAGGGTTGTAATGAGGGCCAAAGTCTTCCAATCTTAGCTAATGAGCCCATTGACTATAATGTGGAAAAACAAATTTGGCTGTTTTCTCTTACTAGGGCTTATAAAACATCTTTTATAAGGTCCCTGCTTATATTTGCACTGCACCAAGCCCTGGGGAAACCTAGGGCAGACCTTAGGGATAACATATATGCAACAATAAGTTTGTTTCAGACTTTGGAAGCACTTTTAATTCCAAAGTTGAATTTGGGGCAAGTTCTTTTTTTTTACAACAATTTTTTATTGTTTTGAACATAGAAAAGAAAGTCACAATTGCAAGGTTTGTAAGTATGAATTAGTAGCCACAATGCCTGCAGTTTTATTTGCAAGTATACTTTCGGCAAAGCATTACAAGTGTCTCAGTGATGAAGCTGTGTACCACAGTACTAGTTTGAATCATCAACCAATCCTGTACCTTCAAGCCATTTGGACCAGATGTTGGTGTGTTTTTAAGGGCACCCACTGCCACATACAGCGGCCATTCCATCTGGGCAAACCAGTCAATTCCATGTCTCGACTTTGAGACCACAGGTGGAGTAGAAGATTTCCAATGCACCGCAATTTCTCTTTTGTCTACTAATAGAGCAGTTTTCAGTAAAGCCTTGTTTACCCTTAATTTTCCCACTCCATCGTCCACCCCTAATAAAACCATGAGCAGAGATAGGCCAGGGTCAGTACGTCAGATAGTTCGGTCTGTATCGCCTTCCAGTATTGTTCTATACTTGAGCATGCCCAAGTCATGTGGAAAAAATCAGCAAGGGAGTATTAACAGCATGTGAACTGTGAACTAGGCCGAAGGCCCACTTGGAACAGTATCTCATGGGTGAGGTAAGAACAGTTTAGATAATATGTTTGAACGAGTTGCAGTCTGGCGGAGATTGTAATAGTTCCAGGTGCTATCAAGGCGTCTCACCAGTCCTCATCATCTAGTGGTCCAAGCCACACATCCCACCTGGATCTAAAAGAGTGAATATCTGCACATGCATTCAGTAGGATAGAGTGTCATATCTGGAATACCCCTCCTTTTCCTAGGGCCATCATCACTTTAGTTTCCATGGGTCTAAATTTGGGTAAGGAGGTGTCTGGGGGATGTGAACCTTCAACGTGTGACACAACTGTAGAAATTTGTAAAATTGCGTGGTGGAGAGGGTGAAGGCCTGTTGGAGTTCCTTGAACAATGTCATGTTTGTGCCTGACCATATGTCCCCAACCAGGGTGATTCCTATGGTGTCCCAGCAGGAGAAACCTTCTACGGGTGGTCACGTCACGCAGCCATGTCTTATGCCATTGGGGGTATGCTGTGTCATTTTTCCCCATCACCCCATGAGCCCTAGAGCTGCTCTCCAGCTGTGGAACACTACCCTGGTGACTACTGGGATGTTACCAGTCATAGGGCCACAGTATAGCGTCTCCATTACACGGAGAGGCCCAACAAGGTAAGCTCCTATCTGTAACCAGAGTCAGACCATTTTCCAGTGAGCCTTTCATTGATAATCAGAGATGCCAGGTGATAGTAGTATAGATTGGACATGCCTAACCCCCCCCTTCATATGTGTGGCAATTATTCAGAGCCGGGCATCGCCAATGGTTATGCTAGAGAAAGGCACCCACTAATGAATGCATGTCCCTGAACCTGTGTTTGCGGATGTAAAGGGGAATGTTTGGGAATAGGTATAAGAAACGAGGCAGTACCATCATTTTGAAAAGCGCAATACGTCCCATCACATTCAGTGGTAATGGTTGCCATCTTTTTTTGTTGGCCTGTCAAGTAGGCTCTCATTATCCTAATGAGACTACTGGATTCGGGTGGCAGAATCACTTGCACTGTGGGGGACTGATTCTGAACCCACTACAGTTGACACCTGTAGGCCTAATCCAGGTTTTGCTCTGGCTAACTAGCAGTGCCTCATCTCCACCCAAGAGCAGGGATGATTGGTCAACCAAGCGCATGACACAATTGACTCCTCAGGGAAATCATGGTCACTCAGATCTCATCCATTTATCTCAGTTACTTTAGTCTCACATATGCAAGGACAATCAGAGGCAGAATATAGTTCAATAAGGTTTCATTGAAGTAACTGCATCTTAGATAATAAAGCATGGATTGCAATAACTAGGACGATGAAGCATGACAGGATTAAAATTGTGACAAGGAGAGTGAAACATAAAAATAACGCTATCAAATTTTCACTAAGATCATTACAAATTGCTCCTACTTAAGCTATGTTAGAGCACAGCATGTTAAGCTCTAATTCTGTCCTTTAGGTTCCCTTGGAAAGACATCATCCCTCGTACCTGAGCAAGAGCCATGCAGTCTACATAAGCAGTCATCTAGCTGGAATCTCCCTCTAACATACATGGGTCAAAGTAGTGTTTTTATAATAAAACAGCTGATGTTCCAAGAAAGGATCCCCAAGTAAGAGTGTGTATGTTTCTGTGAACATTAGAGACAAAGCGTACCACATTTGCCGGCAACCTATCTAACTGCAGCCTTGAGAAAAGCACAGTGAAAGAAATGTCTTGCTTAATAAAGCAGTGCTGGCCTAGGCAAAGAATAGCTAGATGGAGAAAATAAAACCAGACCGCAAATGTGGCTGTTGTTAAAATAATAAACACAAAGCTGAATAAAATATGTCTAGGTTTATGTGCACAACGGCAGGCCTAGTTTGCTAATATACTGTGTATGAATCTATAACTAAAATGGCTACACAGCAGGCCTTGACCTTACAAACTAGTGGGGTTATGTTAAGGGACCATGTCTGGGATGGTTAGAGGGCCACCGTGATACCCAAGTACCAAAAGCTTAGTCACCGGATCAGTATAGTGGTTTGTCAGTCCACAGCATCTTGATTACCTGTCAGAGGAACTAGAAGTGACTTCACTGAGTTAACACTCACACCAGAGGCTTCAGTAAATAACTATAGCAAATGGAGGCATCAGGGGCCACTGTCCACCATGTTTGAAATGTTTAATAAAATGTCATCAGCATAAAGTGCGATGCGGTCTTCATGGCTTGCCCCTCATCTCCATCCCTCAACCTGGGCATTACATCGCACAAGCCATGTGAGTGACTCTATGGCCAGCGTAAAGGCACAGCAGAGTTCTCTCATCAATAGGTGGAGTGGTTCTTTTGGGTTCAGGCCGAGGAGTGGCTGTGTAAAGCTCAGCTTAGTATTCAGCGAATGCTGAAACTATACCTTGGGAGGTCTTCTGCATGGATCTTTGGGAATCAATTACTTCAGATATGATTTGCCCCGTCCGGGATCCATTAGCAAGCCAGTAGAACAGTTTGCTGTTATTGTCCCTCCAGCCAGAAATCCATGCCTGAGAGGTGGCCAAATTTGTTTTGCTGCTTCTAGAGATTGAGCTCTAATTTCCCCCTACATCAGGGCTAAGGTCCTAGCATTTTCCAGCAGGCTGTTAGTGTCCAGCTGTGGTTCCATGGTTCCAAGCCTCCAATTGAGCAAGGTGGTCCTGTTGAACATTTTCTTTTTGTTCTAGAAGTGCATTGTGGTGGCTTCAGACAGTGGCTTCACATGCCTCCCATTAACCGATCCAGTATTGGTACTGAAATACATCTCAAGGTCTTGCCAAAGGTCTTGAGTATATTTCCTGTCCTGTAAGTGCCAGGCGTTGAGGTACCACAAGGGGCATCTAGTAGGATCCGAGGAACCAATGGCAAGGGGAAGAGAGGCATGATCCAAGATCCCTCAGGCTAGTAGTTTTATTTGTTTACATATATATTGCTGATTCCTGGGATGACAGGTCCTCCACATATTGCAGAGTCTCAGGTTGTCTACCCAGCCATGAATAGAAGCAGTTCTGGAGTGATGCATAGCTGACGAGGGACCTGTGGAGTCCCTCTCGGGTACCAGGACAGAGTTTAGGTCACCAACTTTGATGTTGAGGCCGGGGGACAGGTGAGTCAGTACCTCTATGAGTGTGGCTAGGAAGAAATCGAACACCGTAGGGGGCTATAGATACTCAGAACATTTAAGGGGTTGTCTTCTATCACTCCCATTAGGGCAAGGTAGCGGCCTTGGGGGTCAGCTTAGAGTATAGCCATCCCAGGGATGAAGCGGCGTGGTATATACCATCAAAACCCTAGTGGGCCAAAAATGGACAAGATGTTCCCAACAAGTAGGTCTCCTGTAGCAGTAAGATGGAAGAGAGGAGCCTCTGTGCATATCGCAGGACCATCGAGCCTTTGATTATGTCCAGTAGACCGTCTCGTGTTGATTGGAGTAGCATTAACGTATTGGCATTGAGAGATTCAGATGGTAAGTACTGTGTGTGTGCAGATAAGCATGGAGGTGGCACCTCAGGCTTTGTGGCAATGCAACTGCATGACAACCTAAAAGAGAACAGAGTGACATCAATAGCCGCAAAATACTGCTGCAACAATACCTTTACAAACAGTGAAATCCTCCCAAATCCCACCCTCCCTATATTTACCCCCATGAAGCATCTGTCGTCCAAGAACTAATACTCCAACAAGAAATCAATGTGAACTAAGAGGCATGGAGTGATGGATCTCTTGGGTTGTAGGATGGATGCACCAACATTTGTTTAAGTCAGTTTGTGTGGGAAGTCTGTCCTCCTGTGAGAGAGAGCATCAAGTCAAAGGTAGATGTCCGTGATGCTTCTAGATGGGAGAAGGTGTCCAGCTCACTCGGTCGGTCTCCTGGGTGGCCTTCTGTTGGTCGTCGCCTGTGATCGGGGAAGGTTCTTGCTGTTGTGCAGCTGAGAGGGACCGAGGAGCACGAGATAGCAATCATGAATGTGGTGATGCTTCTCATTTCGTCGCTGAGATTTGGTGCGGGATCTCTTAAAGCAGTCCTTAGTTGCAGCTCTGCCTGCAGGTGTGCGGACTGAGGAAGGACTGGGGAGAAATGTGGCCCATTCCATGAAGCCACCACTCCTCGGTCAGCCACTTCCATGCTGATTCAGATTGTCAAAAAAATGTACCCTGCCTTCATGTGTCACCTTAAGATGTGTCAGAAATAAAAGCATGTAGGATAGATGTAAGTCTCGTAACTTCTGTTTCAGCGGCTCGTAAGTACAGCGATGGGCTTGAACCTCACAGGTGTAGTCTCTGAAGATGAGGATCCATGAGTTATGATAGCGAAGGTCTGTGTGTAGGCATGCCTCTCTTAATATGCAGTCCCGGTCTCTGAAAATAAAGAGGTGGGCAATGATGGGCCTGGGCGATGCTCTTAGTGGGGGTTTAGATAGAAGTGCTCTGTCGGTGTGCTCTACAACAAACCTAGGGGGGAGTTTGTCATTTGGTACCCAAGACGTAAGCCAGTTCTCAAGGAAGTCCACAGACTGCAGGCCCTCTGCGTCCTCCAGAAAGCCCATGAAGCCCAAACAGTTACACCTCAAGTGATTCTAAGTGTCTTCTGTCCGTTGCTGAAGCTTGTGTGTTCAGGTCAGCAAGCAGTTTATCTTGGTCTTAAGGTCTGTTATGTCATCTTCCAGAGTGGAGATTCTCTCTTCCGTGAGATGGTTTGTTGCACTTTCAAAATATTGACGCAGGAGGGCCATGTCCAACCATACCTCTCCGATCTTGGTTTCAACCACTGATTGTGAGGCCTGAATAGCTTGTAGAATTTTGTCAGTAGCATCATCAGGTGGGGCAAGATCTTCCTGTGTCACCTCCTTTCATTCCAGTCGAAGTGATGAAGTGGTCAATAAGAGACTGAGAGGAATGTGGTTTAGTCAACCAGTCCTTAACCATTTCAGTAATGTTTAGGTGAGGGTGCCGTATGTGCATGCCCAGCCTGCTTACCGTAATGTGCAGCAGCATGAGCAACTGGGTATCTGAGAGAGGTAGATTTCTCACCACATATACCTAAGATGATAGTTGGGTGGAAACCAATGCCCCTGCAAGGGTCGTGCTGACAGGAAAGGGTAAGCAACTCTAGTGACCAGAATAGGAAGGTGATCTCCTTAGAGGTGAGTTGGGCATAATTAAACCAAGGGTATTTCAGAGGCATAGTTATTTCAGAGGCCCCAGGTGTATGTGTTATCTTAAGTGCCTGAATTAGGTTATATGTTCATCTTACTGGGAAATTAATTTAGAATGGTCATACAGTGTTCCTTTTGAGGCGCTAGGGTTATGCTGAGCTTAGACTGTGGCTGAAGGCTAAAGTTATTGTGCGCCTGGAGGAGTGTAGGTTTGGCGAGTCATGGGTGTGGTGGGGTGTAATGGGTCCCACAGGTCTGGTTGGTAAGATGGCAGTGGGCAGGCTCCAAATACTTCTCCCTCTGAAGCTCCTTACCTTTGTATCTGGTGAAGGGGAAGGTGGCTGATTACAACGATGGGGCAGGGCACGTCCCAGCCCCTTGCCACTTCATGAAGACGATGGGGCCACTCAGTCCTGCAAGCTCGGTTGTGCAGGTCTGGCCCCGTTAGTGCATCGTGGAATCCGGACCAGCATGCAAGGGGGTTGGAGCAACACCACAGCGGGCCGGATGAGATAGGAGTCCAAGTTGCAGGAGGCATCGCAGTACTCAAGAAGGATGCATCCCGCTCGCTCAGATGCCCCAGGTATGGTGTCTGCGAGGCACAGGAAAGAGGGGACAGCGCCTGGAATGGGCCGGCCCGGGTATTTAAGCATTCCTGGTTGGGGCGTCTTCCACCAGGGTGCAGTGGTGCTCCATTTGGGGGACTTGGGTGGGTGGCACAGAGCCCGTTCTTCTCCCTTCAGTCCCGGTAAACAGGCAGAGCCTTAGCTGTGGCATGCATCCAACATCTTGAGCGATCACATGCCGCTTAGCTGCAATCTCACTCCTCGCCCCTTGTTCCCTTGTGGTTGCCTATGGTCATTCAGTTGTGTGGCATAGAGCGAAGAGGCATTAACAGGCAGGGCGAATTCTCGTTGGTGGCTGAATGTTGATATGGATTACAGCTGATGACGGAGGGATCCAGAGCATTCTTAGAGTGAGACTGTCATCTTGGCGTCCCAACCCACACCTCTTGAGGTTAATTTTAACTTAAAAGCAGCCAGCTTGGCAGGCCTGCCTTTACAATGACACCAGGGACCACAGCAGTGCACCCAGGGGTACCCTATCTACCCTCGGGACCGTAAACCTATATGCCCTAGTATATGGACTATAGGTATGTTGTTTGAGACAATTATAATTAGGCCTAATTTGCATATACTATTGTAAACAGATCCTTGGCCCTGGAACTGGTTAGCAGTGTCCAGTGCACAGTCAGAGTCAGAAAACACCAGTATCAGCTTAAAATGGGGGCAAAAAGTTAGGGGTCTAATGCAATCAGCCTGGTTTTTCCACACAATGTTCATGCCCTACACCCAAGATGGACACAGTGGGCCTCTTCTTTAAGCGCAGAGGATGTAAAGTTTCATTATGATCCCTCTCTTCGTACACAAACCTTTCTCCAGTATGAACACGTTTTTGCTCAGACTCCAGTCTCTGTACCCATTGAGTCTTACCAAACCATCTTCTATACAGATGGCTCTACCCAACCTGTGGTAAGAACAAAATACCAATACTCCCCAGCCTGTGCTGCAGTACAAGGTGTAGTGAAGGGCGATTAATTCATCCCATAGTACAGCCACATTAAAGTCCTAGGTGATAGTACTGCACAATATGCAGCATTACATGCCCTTCTACTTGTAATACAAAGGTACAAAGGGCTGATTTGTCAGTTCTCACGCTTATCGTGTCTGACACGTCCTTTAGTGTTCAAGGTCACAATGTCAATTTTCAGAATTGGCAGTTGAATGGGTTCAAGGATTCAAAGGGAAAACTATAAAGAATAAACAGTGCTGGGGATAGGTAGCTGCCTCACAAGACAAGCTTCTATTGGTCCACGTGAGATACACTTTGAACCACCAGTGTGATGGCATTTATGCCAAAGAAACTATGCAGTTGACCTAGCAGCAAAGGCTGCAATTTAGACTGTCAGAGTAGCGGTTCTAGCTAGATCTCAAATGAAGATTGCTAAAGATATTTTAACAGCCTTAAATCCACCAAGCAAGCTGGGAAAACTCCTGCAGGCTTTCCTGCCAAATACCTCTCCAACCTTAATTCATATGACATTCCTATAGTTACAAGACCAAGAGTGCGAGACAGAACAGAGTATAATAGTCTTCCAAAATTAGATTTAATCAAAGAAACCTATGAGGGTTCGGTATCTGCTCATGCAGGAACTAACGCAACCATAGCAGTTCTACAGTGATGCTACTGGTGGCCTGGTGTAGAAAAACAGGCTAGGGATTATATTAGTCAGTATGACAGATGCCAAAAGATTAAACCCTCCATTGTCAAAAGACTGTTGACGACTCACCTCATGATCTCAAATATCTCATTCTGGGTGATTTATTTGGATCATAGCGGTTCCCTCCATTTAGCTAACTGATATAAGTACATATTGGTAGCAATTGATTCATGTTCTCTGTTACTACAGGTTTGGCCACAGAGGAAAGCCAGCGCTTCAACAGTAGTTATAAATCTGCAGTGCCTAGTGTCAATGGAGTGAGTTTATTAAATTCATTCAGATAACAGTAAAGTGTTCACCTCTAAGACTTACAGGGATACAGTGTCTGCTCTGGGAGCTTGTCTGCAATCCAGCAACCCATTCAAAGCTAAATTGAATGGTGTTGTGGAGCATGTCAATGGCATGATTAAATAAGCTTTGACTGCTAAGGTGCTAAGTTCAGGTATTAGTTGGAACCATGAGCTGTATGGAGTTCAGATAGCATTACGTAACTCACCTAAACAAGTAATGGGAGGACCCACTCCATATGAAGTTCTCTTTGGAGTTCCTATGTATATGCCTGACTTAGATAATTCTGCAAAGGTGACTGAGGCATTTAAATTTGACTTGGAGAAACATTTGATTTTTTTACATAGTATCCAAGATGTCAGAGACAATCTGTCTAACACAAACCACTCTGACACTGCACCTGTGAAGAGAAGGTTATCACTGCTGCTGACAGGTGGGTTCTCAAATTTTGGGACCTAGTTCATGAAAAAATCCATGACAAGCAAGCTTTTAAACCATCTTACAGACCACCCATCACTCTTGTTCGGGTTAAAGGCAATAGAACTATTATTCTACCTCCTCTGCCTGGTTCAAGAAGAAACAGACAGGTGTCTACTGGCCACATCAAAAAGTAATATGTGGACATTGATGTACAGCGGACCTCTGCAGATACCAAGTACGATTCAGAGTAGTGTCTCCCAGCCTGTCCCTACTCCGAATGCCCTACCTCCTGAACAAAGCAGTGACATTCCTAGCTCCAATTCCCAGCCAGTAATAGTTGAGCTTAACTCGCTACGCAGAACATTGAGTGAAACAAACACAGTTGATGCTGACAATATGACAGTAGATACTGTCCAATGTAGTTCCATGGTTTGTTATGAAGTTCTGCCTGATGCTACATCTTTTGAACTCGTACCCTTTTAAGAACCTCAAGTGACCAGTGATATTGAAAATAACTCTGGATATTTCACAGGAAACATTTCAACCCTTTCTACAGTCCTTGTCAGAGACTGCTTCATGTTATTCAGTGGTTTCATGAAAAGTGTTAAATTCTTCCATCATGCTATGCCTGGATCATTTTTGGTATTTTTCTTTACACACAGGGTTGTCAACGATACTCGTTGATCTACTACTACTCAATGGACACTATGGCCCTCATTATAACCCTGGTGGTAAATCCTGCTTACCGCCAACTTACCGCCGGGGCAGCGGATATCCATTCACCATATTATGACACACACACACCAATCTGACAGAATACAGCCACACACACAAATCAGCCAGACCAAAGGTAAGTGCAAAAGTGGTGGTATCAAAACCCACACTGTTACGCCAACAGAACAACGTCCATCATGTTCTGACCCACGAATCACCACAGTGGACATTCAATGGCGGTAAACCATTGGCGTACATACCACTGCGCCCATAATGGACACCCACAGACAAAACAACACCACATTGAACAATTCAAACAACACACACCTGAAACCTATACACAAACACACCACACCTACACACCCACACCACTATAAAACACACACCCACAGTACCCACAACCCTTTATGATTACAAATCATTGGCACAAGACTGACACCAAGACCACTGTCACAACTACATACACACACTACATACACCCATACATCCCGCATGCACCCCACTTCACACACCACAACACATTATCAAACACACCCTCACCAACATACCTCACATAACACCCATGGCACCACAAAGGCACCCCTGTTTCACTGAGGAGGAGTTCAGGGTGATGGTGGAGGAAATTGTCAGGGTAGAGCCACAGCTATTTGGAGCACAGGTGCAGCAGATATCAATAGCCAGGAAGATGGAGCTATGGCGGAGGATCGTGGACAGGATCAACACTGTGGGACAGTACCCAAGAACAAGGGACGACATCAGGAAGAGGTAGAATGGCCTACGGGGCAAGGTCCGTTCCATTGCAGCAAGACACCAGCTCGCTATACATAGGACTGGCGCTGGACCCCCACTTCCTCCCCCACATCTCACAGCATGGGAGAAGCAAGTACTGGCCATACTGCATCCTGAGGGCCTGGCCGAAGTCAGAGGAGGACTGGGCTCTGGTAAGTCAACTTTCAACAATTATCACCCCCCAATACCTACATGTCATCACATACCCTCACCCTCACTCCCATCGCTCCACTCCATCCTGCACACTCCACCATCACATCGCACTAATCCCAATGCCAAGCCCAGCATGCTGTACCAATGCATGGACACCCCTCAAAGCCCTGCATGGACACTCATCACTAAAGCATGTACAGCATAGAGAACTAACAATCCCACCATACACCAAAATACACAAGTAAAAGCTGGCAGGGCAACACCAACCATAGAGGGGAAGCCAGGGATGTACAATATGTCATACACATGAACCATAATACATCATTTACATCCCCACAGGTACCCCAGCCAATGTCACCGGACTGGAGGTGCCAGCCCTATCCAGTCCCCCAACTGAAGAGGCCCACAGTGATGACAGCAATTCTGGTCTTCAGGATCTGGATGATCTATCTGGCCCATCAGGGACCACTGGACAGCCGGTTATCCAGGCACAGTCACACAATACAACAGTGCCTCCCCCATCTGGAAACACCATCACAGCACCCACCCAGCGTACCCACACCTCTTTCACCAGGGCACGTCAATCAGCAGTGTGTCCACCTCTACAGGGACCCCAGGCCACACCTTGCACACAAGACAATCAGGGACCTGGGGTCAGTGGTAGTGGGCACACTATTCAGGGGACAGAGGCACAGGCCACAGGGACACTGGGAGGACTGCTGTGCACTGGGGGAGGATGGGACCAGGGAACCAACTCACCAGGAGGCGCTCTATGAGATCCTGGGAGCCTAATCACATTCCCATGACACGATGGGCCAGATCCTAGACAAGGTGCAGGAGAACAGGCGGCTGCAGGAGGGACCATATCAGGGGATCAGGAAGGACTTGCAGGCCATCAACAACACCCTGATCTCCATAGCAGGGGTGCTGGCAGACATGGCCAATATTATGAGGGAGGCAGTGTCACACCAGCGGGCCTCTGCCACTAGCCAGTCATCTGAACAGCCTTCCACTTCTACTGCTGCTAGTGGCCAGGAGGCCCCACCACAGGACTCACAGGCCACCAGCATCCCTCCCCCTGCATAAGTTGAACCACCCTGCAAATGTTCCCTGTGATCCAGACAGAGGCCAGAGACACTTGCCAAGACCCCTGCCAGGAAATTAGACTCTCCTGATTGTCCCCCTTGGGTCGCACTGAGTCGCCTTGTCCACCTTGAACTGTCATTGCTCCCTTCCTATGTCCCCTTGGACAATGCACCTGTGCTACGAACAGACTGGAACAATATCCTGGACTTTCCTCAATCATCACCCCATCCCATTGCACTTCCACTTCTAAATATTAGCACTACAATAAACACCCTTTGATATAAATCAATTTTGAGTATGTCATGTATTTCAAATATGTATTGATTGAAACAGGTACAACCAGTGGAAATGAACTGTACATAGATTTAGCACAGAATCAATGACCTGTAGCTGGCTGTTGTGATCCCACCATGTGTATTTGTCAAATCACCAACATCTGCAAAATGAATAGTCATAGGTAATATTAAGTGGACATAGAAGTGGGAAATGCCAGCATGCCAATGCCACACAGAATACAACCAAAGTCATAGAAATGTAAAGTTGCACAGTCTCACCTGTGTGTCAATGGAAGTACTGATGGATTACAGATGTTCTGTTGTCCACATCCTCATCCTCTGCCTCTTCATCCTCACTGTCCACAGGGTCCACTGCTGCCACAGGGGCATCTCCAGTCTCCTCCTCCTGCAGAAAAGGGACATGGCGGCTGAGGGCCAGGTTGTGCAACATACAACATGCCTCCACTATCTGACAGACCTTCTTGGGTGAGTAGCACAGGGATGCACCTGTCAGATGGAGGCACCGGAACCTGGCCTTCAGGAGGCCAAAAGTCCTTTCTATGTTCCTTCTGGTTCACCCATGTGCTTTATTATAACGTTCTTCTGATCTTGTCCTGGTATTCCTTACAGGAATCAGCAGCCATGATAGGTTTGGGTAACCAGAGGTACCTGCAAATATTGAGGGACAACATTTAATCACACACTATTCCATATGGCCTACTGTCAACACCAGGGCAGTGCGCGCTCTATTGGCAACTAGAATGCAAAAACCCAGCACTCTCAAAACAATGTAATTGATGCATTGTGCTGATATGTTGTTGTTTTACCTTTTGCATTGCAGAGTTTCATCCTGAAGACTTATTTTTAATGTGTTTACAAATATTGTTCATTTGCAATGTATTGCTGCAGGCTTTCAGAGTGTGTTAGGGTGTGGTCCCTTTCCAGGGCCTTCCAGAGACTTTCCCTGCAGTATGCCTGGATGTGGTTGTGGGCTGGGCCAAGACTCTATAAAAGGGAGCCAGCCCAGCTCCAAGTGCTCACTATTCAGAGGTCCCGGTGCAGAGCAGCAGCTACTTCCTGAGCTCCTGTCCCGGTGGCCTATTTGATCTTCCAGGCCTCTGCCCTTCATTCTTCATTGGTGATCCTTGTTCTGGGCGGTAAGACAGTGGTTGGGCTGGCCTCCCGACGCCGTTATCGAGAACTTTCATATTCTTGGCCTAATTCTTTAATGATTAACAGATTACTTTGCGCGCTACCATTTCTTGACATTTGCATGGTGGCTTGCGAATCGGCAAGACGCGCAATTTGTTTCATGCTGATTTGATCTTGTTATTCATTGCGCGCTACCATTTCTTGACATTTGTATGGTGGCTTGCGAATCAGCAAGACGCTCGATTTGTTTTCATGATGATTTGACTTTGATATTCATTGCGTGCTACCCTTTCTTGACATTTGCATGGTGGCTTAAGAATCGGCAAAACGCGTGATTCATTTCATGGTGCTTTAACTTTGTTATTCATTGCGCGCTACCATTTCTTGACATTTGCATGGTGGCTTAAGAATCGGCAAGACGCGCGATTCGTTTCATGGTGCTTTAATCTTGTTATTCATTGCGCGCTGTTATTTCTTGGCATTTACATTGTGGCTTACAAATCGGCAAGACGTGCGATTCATTTAATGGTGATTTAACCTTGATATTCATTGCGTGCTACCATTTCTTGACATTTTACATGGTGGCACTGGAATCGGCAAGACGCACAATTCTCTCTTCTGGCTTAATTCATGTTGTTCATTGTATGCCACTATTCTAAGACATTTATGAGGTAATATTCGAGTTGACAAGTTGTGTGATTTGTTTCCTGAATCCATATTGTGTTATTCATGGTGTACAATCCTTTTATGATGTTTACTATATATATGAAAATCTGCAATGTGAGCAATTTGTGTTGAAATATTTCAAGAGAACACAGAAGGCCAGAGTTTCTAGATGCAATATTGCATGGTCCTAGTATGCATTCTCAAAAAAGGATTCACATGACTGGTTTAGAACTTATTCAGAATGTTTTCCTGATTCTCATGTAAAGGAAAGTACTTGAATTTGAAAGTTTCATTTAATCCATCTTGATTCCCTTACAGGTATCCGGCCGTCTTGAAATGTCGTCATTTTAAGTCTAATCCTTAGATTGTTCATGTTTTCAGAATGACTAGGCTTAGAGTCATAGTCTAGTATTGATTTCATGAGATGTAATTTTCATATTGTGTGTTTTAACCTTTTTCTTACTACAGGTCTCCTTCCCAGCTGTTACCCTCCTAATCCCCTCTTCCCCTCTTGAACTCTCTTAGCCTCTGTGATTTATCTATCAGAGTCTTGGAGCTGTTCAGTGGTGGACGTGTTGGGAATGTGCACAGACCCCAAGGATCTGGTGACTCTGACACCTACACCATAGGCATATACAAATATATAATGGGTGGGAACCAGGGCTCACCTATTAGCCACACCCTGTGCCTCTGTAGTTGGCCTATCACATTTGAAATGCTGCGTTTCCGCAGAACAAAGGCATCATGCACCAACCCAGGATACTTAGCATTGATGTGGGAGATATACTGGTCCACCCAGCACACTATCTGCACATTCATAGAGTGGAAACTCTTACGATTCCTGAACACCTATTCATTCTGGCGGGGGGGCACAAATTCAATATGTGTTTCGTCATTTGTCCCAGTTATATTGGGGATATGTCCCATTGCATAAAACTCGGCCTTCACAGTGGCCAAATCCTCAACCTTAGGGAATGCAAAGTAGCTGCACATGTGTTTTATCAGGGCAGACAACACTCTTGTCAGCACTATTGAGAACATTGGCTGAGACATTCCTGCTGCCAAGCCCACTGCCTCTTAGAAAGAACCAGTTGCCAGGAAATGGAGAACTGATACAACTTGCACAAGAAGGGGGATCCCAGAGGGGTGACGGATATCAGATATCAGGTCTGGCTCCAATTGGGCACACAGTTCTGTGATTGTATCCCTGTCCAGTCTATAGGTGAGTTTTATGTGCCTGTCCTCCAGTGTAGCCAAGTCCACCAGAGGTCTGTACACAGGGGTATGTCTCCATTTTCTATTCATCCGCAGTGGTATGTTTCTAAGGGACAAAAGAGTGAGGAGGCTGTCACAAACTGAACAATGGTGCCACAACAGTATTCCGCAATCTGTAAGCATGTAATGGGACAGTGCAATTTGTGTAGTAAGTGCCAATCTGTCTTGTGATGCAGCATTATTCCATGGGCCTGCCTCCCACTGAAATGGCGTCCCCCTGTCCTGTGTGGAGGGACAGGTGTAAATGAGGTAATGCCGCTGACGTTGTGCGCCGTGGCGGAAGGCGGTCGTGAACCACTGTGCAATTCCTCATTGGTTATAATTGGGCCCTATGGGGTACAGTAGCCAATGGTGATCTATGCCTTCTGTGACGGTATGTACTGCTGCGGCCGTGACCAGAAGACCTACATTGCATGTACTGCTGTGACCTGTGTCTGGCACCTACCATGGCCTGTGTGACTGGGGAAAGTACCCCAGCCTTCACTTCTGAGGAGTTGGAGCGCCTGGTGGATGGGGTCCTACCCCAGTACGGACTGCTGTATGGGCCCCCAAACCAATAGGTGAGTACACTGTGGGAACGATGCATGTGGCATGAATGCATGAAGTTGTGTGTGTGAAGGCATCGTGTAAGGGGGGAGGGATGTCCTCTTGGCTGGGTACAGGTTAAGTGCTGGGCTATGTGTGTGCCAATAGTGATGGAAACGGGTATTTTGGATCATTCGTGTTATTGGCTCAATTGTCAAATGGTGTTCTCCTATCTGTATTGCCTCTGCAGGTCAGTGCCCATCAAAAGAAGGGTATATGGCGTGCCATCACCAATTAGGTGCGGACCCTGGGAGTCTATGGCAGGCGGAGCACCCACTGTTGCAAACATTGGGAGTACCTGAGACGTTGGGCACAGAAGACTATGGAGGCGCAGCTGGGGATGGCCTCCCAATGAGGAAGGGGTGCCTGTCGGACCCTGACCCCCCGATGTCCCACATACTGGCAGTGACCTATCCAGTGCTGGATGGGTGCTTGAGGGCATCACAGCAGCCACAAGGGGAAGAGTACAGTGGCCATCATTGAAGGAAACCGCTGGAGGGGTGGTATCCGGATGGTGGGTGTGAGTCAGTGTGTGCCCCTAAGCCAGGCCAGACATAGCAGCGTAGGTCTTCTGGTGGCTAAGGTTCTGAAGGGGAAATACTTCCTACTTAGCTTGTTAGCATCCACTACTGGTTAGGGCTGTGTAGGTCTAATGTGTGCTGCATTTGGTGGTGCGTGCTCCTCCTCATGTCTTGGTGGCTAGAAATACCACGGGTAGTGCAATGCATAATGCGTTGCCCTGTTCCCTGGGTATGAGGGTGCTGTGTATGCCAGGGGTGGTTTTGGTGCAGTCATTGACCCAGTGTTTCCTTTGTCTCTCTCCCTCTCTTTCTTGTTTTGTCATCCTGTCCTTAAGTGCGTTAGCATCATCTGGCATAGGAGCAGAGGCAGCGGTGATAGAGAGAACTGCATCCCACAGGACCCAGGAGGCTGAGTCCACGGACGCTGAGGGCACCAGTGGGATGGAGGGCGAGGGCAGCACCACTGTGGAGATCGGAGGGCACAATACAGACTCAGATACCTCCTCCGATGGGAGCTCCCTGGTGGTGGTGGACACTTCTGTGACCACCGCAGCTAGAGGTACAGCCACTACCCCCCGTACCAGCACCGCCCTCCCAGCAGCCCCTCAGCGAGTTGCCCATGACCGCTCACCCAGGAGGGTGGGCATCTCCTTTGCGCCAGGCACCTCAGGCCCTGCCCCAGTGAGCCCTGCTGCCCTGAGTGAGGAGGCTATTGACCTACTGAGATTCATCTCTGTAGGACAATCAACCATTGTGAATGCCATCCAGGGTCTGGCAGCCCAGATGCAGCAATCTAATGCATTCCTGGAGAGCGTTCACAGTGGATTGGCGGCCCCACAGAGATCAATCCAGGCTCTTGCCTCCTCTCTGATGGCAGCCATTGTCCCTGTTTCTACCATCCCACCTCCAACTTGAACTTCCCAGTCCCATTCTCCTCAACCCCAACCTATCCCAAGCACACATCCATGGTGCATGCACACAAGACTTTCACAGGCAAACACAAGCACCACACTTCATCCCGCAGGCTCTCACACAAACACCATTCAGTTGCAGACAGAACAACATCCACTTTTTCCACTGTCGCCCCCTCCTCCTCCTCCAGTTACTTCCACACTCAAACCTGCATGCACTACATCATCATCCACTACCAACATCATCACCACACCAAGCAGAACACACACCTCACTGGCAGACACCTCCAAAACGTCCATGCACACATTCCCTGTGTCCTCTCCCACCGTGTCTGTCACCCCCCCTCCTAGAGTACACAAACGCAAGCACTCAAACACCCAACAGCCATCTACCTCACAACAGCATACCACCCATGGACATGTACCAAATTCAGCCTCCAACAACCGCTCCCTCATCCTCCACTCCCATTACTTCTCCCTCGTCCTGCCCCAATGTCCTTAAAAAGCTTTTCCTTTCCACGATTGACCTCTTCCCTACCCCTCCCCACCTCCTGAACGTATGGCCAGGACATCAAGCACCCAGCCAAGCACCTCAGCCAATCAGTCCAAGGGCCCAGTTTCAGCAGCACCTACCTGTGGTGGAATGGATTCCAGGCCAAAAATACTGAAGGGGAAGGAGGCTGCACCAGCCAGCAAGAAGAGGAAGGAGGCTGATTCAGCCAGCAATAAGGGGAAGGAGGATGCACCAGCCAGCAAGAAGGGGAAGGAGCCTGCACCAGCCAGCAAGAAGGGGAAGGAGCCTGCACCAGACAGCAAGAAGGGGAAGGAGTCTGCACCAGCCAGCAAGAAGGGGAAGGAGGAAGCACCAGCCAGCAAGAAGGAGCCTGCACCAGCCAGCAAGAAGGGGAAGGAGGCTGTACCAGCCAGTAAAAAGGGGAAGGAGGCTGCACTAGCCAGCAAGAAGGGGAGGGAGGCTGCACCAGCCAGCAAGAAGGGGAAAAAGGCTGCACCAGCCACAGGAAAGGTAAGGAGCCTGCACCAGCCAGCAAGAAGGGGAAGGAGCCTGCACCAGCAGCTGTCACAGAGCCCCCACCACCAGCCGTGGTTGTGCAGCGGTCAAAGAATGCAAGGGATGAGCGGGAGCCTCCCACAACCACCACCCCTAAGTGCAGCCATCAGAGGGTGCAGGGGCTGAGCAGGAGCATCTCACAACCACCACCACAGTGCAGCCGTCACCGCCTGTTGACGCCATATGATCCAGCCTCCGTGGGCTGCTGTGCAGCCTGCCACCACCACAACCAGTGGGGAAGTCACCCTCTCGAGAAACTGTGGCCTTGCACTCCACAGGACCAAGCACGGGGCATGTTGCCCCCTCCAGGACCAGTGGGAAAGACACTCACTTGAGAGACTGTGGCCTTGCACTCCCCAGGACCAAGCACAGGACATGTTGCCCCTTCCAGAACCAGTGGAAAAGACACCCACTTGAGAGACTGTGGCCTTGCACTCCCCAGGACCAAGCACAGGGTATGTTCCCCCCTCCAGAACCCGTGGACTTGTTTCCACATCCGGGTGAGGTGCCCTCCCCCTGAGGTGCCTGCCTTTAACCAACTGATGCCCTTGCAGTGTTCTCTCAGTATTAGTGCAGGGATTGAGTGGGGCCCTGGACTTTGCCCTGTGGCCATGTGCCCCCCCTATGAACTGTGGACTGGGCAGTGTCCCTTTTTTGTACTTCTGTACATATCTGTTGCATTGCCAAATCAACTTTATATTTTTGATGTTTATCTTATTACAATCACTTTAGTCAATTCCTGTTGCATTATTCAGCCAATTATCGGGGATACATTGTTTTCTTGTGTAGCTGGTTGTGTGTATGGCGTGTGTGTGTGTGTGTGTGGGGTGTGTGTTGGCATGTGTGTGTCACTCTCTTTTTCCTCCCCCACCCTTGTGTGCTAGGGGGCTGTACTCACAGTCGTCATCTTCGCTGGCATTAGTGTTAATGTTGGAGCATGATGTAGAAGATCATCGGAAAGACTTACAGTTCTGGTTCCATGGTGGCGTGGTTCTTCCCTGTGTCTTCAATGGTAATTCCTTTCACTTCTGTGCTCTTTTTCTGCCAGGCTTTTGATGGCGTTAGTACCGTCCCGGAAAAGGTGGTGGATTGAAGGGTCTTAATATGGGGGGTAGAACTTTGTCTTCCGCCTGGCTGTAGGCGGCTACCGCCGTGGTAGCTGTTGCTTCTGCCCTGGTGGTCGGTATGGTACATTGGCTGTCTTTCGGAGATATCACCACCATGTTCAAAATTTGGCCGTAGTTACCACCAACCTTTTGGCAGTATTACTGCCACTTAATCACCAACTGCCAGGGTCGTAATGAGGGCCTATGTCCTGCAAGAACCTGTGGTTCATGAACTGCACCCATACTCCTCACCCCACAGAGTGTAAAGCGGCCTCTCTGCTGAGAACATTACAGTTTATCCTTTGTCCAAGGGCATAGCCTGGGAAAAGGCTACATATCAGAATGTGGGTCCCACTGAGAAACTGAAATTGCATTATGTGATAAAGGTTTCAATGAACTATGTTGTAATACCCAGTTCCATTTCATATGATTGAATGATGTCTAATTTACTGGTTTATGCTCTTGTGAATAATGAAGATCCTTATTAAAAATTCAGCAAATTACAAAGAAATGTATTGTTATCACCTTAATGCACATAATTTTATACACAGGACTAGCTACCCTAGATAAAGTCACGTTTATGCACAATGGGAACACAGTGAGGTTCCGCCTCCTGAGAGCCATTCTAGTCTCTTAAAGAAATGTCCTTACTTTCAGAGTGCTGACAGATGGCACCCTTCAGCCTTCTACTTTATTCAGAAGTCATAGCAGCTTCCAAAAAATCTAATCACTACCAACAAGCTGACTAACTCCATTGATTTAGAAAACGTCTGGCCATTCAAGGATATGAGTATTGGAAAGCAAATGTTGACGATAAAAGTATTTGGGAAACAAAATTCTGACAGATGCAAGGCACAGAAGCCTGAAAGAAATTACCTTTCTAAACAAAACTTTCCAACTGACTACTTGTCTGGGATTCAGAACAATGAAGGACTTAAAGAAACCTTCTATTCCAATTGCTAAATTTGACTATGTTCAATATTTGGAAATTCCATTTGAAAGTTTGGCCTTATGGACTTTTAATTCTGACACATGCATGAGGTGTTTCCTTTCCAACACTCCTGGGCTAAAAATAATCAACCTGATGGATGGTACAATACACAAACACCTGTAGTACTTGCTAAATATAGTGTAGGTAAGCTATGCCAAAAATGGTTAGAGCATGATTGTCTTTCAGTTGTGAAAGAACACTTTTCCTCAACTAACAAGAGGATGGATTTTTCTGACTTCTTTCTGAGACCGCATCCTAAAAGAAATAGAAGATTTCTTGCAAGAGGGATATATGCAAGTTACTATGAATTAAACACATATTGAGAGAAAGAAGCTGCAGAAAGAACAAGGCACATATGCCCAGATTTAAGATGGCCTAGCGCCTCCTTGCATCATATTAGCGTCATTTTTTTTATGCTAATGTGGCCCAATGAGGCCAAAATCACCACACCATATTTACAAAGTGGTGCAATGCAGGCATTGCACCACTTTTACAACCCCTTGCTCCACATTATGCCTTCGCCTGCCAGAATGTATGTAAGGGGGGTGGTTCCCCCATTAGAGGTCCGAAAAAATGGTGCAAAGAAATCTTAAAGATTTCTTTGCACCATTTTTTGTGGCATTTTTAATGCCTGCTCTGAGCAGGTGTTAAAAGGGGGAACGCCAAGGGTTACAGTGGGCCCCATGTACTGTACAGGGTCATCACCAAAATGTTGGCACTAACTCTGAACAGTACAATAATAGCATCAAAAATATTCTAAATATAGCACACACATGGTGGTGGTAGGGGGATGCTAAGGGGCACAAGAAAAGCGGCGCTGCACTGAATGTAGTGCCACTTTTCTTTAATCTCCCATAGATCAAGAAAACATTCAAACAGTTTTTTAAAAAGTTACAGACAATGGAATGCACACTCATTCTAAAAGAGTGTACTTATTAATTTGCATTCTGTCCTCAGCGTTAACTCTCCTAAAAGGAGATATGAATTTAGTACAACATGAGCAGGCTCAGTTAAAGGCATATGCACAACTAAAGTGACCCTACAAACACTCAGATCAGGCTTTGTGCCTTTGAAACACCTCAATCAAACAACTCTGTTTGAACCATACAATTTGATGCTCATGTAGAAAACAATGGCCAAGAAATAATCTACATGCACCCTATTAAGTATAGAAGAAGTTGATGACGTACCAGTCAGTGACACTCCACCTATTACCTAGTTAATGCACTATAATATTTCATTACCCATTACAACTTTTCACTTTCACGACTGTGAAAAATATAAATCCATTGGCTAATAAAGAATCATGCACAATTCACATTGTTCCATTCATTGAAATTTCCCTTTCCCTCACACCTGTTTAATTTACAATGAAGATGACCTTGTGTATCAGTACAGCAAATTGTAGAAATCCCTTAGAACACTCCCTTCTGTGTGGCACCATATCATTGCAGAGAATGTGTAGCATTTTGATGGCAATTTTATGTTGTGTTTTATCTGTTTCCCCTATTGCATTCATTCCCGCACATCATGATATTCCAAATAACGGTCCTCATTTTTTTTTAACAAATTACACTTGCTGTGGTATGGAACCCTGCCAGCCATAGCCGATAATACTTTCAGAAACAATACAGTGGTCCTCATTAAGTTATTGGCGGTCCGGGCTGCCATGCCGGCAATGGCGGGATATTCCGCCAATCGGCATGGCAGCCCAGACCGCCACATAATGAAGCCAGCAAGGACTGCCATAGGTGGCCCTCCTCCGCTGCGAGGCTGCCTCCGACAGGCAACCTGACGGTGGACGGCATCATTATCCCATGATCCCAATTCCCCCAGCCTTTCCCTGGCAGGTTTTCCTGCCAGGGAAAGGCTGGCAGAAGGGCTGCTCCGGGGCCGCTGCCCATGCACTTGGCATGGGCAGTGCAGGGGCCCCTGTGCAGGGCTCCATCACGCAGGTCACTGTCCGATTTACGGGCAGTGAGCTGCGTGATGGGTACAGCTGCACCCACCGCACAGAGGCATTGATGGCGGTTCCATGTGGAGCAGCCGGCAATGTCCCGGCCAGGCATTCTGTTGTGCCGGCGGGCGTAAACAATGTTTCTGCCCGGCCCAGCAGACTGTTCATAATATGGCCAGCAGGGTACCAGGGGAGCTGGAGGTTGATAGAAAGACTGCCAGCCTGAACACCGCCGTGTTCATAATGAGGGGCAGTGTTTTGGAACTACCTTGTATTCTCCACCTCTAAATAGCATTAGTAACATCTTGAAGCCGATTTGTTTTGACAAGTGAAATATATTACTGTCTGTTCTGTTATATAACGAATCCCCTTTCACCTCGGAGGTCGAAGTTTACAATCTGAAGATAACCAGAACTGCTTCAGAATTTCACAGACTGTTATACACACAATACCCAAAACATTTTTGCCTATATCATACAAACAATATTTAATTCATCTGTGCCAAATGGTGGTTTACCCTTTTTTAAGAACATTGGATGTGTCTGGTGACTGGATTTAAAGCAGAATTTGGGCTCATTACATCATTTTTTAGTCAATGCTCTCCCGTCTTTTTGAAGGATTTCCAATGATCATCCTGCTAATCAGCTGTGGTATCATCACCTTTCTCTTGTTCTAACAAGGAAATGAAAAACATGTAGTACACGTATCCAGCTGCACAAAGCTGCTGACAGACTCTAGCATGCCATAAGGGATATGCTTAGCTATCTGAGCTCAGGGAGCACTGAATGCTCACATTTTGCAAAATGGATGTTTCATAAGTAAAACCCGTTTTCTGTTGCATAAACTGTCGGACTGAAATCATCAGTGGCTTATCTTGATACAGAAACAATTTTTCAACCTCCACATGAGCACAAGAAACAATGCCGAGCAATGCATCTGTGTTCTACAGGATGCTATTTATGACAGGGCAATATCACAGATAGCACTTTTCAATACAGCTCTTGAAGAGTATTATGACTCGCTGTTATCTTTTGAGTCCCCTGGAGAGGAGTCACATTACCATTGAGTGCCTCTGATAAGCATCCTATTGCTGGCCCATCAAATGCTCAGACTTTCAACTATGAACACTCTCTGTATGTTTTTTGTAAAGATCACACATATTGTGCGTGTGCACCTGACAATGTTGATATGTCCTCATGACGAATGAACTCAACAAGTTAGTCAACCAACAAACAATATGCATTTGTCATATCTGCCACAATGCTTGTATTTTCTATAAACTGAAGAAAAACTGTTCTTTTTAAATAGACCGTTTTTAATTTCTGTCTTTATTTTTATAGTGCATACTGTTAATCTGGCCTATTCCATCTCATCATTGGTACGTTTAATCTAACACACATAAAACCCTCTAGATAGAGTAAAACGTGCATATCTATCTATCTATCTATCTATCTATCTATCTATCTCTCTCTCTCTCTCTCTATATATATATATATATATATATATATATATATGTATATATATATATATATATATATATATAGTAGTAGAAATACTTTTTTCACTTGTTATCAGCAACCGTAAAATACTTATTTGACTTAAAATCCGAAAGTGGCTACATCAATTAGTAGTAATAAAAACACTGGGACATATTCTCATATAATTTTGAGAAAAGCCTCTAGACATTACAGAACTGTTAATAAAACATTTACAGAATTGTCTTTAGCCCTTTCTGGCCTTCAATACTGCACATAAATAAACTGCAAGACCATTACTAATTTTGATTGACGGAAGAGTTTGTAGGTACAAAAAGGCCGGGCGGCACTGACGTATTTGTAAAGATTTCAAAAATGGTATTAAAAATGTATTTCTCTGGTTAGTGTACAATTCACAAAATATAACTGTATGTATTGTACTTTGTTTCGAGACTGAAACACAAGGACAGTTCTCCAGTACAGCACTCCAGTCATTAATTACAGGAAAACTAACTAATTGATGAAATGTCTCTAGTCTTAAGTGAATGAGAACAAAGCAATGCCTAGGATTCAAAACATACTGTAGACATGGTTCCATGCCGTCTGTCAACTGCATCATTTGATTCCTCATAACACTTGGATTATGTGCTTCTATAATTCACCTTAAGTCGACCAGATGGGTAAGGCATTCCATTTTAAGTTCTTTCCTGGTCAGCGTTTCCATTATTTCTGGTGTAACATAATAGTCCGGGTGACCCAAGTCCATAAAAAAATTCTTAATGTACTCCAACCAAGGAATTCGCAATGAATAATTTAAAGTTTGACAATCTTTTATAATTTCCCTGTTCAGACTTGCATATTCTGAAGACCAGACTTTGGCCCTCATTCCGACCCTGGCGGTTTCAAACCGCCAGGGTGGAGGACCGCCGAGGGGATTCCGACCCCCCCTACCGCCATCCAGTTCCCGGCGGTTCTCCCGCCGGGAACCGGATGGCGGTAGGGGGGGTCGCGGGGCCCCTGGGGGCCCCTGCAGTGCCCATGCCACTGGCATGGGCACTGCAGGGGCCCCCGTAAGAGGGCCCCTAAATGTATTTCACTGTCTGCTTCGCAGACAGTGAAATACGCGACGAGTGCAACTGCACCCGTCGCACAGCTTCCACTCCGCCGGCTCGATTCCGAGCCGGCTTCATCGTGGAAGCCTCTTTCCCGCTGGGCTGGCGGGCGGCCTGAAGGCGGCCGCCCGCCAGCCCAGCGGGAAAGTCAGAATCACCGCTGCGGTCTTTCGACTGCGGAACGGTATTCTGGCGGCCCCCGACAGGCCGGCGGCGACCGCCGCCGGCCAATGTCGGAATGAGGGCCTTTGTGTCATAACAATATTGGTTGTATCCTTATTAAGCCTGCAATCTGCATAACCCCAGTTCTAAATGACACACAAATGATGAAGTGGATTTAGAAACATTTAAAAGTGACTGTAAAAAATCATTTTCAACTATCTGCAACGCATTGCACTTTTTATATCCCCATAGGCCTGCCTCATACATTGCAACAGAGACACATGTGGCACTATAAATTGTCAGCATGTCTTTTGGAATGATCCTCCCTACTCATTTAAAAAAATGTTTTATGGCCATGTTAGTTTTAATAAATTGTAGTTTCCTAGAGCTAATACATTGGGACCAGGTACCTTTATTATTAAACAGGATTCCTAGGTACGAGAATGTTGGTGTAACATCTATTTTCTCGCCCTTTATTGTAATGGGGCAATTTCTAGTAGTCTTAATGCCACATTTCATCACATAGGTTTTAGAGTGATTAACTCTAAGGCCTAGTTCTTCCATGTAATTGACAAAGGTTGCCAAAAGACACTGAAAAGCTAGTGGGGTTCGTGCCATAAGAACGGCATCATCAGCATACAGAAGAGCTGGTATCGGTCAGTAACCAATTTGTGGTAAATCCTTGCATTCATTAACTAACACTGACTCAAGTTTGTTTATACATAATGAAAAAAGGAAAGGCGCTAATATGCCACATCATAGTTTGATGTACGCTACCGGTGTGACCTGCGTGTGTACAGGACTCTATGGGAGGCTGCTTGGCTGATGATGTAATCATCGGGGTTGCAGCTCCGTTACTGGATGTAAATTTTAATTGGTCGTACCATTAGGTTGAGGGGTTATAGAGATTGGATCAACCGATCATGTCTTCACTAGGTCAGGAATAGACGCCACAGTACTCTCCATTTGAATTAAACGGTTTAGAAAAATATCAAATGATGTTTTGACTATGACTTCTAAAGCTTTAATTGTGTCTAGAAAGTTTACGTGTACTTTTGCTGTAGTTTCAGTTATCTTCTGGGAGAGTTTCTTTGTGACTGTTTTGGTTTGCAACTGTTCAATGGCTTGAATGCCTATATCATCCTTATACGAGGTTTGCTGTCAAAGGGCTTGAAGCACTTCCCCTTTGGAGTACTCGAGGCTCCCGTACACATTTAGGTGGAGGGGGGAAGTCATCGACCTCTAGTATGGACTCATTTGCATAATGAATACAGCTGTTTAGGGCTTCATCCTGGTTCCTACTCTCTATTACCTTAGACTGGTGTATGGAGTCAGGGTCTAAGTTTGAGGGATTATTATGCAAGGGTAAAGCCTCTACAGGGCTCCTTAGTGATAGTAGCCTTTCTTCTGCATTTGTGATCTGCTTATCTGTGGCCCCCATTCCACCTGAGATATACTTTAATATTGATGTATGCTTTTTATGAGGGGGTGTGTTTTTTTTATTTGATTGCTTCCTCTTGCCCATCTCTGGGTTTCGGTCCTGCACTGAAATACCCAGTTTATGTTACTTTGACACACTTGTTTCCACACAAAGCCCCTATTGGTACGCTAATCAGTAAAACCAAATAAATTAATAAAGATCAAACTTAGTACATGGATTTGTAGAACATTTATGTTGGTTAATAAAGTAGCAGTTTAAACTACACTTTTTCTAGCATTAATGTTAGAGGGGTGGCCCAGCCCAGTCTCCTTCGGGCTCTGACGGGCGTGGATGGGCCCGCCCTTTGCCTGGGCACGTCCTGCATTGTGGGGCTGTGCGACATGCTATGAAGCGCTCGCAAACTTGGCTCCGCCCCCCTCAAGCAGCAGTAGTATCCTGGGACAGAGAGTCCCAGCTGGGCATCAAAGCAGCAAGGCAGTGTTTCTCCCGCGTTGTGGGGCTGTGCGACACACCATGAAGCGCTCGTGAACTTGGCTCCACCCCCCTCAAGCAATAGTAGTTTCCTGGGACAGAGAGTCCCCAGGCAGGCACCAAGGCGCAAGGCAGGGTTTCTCCTGCATTGCGGGGCTGCACAACGCGCTATGAAGCACTTGCGAACTTGGTTCTGCCCCCTCAAGCAGCAGTAGTATCCTGGGACAGAGAGTTCCCAGCCAGCCAGCAAGGCAGTGTTTCTCCCGCGTTGCGGGGCTGCACGATGAGCTATGAAGCGCTTGCGAAATTGACTTTGCCCCCCCTCAAGCAGCAGTAGTATCCTGGGACAGAGAGACCCCAGCCGGGCACCAAGGCAGTGTTTGACCCGCGTTGCGGGGATGCGTGACGCGCTATGAAGCACTCGCAAACGTGGCTCCGCCCCCTCAAGCAGCAGTAGCATCCTGGGACAGAGAGTCCCCAGCCAGGCACCAAGGCAGCAAGGCAGTATATGTCCCACGTTACGGGCTGTGCGACACACCATGAAGCGCTCGTGAACTTGGCGCCACCCCCCTCAAGCAGCAGTAGTATCCTGGGACAGAGAGTCCCCAGGCAGGCACCAAGGCACAAGGCAGTGTTTCTCCTGCATTGCGGGGCTGCACAACGCGCTATGAAGCGATCGTGAACTTGGCTCTGCCCCCTCAAGCAGCAGTAGTATCCTGGGACAGAGAGTTCCCAGCCAGCCAGCAAGGCAGTGTTTCTCCCGCGTTGCAGGGCTGCACGATGAGCTATGAAGCGCTTGCGAAATTGACTTTGCCCCCCCTCAAGCAGCAGTAGTATCCTGGGACAGAGAGTCCCCAGCCGGGCACCAAGGCAGTGTTTCTCCCACATTGTGGAGCTGCGTGATGCGCTATGAAGCACTCACAAACTTGGCTCCGCCCCCTCAAGCAGCAGTAGTATCCTGGGACAGAGAGTCCCCAGCCGGGCACCAAGGCAGAAAGGCAGTGTTTCTCTGTCTCTCTCTCTCTCTCTCTCTCTCTCTGTATATATATATAACCTAGTGCTGTTCGCCACTAGGTAGTCATAAATAGGACCATGTTTCCATAGAAAAAGCATTTTTTGACTTGTCTATGTCTTTGGCACTGTTTGACAAATCTTCACAAAATTTTCTCAAAAAAGTGCCCGTGGTTTTTGAGGCACATGGAAAGATTCATCAAGCGAGGACAGAGGAAAAGGGGGGGTGTCAAAAATGTTGCGTTTCCCCTACTAATTCCCAAAGGACTTTTAGACACGACTACAGCCCGAACCGCTGGACAGAATTACATCACATTTGTCAGAAAGCTAGCTTTCAGTATGCAGATTGGGCGTTTGCTTATCTGGTGTAAATCCGTTCACTAGTTATGGAGATAATAAGGGAAAATACATTTAGATATCTCTGTAACTTCGCAAATAATGACAAGCTCGTGCAGAGAAATGCACAGCTCTGATTGGCTGCCAAGACTTCAGTGTTAGCAGCCAACTTGGGACTCGACTTCAGCCAAGTCCAAGAAAAAAAAGCCAAAAAAAAAAAAGTAAAGCGGCCAGAGTGGGGACACCAGCATTTTTTAAACATTTTTACTGCAAAATCATGATGAGGTCACAAATTTGCTGTAAAAGTTTTTTAGGAAACAACCCAGTCTCCTGCGCTTGTTTTTTTATAACCCCCAGATGAGCCAGGTCGGGGGCCATTGTTTTTTTTAAGAGGGGGACCTCCTGCCCCCCCTCAACATTCCCAGGGACCACCACCTCCCCAGGGCATTTGCTAAATTTCATGTGGGGGGGCACCATCTCCCCAGGGAAAAATGCTTTTATTAAGTTGGCCTCCCCCACAGCCCCGGGGACCACCACCTCCCCAAGGTGATATATTCACATATGTGCGAGGGGCCAGATGGCTCTCGTGCCCCAGAGACCACCACCTCCCCATGGCACTGTTAAATTGAATGTGGGGGGCCATGCAGCCTCCCCGCAGCCCTGGGGACCACCACCTTCCCAGGCAAACTGCTTTTATTATGTTGGGGAGCCCCACTGATTAGATCAGGAGTAGGTCTGGAAAGGGTTGATTAACAGAGACTTAGCCACACTAGATCTAACCTCTAAGGATGGATTTTCACCATCTTGGATTTTTAGAGGACGCTGCTTTCTAGGACCGATTTTTGCCACACCTCACAGGAAATTGTCACCCCAGATGGTGGTGGCCTGCACCCCATTGGACAGGAGCACTCTCTGCTTCCCACCCCAGGAGCAAGGTAAATATGGTTGAGCTGCCTTGCAATTCAGATCCCTGCTTGAAAAAGATACTTTAGAAGATGGACTACCCTGCTGGAGCCCTGGCCTACACCTGGACACTACACTCACAAGGACTGGGCTTGAACAAGAAAAGGTATTTGCCTTGCTTCTGCACCTTTAGAAGTCGACTCCCTGTAAGATACAGGTACAAAGGAGCTGACAAGAGTCCCATGCTTCAAGTCCTTGAAGAGGATCCCAGCCGAACAGTGTCCAGTGGCCATTTGAGGATTCTGACCACTAGCAATCAGGGAACTGTAGTCCCAGTTTACAATTGGCAAATCAATGCTTCTGGAACCTTGGATCAAGTTTGTGGACACTTCAAGGACCCAAGATGGACCTCTGGAAGAAGATCCAGACGTTTGGAGAAGTTTGGAGCAACTTTGGATAAAAAGCTCCATACATAGACTGATCCGACGTTGAAAGTCAAGCCGGCTAACTTCAACTGCGACCCGGCCTGGATTTCAGGTTTGTCCCGATGAAAATCTCTGGCACTCTAGACTTCCAGAATTTGTCTGGGGGCTTGCGCAAAAGCAATCCGACGATGTTGCATCAAAATCAGTTTGCTACATTGGATTTTTGTCATTTTGGTGTAATTGTTAAGATAAAAATATTCCCTATTTTTATAAATTGGTGTTGGATTTTTATTGTGTGATGTGTTTGACTTATTTACGGTTTTGTTGATATTATATGCTTTACACACCTGTCTCCGAAGTTAAGCCTAACTGTTCATGGGCCAAGTTACTAAAGGTTTAGCAAGGATTCATTTACTGAGACCTTGACTGGACCTTGTGGGGGTTCTAACCTATTGCTAAGTGTAGGTACCTATCTGCCCTTACTAATAATCAACTTTCCAATGACTAGTATAAAAACTGCTTTTCAGAAGCCAGGCTTAACTTTGAAAATTAAATTCAAATTCTACCTGTGCCTTCGCTCAGGCTTCAGATAGCTAAAACAACATTGGTTAAGTCCTGCATTATGCAAGCCTTTCAGGAGAATCTGCCCAGGTGGGCTGCTAAACATTACAGTAAAATGGCATAAGTTTGACAGCAATTATCTGTAAGATAGAGATTAACGAATGCCCACCCACACCGCCTGCTGCTTAACTGGGAGGAAGAATAGTCCAAGAACAAGTACTTTGCTTTTCGCTAGTCCTGGTGTAATTTGGTGCTCACCTGGGGGCTCAAATAGCACCAAGCACAGGAGATTGCATTTGTTTTTTTAATAACGTTTCCTGGGATTCACAGATCCTACAGCATTTTATGGTGACTTTTTATTTTAATTAATTTTGGCTGAGGTCGTGTCCCTTAGGGACCCCAACACCAGGCCTAGTGTGTCAAGGTATTCCTACTCTGCCGCCTTATCTTTATTTGTAAATTATTGTTTGGGACTCACCTGAGTCTGAGTCCCAAAATAGCTGCCAAAACATCCTGGTTGAAGTGTCGGCAGCCAATCAGATCTCTGCATCTGTTGGATCCATGGAGGCAACACGTCCCTAGATATCCAAATAGTTTTTTTCTTTAATTACTCTAAAACTGCTGAATGGATTTGCATCAAATTATTAAAATGTCTCTTTTTGGACCAAGAGCTACCTTTCTGTCAAATGTGGTGTAATTCCGTCCAGAGGTTCGGCTGTAGTTGTGTCTAAAATCCCTATAAAAAAGTGCACAGGAAAAAGCATTTTGGGACCCCCATTTTCTCTGCCACTGTTTGATGAACCTTACTGGTAAGGGCAGGTAAGCACCTACACTTAGCAATAGGCCACTTACCCCACCTATGTCCAGTTAGGTCTGAATAAATTAAACCCAGCTCAACCCTTGGTAGCTTGACAACGAGCATCAATGCTTAACTTAGGAGACAAGTGTGTAAAGCATTTAAAAATCACAAAACAGTAAATAGGTAAAACACAAAACAAATCAAAAATACAATACCAATTTATAAAAATAGATTATATTTTTGTATTCAAAATGACACCAAAACGATTAAAATTGTATAAGGGGGACCGAAGATATGAATTTTTAAAGAATTAGACCCTCATTATGAGTTTGGCTGTGACAGGTCCGCCACGTCGGCTGTGGTAATACGACCCCCAACAGGCTGGCCTTGCAGACTGCCATATTAGGACCTCGGCTGTGAACAGGCCAGAACACACCCAGGTCACCGCCTGTACCGCAGTGTGGGCTGACCGCCGCCAACGGCGGTTGCCATCTTCAGGCCAGCAGATAGGACCTTACCACCCACCCTATAATGGCACAGCACGTCGCAACGATTTCTGGGGTGGGCTGACCTCCACCCAAAGACTGGCGGAAAGGAACAGTATATCAGGAAACACTCACCGTAGGAACACAGAGGAGGCTGCCGACGACATGGAGCGTGAACTGGAGATCTTCCCAGTGCTAGTACTTGCAATCTACCTACAGGACTTGCAGCACAACGAAGACAACAATGGTGAGTACCCCGCCTACCACACAAGGGAGTGAAGAGGACAATTACACCCCCACACGCCACATACACACCCAACACCGACTACCATGCCCACACACAAACATATGCACAGCAACACCCCTACCCATATATCACACACATATACACACACACACGTGCACTCACAATATATTCACACACAATCAGAACACACACCACGCCCAACACACATGTCACTCACACACCAAACAACACCACAAATAAACACACCACAACACTCATACCCAGCCACATACAAACTGATCACAGAGATCAGGTAGAAGACAGGCCTTTCAGACACACATACGGAACACAACCACAAGTGCTATCAACACATACACTGCTACCATACTATGACACCATTGTCTATACCACTCACTCCACCCACACCATGCACAACAACTGAACACAAATCACAATCAATCACACACACCGTCCACACCAACACCCAAACCCACCATCACACATACACCATTTTACACACAAATACAGATGGGGCAAAACTAGGAACAGAAGTAATGCTGCCACACAATCACAGTGCACATGCACAGATGAGGATAACGAGCTACATACCTGTGTACACAAGGCAGCCATAGTCAAACGCAGGACAGGTTAATCAAATTGCACCAACTGGGCAGGTTGGGTAGATATATTATTTTGAAGAACAAAAGGGGAAACAACAACTATGTACAAAGTGTCCATTTGGCAATTCATTGGTCCATGTCCATGTGGCACAACAGTGTTAACAAAGGCCCCAACTTGACTCCTTACACGACAATGGTCTCCACAGGGCCAGGGTATCAATGGGGCAGGCACCTCAGGGCGCAGGGGGAGAGGTTGGTGTGTGGGCTCAGGTTAGGAAGAGGGGAGCTCGGGCTTTGGCTTGGAGGGGGGGGCTTGACCTTAGCTTTTGATGGAGAGAGAGTGGGTTTAGACTGGTGGGATCAGGCCTCTTCACAGGTGTCTTCTTGGAGGGGGAAGGGACATGGGGCCAGGAAGGGAGGTCTAGGGAGGATTGTGAAGTGGAGGTACTAGGTTTTGGGGGGGCCACAGGAACGCGCATGGACAAGACGGGATGGGCCAGGAGGTTCAAACAGGTCAATGCGGGAAAGGAAACATGTTTAGAAGCACGTGGAGGGGCTGTGGATACAGGCATGGGAATGGAGGTAGAGGGAGTGGTCGTAGGATGTGTAGGTGTGCTGGATGTGGATATAGGTGGGTGCTGAGTCTGCTTGCGTGTGGTGGATAAATGTGGGGTGTCTGAGTAGGTACGTTTATGTGTTTTGGGAGAAGGTGGGAGAGAAAGGGTGGGATGGGCAAACAGGTCATGTGACTGGAAGTTGTGGTGGTGTCTGCATGTCTGGTGTGTCTGCTGCAGGTGTCCGTAATGGTTGTTGTGGTGAGTGCCGGAGTAGTGTCTTAAGTGCATGTCTGGGTGACTGCTGTTGTGGTGGCTGTGTCAATGGGGATGAGGATGCAGTGCTTGCGGGTGTGTGTGGTGAGGTCACTGTAAGAGAGGACAGGGTGGGGGAGGCAGTGGAGGACGTGGCTGTTGTCATGTTTGCATCTGTCAGCTGAGTGCGTACATGGCTGCAATGTGACTTGTGCTACCTGTGTGTATCCTTGTGTTGCCTGTGTGTTGTACTGTGTGTATGCTGTTTGGCTTGTGTGCTTGGGATGGGTGAGGGGTCCTGGATGGGGCACAGGTGGTTGGAGGGGGGATGGAGGAACTAGGGACACTCGCTGCCATCAAAGAGGAGGCCAGAGCCTGAAATGATCTGTAGAGGCCAGACCAGGCACCGTGAGTGCCTTCCAGGTAGGCATTGGATTGCTAAATCTGGGATGCCAGCCCCTGGATGACATTCACGATGGTTGTCTGTCCCACAGAGATGGTTCTCAGGAAGTCAATAGCCTCCTCATTGAGGGCAGCAGGGCTAACTGGGGCAGGGGCTCAGGTGCCTGTGGCGAAGGAGATGCCCACCCACCTGGGTGAGCGGGCACGGGCAACTCAGTAGGGAGCTACTGGGAGGGTGGTGCTGGTAGGGGGGTGGCATACGAAGATGCCGTTGGGGTGGTCCCAGAGGGGCTCGCCACCACCAGGGAGCTGCCATAAAAGGTGGAATCAGAGTCTGATATTGCAGTGGTGGTAGTAGGCTCCCTCTTGGTGATCCCCTCGTCTTCCAACCCACTGGTTCTCTTGACCTCGGTGGAATGTGCCTCCTGGGTCCCAGGGGCTGCAGCATCCCACTCACCAGTGCCTTTGCTCCTTCGCCTGATGATGCTGATGCACACAAGGACACAAGAATACAGAGGGGGGGAGACAAAGAAAGGTATACAGGCTGCAAGTAACTCAACTATGATGCAGGAAGACACATATGCAGTACACCTCTGTCTAAGACCTCACCTTCCTATAGCCTTTGCACTACAGGAATGTGCCATTGATAGGGATTACACCTGCCTCTTTGGAGTAAACTACACTGACAGTGGTGCCCTACAGATTCACTGTACATGTCCTGCAAATCCAACTGAGGTACCCATTCACTGCTCAGATGTATTGAGAACCACTACATTACTTTGCTAGACAACAGCAAACATCACCTGACTGACTGGTCTATCCAATTCCCACCTTACCTCGGTACACATGCCACCTACACAGCATAGTAATGAAAGCTGGCCAAGAACCTGAACACCTGCATACCCTGACATCTATGAGTCACTGTAATAGCATCCTTGCTTCCCACTACCTACCATTCCCCAATACAGTTGGCATGAAAGACAGTGTGAGAACTCACCCCCTTGTGGCTGCTGTGGTGCTTTCAAGCACCCATCCAATGCTGGATAGGCCACCACCAGTATGGGGGCCCTTAGGGGGGTCAGGGTCCGATATGCATCCCTCCCTCGTTGGGAGGGCATCCCCAGCTGGACCTCTGCGGTCGTCCGGGCCCAGTGTCTCAGGTCCTCCCTCCATTTCCTGAAGTGGGTGCTCTGCCGGATATAGACCCCCAAGGTCTGCACATCCTTGGGGATGGCTCTCCATAAAACCTTCTTCTGATGGGCGCTAACCTGCATGGGAGACACATAGGTAACCACGTTTATGTAGACTTACCACACGCATGCTGGTATAGGGTACAACCGCACTGACATTAGTCTACCATACATTCTACCATCTTCCTACAGGTTCACATTGATAGCCTATTCCACTACTCCTATACACTTGGTGATCCTCCATACACACACACACACATGCACCCACAGCAATTGCACTCACTGCAAGGACACTGATGATTCACTCACCTGCTCCTCTGGTCACCCATACAACTTGGCATACAGGGGTAGGATCCCACCCACAAGCTTGGTCAGGCTGGGGCCCTCTCCCCTGTTGTACGTGCCATCTTCGCAACCAGATGCAGGACACAGCAGCACACACAGTGAAGTTGTGGTCATGTTGAGTGCAGGAGTCAAGTGGCAAAGGAAAATCAAAATGGCGGTGATGACTGCGGCAGTTCGCACTTTCACCGCCAGCAGCGATCATGATTGGCCCCTGTTCCCCATATACAACAATGTTAACCAATGAGGAATTGCATGGCGGTACAGTCCGCCTAACAGCATGACGACTAACACCAGCGGAATCATGTCATTTCTATCTGTCTTGTGCTTGTAGGACAGGAGACTACCATTTTAAGTGTAAAATGTGTTAGAGTTCTGTCTCTACGCGCCGTTCATGCTGTCATATTTGATTGTAATTGTTAGGTACATAAGTCATACACGGCTATACATGCCATATGTGATGTGTGGCACTAGTTGGGTGGATATGTGGGTTGAATACCACTGTGAACATTCATCAATCGTCACAATGTAAGCTGTATAAAACGCTTCCATGATTGGAAGGCTGCATTAGTGCAATTTTGTGTGCGTAGACATAATTCGTAATGTGTGGTCATGGTGACATATGTGTGTTGGCCCACCCTAGATGCCGACCCATATGGAGACTGTGGAATGACCTGACAACCATGGAGGAATGACACATTTTACTGACCTACCGTCTGAACTGGATTACTATACGTGAACTGTGTGCCCAATTGGAGCCAGATCTACAGCCAGTTCTTCTTAATCCCTATGCTATTCCCCCTACTGTGTAGGTACTATCTGTGCTACATTTTATGGACACTGGGTCATTTCAAGAAACAGTGGGCTTGGCAGCAGGTGTGTCACAGCCAATGTTTAGCAACATCCTAAGGGATGTCCTGACTGCCTTGCTGAAACACTTCCACAGCTACAACAAATTTCCCAAAACTGCTGACTTGCCCACTGTGATATCTGCTTTCTATGGCATTGCATACATTCCTCATGTGATTGGGACCATAGATGGCACCCATATTCCCTTCATTCCTCCCAGGGTAAATGTACAAGTGTACAGGAATGGGAAAAAATATCACTCCATTAATGTACAGGTGGTGTGTCTTGCAGATCAGTACATCTCCCAAGTGATTGCGAAATTCCTTGGATGTGTGCTTGACTCTAAAATTTTGAGGAACAGCAGTATCCCACACCTGATTGCACAAATACAGAGAGAGAGAGCCTGGCTTCTGGGTGAGTGAGATGTGAGAGTGCCGTAGCTAGCAACCTGCCTTTCCTGCTCTTTACCCTCTACACAGTGGTGATATGTGCTATGTGTACCCACCCTTCTGAGGTGATTCTGGCTAGGATAACCTGTCCTGGCTGTTGACACCAGTGAGGTATCCCAGGACAGGAGGTGACAATCGCTACATTGAGGCACATGGCAGGACAAGAAGAGACATCGAGAGGACCTTCGGCCTACTGAAGGCAAGATTCCGGTGCCTGCATATGTCAGACGGATCCCTGTGCTACTCCCCTAACAAAGTATGCCAGATCATCGTGGCCTCCTGTATGCTGCACAATTTGGCACTAAGAAGGCATGTACCGCTACTGGAAGAGGAGGAATGACCTGATCCACTGGTGGAAGCTGAGGGGACAGAGGACAGTGATGAGAAGGGAAGGAGGGCGATGTGGACACCATAACGTACCTCATTCAGCTGTACTTTCATTGAGGTCCAGGTACATTTTTTCTACTGTATCCCACAACATTGCCTACGTAAGTTTGTGACCGATTGACAGATTGTACTACCAGTGCTGGAGACATAGCAGTGTGTGTGTGGTGCAATATGTGTACTGTCACATACCCTTTACTGCTTCAAGTGTTTGAGGATAGTTCACACACACAAGTCATGTTTTCCTGAACGTATTTCCTGCCTTCACATGTTTGGACTGTTTGGACATGCCGCATGGACAGAGGGTGTGGGCCAGTTTTGCTGTCAGTATTTGTCACTCAACATTTCCTCAGTATTTGCACATGAACCTAGAGTCCCTCACATTGTAGGCGGAGGTAACTTCAGCTGAAGTAGATGGCCCTCCAGTTGTATAAATGTGCAAAGCTGCATTTTGGAGTCACTTTCTAGTGTGTATTGTAGCTGACATATGGTTATACTGGTCAGTTAAGAAGTGACAGTACTCTGGCAATGATGTACAACTTTAGACACAAAGCAGATACTTGTGTCAAGTAACACACCATACCTCAATATGTGCTACATATCTGTCCCTCACAGGTCTTTCTATGGTGGGATTCCCTTTGCCATGGAGTTCATATGGAGGATTTGGACATTTCTGGTGCAAGTGTTAGGAAGCCAATTCACAGATTTGGAATGATACATACTTGCTAACTATCAGGCTAGCATATTTCAGGTACGGTTTCAATATATGACATTGAGAAAGTTGTTCATCACATGCATGCATAGTGAATAAAGCACAAATACATTGGTTGTGATTGTACAGCTTTTTTTAAGTGAATGAAAATGAGGGACGGGGAAATGCAAGGGAGTGGACAGATGGTGGATGAAATTGTCAGTTTGGTGTTAACAGCTGTTGGTGGCACAGGTTCAGAGTCCGTGGGGTCATTGGAAAATGGAGCAATGACAGTAGAAAGTCAACAAGGTGTGTCAGTGGCACACAAGGGAGACAGTTCAGGAGAGGATCACTTCCTGGCAGTGGGTTTGGTCTTGGCTGCAGTCTCTGAGGGATGTCTGGCTCGCCAGCCATGTTTGCAAGGGGGTTCGTGGGCTACAGTGGAAGGGGTGCTGGTGTCCTGTGAGTCCCCTGGCAGGGCCCCCAGTTGACTACCAGCAGCAGATGTGGAGGGCTGGGGTGTCTTGTGTTTTGTAGAAGGGGCCTGCATGCAGGTGGAGATCTCACGCAGGACTGCTGTCATGTACTGTAGCACCCCTTTGATGGAGGCCATGGTGGCATTGTTGGCCTGCCATTGCTCTATGGCCTCCTGATGGTTTTCACTCTGCAGCCTCTCAATCTCCTGCAAAGTGGGCAGGATCTGGCCCATCCTGTCCTGGTATTGGTGGTATGCTGCCAGAATTTGGGAAATGGCCTCTTGGCCAGTCATTTCCCTGGTTTGCCTCCCACCTTGGACCACAGATGCCCTCCGACTAGGCCGGGCCCCCTGTGCCTGTGACCACATCACAGTGTGCCCATTCCCACTTGCACAGGACCTTCATCGTCTTGCCTGATGATGGGTGGTGACTTGGTCCCTGTACAGGTGAGCACACAGTAACTAACCAGGGGACACTGGTTTGGGGGTGTTGGGCCACAGCTGTAGGTGGTGGCTGAGTGGTGGGGGTCTATCTGGTGTGCAGGGTGGGGCTTCTGGAGGGTGACTGACCAGAGATTCACAATGGGCCAGGGTGGTCATCTAGATCCAGACATCCTGCGGAACTGTCATCACTGAGGCCTTCTTCTGCTGGGGGACTGGCACTTCCTGGCACCTCCTGGTGGTTACCATTAGCAGTAGTACCTGTGAAGTAGAAATACATTTTATTGTGTGTTATGCAGGGTATATGACTGTGTGTCAGCTGGGTGGCAGTAGTGTTTCCATGCTTCAGAGGACATGGCATTGACAGTCTGTTAGCTGTCGATGGTGGACATTGCATATGTATTATGGTTTCACACATTTGCAGTGGCATGTGTTTCCTTCTGTTCATGTCCTCTGTTCTGTCATTCCCCTGTCCCTGTCATCATCTGCCACCTGTTTCTTATACTTACATCCCCATTCATCTGCATGCAGGACTCCCTTTGGATTGGGTGCAGTGTATAGTTATTAGTGGGATGGGTGATTCATTGCTGGACTTGTAGTGTTTCTAGCATTACATGCAGGTGTTGAAGTAAGCCTCAGCAAGGCCTTCTAGTGCAAGGGGTTCACCTTTCTCTGCACAAAGTCCTCAGGCCATGTAGGAAGAAGTTGTCACAGAAACTGGAATAAAAGACAAAAGTTTATTAACCTCATGAGGTGGTACTACAGTTCAAACAGCACCCTAGGGTAATGTCTGAAGTAGCACACTGAACTGAGAGAGCATGGTCCTTTAATACCCACGCAGGGGACTAAAAGGAGATGGTACAATTATGGAAACAAGACTTGTATACATGTAAGGTCATGTGGAAAATGCACAGTCGACAGGTAGGAGGAGCTAACAGTTTCCAAGGACTAACAGCTGCAGACCTTACTGAGCATGTGCGAAAGTAAGAGATGCTAAATATAACTTGTCGCTAGGCAGATTTCAAGAGCAGTTAACAGAAAGGTAGGACAGAGCACATGGTGAGCACATAGCAGCATGTAGCAGAGAAAATGGCTGCCATGAATACAAAATGGATTCCGCAAAATGTTCATAATAGTTGCTAAAGACAAGATGTCTTCTGCTAATGCTTAATCTAATCATTGCTAAATTACAACACAGGGACTGGTGGTTGTGTGCACATTGTTTGGGTAGGTGTTAGTGGGGTGCATGGGCATGCAGGGGATGGGTGTGGGTGGTTGGTAGGGTGGGATGGATATGGGATAGGGTGTTTTGGCTAGTTACAAGAAGAGGGGGACACATGTTTTTCAAATGCAGGTCGTGAGAGGGGTGTGTCAGAGACTTACCAGACTTGGTAAAAAGTGTTTTGGGACCCCCCTTTTCTCCGCTCCTGCTTGACTAATCTCCACGTACTAGTTTTAAACATTTTGTGAAGATTTGTCAAATGCTGCCAAAGTTATTAGTAAAACAAAAACAAAAAATGGTTCTCTATGGGAAAAGTTGTTCCTAACTATGACTACCTACTGGCTCTTGCCAATAGGTCATATATAATAAAAATATATATAGCTAGTGCAGGAAGACAAAAGGAACAGGGCTGGTTTGAGCACCTTTGCTAGGGCTGCTTTTGGTTCCCCAAATCCTGCTGGACATCCCATTTGTGGGAAGACATTTCCTTTGATTAGAAGTGCACAAACATCGATCAGAACAATACAAACGAATAGAACTCAAGAGGCTGTTTTTCATATAAACTTTTTTCAGTATGAAATGCTTCATCATTTCCACAATGGACATGAAGATGCACTTTACACTAAAGAATAGCACAAAATACTGGATCAGAATTTGAAGTAATAACTCCTAATTTCAACTCTTTTGAGCATTTTGCATTTAAAGGGGATTCCACATTGGAAATTACACAACTTTTGTCAGGTCAAAAACACCCAAGATAATAATGTGGGTTTCTCTGTGGTCAGGTCCTGCTTTAGCTAAGAACTTCTTTTATGGCACTTGCTGGGTTAATATGCACTTGATATAGCAAATAGCAAGATGTTTATGAGATAGTAGCAATAGACAGGCTTAATGACATTTCCAGTAAGTATGAGACACCCAAGTCAAACTCTTACTAGATAAATTCAAATTAAGTTAAAAGGTTGCTATACAAGCCCCAGTGTATGCCCCTTTTCTGAATGTTAATTGCGGGTACAAAACATTCTTGGTAGCCTCGAAAGGAGATTCTTGTGTGATGTTTCCTGAGACCTATCCTCATGGATAGAGTGCGCTCCACTAAAGTTTCAGGTACATAAATGTAATAACTCAAAATAGATCTGAAACTTTGGTGAAGGTATAATCGAGCTGAGGACGAAAAACGGGCTTTGTGCAATGAGTTACCATCTAGGACACCCAACTCCAATCCAGGAGTACTCTTTCTCTTTTAAGTACTGTTATGTGTCTTTGTGAATCAGACCTAAGACCTTCGACTCACCGTTAATGAAACTGTAAAGAGGGCACAGTGCTTTCTATTTGGTCTAATTGTATTTGAATGTATACTGCCCCTATGACGAGCATTGCTTTGGATGAACCTTCAGGTACAAAAGTATAATGTTGGAGGCATTACGTCAGTCTAACTCCACCTCATTTTCTGTTTTAAAATTTGAATCTTAAGAAACATGTTCACTTCTGGGCAGATCTAACCGGCCAGTTCTATGACCAGTATTATCAGAGCAGTGGCTTTTTAGTTCAAATCAGGCTGGTAACATCAGTTAAATGTACTCTCGGAGGCATATGTTTTTACTTTCATCGAGTGTTTTCAGTAGCAACAGTAGCTGGAAACTCCAGGTGAAAGTGTGGCAAAATATGAACCATTAGCATGGGGAACGGACCTATAATTATTGAATCCACAGGTCATTCCTGATATCTAGATGAGCCTTCAAAGTCTAGCTCACAATGAGCTGGATTTTCCCCGATCCTGGCGGTACCAGTACCCAAGTATTTTTAACTTCATGGGTGGAGAAAATATGGCTGATTTTCCAGGCCACTTACATTGAGGCTCTATATAATTTACGTGTTGGTTTCCTTTTCAAGAGTGCATCACACTTAGGATTCATTGTTCGAATGTTCTTGAGAGGTGTGCTAGGTAGGTGAGTTTCAGTTTTAGATGGCAGGGGTAAAAACAGAGGGTCATTTAGGACTAAACAGCTGGTCCCATCCATGATGAGCACTGTTGCTGCAGTCAGTTCTTCTTATCACAGATTTTCCCACACCTTTTAGTTTGTTCGCCTTTACTGCATGATAGGTCATTGATCAAACAGCCCTTCAAGAACCCAGGTGTGTTGCCTCCAACACTGAGACAGCAAAACCTAACTGGCTTGACTCAACTCCCTAGCTAGTGTGTGTTTTGAGTAGTTTCACACAGGTAATTTATATTTTCTGGTTCTAATAACCTTGTTTTCCACTTCAGTCTTCTCGTCTGTACAGTTTACAACTTTATTTCCCCCATGTATTCTCAAAGACTGGGAAATATGTTGTTACAGATGACTGATTGATCTTAATCCAGGGAATAGAATGTAATTTGAATGGAAAATTTCGTATTTATTATTGATAAACAGGGGTCTGGTTCAACAGGGGGTTCGGTGCAGCATTACCTATAGATCCCGGCTTCAAAGTTATTTTAATCCCAATCTAAACCATGCCCAAATTGACTATTTGGGGCACCCTTAGTAAGTATGTCCAATATAGCCATCGTTACATTCTTTTGAGGGCAAGGAAACTATTACACTATGTTGTGTCATCTAACAGTGCACAGTGTTTCAGGAACGTTTTTCAAGAATTGATGAGTATGCACAGTTTCACTTCACTGTTCTATTCCTCCTTGTCCCAGTCAATCAGTTGGTTCAGTCACCGAGGCGTGGAACTAATAGCAACTACATATGTTATGTCTTACATCTATTTTATTGAGATTAACAAATGAATAAAAGGAACAATAGCTTAAAATGGCAAGTTTTCGATGTTGTCCAATAGCTAAATTGTTGCCAGGGTATCCATCACACAAACAGCATATAGAGCAAAGGAAATCATGCAGTATGTCAGAACAAGAATTATCCCTCTGTTACCCCCACCCTAACCCCCCCAAAACCTCCCAACTCTCCCACCACCCCTTGATTCGCTGAGGAAATCATGTGTCATGGAACAGTTGTTTGTCACCACTATTCTAGTGAGGCAGACCGGTGATGGGATCTATTCTAACAATGTGAGTTGAGATGAGTGTGTCCTCTTCAGGCGCAGTATTCATAACTGTTTGCGACAGGTAATTTCTCTATATTCCAGGGACAAGAATTCAATACGTTATTTTATCCGTTCCCAGTAGACTTCAAAGTAATTGGAACCAGTTCCTGTACCTCAACTGGTATTCATTACACTACAATATGTTATAGCCTGTCTGGTGGCAGGCGCTGATCTTACCCAATTGTATGGGAAATGTCAGCCGATTGGGAAGGCATAGGATGGTGTATGCAGGAAACATCAGTATGTTGGTGTCAAACATGCCATTAATGCTATGGAGTACCACCTCCCAGTAGCGATGGAGCTTGGGACCAATCCACAGTAGATAGATCAGGGTACTCTCCCCTCCACAGTTCTTTCAGCAGTTTGGGGGTTAGCTGGGCACCACTTGTGTACCTGTTTGAGTGCATAACACTGAAAATGCAAATTTTTTAGGGGGGCTTCTCTGCCTGCACTACTAGTTGCTGAAATCTGCGTCCTGGTGTACGTGACTCCCCATTCCTTGATGGATACTGGACGTCCCAGTTCGGTCTCGCACCTTTTTGTGTGGGTGATCTACCAGTGGCACCTAGGTTCCACAAAGGTTTATGGATGTCAGATAGGATATGTTCATCGTCATGTTTAGTGATTAGCTATTTTCAAATGGTGTTAGGTGTCTTCTAGCAGCTTTCTTTTAATCATAGCATGAGTGACCCAATGTCTCATCTGTAAATAATACAAACAATCAGCTTCAGGGATGCCATAGTCCTGCTTTAATTGCTCGAATGAGAAATACTTGCCAAGTTGTAGAAATTCTTTACTCTCTAACAGTTGACCTGTTGTCAGTTCATGTATTTCGATCTTGTTGTTACTGGAGCAAATTCAACGTTACCTAACACTGGGGTCACTGGGGATGGCATCCTCGGTCCTCTAGTAAATTTGATCTTATCTCACTCTGTCATATAGCCTTTAACAGGAAACTGTAAACACACCAATGTCTCTATCATTTGAATAACCAGGGGACCTCCAAAATGTAGATGCCTCTGATTGCTTGGTCAATTAAGCACCAATATTTCTCTGAGCTCAGTGGTGCAATTCCACCATATAGTGGAGCTGTGCTGCCGCATAATAATGTAGTAAATGGGGGATTCCCAGGCCTCCCCTTTCCACCAACTGGTGTATCCTGCGGTTTACTATGGGGGTGTCTTTTTAGATAAAGTGATCAACAGATCATTGCAGTTTCTCCAGTATCCCCAGAGGTGGGGACAGGAGTATTGTTTGCGTCACATAGAGGATTTTGAGGAGTAGGGTAATCTTAAAAGCCTCTGTATGACCCAGCCACATCAGGCCTCTCATCTACTAATACTGTAGGTCTGAGCGTGTGGTTGTAAGCAGATCACAATAGTTAAGGAAGGCTGTGTTATCTGCAAGAAATCGTTATGCCCAAATAGGGTGTACTTTGTTGTGTCTACTGAAGAGGTCATAACTGTTTGAACTTATCCCTGAGTTCCTGAGGGACATTAAAGCTTGTGATTTGTGACTTAAGGGTGTTCACTTTAAAGACAAATGCGTGGCTAAAGCAATCCAACTTCCCCAGGAGAGCCAGGATAGAAGTTGTGGTTCCATAGGGAACCCAAACATGAGAGAGTACAGGGGACACCCCGTCTCGTTCCCTCTAGTCACTGCAAATGAGTGTGACAGGTGTCCATTCACTCTCACTTTAGCAGTCGGTATGGGGTAGCTACTCAGGATCGATGCTTGGAACCTAGGTGCCAGACCCACCTTTGTCAGGACCTCTAACAGGAATGGCCAGTGGACATGATTGAAAGCCATCTCTGCATCAATAGACATTAGGAATGTGCGGTTCTGAGTGTTTGACTTTGTCGAGGACATATACTTTACGTGTAATGCTATTACTGCATCCCTCTCTGGGGTAAAGCCATCTGTCCTGGGTCCATAAGATTTTGCTTATATGGGCCTATGTGTCAGGTCAGAATTTCCAAGAAGATCTTCACACCATATTTAGGAATGATATGGGATGGTATAACATGCATTGTGTGGGATCTATCCCAGGTTTGGGTATGTCAATTACAACGTTCTCACACATAACAGACATGAGTGTGCCTGTCATGTTAAAATAATTTTATAAACGTGTCAGAATTTGAGCCAGAAGTAGTCAGAATATTTTACAGTATGCTTCCATGAAGCCATCAGGGCCTGGTGTCCTTCCAAGATGGAGCTCTGCAATTGCCAAGATAACCTCTGCTATTATAATGTCTACCTCCAGGGCCCTGACATGGTGTGGCATAAGGAAGGGCAGTGGAACATCAGCTGGATAAGATTGTGAATCAGTTAAGAGCAGCATAGCCACTAAGTACAGGTCTGATAGAAATACCAGAACATATTAGCTTTGTGTTTGTTGTCCATCGTGGGCTCCTCATTGTGCATTGCCTTTTGCTCTACCATGAATTTCTGCACTTTGGCTTTCATATTACATGCTAGCTGGTGGTCTGCCTTATTGCCCCTTTATATTCTTTTTGGCTAAGGCATATGAGTGCCAACTCTGCCATAACCACATCTAAGGCCTTAAGTTGTTACTTAGCTAGCGCAATTTGGTGTAATGTGCGGTGTGATCCAGGCTGTCTATGCAACCCTTCTAAATCTCTAACCCTCTCCTCCAGTTCTCACCTTGTATCTCTCTTCTTTTTGTGGAAGTGTGCAACATGTAAGATTAATTCCCCATGTGTAACTGCTTTCAATGTGTCCCCAAAGAGTGAAACTGGTGTTTTAGTGGAATCTTTAGTATGTACATAGTCAATGATTGTTTGTTTGACTTTCTCTACAACCATGTCATGTTTCAGTAGGTTATTGATAGGCCCCATGTCCACATGCAACTGCCAGTTTTGTAGTCATGCAAGTGAATCATAATAGACAAGTGATTTGAGAGGGCTGATGTCTCAATGCTTGTCTGCTGGGTCGATGCAAGAATGAGAGTTGTGCCAAGAAAGTGGTCTAATATTGCATAGGTCTAGTGAGATGCAAAGTAGAAGGTGTAATCCAGCTGAGTGAGATTTAGGGGCATATTTATGACAGCCTTGTATCACGTTTGCCCCACGCAAAGTGATACATTCATGACATATGCCTCTAAGTCAGATTTATGAAGCCACACAAGCCACTTTGCTTGGCTTTGAGTTCCCTCATCAGTCTGGAGTAGTGCAATGCAGCACAAGTCACTGCCTTGTGCTACTCTGCCCAGAGTAGTTTTTCCATGGGCTTTGAGGTAGGTGTTCCCATGCAACTCCCATGGATTTTGACTCAGCCCCAGATTTATAACTCCTTGCACTCTTGGGGATGCACCAAAATCTTATGCTTCCCCAGGGGAGGTGCAATGAGGAGAAATATAAACTAATTCTCCTCGTTGTTTCCCCTGCACCATGATGCAAGGGTGCCTGCATTGGTACTAGGCAGTTCCTTGTGCTCCTGTGCAGGGCGAAAGGACAGGTATTCTCTGTGTACCTTAACTACGGTGCATTCCTGCCCTTTCCCAGTGACACATTGCAGTACAACAAGGGGACTTACTGCGCTGCACTGCACCACTTTCCCATATATATGGGCCTTAGTTTGAGCCACATATCCATCAAGCCCAGACCCCACATTCACTCCAGACTCCCCTTTTGAGAGGGCCCCGGTTTGTCCCTGGGACGATCAGCTGGGCTGATTGTCCCCTACGGTATCCATCACTATAGTTATGTGATCTGGAGATGCCATAATATGTGACAGTTATTAAAGAAAAAATGGTCCCTAATTAAGAGATGTGGTGAAAATTACACCACCATGTCAACCCACAAGCTAGGGGAATAAAAGACCAAAATAACTGGTGAGCAACCTTATAATAATAAGAAATTACGAGAATCGGGATCGGGCAATGCCGATGTTTACAGGCTTAGTATTCAGAGAATATGCCGGCTGCAAGTGTGCTCCATAAATAGAATATGGAAAGCAAAAAGAGACTACTAAAAAAAAAGTGCGGGCCAAAAGGAATTACTGTGGTGGCCATATTGGAAGGGAGTTGAATTACATAATTTCATGCTGATTGAACTTAAAAGGAGGAAGAAAAAAATGAAACAAGAAACGGGGAGGTAAAAGAGGGGGAGGGGAAGGCTCAAAAACCGGTAATTCTTTGCATTATTAAGAACAGTTGGACATCCAACCAATACCACATTATGGGGGTCATTCTGACCTTGGCGGTCCATGACCGCCATGGCGGAGTGCGGCGGAAGCACCGCCAACAGGCTGGCGGTGCTTCCTGGGCGATTCTGACCGCGGCGGTAAAGCCGCGGTCGGAAAAAGGGAGCCGGCGGTTTCCCGCTGGCCCAGGGAACCCGCCATGGCGGCGCTGCTTGCAGAACCACCATGGGGATTCCGAACCCCTTCCCGCCAGCCTGTTTCTGGCGGTGTCCACCGCCAGAACCAGGATGGCGGGAACGCGTGCCGTGGGGCCCCTGGGGGCCCCTGCACTGCCCATGCCACTGGCATGGGCAGTGCAGGGGCTCCCTAACAGGGCCCCACAGACATTTTCACTGTCTGCTTAGCAGACAGTGAAAATCGCGACGGGTGCCACTGCGCCCGTCGCACCCCTTCAACTCCGCCGGCTCCATTCCGAGCCGGCTTCATTGTTGAAGGGGCTGTTCCGCTGGGCCGGCCGGCGGTCGCCGGCCGGCCCCGCGGGAAAGCCGGAATGGCTGCGTGGTCTTTTGACCGCGGAGCGGTCTTTCGGCGGGAACCGCTCGGCGGGCGGCGACCGCCGACTGCCGCGGTCAGAATGACCGTCTATTTCCTGAAATGAACGGAAGTGTGGCGTGTTTGGATTTCACAAAGTAAAACATTGATTAAAAACGCTATTTTTCCTTGCTTTTTCGTCACAGAAACTACAGGAATGTGCAGGGATCCACACAGTTCCTACCACCCAGTGTTTCTCCACTTGTCCTAATAAAAACACCTCCCACTTGTGTGCCTGTGCCTAGTGCCTGCATCAGGAATGGATCTCTCCAGGGTTAACAGTAGCCCTCATGCAAGACCTACCATTGACACTTGTGTGATCCATCCCTGTCGCGGGCACTAGCCTACCAACACAAGTGAGGTACATTTTTTTTCAGGAGACCTGGAGAAAGGCTGGGTAGAAGGAAGTTTGTGGCTCCCCTCAGATTCCAGAACTTTCCATCACCGAAATATGAGGACATTTGGAGGTTTGCAAAGGATTCTGGGTAACAGATCCTGATGAGAGCCCCACTAGTCACCCCATTCCGAATTTCTCTAGGTGTCTAGTTTTAAAAAATGTATAGGTTTGATAGGTTTCCCTTGGTGCCGACTGAGCTAGAGGCCAAAATCCACAGCTAGGCACTTAGCAAAAAAACAGCTCAGTTTTCTTTGAGAAAATGTGATGTGTTCACGCTGTGTTTTGGGGCATTTCCTGTTGCGGGCACTAGGCCTACCCACACAAGTGAGGTACCGTTTTTAACAGGAGACTTGAGGGAATGCTGGGTGGAGGGAAATTTGTGGCTCTTCTTAGAATCCAAAACTTTCCATCACCGAAATGAAAGGAAACAGTGTTTTGTTTGCCAAATTTTGAGGTTTGCAAAGGATTCTGGATAATAGAACCTGGTGAGATCCCCACAAGTCACCCAATTCTGGATTCTCCTAGGTGTCTACTTTCCATAAATGTATAGATTTGCTATGTTTACGTAGTTGGTAGCTTGGCTAGTGGCCAAAATCCACAGCTAGGCACTTTGCACAAACCAGCTCAGTTTTCTTTGTGAAAATGTGATGTGTCCACATTGTGTTTTGGGGCATTTCTTGTCGTGGGCACTAGACCTACCCACACAAGTGAGGTACCATTTTTATCGGGAGACCTTGGGGAATGCTCAGCCAAAGGAAATTTGTGGATCCTCTCAGAACTTTAATTCACCAAAATGTTAGGAAAAAGTTACCAAATTTTGAGGTTTGCAAAGGATTCTGGGTAACAGAAATTGGTGAGAGCCCCACAAGTCACCCCATCCTGGATTCCCCTAGGTGTCTAGTTTAAAAAAATCCACAGGTTTGGTAGTTTTTCCTAGGTACCGGCTGAGCCAGACGCCAAAATCCATAGCTAGGCACATTCCAAAAAACAATAGGCCCTCATTACAACCCTGGCGGTCAGTGCTGAAATGGCGGTAATACCGCAAACAGGTCAGTGAAAAAAAAATGTGATTATGAGCATGTCGGTTACCGCCATGTAAAACCGTCACTTTCACCCACCGACCGCCATGGTGGTAACGACCGCTGGGCTGGAGACTTCGGTCTCCAGCCTGGCAGCCGTCACTAGACCGCCTGCGGTATCAGGACCCCGCATACCACCATGGATTTTGTGGGGTTTTGCACGGCCATGAAATCCATGGCGGTAGGCACTATCAGGGCCAAGGAATTCATCCCCTGGCACTGAGTGGGGTCTCCCCCTCCCCTCTCCCTCTCCCATGAGTCTTCCCCAAAACCCACGACCCCCCAACCACCCCCAAAGGTGGTAGGACCCCCTCCCCACCCTGCCCCCCCACATCCACAGAAACACCCACACACACACCCCACACCCCATGCACGCATGCTCACACCACTCACACACATACACGCACACAAATATGGACACATGCACACATACATAAACGTCACACCCCCTCTAGACACTCACACCCCCATGCATGCACAAACTACACAACACCCCCCTGCCCCCACCCCTAACGGACGATCACCTTACCTGTTCCGGTGATCCTGCGGGAAGGAACGGGATCCATGGGGGCTGCTCCGCTGCCAGCACCCCATCATCAGAACACCGCCACACCGAATACTGGGACGTTATTCGGTGGGAGGTGTTCTGATGACGTAGCGGTGATGGTGGAGCAGCCTCCACTACACCGCTGACCATCAGTATGGCTGCTGGTGGCTCTCCGTCTGAAAAAGGGCAGAGGGCTGCCAGCAGTCGTGATATGGTTTGTGTAAGACCGCCACCACTGGCGGTCTTCAGCCCGGAGGAACCTCGGCGGTCTTGGAAAAAGACCGCTGAGGTTAAAATGAGGGCCATAATATTTCAATGTAAAAATTTGATGTTTCATGTTGCTTTTTGGGGCGTTTCCTGTCACGGGCACTAGGCCTACCCACACAAGTGAGGTACCATTTTTATCGGGAGACATAGAGGAACACAGAATAGAAGAGCAAGTGTTACCACCCATTTTCTAATTCCAAATGTAAGACATTGTGTTTTAAAAAAGTGTATTTGAGAAATGCCCTGTAATTCACATGCTAGTATGTGGACCCCCGATTTCAGAGATGTGCAAATAACCACTGCTTTTCAACACCTTATCTTGTGCCCATTTTGGAAATTCAAACGTTTCCTTGATACCTATTTCTCACTCTTTATATTTCACCAAATGAATTGCTGCATACCAGGTGTACAATGAAAACCCATTGCAAGGTGCAGTTCATTTATTGCGTCTTGGTACCTAGGGTTCTTGATGAACCAACAAGGCCTATATTTCCCCCAACCAGAAGACTCCTGCAGATGTAGTGGGGTATGAAAATCTGACATCACAGGAAAAAGTTACAGAGTAAAACGTGGAGAGAAATGGCAGTTATTTTTACCTTAATTTCAATATCTTTTTATTTCAGCTGTTATTTTATGTAGGAAAACCTTGTAGGACCTACACAAATGAACCCTTGCTGGATTTAGTATGTTATCTATGTTTCAGAAATGTTTAGCTGTCCAGAATCCAGCATCTGTTTCATTCCCATTTCTGTCACTAACTGGAAGGAGGGTAAAAACACAAAAAATAATAAAAATGGGGCATGTCACAGTAAAATGCCAAAATTGTGTTGATAAAAGTGTTTTTCTGATTCATGTTCCTGAAAGCTAGGAAGTTGGTGATTTTAGCACCACAAAGCCTTTGTTGTTGCCATTTTCAGGGAAAAAACCACATGCTTTCTTCTGCAGCCCTTTTTTCCCATTTTTCTGAAAAAACGAAATTTCAGCAGTATTTTGGCTAATTTCTTGGTCTCCTCCAGGGGAACCCAGAAACTCTGGGTACCTGTAGAATCCCTAGGATGTTGACAAAAAGGACACAAATTTTGCATGGATAGCTTATGTGGACAAAGAGTTTTGAAGACCTAAGCGCAAACTACCCCAAATAGCTAAAAAAGGGCTCTGCACTGGGGGTGGGGGGCAGCAGCTAAGGAGTTAAAGCTCAGTACCTTCAACAAAGGAGGTACAGTTGGAATGAGTGATGAGTGATGTTCCCGGTCTTCCCACTATGGAATTTGTCACTGCAGTGTAGAGTTCCCATCACCTAGTCTCTGTTACAATAATGTGTCAAGCCTGAATCTAGTCTCTCTTCCCCAAAAACAACAGAACATTGAACTCTCCCCCTTCCTTGGCATACACGTTTACTGGTTAAGAGCTGTAAACCCATCCTATTGGGTCCATTATGAGTACTTTTGCAGTCAATGAGACCCTCACCTCCTCCCCTCATCCAAATGACTTCCTGCATCAATCTACATTACCAATGCCCACGCCTTCCCAGAGGTAGCCTCCCGGTCTAGGTTATCATCATTGTGTGAATGCAACCCTCTTTTAGCTTCTAATGTTGTGGAAAGTCTTCACCATCCTCAGTCTCCCTCCACCACATTGTTTTCATGTAGTTTGTCGATAATTGCCTTTCTCTCACTCTGTATCTCATCTTGTGAGAGACTAAGGTGGTAATTTCGAGTTTGGCCGTCTTTTCGCAAGACCGCCTCTGTAGTGGGCAACAAAAGACCGCCAGTGTTGGCAGTACTTCCTCGCCGTTTTAAGAGTCCACAATGAAGACCGCCCAAAAACAGCCACAAATCCAACACCGCACCACCATGCTGACAACATTCTACCAACCAGATTACTGCCCACAAGTCCTTCCATAGCGGTCTGAATACAACACCATACTGGACAGTTCGAATACCCCACACCTGACACACATACACACAACAGACACCCCTACTCACTGCACTATATAACACTCCCATAAATTCCACAATCCTTTGTGACCAAGGCGACATTCACACACCACGATGACCCACAAACTACTGATTTTGCACTTGTATACCATAGGCACTAACACACTTCACACTCAACACACATCGCCCCTACACACACATATACCACAACCCTACATCACTCACAATCAAACACCCCCACTCCACCTTGCACCCTACACTGTACACTACACACACAATACTCACCCCCACCTAAAACACAATCACAATGTCACAGCAGAAACACCCACGCTTCACCGACGAGGAGTTGCAGGTCATGGTGGAAGAAAACCTCTAGGTAGAGCCACAGCTCTTTGGAGCACAAGATCAGCACACATCTATACCCAGGAAAATGGAGTTCTGGCAGAGAAAAGTTGACAGGATCAACTCAGTGGGCACAAGGAGGATATCAGGAAGAGGTTGAACGACCTACAGGGGAAGGTGCGTTCCATGGCCTCCAGACACCAGCTGGCGGTACTCAAGACTGGTGGTGGTCCCATACCTCCTCCCCCCGAGTTCACATTGTGGGAGGAGAGGATCTTGGACATATTGCATCCTGAGGGCCTGGCTGGAATATCTGGGGGACTGAACTCTGGTGCGTAACTGACACTCCCCTGCCACTAAATTGTCCTGTCCAGCATGCTTCCTCACTACCTAATCACTCCCCTATACCTTCCATCTCCCACCACACTTCCCACCTACTCACCTAATGCCCCCCTCTTGCATGCCACACTACCACCCATCCCCAATACCGACACACTCCCTACCAAGTGCACAGTAGCACTGCCAGTAACAAGCACTACCACTCCTATAATGCACTAGCCCATCTACCACAAAATCTGCATTCTGCACGTCCCATCACACCTCTTGCATGTATGACTATTGTACTAGCTACAGCAACTGAGGACCACTAAGTGACAATGACAGCAATGCAATGGCACAACTCAATAACACACTGGTCCAAACACTGCTACAGCACTATAACCAATCCTAAGGGCCACTAATCCAGGCCCACTACTATGAAATTGACTAATCCTGGTCTCTAAAGTAAGGGGGTATATCCCATGCACAACAGCCACAAACAGAACAAACAGCCTTGCACACACACACATACCCACCTCCCATTTGGACACCATGCTGCAATGAACAGGCATTCCCACTGAAATATACCAAGCCACAATGCCCACCAGCTAAGAGGGCAAACCTCTTATGTGAACCAGTACACAGGAACACAACCCAACCACCGACCGCAAGTGACCAAGCCCCATAGACGCAACTCCAAAGAGTATAGGACATATGTACCAAACTGCAATCCACAAACAGTGTCAGCGGTACTGCACCTGTCAAAGCCATTGCTGGGAATCCAGCCAAGCCACCATATGCATCAGACTAACATACAACTATACACAACTACAACATAAAACACTCTCTCACTCCATCCACAGTGATCGTGCCCACAGCAACAACGAAGAGCCTACCAGAGACTGTCAGTCCTCCTCAGGATGGAGGCCCTAGTGAGGTCAATGCTGCTGGATGTTCGGACACAGACAACCTACCTGGCCCATCTGAGACCCCTGGTAAGTCTACCACTCCCTGCCTCACCTTGCCCACATCTACCCCCCTGGCATCAACTGCTCAGCCAACCTTTCGTTGAACCAACCTGAGCCCCAAGGACTGGTCAATCAGTTGTGTGCCCCACAGTACAGGGACCTGAGTCAAGCCCTCACACCCAAGACAATGAAGGTCCTGCTGACACTGGGAGTGGGCACACTGTGCAGGGGCACAGGCACATGGGGGCAGGGGGCATGGGAGGGGACCTGTGGGCCAAAGGGTGAGGTAGCCAAGAGAGACAACTGACAAGGCACCCATCTCCCATGTCTTGGGAGCATATCAACTATCCCAGGACAGAATGGGCCAGATCAAATCCATGATGGCGAAAACCAAAGGCTGCTTAGGGAATACCACCAGGAGGTCATGCAGCAGTGGGAGGCCCACAATGCCACCATAGCCCCCATTGCAGGCGTACTCAGGGATATTAACACCACCCTGCTTTCCTCCTCCACCCAACAGCAGGCTCCTTCCACTAGCTATCCAACATCAGAACCCTCAACATCTGCAGCTGCTAATGGAATGGAGGCCCTGCCAGAGGAGGCACAGGCCTCAGTCACCCCTCCCTCTGTAGCTGTGAACCCCCTTGAAAACGTGGTCAGACATCTGGCTGGAGGAGATGCCCAGACCAAACCCACTGCCAGGAAGTGACTCTCATCTGGTGACTCTCCCTTGTGTGCCACTGAGACACCCTGTCAACAGTTCAATTACATTACTCCATTTTCCTATGGCCCATGGACACTGGACCTGTGCTACAAACAGCCGTGCCACCTACTCTCTGGATGTCAACTACCATGACCCCACTGATCACCTGTTTGACACCCTGAGCACAATAAACACCATAGATCACACCTACTACATATGTTTCTTTATTTGCACAGAAACAAAGGTATTTGTAACAAAATGTCAACGTGTAATGGCCCACAATCCATCAGGCAGTGTAATGGACTGCAGAGTGAGGCATACTCTGCATCAGAGACAGTACAAAAGATATGTATCAGGACTGATGTAAGGGAGTCACTAGACCTTGTCACACACCAGAGGAAATCCACTCAAGCAACCTGCAATGACACCATGACACAGATTACCAGCAGGTAAGTAGCCATGGTGCCAGCCATAGCACCTATGTAGTCCATAGTGGACGTGGACAGTGAATTAGGCAAGTAAACGCAGCACAGCAGATGACACTTCTGCATCACCACTTGCAGGTAATACAGCACAAAACACAATAGATGGCACCTCTCATGTGCCTAACGCCATCTTGTGCACAGTAACAAGAGGATAATGAACAGGAATGCTCCAAGCAATATTTAGGAGGAGAAAAGATGAAGAATGCATCAGTAGCTGATATGCCATCAGAACAGGAGAATGCCGGACACATAGCACAATACAGGCCTGTCCATAGGAGATGTGATTCTTTCAACCTGCAGAGAGTACACATGTTAGAGAGGAAACTGTTCATTCCTGCACCTTACATGCATTCAATCACCTCCCACAACACACACATAGGGATAGTAACACTTCATACCAACTCTTATATTCCAAATCAGAAATACAAGGCATGCAAATACACCGACAACATACCTGTATGTCAGTGGAAGTACTGGTTGATTATCTCAGCCCTTGAGTCAGCTGCACCATCATCATCTGACTCCTCATCACTTTCTGTGTCAGCATCACCAGACACTGGTCCAGCTGCCTCCTCCTCCGGAGCTAGTAAGGGTATCTGATGTCTCAGGGCTGGATTGTGGAGCATTCAGCAGACCACTATGATCTGGCATACCTTTGGGGACTGTAGTGGGGGCACCTCCAGATTAATGCAGGCACCTGAATCTGGCTTTCATGAGCCCAAAGGTCCTTTCCATTACATGCCTCATCCTGATGTGGGCCTCATTGAAACGGTGTTTCCCTTGCATTAGAGGGTACCAAACTGGTGTCAACAGCCTGGGAAGGTTAGGGTAGTCAGAGTCACCTCATTGAAACAGTACTCTCCTTACATAGTAGGGTACCTCACTGGTGTCAACAGCTTGGGAAGGTTAGGGTAGCCAGAGTCACCTGTGTGCACAAAGGTAGGACCTGTTACAGGGTGGGTACAGCCATAGGGTACATTGTGATGACAGGTGCCATGACAGGGAAATACTTGCAAATGCTGACATACCTATGAGCCACACCATCTCCCTCTGTAGTTGTGCCATCATATTGGGGACATTGCTGTTCCTCAGAATGTAGGAGTCATGCCCAGATCCAGGAAACTTGGCTGTCATTTGTGAAATATACCCATCTGCCAGACACATCAGCTGAACATTGATGGAAGGGTAGTTTTAGTGGTTCTTATACACCTGTTCATTGGCTCTGGGAGGGACCAAGGCTATATGGGTGTCATCTATGGCCCCTATGATACGGGGATGTGTCCCATATCATAGACATCTGACTTCACATGGGCCAAATTGCCTAGTTGAGGGAACCTGATGTAGCTGTCCAGGTGTTTCAATAAAGCACACAGTACATCTTCAACCCCACTGCCAATCCCACTGTAATCTGAAAGGAGTCTGTGGCAAGAAAGTGTAGCACTGACAGGACTTGAACTGTGGACGGGATGGCATAGGGATTACATATGACCGGCAAAAAATCAGGCTCCAACTGGGTACATAGTTCCATGATGGTATGACAATTCAGACGAAAGCTCTGAATTATGTGCCTCTCCTCTAGGGTTGCAAGATCCACAAGCAGATGGTACACTGGTGCATGTCTCATTCTCCTCAGGAAAGGATATCTAGGATGAAGAGGAGATAATGCACAATGTGATATGCACACCACACATGTTAGCAGGACACATCTCAATTACACACACCTAACACTGCCAACAAGGCACACACTACTGGCATATACTATATTAGCAATGCTGAAGTAGCATGTGTCTCCCTAGCAGCACATTGCTGTACCTGATCAATAGTGTTTCACATCTCTCATGTTCCATATGCTCTGAGCATGTATGTCACCATGCCATATACTGAAACAGACACACCGTCACCCAGGCGGGGGGTTTCAGGACATTACCCAATCAGCCACATAGGGTCACTGTGACATGCACCCACATGTATGTGTCAAAACGTGATGGCACCACTTGGGCCCACCCGGCAGTCGTATGAGGTACATGATGCCCTTATTTTACATCAACATGCCATGAAATGTGCCCAAAATGTCAGCCGCCTGATCTGCAGCACTTGACAGGTGGTAGTGACCTCATTCCACCAGCGTAATTCGTCATGGCGGTTGGCGGTCACAACCGCCATGCAACTTCTCATTGGGTAACATTGCTGCCTAGGTGAGACTAGGGCCAATGGTGATAACCGTAGGTGGTGACAGTCTTGTATTCAGCTGTCGTGAGGACCATTTTTTGCAGCCTAGCTCACTTGACTCCTGACACTCGTGCAAGCAAAACCTCCACTATGTGAGCTGCTGTGTACTGTCTCTGGGAGCCATCATCTCATGTCCTGCGGGTGATAGGGCCCTTGGCTTCACCCAAGAAGAACTGGAGAAGTTGGTTAAAGGGGTCCTACCCCTGTAGGAGCAGCTCTATGGGTCCCCAGAGGAGCAGGTGAGCCCAATGCCATAGTAATGTGGGATTGTGGTGTGAGTGAGGGTAAATGTCATCTGTGTGCCCGTCAGAACGAACATGCATGCAGGGGTCAGGGAGTTTAGGCATGTGAATAGTGAGGATGGGTGTGTGTGAACATTTGATGGGTTTGATGATTATAGTCGACTGATGTTGGCATGCTGCCAGTCTACATAACTTTCTCCTTCTGTCTGTGTCACCCATGCAAGTCAATGCCCATTAAAAGAAAGGAATTTGCCATGCCATCGGCAAGCAAGTGTGAACTTGGGGGTCAATAGCCAGTGGAGGAGCACCCATTGCAGGAAGAGGTGGGAAGACCTGAGATGCTGGGCCCAGAAGACAGCGGAGGCCCAACTGGGGATGTCCTCCCAATGAGGGCGAGGTGCCTGTCAGACCCTGATGGCCCCCATTTTGGCAGTGGCCTACCCTGAGGTGGATGGGCATTTGAGGGCAGCACAGCAGCCACAAGGGGGTGAGTATCGACTGTATCCTGGGACTTGGCTGGCCTTTATTGGGATTATGTGCTTAAGTGTAGGCAAAATCGCATTGCAGTTAATGCTACAAGTGCTTCAACTTTTTAACATGACCAATTGGCAACCATGCACAGTATTTTTCTAGTTGTCTGCCCATGCTCTGCTGTCAGTGGAAATTCATCTCCCTGTTCTATACGTACCCTATGCATTGTGTATGACCAGCTCTAGTCATCTGCATCAGTGGCTCAGAAGTGTCAGTCCAGTCCCATCTGTGTAGCCAAACTGTATATGCGACTGTGCGACTCACCTTCCATCCCTGGCACTATGTTGATCATGTACTGTAACTGGCTTTGATAGATTGTGGGTCTAGCATTGCAGTTCCTCCACTGCACTGCCCTTCATGGGACAGGAGTACAGGTCTGAGAGCTGACTAGCCATATGTAGGTGATCTACAGACTGTAGGGTATGTGTAGGTAGGCAATCTGGAACACTAATACAGGTAGATTTGGTGATGTATGACTGCAGAGTACTTACATTCCTGGGGGCTATACTTGAGTGTATATGTCTGTCCAATCTATGGGTTGTGTACTGGTTGTGATAAGTGCCCAGGGATAGCCCATAAGTGTCACAATGGTGTGGATATGGCATGTATAGCAAAGCCCTAGCTTGTCCTCTGCTGTATTGCTGACTGACTGCCTACACCATGTCGACATGGATAGTTGGGGGCACTTCTGTTGGCCTGTGACTCTTCCAGCTTGGGTTGGCTATTAGGTTGTGGCAGACTGTGAGTGGTTTGGGTATTGCATGACACATCTGATGTGAAGTGTTTGGGTGTCTGACTGGTAATGTCCAATACTGAGTTGTCCTCAATGACCACCCTCACTATACTGAGTAGGCAGCCATGTGTAAGGACAGGTAGGTGTTGCATGCTCAGTGTTTTGAGTTGTCTTCAGTGTAATGGCCATTAGACAGTGGACATGGACTAATCAGGTGTTGTCACTCTTGGGGGACTGCAGTGTATTGTTGTGTCATCTGCACATCCAAAGAGTGATGGGGATATGGTGAGGTGGGATGTGTGATCAGGCATGGTATTGATAGCGCATCCAGGGCATGCTGTGCCAGCCTCAGAGGGGAATGGTTGGGGATGTGTCCAGCAGTTCAGTCCTACTTAGATACTGCTGATGGTGTTAGGTTTGGCAGCCAGGTGTGGGTAGTAGTGACATGTCAAGACATGATGTTGGTAATGTTATTTTGCAAATGAGATTGCCTAACCATGATATGTGTTATGACAGATGTACATCTCTGGCTGTGTCAATGGGAGGTGCATGTTAACCATTTTGCCCCTTTCTCTCTCTCCCCCTCCCTCTCTCTCACTCTCATTGTGTGCATCAGCATAATCTGGCAGAGGAGAAGGGGCACCGGCGAGTGGGGAAGCAGAAGCCCACAGGACCCAGGAAGGTGGCACCAACACCAAGGGACCCAGTGGGATGGAGAGCAAAGGGAGTGCAATGGGGGAGACTAGATCCGACATGTCATCGACAAAGTCCTCCTCCAGTGGACACTCCCTGGCAGTGCCGGACCCATCTGGGACCACCCCAGCACCATCTTTTTCTGCCACCCCATTATAACCACTGCCCTCCCTGTAGCTCCCTACCCGGTTGCCTTTGCCCACTCACCCAGGAGGATAGGCGTCTTCTTTGCTGCTGGCACCTCTGCTCCTGCCCCAGTCACCCCTGCTGCCCTCAGGGAGGAGGCTATTGACCTCCTAAGGTCCATCTCTGTGGGTCAGTCAACCATTTTGAATGCCATCCCAGGACTGGTAGCTCAAGCTCAACAGAGCAATGCATTCCAGAAAGGCATTCTAGGTGGCCTGGTTGGCCTCCAGAGATCCCTTCAGGCTCTGGCCTCCTCACTGACAGCAGCCAGTGTCCCTTTGTCTTCCAGCCCCTCTCCACCTACCTCTTCCCAATCCCAAACCCCACTCCCATTCAGAGCACATATTCACACAGGCATCCATCCACCTCACCAGACACTATTGGCACTGACAAACACAAGCACCACAAAACATACCACCAGTATGCACACAGACAACACACACCTGCAAACACAACAACATCCACCCCCGCACAGAATCCCCCACCATCCCCTCCTTCACAGACACTCCAGCAGGCAGCACCTCATCATTAATTGACCCAGACACCAGTGCCATCATACCCACAATTACTACATTATCAGACCCTGAGACATCCACCCCGTCACCACATCCGCACTTACCACAACCACTGACACCCCCACATGTAGCACATGTACCTTACCTGCAGACACCACGTCTACAGTCACCCATCCTTCATGGTATCTCCCAGAACCTCTTCCTACCTCCCTCCCAAGACACTTAAATGCCTGCACTCACCCACCCACCAGACACCCAGCACACACAGGCATTCCTCTCACACACCTGTACCCAAGCTGCCCACAATGACACATCTTACTACCATTTCCACTCCTTCCACTCCCAAAACCTTTTCCTAAAAAATGCTTCCTATAGGAGTTTCCCCTGTTCCTTACCCCTCTCCTACCTTATGAGACCTCAGATCCCTCTGCATCCCTCTTGCAGTCTAGCCCTTCCTCCCCTGCCATCCCTCCTAGTACCACTCCAAAGAAGTCAACCCCCCAAGGCCAAGGGCCCCCCTCACTGGCCAGACCAAAAATCAAGGAGCCCCCTACTAAACCCAAACCTAAGGACCCCCTTCCCAAACCCAAAACCTCCCCTCCAAAGCCCCCCATCACTGAGGTGCCTTCATTCCCCCTTGATGGCCATAGCATGTGGAGTTCATTTTGCTGCCAGGAGTCAAGTTGGGGCACTATGAGGTACGAATTGTGCCTTTCTGACAACAGACTATGGACTGCCCTATGGGCTTATCCTGTACATAGTTTATTTATGGTATTTTTATATTTATTAATACATTTAGGCCAACTGGATGTTGGCATCCACCAAAATCAACTTGTCCTACCATTCTTTATCCATGTGGGATTTGTGCTTGTGATCCTCAGTTTGTGTGTGAGAGATATGTGTGTGTTGATTGTATGTGCTGTTGTGCCTCGGCTGCATGTGTGTGTGGGGCTCTGCCATCAGTCCCACTGTGATGGGTGTGTATTGTTTGTGTGATCTGATTGTGTAGTTACATGCAAGTGTGTAGCTGTATTGTGTATTGTTAGTGATGCGATGTGGTGAGTTGGTGTTGTGTGCCATTGTGTGGTTGTAGTATGTGCGTTCCTGTGTGTGGTGTTGGCTATGTCCTACACATAGCATGTGGTGTGGGAGTTATGTGATGACACATTCATTGTGTGGGTGTTTGTTGTGTGGATTGTTTGTGTGGTGCTGTTACCTGTCGTTGTATGCATGTGTTATGATGTGGAGGTGTGCAGTGAGAGTGTTTGTGTGAGTCGATGGCATTGTGTTTGAATGTGTTTGACAGTGGCTGATTGGTGTGTATGTGGGTTTGTTTGTGTATGCCACGTGTGTGTTGGCTGTGGTGTGTAGTTCATGTGTGCTTTTGTGTAGTATGTTTGTGTGTGTGTGTATGTGGAGGTGTGTGTATGTATGGGTGTGTGGGTATGTGTATGTGTGCCCGTCTCATGGTGTGCCACATGTATGTGTTGTGTGTGGGTGTGTACTGATGCCTTTCCCTCCAGTGTGTGCTAGGTGTTGTTCTTGTCGCTGGTTCTAGGGTCCTTGTACGAGCAGCCACAGTGGGAAGTCTTTGTGTTCAGGTTCTATGTTGGCTCTGGGCAGCTTTATGTTCCAGAATGTGAGTGTTTCCTTTTATAGCATTCGTTTCTGCCAGTGTTTTGATGGTGGTGTGCCCGAGGCGGAAACCCCGGTGGTGTGCAACCTCATAATAAGTCAGGCGGAAACTTGGTCGCCGCCGGTCTGAGAGTGCTTACTCCGCATGCCCTGACCACACTGGTGGTACTGGCGGTGTCTTGGCTGTATTCTGCTGGGAAGACTGCCATGGTCATAATATGGTGGTCTTTGATGCCGGCCCATTGGCGTTGCAACCACTGCTGCAGATATGGTGGTCCCGAGACCGCCAAACTCGTAATGAGGGCCTGAGAGTGGACTGTTCGATGGGAATCATGGTTTATAGCTGCCTTTCATGCTGCAACGCCTAGGAGGGCTGCTGCTTGGCGGTGCCTGGGGGAGAGGTGTCATGGAGGATCTGGCAATTCCAGTGTGAGCCTCCGATTGGGCACAAATTCTGTGGGTAGCACCAGATGCAGTGAAAGTGATACTGAATGGGAATCCCTAAAGGTATTGTATGCCTTTCTCCATGAGGTAGGCCATGCTTTGGTGATAGCATCGCCTCCTCTGGAATGTGATTGGGGATAAGTCCTGATAGAGATCCCCTAGAAAGAGATCATGCCATCTACATGCATTACTTTCATAATAGCTTCCTTGTGCTCAAAATGATGTACACAGGTGAGTATGCCTGGTGGTGTTCTCCTGGAGTCTGTAGATCTCCCAACCCAGTAAGTTCCATCCAGTTGGACATCTTCCTTAGGAAATAAAAAGAAAGAGTCCAACCAGTTGACTTCCTTAAAATGCCAAATTAATTAGAAATGTTGTGAGAGCTCCAACCGTAGGCCTGGACCCTAAGCCTCCCAAATGATTAAGGTACTAAATTGAGTAAAGGTGAGCTCCCACTCCCAAAAATGTTTTCCCAAATAATGAGCACAATGCTTCAGTAGTGATTTATTTGCAGTAGAGACAACAATTCCAAGGCTTATATTTCAATTAAATTGATGGTCGTCTTGAAGCTGAAAGAGGATTCCAAAAATCGGCAGCTAAATAGTCCCAGCAACTTTTATCAAAGATGGAGAATAGATAAAAAACAATATTCGGTGAAAGGACAGCCAACACGTGTTTCACCCCATAGGCGAGTAGGCGGGGGCTTTCTCAAGGCTGTGGAGAATATATAAGGACAATTTAAGTCGCATGCCAGACTTTACCAAGTTGCAAGCATGCTTTCCGTGCATATCATGCGTGAAATCACAAATGTACACCAGTGGACTCCTAAAACTAATACTATAAGGCAGTTTGTAGCAGGCCCTATGTCCACAACAAACCAGGAGACAGAAGTCTGGTAGTACATACCCTGGGACCTTTAGTTCTAGACAGGTGATATAAAAGAAGTGTCCTGGCATCCTGCTTGCTCTCTTTGAAGGGTGCAGACATTTTATATATGCCTCTACCAGACCTTTCATGCATGATTTGACACTGTGGTGTCACCTGGATGGGCATGGCCCCCTCCCTTCTCCTGAGCTCAAATATGTTGTCCCTATACATTCATATTGAACTGTCAATAACAGTGAACTATTGTGTAGCTCCTAGGTAGTATTTGACGTTTCATGTATACCTTTTTCAGGTCAAGTACAGGCTGGGGGAAGTTGGAGAGTTAATACACTTTAGCCTTCAGTAATCGCAGGCAAGGAATAAGGTAACTTTTCTAAAAGTTATGTTTCCTTGATATTTATTTAAAATCTGAGTTCACTATGATTGTGTTTCTAATAAGTATTTAAAATTGTGCTTTGTTTATTTTTTTAGCTTTTCCCATTCCATAGATAGCAGACTTAGGGGCTAATTTACAAGCCACAATACAAACTGGCACAATGGGACTATTGCACCAGTTTGTAAAGCCTTGCACCACATTATACCTGTGCCAGGTATAATGTATGCAAGGTAGGTGTTCCCCTGTTAAAAGTCACGCAGAACTGGCGCAGTGAAATCTACAAGATTTCAGTGCGTCGTTCTGCACCTTCACTGCGTAAAAAATGTAATGCCTGCTCAGAGCAGGCGTTAAACTGATGCAGCGCATTTGTTTATGGGAGGCCCCTCGCATTGCAGGAGTAGCCCCATTTTTTTATGCTAGTCCAGCAACGCGTGACTTTAGCACCACAGATGCATCAGAATGTCTCACACATGTGTGGAAATGTGTGCCGTGGAGCGCTGTATCATAAATGCACTGCTACTACGGTGTTGTTAGGAGTGCGCAGGGCAGTGATTGAAATCTGATGCATAGGAGCCGATGTGTCAGATTCTTGTAAATGAGGCCCTTAAAATTTGGATCTGTACTCTACTTCTCTCATAGAATAGCCAGAGTCTCTCACAGTGAAAATAGCATTTAGAGCCTTGTCACTCTATAGGGCATGGTAATAATAAATTCCTATATGTTGCACTTTTAAATACCATGCACCCTGCCTTGTAGTCCGCAAGGACAACATAATGGTGATTTATTAATATTTAAAGGAAGGTTTTAGCCCTTGTCAAAAATTGTTATTTTACCAGGCCATACTATAGTTTTACACTGCTGAAGCTAGGCTACAATGGTACATCTGAAGACATGCTAGTGGATGGCACAGTAAGTGCTGCAGTCCATAGGTAGCATTGAACGTTCCATGGCAATGGTGGAGTTTTTACACATATACTATGGCCTTATTGGAGAGTTGAATACACCAATCAGTAATTAGTCAATGTCTACATGTTTCACCCAAGTGTGCAGAGTCTAAAAACCAGCTATACATTTCAGAAAACAATGGGGGTAACATATCAAACAGAAACTTTTCTAACATTCACCATGCGCTCCATTTTGCAAAGAACCACACCAAGGGGCATATTTCTAGTCTGTTTGCGCCGAGTGTGCATCAAACATTTTGACGCACATTCAGCGCAAACCGTGCACCATATTTAAACTTTGACGCCCGAGCCCGTGGACTTCAAAATTCCTCCGTGTGCGTCATTTTTTGGATGCGGGAAACTGCCTTGCGTTAATGACATGCAAGGTAGGCGTTCCCGCCCAAAAATGACTTAAAGGCCTGTGCACCTAATTTATACTCCAGCGTCATTATGACACACAGGAGCAGGTGGACCTTAAAAAATTTCGCACAGCCTGATGTCAGGGCAGGGGTTAAGGGACCTGTGGGCTCACTTCCATGGTCTCTGACCATGGAAGGAGTCCAGAGGAGCCCTTCCCCGCCTCCAGGGACACCCCCTACCACCCTCGCCCACCACTGGAGGACACTCATGAATGGGGGGAACCATCCCAGGTGAGTACAGGTAAGTTGAGGTAAGTATGTTTTTACATTTTTTAAAGTGGCATGGGGGGCCTAATTTGGCTCCCGCCTGCATGCCACTGTGCCTAATGACCATGCCCAGGGGACAGAAGTCCCCTGGGGATGGCCATTTGGCAACGGGGCATGACTCCTGTCTTTACTAAGACAGGAGTCATTTCAATTAGGGGTTGTGCGTCAAAAAATGGTGCAAGTCCGGTTTGAGGCATGATTTTTGCCTCAAACCTGATTTGCACCATTTTTTGACGCACAACCCCCATTTTCCCCTACGCCAGCGCTGCCTGGTTTGAGTCATTTTTTCTTTTACTCAGACCAGTTTGCAGCGCCGGCTAACGTCATTCCTTAAATAAGGCACCCGCATGGCTCGTAGGAATGGCATTAGCCGGCGGTAAAATATTTGATGCAAACCAGCGGCAGCGCTGGTTTGCTTCAAAAAGTATCAATAGGTGCCTAAGAATGACAATTGCTGCCAAATTGTCAAACTTTGATTTATCAAGCTTATATCCATCTGCCAGTTCCTCTGAGCCGGGACCCTGTCTAATTAGATCTGGGCGATAATGGAATTAATGAACTTGCTAATGAATGTGGTAATAAAATTTATTGGGGTAACCACACTCCTCCTGAGAGGTAGTGAAAACATAAATGTAATCCTGGGAAGTGCAACTTTCACAATATCATCAGATTTAAAGGGTTTTATCACATCTAAATTCTTTCTATAATAAAAGTAATTAGTGATCACTCGGTGCTTCTAACTATTGGGCCTTGTTTTAGGGAGTTGCACCTGTGATCCACTGCTCCCCCTACTGTCACCCTGTTTACCTGAGTGAGAGTGGCAACAGTATTTTGTGTTCTCTTTGTACAGTAGCCCACAAATATGCTCTTGTACTTATTATGTAGCTTAGTCGGGTAGAGTACCTTGCTCAGTGCTCACGGTCCAGCTGGCTAGATAGCACAGTGTGACACAATTTGTTCATTGCTCTGTGGCGCAGAGTCTTTTCACTTGAACTACCCTGATGCCCACAATTAGGATATATGCAAGGCTTCAATTGCTTAGAACTTTATACACCCTAATGAAGGTGCCTTATTTCATGTCTCCTAAACAAAGAACGAACACCAAAATTCTTTACAGCTCTATATTATCAAACGTCTTATTTAATAAGAATATACACCTGCTCTTCGAGGTCATACTTCATTATAATCTTGACTTTTGGGTCTATGCTGATGAAGCTCAATTTACACTGCATTTGAGGTTTGGGGGGAATAGTAGATCCAGCCCCTTTCTCCTACACATGACAGTATACTATAACTAAGGGCCTGATTTAGAGTTTGGCGGACAGGTTACTACGTATAGGCTATTATGGGATCGTATTACGGTGGGTGGGATATTTGTCATGTTTGTGACGGAGTTACTGCCTCCGCCAAAATCTAAATCAGGCCCTAAGTTTGAAATACAATGACAGATGAAGGTAAACTATTTGACCTGTAATAGGTAAACAGAGTACCTTTTTTTCTTTGGCCACCTGCTTTATGTATTTTGATTACCACCATAAACAGGTGGATATTCATAGTCAATAACATTTATTAAAAAAATAGATCTGTGAATCAAAGGTTCTTTGTAGAGTCTCAGGTACACCTTGTAGCCAAGAAATACTATCATAAACTTCAACTTTTTAAACAGTTAATGTCTTCCCTCTGTACAGACGAAAGGAAGCCTATTTATACCTACAGCACTACACTACCTACATGGCTTTACCAGTAGAAAATATTCATTAATTGTATCTGATCTAAAACACTTATCTGCACTATTTTTAGTCAGAAACTTTGAAATCACTTGTCATTCTCTTTAATTCTATTGATCCAGTTGCCTCTTCCCTCTCCCGCCAGATCACTACACATTTGAGGCCCCTGAGACTATAATACAATAATAACTCAATACATCTAAGTCAAACAATTTATATCAGCTCTATAAGTAATATTACTGATCCCCAGATTCTATTTTCACAAGTCACAATATTTTTACTATCATTTTAGGCTCATAAATGAAGCCACCATGGAAAGCACTTGGTATGATATATTAATTGTGAACAAAACATAATTTGTTATGTACTATCCAAAACATCCTGGCTAGGTTTAGGAGGGAAAGGGGGGGATTTAAAGAGAAAAGATATTATGGACACCACCCCTTAAAATCAGTGTAAACTTGAAGAAGAGGCGGGGACATTGGAAAGCATATCTCAGAATATTGCAGGTATTAGGTCACCTTAAAGGGATTTGAGAAACCAGGTCTTTTTGCAGTGTTCTCCAACTTTTTGTCCCCATTTTGACTACTAGATGCTTTATTTTCTGACTCTGGGGGCACCCTGGGCTCTGCTAACCAGACCCAGGGCCTGTGCTTTGATAAAAAGTATATGGTAATTAGGTGTAATTACAATTAGCATGACAAACTACCTGTAAGTTCCTAGTATATGGTAGGGCATGTAGATTTAGAGGCCCAGTAGATTTAATGCATTGAAGTGTGCACTGCTGTAGTGCCTGATGCCATTTTAAAGGCAGACCTGCTTTGCAGAATGCCTTTAAAAGTAAATTATATGCAAATTCAACTTTGGAATTAAAGATACATCCAAAGTCTTATACTACCTTATTTTTACATATGTCATCCTAAGTTATCCCCCCGGTGCCCCAGAGGCAAGGCACCTTGTAACTATAAGCAGGGACATTATAAATTATGTTTAATTTGCTCTGGTGAGGGACAAACTGGTACTTTTGTATTTCCCCATTCCAATACATTAACCCCATAGACTAACATAGGAATACTTTATTAAAGTACAACTATTGATAAGACTGGGCTACAAAAATCATTCAAAGGCCTAAAATGATAGAATAAATCCAACAGCTTGCCACTGCCGGATTTATCATAATTATCACAGAAAATAAATTATAGAACTTGCTCTTCTGATGAGCCAAAATCCAGCCTTCCAGCAGCCCTTCTCTGATTGGGCAGCATCTGCCAGGCAGAACCAAGCTGTCCTAATAAGGTGTGATGTGGCCTGCATTGAGACAAAGGAACAGCTAGTGGTTAGAGATCTTCAAGCTACAGAGCAAAAGGCTGGATAGCCAAACTAGTCTTCAAAGAGGAGATGACACTTAAGACAGAACACAGGCTCACCCCTACTTTTGGGCACCCCAGCCAGATGGGAGCCCCGGTAAGTAGATTAGCAGAGGGGCTGGGAGAGGAGTGTTAAGGAAATGTAGCCATGCCAGTGGGACAGCTTAGTCAGATCTGAACCTCCAGGAGAGAGTTTCTCCATTTTGGATTTTGAAAGATAGTGCTTTCTGGGAGAAGATGATCCACTTTGGAGGAAGTTGTCATACTTCTGGGTGCCACTCAGCACCCCATTGGTGAGTGGTGCCCCCCTGCGTGTCACCCAGGAACACTAGATAAATATGGAAGAGTTGCCCAGCAACTTAGATCCCTGCCTGAAACTACAAGGAGACGAAGAACTGCCCTGCTGGAACCCTAGCCTGCACCCCAAAGGAGTACACTGTAAATGACTGCACTGGCTGCACACTGTGTAATTATAAGCCTAAGGACTTTGCTTGGCTTCAAGAAATGGATAAGTGGGCTCCTTGACACAGACAGGTTAACAAAACTCCACCTGAACCACCTCTATCAAAAAGGACCTGCTGGACAGCCTCCAATGGCCTTTGAAGAAAATGGCCAGGTGCATTCTGAGAAATGTAGTCACAACATCCTAAGGACCATCACAGAAATTCTGGAACCCTGGATTGTCGGGTGGGCCCCCAAAGACCCAACATAAATAGCTGGAGAAGAATGTCTGCTGTGCAGGGCCCTTAGACTGCACAAGAGAGGACTGCATTCTTAATCAGTGCACCTTCTGCACACTTTGGTGTTTAGCCAAAAAAGGATTTTGCTTGGCTTCTAAAGGATTCTGGATTGGACTCCCTGTAAGCTACAGGTAGAAAAGAGCTATCGAGAGTCCACCGCCTCACCTGCCTCAACTCCTGCCCAAAGAGCCCAGTTGGACAGCATTCAGTGGACTTGGATTTGGCCAGGTGCATTGTGGGGATTGTAGTCCCAACGTCTAAAGGAGCAACTCAGAGATTCAGAAATCTTGGATTGAGGTTGTGAACCACTTTCTGCATCAAGAAACACTTCTGGAAGTAAATGTAAAATTGTTACATCATGAGCGGCCAGAACTCTTGACTTTGTCTTTGTCCAGCACAACCTTTTTTAGCCCTTTGAGCACTATTTGCTTCAAAGAGCTAGTTTTACATTTCATCTTTAAAAATTCATATCTCTGGTTCTGTACATTGGATTTTTGTCATTTTGGAATCATTTAATCATAGCAATATTTTATATTTTTATAAATTTGTATTGGAATTTTATTGTGTGCTGTGTCTTACTTATTCAATGTATTAGTGTTTTGAATGCCTTAAACACCTGTCTCCTAAGTTAAGCCTGCCTGCTCATTGCCAACTACCTAAGGTTGAGCAAGGGATTCATTGACTGGACCTTATATTGTGATTGGGGCCTTATTACTAGTAGTGGGTACCTACTAATCCCTGCAAATAAACTACCTGCCAACAAGGGATTAGGATTTAGTAAACTATCTATAATAATAATCGTACTCCTTCAAGATACATGGCCTAAAGAGTGGTTGAAACTACCTAGTTATAAATCTCATATATACCCATTGAACAAAAGCAAACATGGAAAACACTCATTGGTCTTTTACGTAATTACTATAAATTTGAGGAAAATGACATGAAATTTCATGTAATTATGGAAAATGCGAAACTGGCATTAGAACTAAAATGTAGTGTGAAATGTGCCCTCCCTTGTACTTTAGATTGAGGATTCATTTAACACACAAAAAAGCACTGCGAACAATAGTCAATTGTATCAGTTTTTTCGCATTGTTCCAGCATGTTTGTAGTAGATGCTTACTGCAAACTACATACCTGCTGTACATTTTTATCACATATGGTGCATAATCACACAATTGTCCATTCAGTGAACGTTAAACTGAGTGGGTTAGCGACTGTCCAGTCAGCAGTGGTGAAGGTGAAAGGAAAGCAGTCTCTTAAATATCTACACCACAGCAGCACGAGGCTAATAGAATACAGGCCAAGGAAAGAGCGTATGGCATTAAAAGAAAATGACACAGATTCACTATGTGGAGAAAGAAAAATACTGATCAGCAGGTAATTGTAAAATGTTTGTGGGCAGATGAGAAATGCATAGACACAGACAAAAGAATTTATGAGCATGCTGATTTTCGGGCACAATTTTCCAGTTTTAGCCAAAAGGGTGAAAATCTGCTGTCCTTGATTGAAAATAATGAACGCAAAACACGTCTGACACAACCACGAGTTCGAACTTCATTTACAATGTGAAATACCAGGAATCTGTGAAGGACTTGGGGCCAGATTTACGCTGGCCTTGCGCCATTCCAATGCCACATTAGCATAATTTTTTATGCTCATGTGGCATTGGAAGGGGAAAAATGCCACGCCATATTTACAAAGTGGCGCAGTGCACCACTTTGTAACCCCTTGCTCCACATTATGCCTGCGACAGGCATAATTTATGCAAGGGGGGGCATTCCAGCGCTAGGGGGGCAATACAAATGGCACAAAGGAATCCATTAGATTCCTTTGCGCCATTTTTATCTGCATTTTGTAACGCCTGATAAGTGCAGGTGTTAAAAAGAGGCTCCCGTTGATTCCATTGGGCCTCTGGGAACTTTCCAGGCTCAGCGTCATAATTTGTTATGCTAATCCTGCAAAGCGCCAGACTAGCATCACAAATTATGACACTAGCCACCCTAACTACCGCCATGGTGCACTGTATTTTAAATACTGTGCTACCATGGTGGCGTAAGGGGGGTGCTAAGGGGCACAGGAAAAGTGGCGCTGCATGAGGTGCAGCACCACTTTTCATAAATCTGCTCCTAAGATCTTTGTAATGAAGAGATGGTATACCAAGTAGAAAATGTCCAAGAAATGCTAAAAGGTGAAAGTGACTGCAAAGTTTTAACAATAACCTCCATATTACAGCTGTTTCCTGGCCGGTTGAAAGTGAGCTATACATGGAAAAGTAACAAAAGGGGAAATTAGAGGAAGAAGTGTATTAGGTGGAACCTGAATTTAGAGGCAAATTATCGGAAAAAATGGATCAAGATCCCTAAGTGAGACTCAAAAATACAATTATGTCATCTTCGATGGTCAACAAATTGTATGTTCTTTTCTTTATGTGCAAAATGATGCTTTCATTAAAATTTCAATATATTTATGATGTTTGAACAGTCCGGGCCTGCTGGTGTTAAAGGGGGCAGGGCGGCATGCATGGGGGGAGTATGGGGTGGCTGGGTGAAATATTAATACTTTCTTTTTGTAAAAAATAAACTTACTTGAACATCGTGCTGTGCCTCCGCTCCTCCGTCTCAGCATGCTGTAGGCACAGGTCAGAGCAGCATCAGGTTTGGCTGGGAGCACTACAAGTTGCTAGGCTGGAGAGAGCCCTGTGCACATGTGTGTTTTACTGTCCTGAGACGGCCAGCCAAACACACATTCGCTCTGAGGGGGAGTGCAGAGCACTCTCCCTCACACTCGTCTCTCCCGTGGTCCTGCCCCTTTACAAGGAAACAATAATAAACACTGTTTAATATTATTTTCTTGTAAAGGTTTTGCAGCTGCTGCTGCTGGCGGGGAGGGCATGACACTCCTCTGCCCTAATTGAGGAGCCACCCCTGTGTTTGAAGCTAATCAACAGCTTTTGTATGATGAAAACTCTTGTCTAAAATGTTGCATTAGAAACATCAAAACAATTAGTAAAACTATGGGTCTAATTATTGAAAATTACGAAACAGAATACTATAGGGCGTATTCACAAAGGTAAAATTGTGGATTTACTCATGTGTAAATTCAATATTGCATCTAGTAGTAACTTTCTTTGCTAGTCACCATTTACAAATGTAAATTTACTACTAGATGCAGACTTACATGTGTCCACCGCCTTAAAACTGGTGTGGAGCCTGCAAGGAGAGCAATGACAGGAGTTATGAGGGCAAAACTATTACTAGTAAATTGTCACATTAGGCAGAGTTCACTAGGACAAGGTACCTGTGGCAAAGTACATATGAAAATAATACAAATATTAACAATATTTTGATGTAAAATAAACATATACATTGATATAAAACAATTATTTTTGATAGAATCAAAAACATACATTTACAGCACATTACATAATCACATGAAGTGTTTAATATGTCAATACATAGATAAAAAACAATGTGTAATTTATAATTAATATTATTCAAAATAATTTGCCACACAATTCTCACCCACAATATTAATTTTATGTTTAACTAATATTATGTCCATTTTATTAAAACAATTTGTAAAACTATTGGTTTAATTATTGCAATTTATTATCATAAGTTTAAAAGCTGTACTTAATTATTTTGAACAAAAATAATAAAAAGTATATTATTTGTAGTAAAAAATAAATGAAAATGTAAATTGAAAATAAATATTTATCTTGTATCTTTATCTATCTATATCCATATACCTGCATGTATCTATATTTATATATATATATATATATATATATATATATATATATATATATACATACATACATATATATATATATATATATATATATATATATATATATATATGTACACACACACATACACATTACTAGGTAGTTATAGTTAGGACCTAGTTCCCATAGGAAACAGTTTCTTTTTTGGTTTGGCTGTCTCTTTGGTGCCGTTTGATGAATCTTCACAAACTATTCCAAAAAAGGTGTGCCCAAGGGTATTGTTGTGCATGGAACGTTTTGGGTGTCATCTATGAATTGGAAGCTGAGAAAAATGGGGGTAAAAAAAACTGTGTTTTCCATTTTAATTCCCGTAGGGATTTTGAACGTCTCTACAGCCAGAACCACTTGGTGATATTACACTGAGGGGGTCATTCCGACCCTGGCGGTCGGTGTTAAAGCAGCGGCCAACCCGCCAACAGGCAGGCGGTCCAAAAAATGGAATTCTGACCCTGGCGGGAACCGCCAACAGAGACCGCCACTTTAACACTCCGACCGCCACGGCGGGGCAAACAAACAGCGCGGCGGTCACCGCCAACAGACAGGCGGCAGACAATGTACCGCCCACCCTATCACGACCCACCAATCCGCCACCTTTTCCGGGGCGGGAGGCCGCCAATAAAAACACGGCGGAAACAGGAAAACGCTCACCTCTATACACTCCACGAGGAATCTGGACAGCATGGAACCTGAATTAAACATCCTACCAGCGATTGTCTACCTGCTCCTCTACCAGGAGCACAAACGCCGCCGCAGGAGACAACGGTGAGTACTGCACCTACGACACAGGGGAGGGGGGAGGAGAAAAGATTACGGGCACACACATACGCGACACCCCCCCCCAATCCCCACACACCAATGCAGAGCAACAAGTCAGATCGACACCCCCCAAACCCCCCGGAATAATTCAAAGACAAAATAAAATGATCATTAAAATAGAAGTATATTAAAGCATCTGTGAACTTAAGTGAAATATTAGATTATAAAAAAAAAAAAATCACAACATGAAGAATATTAACATAGTCCAAAAGTCCGGCACATATTGGCTACATGCCATTGTCCGTGGGCCAATGTGCATAAACACATGGGCAAAGCCCACACACGAAACCTGATTCCATTGGAGAGAACACTGCTGGGGCATCAGATAATAAAACCACAGGCACCTCAGGGGGAAGGGAAGGGGGGGCACCTCAGTCACATAAGTCCACGACGCCAGATCCACGAGGGGCCTCCATGCCCACTGTCCCATCCGGGGGAGTGCAAAGCCACAGTCTCACAAGTCTCTACAGTGGGTGGATTGCCCACTGTACCATCCTGGGGAGTGCAAAGCCACAGTCTCACAAGTCTTTTCAGTGGGTGGATTGCCCACTGTACCATCCTGGGGAGTGCAAAGCCACAGTCCATCTGGTGGATTACAGACTCCACTGGTAATGGGCCAGCGGTGCCTGAGATGAAGGCCCCAGCGGAGCTGTGCTTGAGATGAAGGCCCCAGCAGAGCGGTGCTTGAGATGAAGGCCCCAGAGGAGCGGTGCTTGAGATGAAGGCCCCAGCGGAGCGGTGCCTGAGATGAAGGCCCCAGCGGAGCGGTGCTTGACCGGAAGGGCCCAGCGGAGCGGTGCTTGACAGGAAGGCCCCAGCGGAGCGGTGCTTGAGAGGAAGGGCCTAGCGGAGCGGTGCTTGACAGGAAGGGCCCAGCGGTGCGGTGCAGAGACGGCAGGCCCCAGCGGAGCGGAGCTTGAGAGGAAGGGCCCAGCGGAGCGGTGCTTGAGAGGAAGGCCACAGCGGAGCGGTGCTTGACCGGAAGGGCCCAGCGGAGCGGTGCAGAGACAGCGGGGCCCAACGGAGCGGTGCTTGAGAGGAAGGGCCCAGCGGAGCGGTGCTTGACAGGAAGGGCCCAGCGGAGCGGTGCAGAGACGGCGGGGCCCAGCGGAGCGGTGCTTGAGAGAAAGGGCCCAGCGGAGCGGTGCTTGAGAGGAAGGCCCCAGTGGAGCGGTGCTTGACCGGAAGGGCCCAGCGGAGCGGTGCAGAGACGGCGGGGCCCAGCGGAGCGGTGCTTGAGAGGAAGGGCCCAGCGGAGCAGTGCTTGACAGGAAGGGCCCAGCGGAGCGGTGCTTGAGAGGAAGGGCCCAGCGGAGCGGTGCTTGAGAGGAAGGCCCCAGCGGAGCGGTGCTTGAGATGAAGGCCCCAGCGGAGCGGTGCCTGAGATGAAGGCCCCAGCGGAGCGGTGCTTGACCGGAAGGGCCCAGCGGAGCGGTGCAGAGACGGCGGGGCCCAGCGGAGCGGTGCTTGAGAGGAAGGGCCCAGCGGAGCGGTGCTTGACAGGAACGGCCCAGCGGAGCGGTGCTTGAGAGGAAGGGCCCAGCGGAGCGGTGCTTGACAGGAAGGGCCCAGCGGAGCGGTGCTTGAGAGGAAGGGCCCAGTGGAGCGGTGCTTGACAGGAAGGGCCCAGCGGAGCGGTGCAGAGACGGCGGGGCCCAGCGGAGCGGTGCTTGAGAGGAAGGGCCCAGCGGAGCGGTGCTTGAGAGGAAGGCCCCAGCGGAGCGGTGCTTGACTGGAAGGGCCCAGCGGAGCGGTGCAGAGACGGCGGGGCCCAGCGGAGCGGTGCTTGAGAGGAAGGGCCCAGCGGAGCGGTGCTTGACAGGAAGGGCCCAGCGGTGCGGTGCAGAGACGGCGGGGCCCAGCGGTGCTTGAGAGGAAGAGCCCAGCGGAGCGGTGCTTGAGAGGAAGGGCCCAGCGGAGCGGTTCTTGAGAGGAAGGCCCCAGTGGAGCGGTGCTTGACCGGAAGGGCCCAGCGGAGCGGTGCAGAGACGGCGGGGCCCAGCGGAGCGGTGCTTGAGAGGAAGGGCCCAGCGGAGCAGTGCTTGACAGGAAGGGCCCAGCGGAGCGGTGCAGAGACGGCGGGGCCCAGCGGAGCGGTGCTTGAGAGGAAGGGCCCAGCGGAGCGGTGCTTGAGAGGAAGGCCCCAGCGGAGCGGTGCTTGAGATGAAGGCCCCAGCGGAGCGGTGCTTGAGAGGAAGGGCCCAGCGGAGCGGTGCTTGACCGGAAGGGCCCAGCGGAGCTGTGCTTGACCGGAAGGGCCCAGCGGATTGGTGCCTGAGATGAAGGCCCCAGCGGAGCGGTGCTTGAGAGGAAGGGCCCAGCGGAGCGGTGCTTGACAGGAAGGCCCCAGCGGAGCGGTGCTTGAGAGGAAGAGCCCAGTAGAGCGGTGCTTGACAGGAAGGGCCCAGCGGAGCGGTGCAGAGATGGCGGGGCCCAGCGGAGCGGTGCTTGAGAGGAAGGGCCCAGCGGAGCGGTGCTTGAGAGGAAGGCCCCAGCGTAGGGGTGCTTGACAGGAAGGGCCCAGCGGAGCAGTGCAGAGATGGCGGGGCCCAGCGGAGCGGTGCTTGAGAGGAAGGGCCCAGCGGAGCGGTGCTTGACAGGAAGGGCCCAGCGGAGCGGTGCTTGAGAGGAAGGGCCCAGCGAAACTGTGCTTGACCGTAAGGGCCCAGCGGAGCGGTGCAGAGACGGCGGGGCCCAGCGGAGCGGTGCTTGAGAGGAAGGGCCCAGCGGAGCGGTGCTTGACAGGAAGGGCCCAGCGGAGCGGTGCAGAGACGGCGGGGCCCAGTGGAGCGGTGCTTGAGAGGAAGGGCCCAGCGGAGCGGTGCTTGAGAGGAAGGGCCCAGCGGAGCGGTGCTTGAGAGGAAGGCCCCAGCGGAGCGGTGCTTGACCGGAAGGGCCCAGCGGAGCGGTGCAGAGACGGCGGGGCCCAGCGGAGCGGTGCTTGAGAGGAAGGACCCAGCGGAGCAGTGCTTGACAGGAAGGGCCCAGCGGAGCGGTGCAGAGACGGCGGGGCCCAGCGGAGCGGTGCTTGAGAGGAAGGGCCCAGCGGAGCGGTGCCTGAGAGGAAGGCCCCAGCGGAGCGGTGCTTGAGATGAAGGCCCCAGCGGAGCGGTGCCTGAGATGAAGGCCCCAGCGGAGCGGTGCTTGACCGGAAGGGCCCAGCGGAGCGGTGCTTGACAGGAAGGCCCCAGCGGAGCGGTGCTTGAGAGGAAGGGCCCAGCGGAGCGGTGCTCGACAGGAAGGGCCCAGCGGAGCGGAGCAGAGACGGCGGGGCCCAGCGGAGCGGTGCTTGAGAGGAAGGGCCAGCGGAGCGGTGCTTGAGAGGAAGGGCCCAGCGGAGCTGTGCTTGACCGGAAGGGCCCAGCGGATTGGTGCCTGAGATGAAGGCCCCAGCGGAGCGGTGCTTGAGAGGAAGGGCCCAACGGAGCGGTGCTTGACAGGAAGGCCCCAGCGGAGCGGTGCTTGAGAGGAAGGGCCCAGCGGAGCGGTGCTTGACAGGAAAGGCCCAGCGGAGCCGTGCAGCGATGGCGGGGCCCAGCGGAGCAGTGCTTGAGAGGAAGGGCCCAGCGGAGCGGTGCTTGAGAGGAAGGCCCCAGCGGAGCTTGACTGGAAGGGCCCAGCGGAGCGGTGCAGAGACGGCGGGGCCCAGCGGAGCAGGGCTTGAGAGGAAGGGCCCAGTGGAGAGGTGCTTGACAGGAAGGGCCCAGCGGAGCGGTGCTTGAGAGGAAGGGCCCAGCGAAGCGGTGCTTGACCGGTAGGGCCCAGCGGAGCGGTGCAGAGACGGCGGGGCCCAGCGGAGCGGTGCTTGAGAGGAAGGGCCCAGCGGAGCGGTGCTTGACAGGAAGAGCCCAGTGGAGCGGTGCAGAGACGGCGGGGCCCAGTGGAGCGGTGCTTGAGAGGAAGGGCCCAGCGGAGCGGTGCTTGACAGGAAGGGCCCAGCGGAGCGGTGCAGAGACGGCGGGGCCTAGCGGAGCGGTGCTTGAGAGGAAGGGCCCAGTGGAGCGGTGATTGAGAGGAAGGCCCCAGCGGAGCGGTGCTTGAGATGAATGCCCCACAGGAGCGGTGCTGAGATGAAGGCCCCAGCGGAGCGGTGCTTGACCGGAAGGGCCCAGCGGAGCGGTGCTTGAGAGGAAGGGCCCAGCGGAGCGGTGCTTGACAGGAAGGGCCCAGCGGAGCGGTGCAGAGACGGCGGGACCCAGCGGAGCGGTGCTTGAGAGGAAGGGCCCAGCGGAGCGGTGCTTGAGAGGAAGGCCCCAGCGGAGCGGTGCTTGACCGGAAGGGCCCAGCGGAGCTGTGCTTGACCGGAAGGGCCCAGCGGATTGGTGCCTGAGATGAAGGCCCCAGCGGAGCGGTGCTTGAGAGGAAGGGCCCAGCGGAGCGGTGCTTGACAGGAAGGCCCCAGCGGAGCGGTGCTTGAGAGGAAGGGCCCAGCGGAGCGGTGCTTGACAGGAAGGGCCCAGCGGAGTGGTGCAGAGACGGCGGGGCCCAGCGGAGCGGTGCTTGAGAGGAAGGGCCCAGCGGAGCGGTGCTTGAGAGGAAGGCCCCAGCGGAGCGGTGCTTGACCGGAAGGGCCCAGCGGAGCGGTGCAGAGACGGCGGGGCCCAGCGGAGCGGGGCTTGAGAGGAAGGGCCCAGCGGAGCGGTGCTTGACAGGAAGGGCCCAGCGGAGCGGTGCTTGAGAGGAAGGGCCCAGCGGAGCGGTGCTTGACGGGAAGAGCCCAGCGGAGCGGTGCAGAGACGGCGGGGCCCAGCGGAGCGGTGCCTCTCACGGCGGGGCCCTGTTCAGCGGTTCTTCTCACGGCGGGGCCCTGTTCAGTGGTCCTTCTCACAGCGGGTCCCTGTTCAGCGGTTCTTCTCACGGCGGGGCCCTGTTCAGCGGTTCTTCTCACGGCGGGCCCTGTTCAGCAGTCCTTCTCACGGCAGGGCCCTGTTCAGCGGTTCTTCTCACGGTGGGGCCCAGCGGAGCGGTGCCTCTCACGGCGGGGCCCTGTTCAGCGGTTCTTCTCACGGCAGGGCCCTGTTCAGCGGTCCTTCTCACGGCGGGGCCCTGTTCAGCGGTGCCTCTCACGGCGTGGCCCTGTTCAGTGGTTCTTCTCACGGCGGGGCCCTGTTCAGCGGTGCTTGTCTTGTGTTCCTAGGGAACCATACCTGGGCAATCATTCCCGCTCAGTCGCCATCCGACCTATCGCTTGCGGGCCCTCCTGTGTTGGACTCCTGGGCCCGTGGGTGTCCTCCGTCACACCCCAAATGGGGCTGGTGGGGCCCTCCTGGGCAGCTCGCCTGCTGCCGGACCTCTTCGCCCTGCTGCCCTTGCCCTCCTTGGACGAATCTCTGGGGCCCTTGCCTCCCTTGGAAGTTTCTCTGGGGCCCTTGTCCTCCTTGGACGAATCTCTGGGGCCCTTGCCTCCCTTGGGAGTTTCTCTGTGGCCCTTGCCCTCCTTGGACGAATCTCTGGGGCCCTTGCCTCCCTTGGAAGTTTCTCTGGGGCCCTTGCCCTCCTTGGAAGAATCTCTGGGGCCCTTGCCTCCCTTGGTGGATGGGCCAGGTGACAGTGCAAGGCTGGTGTCCTTGGGGGCAGCCGTCTCAGGCCTGTGGCGCCGGCCCTTGACTTTTTTGCTTCTTTTCCCAGGGGGTGGGCTGGCTGTCCCCTTGCTGCTGGCCGATGTTCCTGCCCTAGGAGCTGGTGGACTCCAATAGCCCTGAACGATGGTCCTAGTAGGTGCAGGGCTTGTGGTGGCTGAGGTGCTGGTTGGACTCTTACGAGATGGATGGGGTGGGTCAGTTGTTGGAAAGAGGTCAAGGTTGGAAAGGAGAATCAATTTCGAAAGACAGGGACAGGTAGTTGTAGTGGGTATGGGAGTGGAGAAAGAGGATGTGGTTGTAGGAGAGTCAAGTGTGCTCTCTTTGGGTGCAGGTGCTTGTGACGGAGGCTGTCGTGAGGTGGATGGCTGTTGGGTGGGTGGCTGTCTGCGTTTGTGTGGTTTGGAAGAGGTAGTGACAGACACACTGGGAGAGGACACAGGGGACGTGTAAATGGTAGTGGGGGTGGTGACTGCACGTCTGCAGACTGTTCTGGTGGGTGTGGTGGTGATGGACGTACTGGCTGATGGTGGTGTGCATGCAGGTGTGAGTGGAGATGTCACAGGGAGGGAGGAGGGAGACGAGGAGGAGGGGGACACAGTGGAGGCAGTGGGTGTTGCTGTGTCTGCATGTGGATGTTGCTTGGGTGAATGCTTGTGTGATCTGTGGTGCTTATGTCTGGATGAGCTGCCCTTGGGTGTTGATGTGTGTGCAGGCTGGTCTGTAGGTGTGTCTGGGATAGGCAGAGGAACAGGGGAGTGGGACTGGGTTGGGGAAGTTGGAGGGGGGAGGCTAGACACAAGGACAATTGCTGCCGTCAGTGCTGAGGCCAGAGCGTTGAACGATCGCTGATGGGCAGCCTGACCCGAATGAATGCCCTCCAGGTATGCATTGCTCCGATGCACCTCCCTTTCCACCACCTGGATGGCATTCAAAAGGGTAGACTGCCCAACAATGAGCGTCCGGAGGAGGTCAATGACCTCCTCACTGAGGGCAGCAGGGGTAACTGGGGCAGGACCTGAGGTGCCAGGGGCGAAGGAGATGGCCGGCTTCCTGGCCGAGCGGGCACGGGGCGAAAGCTGAGGGGCTGCTGGGAGGGCGGAGCTGGTGCGCTGGGTGGCAAGGGAGCTCCCTTCCGAGGACGTGTCGGTGTCGCTAACATCTCCACGGGTCCCCGTTGTGGAGCCCCCCTCGCCCTCCGTCTCACTGGTTAAGTCTGAGTCGGTTGCAGGGCCCTCCGGGCCCATGTGAGATGCAGCTCCCTTGTGCGCCAATGCCACTTCTCCTCCGCCTGATGATGCTAATGCACACATGAGCAGGAAAACCAAGAAATAAGGGGGGGAGAGAAGAAAGAAAGACATGTTGAGTGCATGCATTGGCGGCACCGTTGGCGGAGAGGACAGACACAGAAGCCCCCTGCACTACGCCGCGCACTCGGGGTACACTACTCAATTATTGTGACTTGGCCTACAAGTCTATGGACGACAAATGCACACATAGGTGAGCCCGGGCCATGGATAGCTGTACTAAGCACCCTACAGGGGGGGGGCGGGGGCACAGGGCCATGTCTAACGGAGGGGCCTAGCCTACAGATACCGCCCTGACCTAGAGATAGCCACAGCCCTCCTCCCCCACCCAGACGCCTCCACTGTGCGCTAATATAGCAGAATGTGCTGATACTCACCCCCTTGTGTCTGCTGTGATGTCCTCACGCGCCCATCCAAATTGAGGTAGGCCACCGCCAGGATCCGGGACATCAGGGGGGTCAATTGACGACTGGCACCCCTCCTACGTTGGGAGGCCATCCCCAGCAGAGCCTCTGCGGTCTTTATGCTCCCGCGGCAGATGTCCTCCCACCTCTTGCGGCAGTGGGTGCCCTGTCTGTTGTGGACCCCCAGGGCCCAGACGTCCTTGGCGACGGCACACCAAATGTCGATCTTCTGATGGGCGCTGACCTATGTGACATGGACAGGGTGGAAAAAGAAATATCATCACTTTTCTGCATGGTCAATGTGAGTGGCCCCCCCCTCCCCAACCTTGCCATGTGGCACATGCTCTCATCTGTCGTGCGTTGCTATCCTCATACGCTCGCCTCCCCACCATCTTACATACACCCCACTCAACACAGGCATAGCCCATACTATGTGCTCCCAGTGTACTTACCTGTTGGTCTGGAGGACCGTAGAGTAGCGCATACTGGGGGAGGACCCCATCAACAAGTTTATCCAATTCCTCAGATGTGAAGGCAGGGGCCCTTTCCCCAGTCGCAGCAGCCATTGTCTCTTCCAGACCGAGTACACAGCAGCACTTGCAGTATAGGTCCTCTCCTGTGGATGATCAGGTCTCGAGTGATTAAGCAGTTAGAAAATGGCGGTCACGCCCGCAGCGGTGCGTACCGCGGCGGTGCGTACCGCGACCGCCGGCGCACATCGTCATTGGCTCCTGAGACCCATAGGGTTCAATGTTAACCAATGCTGCTTTGCGCTGCGGTCTTCGACCGCCTACCGCCACGGTGTGCCACGCCAGCGCATTGACCTCACATCCCATTGTCACACTTCACAGGTCAGGCAGCCGCCATTTCAAGGGCCCACATGGCTGAATTTCTACGGCATCACACAGGCCTAGGCCTTGCATTGCCACTCATACAAGCCATTCAATGCATAGCGAATCGTATACTGTGCAAGCTGTGGTTACGTACCTGTGGGTTGCTTGACTCTGTGCTCCATGTTGTCCTTCCTAGGCACCGTCCGCTGGGACTTGCGAGGAGATGGAGGAATCCTCCTGTGTACAGACCGCTGGTGGACCTGTCGACAATGGAAGAACGACATGTCATACTGACATACAGACTTGACCGAGCCACTATACAGGAACTGTGAGCCCAGCTGGAGCCAGACCTGATGTCCCCCATTCGCCAACCCACAGGGATTCCCCCTCTGGTGCAGGTTCTGTCAGTACTCCATTTTTTGGCAAGTGGATCATTCCAAACAACAGTGGCCATATCATCAGGGATGTCTCAGCCTATGTTTTCTAAGGTTTTGTCCAGAGTGTTGTCTGCCCTGATGAAACACATGCGGAGCTACATTGTTTTCCCTGAGGTGGCCGATTTGGCTACAGTGAAGGGTGATTTCTATGCCCTTGGACATATCCCCAAGATCATTGGGGCCATTGATGGGACACATGTGGCCTTGGTTCCCCCCAGTGGCAGTGAGCAGGTGTACAGAAACAGAAAAAGTTATCATTCTATGAATGTCCAGGTGGTCTGTTTGGCTGACGAGTACATCTCCCATGTAAATGCCAAGTTCCCTGGGTCAGTGCATGACGCGTACATCATGCGAAATAGCAGCATCCCTTATGTGATGGAACAGCTACAGAGACACCGTGTGTGGCTAATAGGTGACTCTGGTTACCCCAACCTGTCGTGGCTACTTACCCCAGTGAGGAATCCCAGGACAAGGGCAGAGGAACGCTACAATGAGGCCCATGGGCGAACTAGGAGGATTATAGAAAGAACCTTTGGCCTCCTGAAGGCCAGGTTTAGGTGCCTGCATATGACAGGGGGATCCCTAATGTACTCACCAAAGAAGGTGTGCCATATCATTGTGGCCTGCTGTATGCTTCACAACCTGGCTTTGCGACGCCAGGTGCCTTTCCTGCAGGAGGATGGTCCAGATGGTGGTGTTGTAGCAGCTGTGGAGCCTGTTGAGAGTGAAGAGGAGGAGGACGACGGGGACGACACAGACAACAGGGACACAGTGATACAACAGTATTTTCAGTAGCACACAGGTACGACTCAACCACGCCATTTTACATTTACTTAAAGTCTCCTGCCTCTCTACTGTCTGAGTTCCCCCCAGTTCCTGTTAACTGAGTTGTGACTTTCCCTTCCGTTTTCAGAGCTGTGGGCCCCACTGCGTGACCTCTGCTTTGTTTGCCCATGGACTACAGCTTTGTGACAGTGGTATGTTGTCATCACAATGTAACTGAACATTTTGGCACTGTTATGTCTAATACATTTGTTCAAATTACATGCAGACTCCAGATTTTTTAGTGCAAAAAGTTATTTTATTCAAGTGCTAAATTTATGGAACATGATTCTAAAACGGGGATGGGTGATGGTGGAGTAATGTCCATGGCAGAGTCCAGTTCTCAGTCGCACAGGCGCATTGTCCATATGCCTGTGGAAGGATGGGGCAGGGGCAGTTCAAGGTTGGACAGGGTGACAATGTGGGACAGTGGGATGACATCAGGGGGTATCGTTTGCTGGCGGGGGTCTTGCAATCCTACTCTGTCTTCTTGTGAGATCTCAGGTTCCGCTTGCGGGGTGGTTCTTCTTCTGCAGGAGGTGGGGTTCTGGTGGCCCGTCGTTGTGTGGGGGCCTCCTGTCCACTAGCGCCGGCAGAGGTGGTAGGCTGTTCCTGGTCCAGGCTAGTGACAGGGGCCCTTTGTGGTGCCACATGGTCCCGCAATGTGGTGACTATCTGGGTTAGGGCCACGACGATGGTCCCCATTGCGGAACTAATGTTCCTCAGTTCCTCTCTGAACCCCATGTACTGTTCCTCCTGCATGACCTGGATCTCCTGGAACCTGGCCAGTACCGTAGCCATCGTCTCCTGGGAGCGGTGGTATGCTCCCATGATGGAGGAGAGGGCCTCTTGGAGAGTCGGTTCCCTGGGCCTGTCCCCCCCCTGTCACACAGCAGCCCTCCCAGTTCCCCTGTTTCCCTGGGCCTCTGTCCCCTGGACGGTGTGCCCACTACCACTGCCCCCAGGTCCCTGTTGTTGTTGGGGTGGTGGGTCAACCTGGGTGCCCTGTAGTGGTGGACACACCGCTGATTGATGTGTCCTGGAGACAGAGGCATGGGCCCGCTGGGTGGGAGCTGTGCTGGTGTTCCCAGAGGGGGTTAGGTCTGGTGTAGCCTGTGGCTGTCTGTGGGGAACCGACTGTCCCGAGGTCCCCGATGGGCCGGGCTGGTCATCAGGGTCCAGGGAGACAGAGCTGCTGTCGTCACTGGGGGCCTCTTCTGGGGGTGGGATGGACATCTCTGGACCCTCTGTGGCGGTGTGGTGGCGTTCGGGTCCTGCAGGGGTATAAGAGTATGGTTATTGCTTCTGTGTGTGGCATTTCGTGTAATGGGTGGGTGGCCGTGTCCCCCAGTGCTGGCATTCCCTTTTGGGGGATTTCGTGACGGTGGCTTGTGGGGGTGATGGGTGTGTGCAGTGGGCATGCTTTGGGGATGGATGTCCATGCTTTGGGGAGGCATGCAGGACTGGGTTTTGGGATGGGTGGGTTGTGATGGTGAGCCATTAGCAAGGAGTCGGTGTGATGGGGGTGGGGGTGAGGGTGGGGGTATGATTTGGCATGCAGGTGGGGTGGGGGTTATGAAGTAGTGAAGATTTGACTTACCAGAGTCCATTCCTCCGCCTACTCCTGCGAGGCCCTCAGGATGCAGGATGTGCAAGACTTCCTCCTCCCATGCTGTGAATTCTGGGGGAGTAGGTGGGGGTCCGCCGCCAGTCTTCTGCACCGCAATGTTGTGCCTTGATACCATGGAACGCACCTTCCCCGTAGGTCGTTCCACCGCTTCCTGATGTCGTCCCGATTGCGTGGATGCTGTCCCACAGCGTTGACCCTGTCCACTATTCGTTGCCATAGCTCCATCTTCCTGGCAATGGTGGTGTGCTGCACCTGTGCCCCGAAGAGCTGGGGCTCTACACGTACTATTTCCTCCACCATGACCCTGAGTTCTGCGTCAGAGAACTTGGGGTGTCTTTGGGGTGCCATGGGGTGGTGTGGATGAGGTGAGGGGTGGTGTATGTTTTGTAGAGTGTGGTGAGTGTGGTGGTGTATGGTGTTTTGTGCGTGGAAAGTGTGTGGGTGATGTTGTGATCTGCCTCTGTGTGATGGTGTACTCTATGCTGTGCTCTCTCTCTATCTGTCCTTCACTCGCAATTGTGGTCGTAGGGGTTTGTGGGTGATGTGGGTGTGTGTTTTATAGTTAATTGGGTGTGTGGGAGTGGTGTGTGTATGTGTCTCAGGTGTGTGTATTTTGAATTATCCAATGTGGCTGTGTTTTGTAAAGGTGTGTGTATTTTGACCGCGGTGGTGTGTACCGCCAATGGAATACCGCGGTTGAAAGACCGCTGCGGGGATTTGTGAGTCGGAATGGCATGGGTGTATTTCTGTTGGCGTGACGGTGGAGGTTTGGTCATCGCCAGTTTCCCGCTGACCTTTGGTGTGGTGGAATATTGTGGATGTCGGGTTTTTGGCGGTTTGCCAGTTGCGGGTCAGAATGACCGTGGCGGTTTACCGCGGCCGCGGCGGTGTTATGGCAGCCTTCTGGCTGGTGGTAAGCGACTTTTACAGCCGAGGTCGGAATGACCCCCTAACTCTTGCAGAAAGGTAGATTTTGGTCCAGAAAGCGTGCTTTTTGTTATTTGGTGTAAATTTGTTCATTAGTTTCAGAGAAATGAAAGGAAATCCAAATTTGTATATCTAGGGTCTTGTCGACTTCGCAAATACTGCACATCTCGTGCAGAGATCGGATTAGCTGCCAGCACTTCAACCAGGAGGTGTTGGCAACCATTTTGAGACTTGGCATCAGCTGAGTCCCAGAAATAAAAATAAAAAAGGGGCAGGGTACAAATTCCTTAACTCCCTGGCCTTGGAGCAGGGGTCCCCCAGGACCCCATCATGGCAAAAAAGTTTTTTTAATTCACAGCAAAAGTTACATGAATTTAAAAAAACAAACAAGCATGATCAGGACCTGGGGGCATGGTCAGTTATAAAAATAATGATAGGGGTGCATGGGGCCCCTCTCCTATGTCTCTAAAAATCCCTGGGACCACCACCTCCCCCGGGCTCCATTTCACAAATATGTTGGGGAAGCCGCATGGAACCACCGGGCCTTGGGGACCACCACTTCCCCGGGGCTACATAATAAAGATGAGTAGTCGGGTCCTGCAGACCCCCTCTGCTACAGGAACCATCACCTCCCTGGGTCTACAAAGAATATTAAAGAGGGGGTCCATGCAGACCACCCCCCAGGGATCACCACATCCCTGGTATGAGCTCATGTTAAACAAATGAGGTCCTACGTCCTGAAGCCATTTATGGCCCTGGGGACCACCACCCCCAGTTCCAGCTCTTGAGGTATCCACTCTCAGGAGATAGCTGTTGGCTTTTGCTTGGTGGGAGCTGTGACAGTTCCTACCAAGTCAAAGCAAACACTAACTCTGCTAGCAAGCAGGAGTGTAAGAACTGCTCCTCCTTGCTGGGAGTGGATTGTTTCCCTGCCCACATGCCCTGCCCACTGTCACGAGGGAAGGCCAAGAAATGAAAGGATTGCTCCTGCATGGAGGGAGGGAGTTGCATTTTCAGCAGCTCCTTGCATGTGAGAGCAATGCCGGGCCCTGCATGAGGTGGGGCGCTGACTGGGACCATGGGGCCCTGCAGACTTCCCTTGCAGTTTTGTCACTTTCTCGCTTTCTTCCATCCCATAATGGGATCGAAGAAAGAGAAAGAGAGAGAAAGAGCAAGCAAGAGAGTTGTGGTCTAGTGAACACACTGAAGGTTGAGGGTTCTAGTCTATGTGTGTCAATACCCATTTCCTTGCTTTAATTTGTTTTCAACTTCAAATATTTTAGGTGCATCCCAAAAGTTGATCTTACTGTATTTATGTTGCAATTCGATTTTTCTTTTCAATTTGTCTGATAATATCTCATTTTAAGTACATTTATTAGAGCCAAAAAGCTCTCTCTCTCTCTTTAAATTTCTGTCTGTTAATCTCTTTCTCAAAATCTCCTTCAAAGTCTTTCAGTTTCTCTCTCTTTTTCTCTCTCTCTCTTCCATTCCCTAGAAGAGCGAGAGAGAGAGATTGTTATTGCAATGGTCTATCCATAAAATACCTTCAAAGTTTTACACTTGCAAGATGTTTGGTTTAAATGTTATAATTAAGTTTTGATGCAAAACAAGCAGTGTCAATTCTGGCCTACTGGTAAAGTTCTTGGCCTGTCACACAGTAGGTTGGAGGTTCAAATCCTGGTATCCTATTACACTGTGTCTGTTTATGTACTAGGGTTTTGAATGTTAACAATTCCTAGTTATGGAAAATGTACATCTTTTTCCCATCAAAATCTTTGGGTGTAATGTCATAATGTTATAGATATATCTGGCCACTGCAAAGTAAGTAGTCACCTGTGGACTAGTTGTTAAGGTCTCTGCTTCTCACATTAAAGATTGAGGGTTCTAGTCTATGTGTGTCAGTGGTCATTTTCTTGCTTCAATGTATTTTCAACTTCAAATATTTAAGGTACATGCTGAAAGGTGCGCCCACTCTTTTGAGAGATGGTTACATAACGTTGGCCACAGGGCCTGGCTTCAGGCCAGGCCAGGCCTTCTGCTCACCCCCAGGTGTGCACAGCCAAAGGCCAGGCTTGGGGCAGAGTTGGATACATATCGGGGGTAGGCTGCAAGGCTTGACAGAAGGCCTGGCCCTGCGGCTAACCCCTGCTGTGCATGGCTGAAGGTCATGGATGGCACAGGGTTTGGTGCTTATAGGGGGTTGGTTGCAGGGCCTGGCCTCAGGCCAGGACCTGAGGCCAACCCCTGCCATGCACAGCCAAAGGCTGTGCACAGCAATTGTTGTATTAACATAAAGTAATTAACTTTACATTAAAAAAAATAGAAATTCACTTAAAAAAACAAAGGTTACAGGAACAGTATAGTTAGGAAATAGTATTTTTATAAAAACATAAAAATGAACTTAGAAAAACAAAGGTTACAGGGACTTTATATTTAGGTTTTGAATTTACTTGCACAAAACCATTCAAATTCTGCATTTATAGTTATGGTTAGCTGAGGCAACTATAACTTGTGCCCTAAGGTAACTATAACTCATGCCCGCGACATGCACTCCTAATACCTCACATATGACATATGACATCACTCATGACATCTTCTATACTTTCATTGATAATATTACAGCAACATTTGAGGTGAAATTATTACGAAGAAAACTGTGCACGGTAGTGCTGTGAGTTATAGGCTTTTGGCCTTCATATCCTCTTCATAGGTATTGAGACTTCCTTACAAGGCTTACACAAGCTCAACAATACCACTTTCCTCTTTGTGTTTTTCTATTTCTTCTCGTATATTCCACAGATCTATCCTAATTGTTCCAAGTCTATTTTGGGATATTTATCCAAAAGTTCCATTACTCTTTTGCATGCTTTGGCCATAAATTGAGCCCATTCTTTCAATAGTTCAGGATTAGGATTTTTATAGGTAAGTCTCAGTATCTACAATGTCCAAATTTCACTGAATAGAGAGAGGGTGGCAGCTTTTTGTGTCTTTTCCATTCACTCATATCAATTGGGAATATGAGTTGCAATTTGTTACACAACTTCAATACCTGTTAATGTAGATATACTTTCTTTCAATGGGCTTAATAGTAGCCAAGACACTACAGGAGTTAGTCTAATTAAGCATTTTCTTGCAGACACACCCAAATATCAGTTCTTGAGAGTGATGCGCTACATATGCCACCAGCTCTTGTTGATTTCTGACATGAGTTGGTTCAATTGAGTCTTTTCTTGTTAGCACACCCAAATAGCCACCTACAAATGATGTGCTACACAGGCTGCCAACACTCATTGATTTTTGCCAGTAGTGCATCTTCTTGGGGAGCTATTCAGAATGGCACCTGTGTCAGAAAGCACAGAAGGAGTTAACCTTGCCATCAGTAATGTAGTAGTGATGAACACTTCTGGCTACAGGGCTGAGGCACATAGAAAATGTAATGATCAACGTTGTTATGCGGTAACCAGTTGGGAAACATATAGGCATTTGATTTGGACTTTCCATGGTCTGTTTGGGCTTGCAGGGGGCCTATTAGACATAAGTGAATATTGATTTTTGAAAGTGGATAATCCCAAATTACCCTGTGCATACCTACTTCGCAAGGTGCACAAGCGTGCCACCAGGCCCCCAAGAAGACCAATTGTACCCTCCAGTGGAGGGTTACTTTAAAACACTGCAATATTTTAGGATCTTTTTCTGTCTCCATATGTTGCTAGTCTAAAATCATATTGTAAAGAGAGTACTGATTTTTTATGGAGAATACATGATATACAATGTAAAAAGTCCTTTACCATGATCACCCAGGATGTGTGCTCGCTTTCTAATTATATTGAGCAGAAAATAAGGGTAAACGCTTGTATGTGCTATTTCCAAGACTGACCCATTTCATTATATGATCATATCATCATGTTATAAAAGATGATGACTTTTTGTTTGGAACAAAATATTTTACTATTTGAATATATCCTGTATCGGCAGTGCTTAGATACTGCACTGGGCACCTGCTTTGCCCCCAGCTTTGCAAACCTTTTCCTAGGCTATACCACACATATCCCTATTTGGATTAGAGATATTGATGACCAGTTTTATTTTTATTTTCGGAGGGCAATACCAAGCTAGCCTCAGATGTCATCAATATATTAGAATGTAATGATCTGAACCTCAAATTCCCATATAAAATGGACAGAGGCTATTTCGAGTGCCTGGACATAGCCATACATGTAGAAAACAACAGACAGTTGACCTCACTCCACAGAAGAAAACAGTGGGCAACAGTGTTGTGCATGCTGGGAGTTATCATCCCAATACACTCAAATAGAGTAACCTCTATGGGGAACTCCGGATGGCAAACCACAACTGTAGCACAGAGAGCAGTTTCAAAAAGTAACAACATATTATAATACAGTGTTTTACATAACACTGGTATACCCAAAAGATTTTAGCACAAGCCAGTGCAAAGATAAGAAACAGGCAGAGGTACTTTTTAAAGAAAGTCCAAAAGATCTCAAAACAAATGAGGATACAACTAGTTTTATCACGATCTACAATATGAAATTATATAAAATAACAAATATTATGTAATGACTTTGGGACTTATTGACTGCTGATCCCATCGTAGGTAATGATGCAGGATTTATTTTCTCTATCACCTGCAAACAACAAAAAAATCCATTAGGGATATGTTAGTGCATAAAATGTACCACATGCATGTCTAATAATGAAATGTATGCTTTGGCATGTCCTTATGAATTGATGTACATTGGCAGTACCAAGGTACCATAAAAAAGAAGATTCTTAAGCACATGTGTGCAATACAAAATATTGATCAGATTTACCCAGGGCAAGACATTCTTATCACAAATATAACAGCAACTGTAAACATCTAGCACTGACAAATATCCAAGATATTACATCACTCATGATATTTTCTATGACATGATTGATAATACTGTAACATTTGCAGTAACACTAATAATGAGAAAATTGTTCATGGCGGGGGGAGCAAGATATAGTTACCTTAGGGCACAAGTTATAGTTGCTTGAAATAACTCTGACTATAACAGCTGAATTTCTATGGTTTCGAACATTTCAAATGCGAGCCTAACTAAAACGTCTCAGTAACCTTGGTTTTTACATAAATTTCTATGTTTAAAAAAAAATTAATTTCTGAACTATAATGTACCTGTAACCTTTGTTTTTTTTAGTGAATACATAAACACACGTATAGGTATGCATATATGTATATATATATAAATTTCATTTAAAAAACAAAAGCCACAGGACTGTTATAGTCAGGCTCAAAATTTACACACACAAAGAATAGAAATTAAGCAGTTATAATTAGAGTAATCTTAAGAAATGACAACTTGTGCTCATCCGGGGCCTATGTAATTAAAAATTGGGAAGGAGTCATGTGGGCACCTTCTCTTGGCCAATATTGGCCCCAGGGATCCTATCTCCTAGGGCCTGGCAACATTATCAATGGAGAAGGGACATAAGACAATACTGGCCCTGCAGGGACTGCTGTGCTCAAAAGTGCATTGTAATATGGCATGCGGACTCACATCGTTAGGGCGCTGCTGATGATGGGACTGCCTCTCTCACACCCTTGTTCGACCTGGCAGTGTTGAGTTTTGAGCTGTTTGCAGTTTTCACTTTGTGACTTGTTATGCGGCAGCCACTGTACCGCCACTATTGGCGGTCTGGTGGCAGATTTTCCCATAGCGGTCCGGCCCAAAAAACACTGATCTCATAATGAGGGCCTTGGTGCTTGCGCTCACTTTGATGAAGCCTTAAAATTGCTCCTGCCAAGTGACAGAAAACACAGGAGCGGGCAGGGAAACTGTTATGCCTGGAGTGGGCACACCAGGACATAACTGGTGCGGGCCCTGGGACGTGGGGCCCCTGGTCCATTAAAGGCTCCAAGAGGGGGGCTGAAAGCCCCCCTCCCATTTTATGGATGGGGAAACGTGTTTTGAGACCCCACCCTTTTGTCTTGGGCTCAGCTTGATATATCACGGTGAAACTTTCAAGACAGCAGCTAAAGTGAGTGGTAACTAGTTTTGAAAATGTTATGAAGATTCGTCAAAATGTGACACAGTTGTTAGCAAAATAAAAATGCTTATCCTAAGGAATCTATGGGCCTAATTTATACTTTTTGCCACAAAACCGCACAAACGCAGTTTTGTGGCAAAAAGTATAGCGTTGGCTTATGCCATTCCACAGCGCCAGCCGGGTGCCATATTAAAGGAATGGCGCAAGCTTGCGCTGAACTTGGGCTAGTGTCTTAAAAGAAGACACTAGCCGGGTGGGGGTGGCAGTAGGGAAGAAGGGGGTTGTGTGTCAAAAAATTACGCTAGCCTGGTTGGAGGCAATAAAAATGCCTCTAACCAGACTAGCTCCATTTCCTGGTGCACAACCACCAAAAACATGACTCTTGTCTTAGGAAAGACAGGAGTCATCCCCACTACCTCAATGGCCAGCACAGGGGACAAGTGTCTCCTGGGCCGGGCCATTGTACTCTGTGCCATGCAGGGGGCCGCAAGTTAGTACTCCAGTTGGCAAAACAATTAACATAAAAATACTTGCCCAGACTTACCTGGGATGGGGTCCCCATCCTCCGGTGTCTCTCTGGTGGGGGTGGGGGTGGGGTTGTTCCTGGGGATTGAGGAGTGCACCTGTGGACCCATTCCATGGTGTTTAACCATGGAAATGGGTCCACAGGTCCCCTAAGGCCTGGTCTGACCCAGGTGTTACATAATGGTGTAAAGCACCATTATTTGGAGCCCCAACCCCCCTGTGCGTCATTTTAGCACAGGGGGATAAATATGGGGCTATGGGGATAGCACCAATTTCTAGATGGGAACACCTGCCTTGCATCTCATTGACGCAAGATAGATGCACACATTCAAAAAATGGTGCAAACTCCTATAGTTTGACGTTAGACGTGTCTATAAATACAAATTTGTGTAAAAGAAATGACGCAAACTTGGTTCAAACAGAGTATAAATCTACCCCTAGGTCTTAACCATAACTCCGGTTGTCACTAGGTAGTTATAGTTAGGACCCTGTTTCCATAGAAAAAACATTTGTTGACTTGCCTTTGTCTTGGGCACAGTATGATGAAACTTCA